>NC_140947.1:155285292-156485292 GCF_014529385.1 Adiantum capillus-veneris | reverse complement strand
GTGCGTTTCTCTGCAACCCTAATTCCACAATTGGTATCAGAGCAGTTGCGTCCTCCCGCGCTTAGTCGCCAGCAGCTCCAGGACACACCTGCTCACTTTCTTCAATTTCTGTGAGCTTTGGCGAGCGTTCACAGGTCGAAAAAAATTTTGAGAGTGCTCATAGAGCTTAGTCTGCTCAGATTTTTGATTCGGGCTCGTTTCGGCCTCCATTTCCACTACACCTAGGACTGCAGAGGGAATTTTTTCATTTCGTGCAGAACTTTTGTCAGCACCAATTACTACATAATAGGTCCCATACAGTCTGCTGCGGGTTGTGCTATATAGCAAGTGCTGGTCTCACTCAGTCTCTCCTTATTTCGGGCAGTTTTCACATTAAGTGCAGGCATTTTCCATGGCTAACAACAACACAGATGTGTTCAAGATGTTTGCTGTTGAGGATAGGGACAATTACCCTATGTGAGCTTACATGATGCAACATGTTCTTGTGTCAAAGGGAGTTTAGAATATTGTGCATGGCATTGATGTACGTCCTGGTTCTGAGGATGTAGGCGATGTTGACGATGTTGCAGGTCTTGCTGCAAGGATTGTTGCTATTAGAGTTGTTTTGCCTACGATAGAACAAGCTCGTTGGGATGTAAAGGATGCGTAGGCTCATGCATTGATTGCGTTGTCTGTGAAGCGCACCATTACTCCTCACATTCATTCAGCGAAATCTGCAAAATTGGCTTGGGATATTCTAGCAAGTCTTTATGCAAGCCGCAATGAGCTAAAATTGCTTTGCTACGTAAAGAGCTGGAATCGAAGATTATGCATGAGGAAGATGATATGGACACTTTCCTTGCTGGTGTCAAGGATATCAATGAGCAACTTATTTCTGTAGGTGAATTCATTTCAGACAATTCCCTTGTGCAAACTGTTCTTGATGTCTTACCAGATTCTTACCAAACTTTTGCTAGTACTTGGAGACTTATGACCCAAGGAAATCCTGAAGTTGTCAAGTTTGATGCATTATGCACATTGCTATTGCAAGAGTCACTTTCCAAAAAAAAACAAAACTAGGCAGCGTACAGTTGAACAAGCTTTCATTGCTTCTCAAAGAAAGGGTGGTAACAGCAATGCAGCCACTTCTTATGGTTCTGCTACAACTGGCAAAACTTCTGTTCCTAATGCTTCTACTGGCAACAATTCGTCTGAAAATTCTGGTGATAAGGGCAAAAAGAAGATGTGTTGCCATTATTGTAAAGCTAATGATCACTAGATCAAGCAATGTCCTAAGTTGAAGGCAGTTCTTTCACACTTGTTGATGCACTTTATGTACCTGGGATCTAGAAGAATCTTTTGTCTGTATTCGCACTTGCTAGACTTGGACTTTTAGTCAAGTTTGTGGATGACAGATGTACAGTTCATGATCTCAATTTTGGTGATGAAATTTTTGCATCTAGCCTTTTGTGCTGTGGGATGTATAAGCTCACTTTGTATGACAAGTGTGGACAAAATTTTGCAAATGCAGTTGCAGATTCAAGGGCTGTTTCAAATGCAAAAATGTGGCACGCACGGTTTGGGCATCTGAATTTTGTCAGTTTGTTGCTTTTGCAGAAATCTGATATGGTTGCTTCTTTGCCGCCTCTTGAAGCACCTGTCAAACATGTTTGTGAAGGCTGTATTTTGGGTAAGATGCAGCGTTCAAAGTTTCCAAAGGATGGTTCAGTTAGGGCCACATGCAGGTTGCAGCTTGTGCATAGTGATGTTTGTGGGCCCATGCAAACTCCATCCTTGGGCAATTACCTTTAATTCGTGAATTTCATTGATGATTACTCCAGGCATGCATGGTATTTCCACTTAAAGCGAAGTCCGAAGTTTTTATGTGCTTCAAACAATTTCTAGCTATGGCTGAAAATGTATCAAAATGCACTATGGGCACCCTTCGTTCCGATCAAGGGGGGGAGTATATGTCTCATGAATTTAATGCATTTCTGGCTAGTCGTGGGATAAAACACAAATGTACAATGCCTTATACACTTCAGCAAAATGGTGTTGCTGAGAGGAAAAACGGGTCACTTACGGAAATGACACGATGTATGGTCAAAAGTCAAGATTTGCCGCATTCTTTTTGGCTCGAGGCCATCATGTGTGCCACTTATGTACTAAACAAAAGTGTCTTATGAAAGCTTTGCAGTCTATTACTCGATATGAAGCATGTCATGATAGAAAGCCTTCTATTGAGCACATACGTGTTTTTGGTTGTTTGACATATGCTTTGGTGCCACAAACACATCGCAAAAAATTGGATGATAAGGTTGTCAAACGTAATTTTTTTGGTTATAGTGCTGAAAGCAAAGGTTACATGTTGTATCATCCGCAACCAAAGCGTATTTTGGTTTCACGCGATGTAGTGTTTGTGGGAGATTATGTTCAACCCTTGCTGCCATGTACTAGAGACAATAATGTAAGCTCACAGGACATTTATGACACTTTGTTTCCTCTTTTTAGTGGTGGAAGTTCGAATGTAAATTCCAATGAGGCAAATGTACAGCCTATGGGGGTTTTCGAAAATGTTACGGATCAGCCTATTTACAGATGCAGATGTACATGATGTACTTGATGAGGAAAGGGCTGAAAATGAGCAGGCTAGAGGTATTCCAAAATGGCTCGTGCATACATTGCGTGATAGTAAATTGGATGCACCTTTGTCTAGTCGTACTCGTTCAGGCTCTAGCCATGCATCCTATGCATCAGATTGTTATGCTTCGGCTGTGTCTAGCTTACATGATGTTGAGGAACCTCTTATCTTTTGATGAAGCATAGAATTCAAAAAATTGGATGGCTGCCATGCAATCAGAATATGATGCACTTATAGAAAATGACACATGGAATTTATGTCATTTGCCTCCTGTCAAAAGGCCATTGGTACGAAGTGGGTTGACAAGTTGAAATGCAAGCCGAATGGTGAGATCGATCGCCATAAGGCTCGACTTGTTGCAAAGGGTTATGCACAGCAAAAGACATAGATTATGAAGAGAATTTTGCTCCCACTTGTCGTATTACTACTGTGCGTTTTCTATGTGCATTGGCAGCTCATTTTGGTTGGGATGTACATCAATCAGACATTTTTATTGCTTTCTTAAATGGTGATATATTTGAGGAAGTTTATGTAACGCAGCCTTGCGGTTTTGTCAAGAAAGGACAAGAGGACAAAGTGTGCAGATGTAAGAAGGCTTTGTATGGGTTGAAGCAAGCTCCTCGTGCTCGGTACGAGAAAGCTGACATTCATTTGGTCAAACGAGGCTTTCGTAATAGTCCAATAGAAAGCACATTGTATGTAAAGTGTGAGGGTGATGTACTTCTCATTGTGGTTCTTTATGTAGATGATTTTCTAATCACTGGACCAAATGAAGACATATTGCTAAATTTAAGGCTGATTTGAATGCTACTTTCAAGATGAAGGATTTGGGGTTGTTATCATTACTTGCACATACAGTTTAAACAGTGTGATGGTGGTATTGCCTTGTGTCAGAAAAGTTACATAGAGACATTGCTATGTAAGTTTAAACTTGAGGATTGCAAACCTATTGCCACTCCCATGGAAACATGTTTAAAATTGAGTCTTCATTATGCTGGTGATCCTGCAGATGTCACTCTTTACAAAACTGCTATTGGATGCCTCATTTATGTATGCAACACGAGGCTGAATATTCAGTTTGCAGTCTCATAGGTCAGCAGATTTATACATAGCCCAGGGTATAAGCATTGGCAGGCTGTCAAGAGGATTTTCTGCTACCTTAGTGGCACTTTATATCTTGGCTTGTTTTATCCCAAGGGGGGATCATTGCTGTCAGACTTACATGCTTTTTCGGACTCAGATTGGGCTGGTTGTTTTGACACACGAGTGTCCACAAGTGGTTTTTGTTTCATGCTTGGTAGTTCATGTATATCATGGTTGAGCAGGAAGCAACCTACTGTGGCCACTTCTAGTTGTGAGGCTGAGAACAAGGAATTCTTCACAGCTACGGTTGAGTGTGTATGGCTTAGACGCCTTATGGCTGACTTGGGTGTTGGACAGGACACTGCCAACACCATCTGCACTGACAGTCCAAGCGCATTAGCAGTTGCAAGGAACCCAATTTTTCATGCTTGCACAAAGCAAATTGAGGTGCATTACCACTATGTCAGGGAGAGGCTCTCACCAGGAGAGACCAACTTGGCTTATGTGCCAACACAGGATAACCTTGCAGATCTCTTCACAAAGGCATTGTCTCATGAGAAGCTCAAAGATTTCCACAAAGCTTTGGGCTTACTCCTCAGTGCATGGCACTTCCCTTTACTCATGTGCCAACTCTCATTAACCGCATCACTCCAGGGGGGATTTGTTACCATACACATGTGGTAGTGATGTCGGGGCATTTTTTTCCTCTTTAGGAGGATTTTTTCCCCGTGCATTATATATACGCCCATCACTCTAGGGCTATCTATTTTTCCATTGCACACTAAGTAATATACTCTCAGCTGTGTGCCTTGAGCTTCCTTCGTCTTCTCCAAACTGTGTACGTTTCTCTGCAACCCTAATTCCAACAAAATCTCATTCCGTACGCAAAAGTTATGTAAAAAACAATGTTTTGGAGCCCGAAAAATGACCTAGAAAAATGAATATCTACATTCTTCCTGCAAGTATGGCTGCAAAAAAGCATACACACTTGCAATACACCCTCCTCTCAAGCTTGGAAATGTCCGTCAAGCTTCCATGAGCATAGATCTGGTGGCTGCTCACCGATCTCAAGCTTCCATGAAAAGCGAGCTCACCATAGCCGAAAGCTCACTTCTCTGTAGCACTCCATCTGTCGTGAAGCCAAAGCTCTGATACCAATTGTGAGTGCGTGAATGCGGTGCATGTGCAGAGAGAGAGAGAGAGAGAGAGAGAGAGAGAGAGAGAGAGAGAGAGAGAGAGAGAGAGAGTACACAGGATGTGGGTGGAGCTCCCAAATCTCACTGTATGAGTACAGTGTGAGAATGAGTGAGAGCTCCTTATTCTTTGTATGTATAAAGAATAAGGAGCTAAATGTGGGCGGCCGGACACTGGCTAGCGGACACGGGCAAAGCACAGTGAGGCACGCCGCCTTTACCTAATAGTGAGAGTTCTTCCCAGTGTTAAGCATGCCATTGACATGTAACACAAAAAGAATGAGTGATCCTGTTAGGCCTAGGGTAAGACCGGGCAAGCCAAGGGCTACGACGGAGCCATGCCATCAAGAGGGCCCTATTATTAGCAAGGTAGTGTCTATATAGGCATGGTTGGGTGGAGAGTTGCAAGCTCTAGTCCCCTCAATCTCACACTAGTATCAAAGCCTTAACCTACTATGGGAAAGGAGGAGGGCACGGTCTTCCTTTTCATGCTGATGCAATTCATGCACAAGTCGTGGACAAGACAAAGGAAAGACCCGCGTGCTGACCCTAGCATCAAGGGGGGACGAGAAGTCGACCTGCACCAAATCGGCAAGTTCTTGCTTGTTGGGATCGCGCTGACTTGCTGAGGCAAATTCGTTTCTGCATGACGACAATATTCATTCTCTCTCTCTCTCTCTCTCTCTCTCTCTCTCTCTCTCACTCACTCTCTCTCTCTCTCTCTCTCTCTCTCTCTCTCTCTCTCTCTCTCTCTCTCTCTCTCTCTCTCTCTCTCTCTCTCTCTCTCTCTCTCTCTCGCTTCTTGGCATGCTACTATTTACAACACCATAGTTCGCTTGAGCTTTTGGTTTTACACAAAGGGCACCCTCAATTTTCTTAAGGCCAAAAATTTCTTGGCTAAGGGGTTTTTCTCACCTGCTGCACACGAAGGTACCCACGGGCAATCCCCTTCAACTTCCCTCCTATCCTCGGCTACAAAGCCGAAGCAAAAACCAGTAAAGGCACGTGTTGTAGTGTGGGATCTTTGAAAGAACATATTGTACAGTAATCTGAGACCATGGAAAGGCATGGCCTTGGTTTTGGCTTCATTTGGGGTGACAACAGCTTGTAGTCGTGTTCAAAAATTATCGCCATGTGTAGTCAATCTCCTAAGGAGAAGCATGGTGGTTATGGAGATGCAATAACTTTTATCGAGCTCGACATGAAATCCTATTACCAGTGGAGCATGCCTCAAATGGTATTTATTTCTTGTTGTCGAATATGACAGATCATACATACAAGTCAATGGTCGGCCAGACAAGTCGATGCAAGTAATTAATAAGGTACGCAATAGCTTTCAATTTTGTTGACACATTTTTCAAGAGTACACTCATTAGCTATGGTATGCAATGGGCATGTGTGCTACCGTGAAATTTTTTACATACTTGTGAAAAAATACTTTTAATAAAGAACAAACACGAGGTTAAAGACCACAATCAAGCAAAGGATCTTGCTCCAAAATAGTCAAGAGGCAAAGATAACATCGGTAAGTTATCCAATTGCAATATTGCAAGTGCAAGCATGGCTCTTGGCTTGCAAAATAACCGTATGGCTTATAAGATAAAGGTACTCGATAAGGCCGACTATTTACTGTTATTCAATGAGTCGGCATACACTTTCTCTCTAGTTGGACTTTGGGTTTGCAGGAGCATTAGTTAAAGTGTCGTTCATATCACTTGTTGGGTTGTTCGGATTTTTGTTGTCTGCATCTTCTTGAAGCTCCAAGTGTTCTACGGAGTCATAGAACTTGTCTTCTTCTTCGTCTTTTGATTCATGACATTCCTTTGTTTGCTCTTCATTTTGGGAACTTGTTAATGCCTGGTTCTCTTTGTTTTCCTAAATCACACTCACTACAAAGTAAGAAACGACATCAAAGCCATCTTTATCACAAACATTATTGTGGGACCATCTTGGATAGTGCACACATCTAGAGTAGTCAAGATGTGTTCCCATTCTAGGGGCTCTAATGCTTCTTCAGGAAATGGTTCTGGGATATAATCCTTATCTTCGATCGCCCTCTCTAAAATACACTCCTCTCATTTCAAGCTACCACATTGCAAATCTCCATACATCCACAGTTCTTTAGGCTTACCCAACCATGTTGGAAGTCTTGATCCTACTATCGTAGCGGAATCGAACTCCTCCACAGGGGTTCGTTTCACGTCCTTGTAACTATGGTCCTTATTGATTTATTCTCGTTGTGGTTTCCATATGTCTCAGGTAGATATGGTCATAACTCCAATCCTGGACCATTTTCCATTGTTGCATGAATGGTCTTCCTAGAATGATGTCATACTTGTTCTTTTTTCCAAAGTCAACAATAGCAAACGTATGCTCATATTCAATTCTATTCAATGCCACAAGAAGTAACAACTACTTTTTCTAGAATTCCTAGGGGCTTTTCCATGTGTCCATCAGCAAGTTGCAGTTTCATCTTGGTAGCCCTGACTGCTGATTTTCCCCATTGTTTCTAGATCTCTTTTGTTGCAATGGAAACACCAGCTCCACTGTGAAGGATTGCCATGGTTTTTACACCTTGGAATTCCACAAGGAGAGTGGTGTTCCCATTTTCATATTCACGATACTCGCCTACCTTGTTTAATGGCATTGGCCTAGTGTTTAGCTGAGGCATTTCAAGCTCTTTGATCCCTTCTTGTATCTGAGTTGTTGGGTCTTTCACACCAAATTATAGTAGTCCACATGCCATTTGGTCTTATTCTGAGCAACTCAGATAACATTATCGTACAAGTGATTGGGGTATATAGAATATCTATTAACCCTTTTGAATCGATGACCTTGTTGGAAGACAGTCTCTGTGATGGGGCTGCAATAACATCTCACTTGGCCTCGTGCTCCCCCATCTTAGCGAATGGGATTGACTATCCATAGACTATATAGATCCTTTATCTCCCCATATGATTGTACTTCTAGATTCATTTGAGATCCAGCCTCAAATTCCTCCATTGGAAAAAAAAAATCCACTTCCATTACTAATCTAGTTTACTTGTCTGCTTATCTCACTCGCTTCATTGGCTTCTCTGACTTGTTTCCATCAGTTTGTCAAGACCATCTATTTCTTTACCACCCTCAGGTATAGCTAGGTGAAATCCCTCGAAAGAGTTATTCGTGGTATTCAACACTATCCTTGGTTCGAATGTTGGATCCTTGAGCTTTGGTATGTAATCGTGACCAAAATCTGGCTCTATGCGTTCCTAGTTTGGTGGGATTACTGGTGTAGGTAGGACAAGGATCACATCCTCAAGTTTTCCAACTTGTGGTTCTAGTAAAGCTTGGGTTGTTTGAATCATTTTTTGGCACATTTCAAGCCTTTGTTTTTCTAGTTCCTCATATGGATATGCCATCTACCTATGCTCTTGGATTTGGTTGTTTTTGAGCCATGTGTCATAGGCTTTTAAGAGGGCATGCAATGGCTTATTAACCTTCTCGACCAATATTGATCGTCCTGAACTAGCAATTCTCGATTTCTCTTTCCTAGATGGTTCTTTTGGAGGTTGAGATGTCTACGTAAGAAAAAGGTGCAACCTGTTGTCTTATCATTTCTTTAGTAAGCTCCTCAGCTAGGGAATTCTGCTCTTGTTTCCGACATGTTTTCATCCTAGCCTTTCTAGCTTTCCAGCTTTTTTGTTTGCTCTTGGTTTTTTGACTAGGTTCATCATCCGTCTCTTGTCTCGCATCAGTTTTTGTTTTCTCTGTCTCTGGATTCTCATCAGCTTCCTTTTGAGCTTGTGCTCTTGTAACTACTTGAACTAGTACAACATTTTTGTTTTTTAAGCTACTAAGTAGTTGAATGCTACCTGAGACATTTGTCGTGATCTTTCTGATTTGGTTTGATCTTTTGGATAGTCGGGGATCAAGTGAATGACTCCACAGTCAAGACAATAGGAATTTGCTTGAGTGATCTCCATCGGAGGACATTTTTTGACCAAGTGGTTGATTGTCACAGCTTTTTTGACAATCTATCTCTGGTTGAGGAGTTTCTTCTTGCATTTCTCTTGGTTGTAAATAGGCTCTTACCTAGCTAAGCGGCTATTTACAATGAACCGCAATGTCCTTTTGTCCACCTCACACCTTCTTTCTTCAGGTCAAAACGCAAGAGGTGGAGGTTGTACCAACCTCACCACTCCATGAGTTTCTCTCATCTTCTGTCGCTTCAAAGGGCAATACCCGCTTTGGTCGTTATAATAAATTGTAGTTGGTACTAGCGGTTGTTTATTAGATGCTTCCATTATCAACGTGTATCTCATGTCTACTGGCATTCTAGAATGTGGTAGTGGAGGTTGTCCTAAGATAGGATGTGGCCTTGAAACTCCTATTGGAACTGGCACATCCCCCGTAATGTATCTAGGTGGAGTACGTGCTACTGGAATAGGTTGTACATACCTCTCCCTATCATTATATTCCATGCTATAGTAACACTCTTCCCTCGTATGCTTTGCCCATTTCCTCTCAATTTCTCACTACTTAGGCTCCCCCGGATCAGACTTTACAAGAGGAGTTAACCTCTTGACCATTTTGTCAATAAACTTTTCTTGATCGATAAGTGTTGCTGGTCTTGCAATGGACTCGGTCATCTATGAATCGTTGTGCTAAGATGATGTGTCGTCCTCTTGACTCTTACAATCCTTTTCTTTATATTCCTCGCAGTTATCCACTAGATAAAGAGCTTCTTTGATCAATTCATTTAGCGTCAAGCTCCTTATCATATGCAGATCCTTCTGAAGACCCGCATGTCTCATTCCATGGATAAAGACTAGCATCAATTGTGCCTACGTAGGTAGTTCCACTCTTGGATAGAACTTGACATATCTCTTGAGCCGTAATGCCGCTTTGCGTACTAATGCCCTCGTATGGTTTGCCCATTTCCTCTCAATCTTTCATTACTTAGGCTCCCCCGGATCAGACTTTACAAGAGGAGTTAACCTCTTCACCATTTTGTCAATAAACTTTTCTTGATCGATAGGTGTTGCTGGTCTTGCAATGGACTCGTTCATCTATGAATCGTTGTGCTAAGAGGATGTGTCGTCCTCTTGACTCTTACAATCCTTCTCTTTATATTCCTCATAGTTATCCACTAGATAAAAGAGCTTCTTTGATCAATTCATTTAGTGTCAGGCTCCTTATCATATGCAGATCCTTCTGAAGACCCGCATGTCTCATTCCGTGGATAAAGATTAGCATCAATTGTGCCTACGTAGGTAGTTCCACTCTTGGATAGAACTTGACATATTTCTTGAGCCGTAATGCCTCTTTGCGTACTAATTCCCTCGTATAATTTTCCCATTTCCTCTCAATTTTTCACCACTTAGGCTCCCCCAGATCAGACTTTACAAGAGGAGTTAACCTCTTGACCATTTTTTCAATAAACTTTTCTTGATTGATAGGTGTTGCTGGTCTTGCAATGGACTCGGTCATCTATGAATTGTTGTGCTAAGAGGATGTGTCATCCTCTTGACTCTTACAATCCTTTTCTTTATATTCCTCACAGTTATCCACTAGATGAAGAGCTTCTTTGATCAATTGATTTAGCGTCAGGCTCCTTATCATATGCAGATCCTTTTGAAGACCCGCATGTCTCATTCCGTGGATAAAGGTTAGCATCAATTGTGCCTACGTAGGTAGTTCCACTCTTGGATAGAACTTGACATATCTCTTGAGCCGTAATGCCACTTTGCGTACTAATTCCCTCGTATGGTTTTCCCATTTCCTCTCAATTTTTCACCACTTAGGCTCCCCCGGATCAGACTTTACAAGAGGCGTTAACCTCTTGACCATTTTGTCAATGCTGGTCTTGCAATGGTCATCTATGAATCGTTATGCTAAGAGGATGTGTCGTCCTCTTGACTCTTACAATCTTTTTCTTTATATTCCTCACAGTTATCCACTAGATAAAGAGCTTCTTTGATCAATTGATTTAGCGTCAGGCTCCTTATCATATGCAGATCCTTTTGAAGACCCGCATGTCTCATTCCGTGGATAAAGGTTAGCATCAATTGTGCCTACGTAGGTAGTTCCACTCTTGGATAGAACTTGACATATCTCTTGAGCCGTAATGCCACTTTGCGTACTAATTCCCTCGTATGGTTTTCCCATTTCCTCTCAATTTTTCACCACTTAGGCTCCCCCGGATCAGACTTTACAAGAGGAGTTAACCTCTTGACCATTTTGTCAATTAACTTTTCTTGATCGATAGGTGTTGCTGGTCTTTCAATGGACTCGGTCATCTATGAATTGTTGTACTAAGAGGATGTGTGACTCTTACAATCCTTTTCTTTATATTCCTCACAGTTATCCACTAGATAAAGAGCTTCTTTGATCAATTCATTTAGTGTCAAGCTCCTTATCATATGCAGATTTTTCTGAAGACCCGCATGTCTCATTCCATGGATAAAGATTACCATCAATTGTGCCTACGTAGGTAGTTCCACTCTTGGATAGAGCTTGACATATCTCTTGAGCCGTGATGCCGCTTGCGCACTGATTCACCCTCTGTGTGCTTGAATCTATGAATTTGTGAGATTGTATTGTGAACTATTCCTTTCTACGAGAATTCTTCAAACATCTTGTCTAGAGTCTCACAATCACGGATTTCCATTGAGTCAAACCATGTAGCCACGTCATCTTTTATAGTCAGTCCAAATCCTGCAAACTATGTTGCAAAATCTATAACTTTCTCTGCTCTAATTACTCTTTTGAAAGTCACTATGTGATCTCTCGGATCTTTCTCTCCAGAATATTTCTTGTTCATCCATTTTTGGACTTGGGACGGTCTAACTCGCCAATTGTGTACAAGTCTAACCATAGACTCTCCCAATCCTTCTCTCGTTATCGCTCCAGGAGGGAATACAGGTGGCTCCCTTTTTGGAATTCTCATAGGAATTCTCGTGTTTGGTGGAGGTATTTGTAGTCCTTCATTGACCAAATATCCACCTATTTCTAATGTAGTCTGTGGATTTATGCTTTCTACAACTCTGTATTCTCATCCATACTTGTCAACAACTATAGATTTCCATTGACAGTGGACTTCGTATGTATAGACGTATAAGAGCTTGTAATCCGTTAGCTCTTTTGGATATGGCTTTGAGCACCTATAAAGGTTGATCTCACTACCGTCAATGTATCTATACATTCCTTCACTCTCATGATCTGTCAACCAAACTCTCTCAATAAAATTGGTCTTTATCAATTGCAAGTTTGGAAGATCCATTATGGGATGCTCCTGTATTGCTAGGATCCCAGAGCTTGTATAAGCTGAGTTTGAATATGAAGTAGACATGAGCTTAACAGCTCTAGCTTGATGTAAGAAGTCTTATCACAATGTGTTCAAGTGCTTTATTTAGTAAAAATTCAAAACCATGTCCAAAACCACGATCATTTTCTCACAATTCTCTCAAATTGTCACTTTTAGACACCCCTAAGTATCGGATGCATTTTGAGTCCTTAAACGACTTTTTTGAATGTTGACCAACAATGAATGACCCAAAGGGTCTTTCTTTGTTATTCACGGGTTGCACTAAATGTTGTAGAGCTACTCTGGAGCTTCGTTTTGATAAAAAAAGTTTTTGAATTCGATATTAGGAGCTAGTTATGGCCAAAAGAGTCTTCTATCGCATTCAATCTTCCTGTAGGTCAATTCTGGTGATTTTAGAGTGTCAACACTTGATACATGATTTGGTCCACTTATTGGTGTCCGAATTTCATTTTGGAATGGGATTCTAGGGTTAGGAAAAAGTCAAAACTATGTTTAAAACGCGTACGATGTCTCCTGACTCTGAATTGCTCCAAACTTTAACTGTAAACTCTCCTTGATATACTCTAACTGCTGCAAGTTTCAATTTGTGATTCTAACACTTTTAGTCTGGTCTATCACTCTTTTTTCAATATGGTTGCTTACAACTTCCATGGGAGGTTAGATAAGCCAAAAGTGATCCAAATTGAATGAAACTTGGTATCTAGGCCTATTTTGTGATGGCAAACACTTTAATAAGCTCATATATAAGTTTTGGTCTCTAATTTGGGACTTGAGACATCAGACGCGTGTGATGTCTTTTGTGGAAAAATGAGGTGACTTTTATCCCAAAGACTCTTTATCACTCAAGCAACTCTCAGCAACTTTCAGAATACAGTTTCAACACTTTTTGTGCAAGTTATGGTCAATACAAGCACGAACCTTGCCCAATTTCTGTCTTTTGGCACTTTTTAGTCCAAATTTGCTCCAAATGCAATGAAATTTTTGCTAGAGACTTCTTTTATGCTTTAGGGCACTAGGGTATACTCAGATGTCTGATTTGACCCAAATCTGGCCTATAGGTCTTCATACATGTATGATGTCTTTTGGCTCAGATTTCACTTTTGTTTCTACCTAAGATGCTCCTTGATGAGTACAGCAAGAATATATGCTCACAAAAAAAATTGGATATAAAAAATGCACAAATCACCACTTTTCACTTTTATCTTCTTGAAATTGCAAAACTCTTCTTAAATTCAAAGATATGTGTCCAAATGAGAAGAAATTTTGCAAACAAGCTTAAATCATCATTCAAACCTCTTGTGTGGTCAAAAGTGCATGTGGACTTTCAGATCTTGACTTGAAACGCTATGATGTCTATGTGCTCCAAATTGGATGAAACTTGGTCTCTAAGCTTGTTTTGTGGTGCTAAACACCCTGGTAAGCTCTAATGTCAACTTTGGTCCCTAAAATTGTCCTTTAGACATCATACAAGTATGATGTCTAACTGGTCCTATTGTAATGGTGCAGTTGAATCTCCAATGCGATGAGCAAGTAGGGAGTAGTGTCAGGATGAAGCTCACACACACACACACACTCTCTCTCTTTTTCTCTCTCACACATAGTTGATGGTAGCTCAAAACTTTGATTAAGATAAAATTCTCCTTTACAAAATGATCTAGGTACCTTATATACTAAGGCTACCATAGGTTATACCAAAAATAGAGTTTAATGGGTCAGATGGCTTTGTATTTACAATCTAGAAGTGCCATCGCACCCCGGCTTCTGCAACTAGAATAGCTACTCATTACAAATGATGCTTTGTATTTACAATCTAGAAGTGCCATCGCACCCCGGCTTCTGAAACTAGAATAGCTACTCATTACAAATGATGTTTTTAACCATAATTGGGATCATTCCATAACTCTCAAAAAATAAGACTTTGGTACAAAAATTGAGTTATGCCGTAGTGTTGATCCATGGGTCAATAAATGTCTTTCTTCATCCCTTTCTACTTACACCTTCCCTCTAGCAATAAATTAATAATATTCTTTTGTTTGCTTGATAGCTTCAGAGATCTAGTACATCTTACCAATTACAATTTACTGGTATGAACAATTGTTAGGAACTCCACATAAGGCTTGCTAATGCCACATACCTTCTCTATAGTACACCAGAGAATATGTGATTGGACAAGAGACACACATCTTTTGGTAGTGGCTTGATAACTTGGATGCTTTGAAAGCCATATCTCTCATCTTTGATTGGCAACCACCTCTCAATGCTGCTTTAATAGCCTATAGACCATCAAAACATAGTATGCAATTGCAAAATGGGTTTCAAAGAATATTTGGAGGGCCTTGTTGGCATAGGTGAATTAATGTTCCCTAGTAAATTTCACCACATTGGCATCTAGAAAAGGATACTTCATAAATGGATTTTTTCCAATATCTTTCAAGATAAGGTTCAATGTATGGGCTGCACATGCTACCCATGTGAGCCCATGGTTCTTCTCTCAAGTCTACACCCTTGTAGTTGGTTGTGGGTCCCCTTAAGCAGTTGATGGCATGCTCATATGTATTTGTTAAGAATTTCATTGTCTCCTCTTTTAATAAGGTACGAATCACCTCAAAAAACATTGAGCCCTTTGGGAAAATTACCATTATGTTGATCAATGATGTATTTTGACACTTGAAAAAGAAACCTCCAAACACTGGCCTCTTTACCATAGCGTACTTGTGTTTTCATCTTCAATGTCCTTGGATAATTCCATTCGAGGTTAAAGGGTCTAGCTATATCTCACCCAGTCTTGCATTTTCTAGGAAGCACTCTTTTCTCTTTGCACTGCTTTACATGGCCTACAAATTGAGTCCAATTATCGATAGGTGATGCTCCACAATATGGCACATGTGTTCCAACAACAAACAAGTGCTCCTTGATTCAAGTTTCATTGCCATTGAAGCCATGTTCACAGGTGTTGCATTGGAGCTTGGATACAATTTTGCCATGGTGAAGCTCTTGCAGATATCCCTATTCCTTTTGTTGCACCATATTCTTCGCATTTTACTACTACTTTGGGCTTTACTACTTGTCATAGAATGTTCATGGGATAGTACGGTTAGTTCTCCCATGCATAAAGGTGCTATAAGTACCCAAGTACATCTAGATTTTGTAAAAGTGCAATGCAAACTAGGAATACTAGAGTTTAGAGTTTAAACAACTTTCACTAGTGGAGCTACTAGTCTACTTTGAGGTTAAAAAAACTATTTCATAAACAAGCAAGTAACAATAGTTGACAATTCACCATCTATGTCTCTTGGAAGTAAGACTATAATTTTAGAACATCAAGAGACCCTAAAGACATAGTTGGATGTGAATATGGAGGTAAGAACCAAAGCTCAAACACAACCAAGTTATGCCTAAATTGACCAATGACCTTCTCTTACCTAAGAGGTAAGAGCCGTTGGGTTAAACACAACTAAAATAAGATATCATATATGCTCAGTTATAATAAGTAAGAGTGTTGGCTAAAAAACAACTAATCAAACCATATTATGTGTCGTAACTACAAATAAAGCCTACTTGGAGATAAGAGTATCATCTTATAAAGAGCAAGAGGTTTGTTTGTGTGCAAAATTGCCAGATTTTGGTTTCCAAGTGCATTGGAGTGTCAAAAGCATCATGTAATGAGAAAATTTTGCAAGATTGGTTGAAAATTTCAAGATTTTGCAGCTTTAAAGTCTTAAAGTGTCAACAATCATAGTTTTGGAACAAGAAGACCTTAAAATGTAGCTAGAAAGATAGCCACTTGAGCTCGTTGTTGCTATCGCACCCCCGTTTGCCTGCACCTGTCAACCCCTATGACCCTCGTGATGCCTTGTTGTGCGCTACCCCTTCTCACGTTTCACGCTCCCCCACCTGCCACTACCTCTCGTTGCACGCTGCATTGACCAGCTAGCGTGCTTTGCTCAACCGCTCCCCCTCGCCACCGCTGCTCGCCATTGCCACCTCCTCCCCATTCGTTTGCTGCCCCCAGCCCTTGCACACTCCCCCCCCCTCGCTACCTGCATCACAACCCACTATTGAGAATCCATGCCCCCCTCCCCCGATTTTGCTCGAAGTACTCACCCTGCTGCTCAATCGCGGTTCAGTGCGCTATCTCCAACAATGCTTGCCCTCATCTTCATCCCTACTGCTCTTTTGTTAGCAATAGACACAGATGGAGGCTCATGCTCTGCCCCAGAGGGACTCTCCAGAAGCCCCCTAGCCCAACCCTGCAGAGCCCACCATCCGACTTTGTCTCTCGCCAATAGAGCAAGCTATCCTAGCCGTAGAGGTGGAGTGCCTCCAAGCAACCTCCATCCTCTGCAAGATCATCGACACCCGCCCTAGTAGAGGAGAGGTGCGTGATCTCCTTCGGGCCCACCTTCTAGCTGAGGTGGTCAAGATTCTCGATGTTCAATTTCTCGGGCATGGCTACTACCAAATAGAGTTTGGGACTCCCAAGATGGCATCCAAGATCATTTTGATGAGCCCCTTGGCCATCCCAGTAGTTCGAGCACACTTTTGACAGTGATGCCACGGGTTTGACCCAGCTATCGAAGTTCTTGTTGAGGAGGCATACCTACCCATTTCAGTCTGCTTCCCCAGCGTGTGGAGGGAGTACCTTCCACTCCTTTCTAGGATAGGCTCACTGATTGGGATTTCCTTGGAGACACCTCACACAACAGCCTATGTAGCTGCCAAGGCAGCCGTAATCCCCATAGTACGTGTTCTGGTTCGCGACACCCACACTCTCCCAAAGGTCATCCTATTGCCTCGGGTGAGTGGAGGTTGGTTCTGTCAGAGCGTGGAGTATTCAAGCCTCCTGAATCAATGTTTTATTTGTTGTCAGATGGGCCATCTTGCAAAGGCCTGTCTACAAAGGAGACCCCAACCTACACCGCAGGCTCAGCCCCAGTCGTCAACGGCTAGCCAGAAGTAGTAGCAGACAAAGTCACAGGGTACGCAGGCAGAGCCACCCTCCAAGCCTGGGGCTGAAGCTGAGGAGGGCTGGCAACATGTCCGTGGTCGATGTTGATAGGGGCCACCACGCTAGCTTGGTACTCAGAGTGGTCCCCAGACTCCAGTCCAGCAGTAGTGGGTTCCCACATGGAACCATTTTGACCCTCTTCAACAGGACGAGGTCCCTGCTCCACCCTCCACCTCAGCCTCACCTCCGACAGCCCCTCCTCCCCTCGATTTTCCCTCCGCCACCTCCCTCCGCCTCTCCACCTTGACCTCCTTCCTCTATCGCTCCCTACCCCCCTCTCCTCCCTCTCCCTCGAGCGCCCCTACTTCCACATCTCCTTCCGCCCCTTCTCTTGCAGTCATCCCAAGGAGCAGTACCATCCTCGGCTGCTAGCAGATCTCTTTGTAGCACTTTTTCCATGAGTCGCTTGGCGAGAGAGGGACAACCTTTCTTGCATAGACCCCTTCTGGTGCAAACGTCCCCCTTTGTAGCAGTTCCTTGTGAACTGGCAAGATTCAACATTCGTCGTCGATGGGATTTCTTTGCCTATGACTTTACACGATTCCTGGGTGACCCCTCACAAGACTTTGAGGCAACTTGCTTCAGAGTTAATGTAATGTTCCTTGCATGTAGAGGGATAGAGGCCCTGGAATCAGGGGTTGGCTTCTCTTTTCCCCTATGCGGAAGGGACCAACGTGTGGACTTTAGACTCAGTGTTGGAGTGGCTGCAAGTATTGGCCTTAGAGTTATCTCACCACATGGGAGACCTAGGGGTTACAGACTTGGTTCAGACTCTGTGACCGTTGGCCAAGTTTTTAGTGATGCCTCCAAACTTAGCAGGATGTAGACACATTGTGGTTCACTTTTTTGCTGACATGCAGAGCCCTCCATGTTATGTACACATACATGAGGACTCCTGGACAGAGGAGCCTGCCTTGCACATGACTCGTTCTTCTTGGGCTAGGGCTAGACACTCTTTGCAGCCACGCCTATTTGGGGGATGCTTGGATGCGGATTACTCCCCATCTAAGCCCGCCTCAAAGGTAACAGGGTTAGCTGCTGCTGGAGCATCAGTTCTCTCTCGCTCGCCATGAAGATCGTCTCATGGAACGCGGAGGGATTAGGTGAGCCCCAATTTCAACGATAGAGGGGTTGACTATTTCAAGAGCTTCATCGATGCCTTGTGGGAGGAGAGATTGACCTTCTTATGCTACAGGAGCATCATCTATGTGAGAGTTGCATTAGATGCTGTGGTTAGCTTTTGCGCGGGCGGCATGAGGACCTGGTGGCATCCAGGGAGGGATATGTATGACTATTGTGGACTCTTGGCAGCAGGCCATTGTGGACAGAGGGATTATTGTGCCTGGCAAAGCTCAATGGATATTGTGCAGGTTTAGGGTCGCCTCATGGGCTTCCTAAACATCTATGCACCCAATGTGGTGAGTGCACGTGCAAAATTTTTATCTCATATTGTAGAGTCTCTGCCGCAGGCAGAGAAATGGTGCATTGGGGTTGACTTCAACATGTTGGATGACCCCTCTGACAGGATTGGAGGTAGCCATATTACTATGCATGGAGTTGAGTTGGCAGCTTGGAAGAGGTTATGTATGTGGGTTTTAGATGTGTGGCAACATTCTAGCTTTGTGAAGCCCCTAAACAGCGTGTCCTTCTCTGACTGCAAAATGGGAGGAGTGAATCTATCTCGGATAGATCTCTTCTACACTACTGACCACTTCTATGACTTGGGTGGGACAATTTGCATTCTGGCTGGGACTTATTTTTCGGACCACACACCAGTGATCCTCACAATGACAGATAGACAAAGGAGGGGAGCACGATGCTATGCATCCCTAAGAGGGTCATGCTGGACTTTGTGCTCAGAGAGTGAGTGGTGGCTCTTTGGACGAAGGACCTAGACATGCAGGACTCTCCTACTGTCAGAGTAGCCTCTATACTTGCTCAACTTAGTTGAATATTTCTTAGGAGTCTACGGCTCGGCTGGTTGCAGCGAGAGAGGAGGAGAAGCATCTCTGACAAGGTGTCGTTCCCTTGCAGAGGATGCAGGAGCAACATCCAGACAATCCCTGGTTGGAGGAGCAGTTACAACAGGCTCGCCAGGGGCTTGCAAGCACAAAGGAGAGGCACCATGAGTTGCTTTCCATTGACAAGTGTCTTAGTGGACCAAGGTGGGTGACAGAGTGATTGACCTTCTTATGCTACAGGAGCATCATCTATGTGAGAGTTGCATTAGATGCTGTGGTTAGCTTTTGCGCGGGCGGCATGAGGACCTGGTGGCATCCAGGGAGGGATATGTATGACTATTGTGGACTCTTGGCAGCAGGCCATTGTGGACAGAGGGATTATTGTGCCTGGCAAAGCTCAATGGATATTGTGCAGGTTTAGGGTCGCCTCATGGGCTTCCTAAACATCTATGCACCCAATGTGGTGAGTGCACGTGCAAAATTTTTATCTCATATTGTAGAGTCTCTGCCGCAGGCAGAGAAATGGTGCATTGGGGTTGACTTCAACATGTTGGATGACCCCTCTGACAGGATTGGAGGTAGCCATATTACTATGCATGGAGTTGAGTTGGCAGCTTGGAAGAGGTTATGTATGTGGGTTTTAGATGTGTGGCAACATTCTAGCTTTGTGAAGCCCCTAAACAGCGTGGCCTTCTCTGACTGCAAAATGGGAGGAGTGAATCTATCTCGGATAGATCTCTTCTACACTACTGACCACTTCTATGACTTGGGTGGGACAATTTGCATTCTGGCTGGGACTTATTTTTCGGACCACACACCAGTGATCCTCACAATGACAGATAGACAAAGGAGGGGAGCACGATGCTATGCATCCCTAAGAGGGTCATGCTGGACTTTGTGCTCAGAGAGTGAGTGGTGGCTCTTTGGACAGAGGACCTAGACATGCAGGACTCTCCTACTGTCAGAGTAGCCTCTATACTTGCTCAACTTAGTTGAATATTTCTTAGGAGTCTACGGCTCGGCTGGTTGCAGCGAGAGAGGAGGAGCAGCATCTCTGACAAGGTGTCGTTCCCTTGCAGAGGATGCAGGAGCAACATCCAGACAATCCCTGGTTGGAGGAGCAGTTACAACAGGCTCGCCAGGGGCTTGCAAGCACAAAGGAGAGGCACCATGAGTTGCTTTCCATTGACAAGTGTCTTAGTGGACCAAGGTGGGTGACAGAGTGACAAGGGCTTTCTTTGAGATAGTGGGACCCCAACATGCGCATGCTAGGGTCAGCTAGTTGAGGAAGCCTGATGAGTGAGTTGCTTCAGAGCCAAAGAAAATGCATGTAGTTGCTATTGACTTTTACCTTGACCTGTTGTCATCAGAGTCTTGCTAGACTCTGTGCTCAGAGAGTGAGTGGTGGCTCTTTGGACAGAGGGCCTAGACATGCATGACTCTCCTATTGACAGAGTGGCCTCTAGACTTGCTCAGTTTAGTCGGCTATTTCTTCAGAAGTCTATGACCTGCATGGATGCACCGAGAGAGGAGGAGGAGCATCTTTGACGGGGTGTTGCTTCCTTGCAGAGGATGAAGGAGCAGCATCCAGACAGTCCTTGGTTGGATGAGTAGTTGCAGCATGCTCGCCAGGAGCTTGCCAGCACAGAGGAGAGGTGCCATGAGTTTGCTTTTCATTGACATGCATCTCAGTGGACCCAGGTGGGTGACAGATTGACAGGGGATATCTTTGAGAAAACGGGACCCTGACATGTGCATGCCAAGGTCAGCCAGTTGAGGAGGCCAGACTGGTCAGATTCTTCAGAGCCAGAGGACATGTGTGCTACTGACTTTTACAGTGACCTGCTGTCAGCAGAGCCTTAGTCAGAGCGTCAGGATGCATGCACAGAGTAGGTTTGGGCACAAATTCTTTGACTTGTGATTGAGGAGATTCAACAGAGGCTTGAGCTACCTCTTCAGTTATAGGAGCTCTACACGACCCTCAGAGCACTTCCCTGTGGTAGCTTTCTAAGCGAGGATGGTTTGACTCCTAGCTTTTTCTTTGAGTACTGGGACTTGCTTGGCTCAGATCTGTGCATCGCTTTTCAGTACATCCTCTACAAAGGAGAGATGCGTCTGATTTACCTCATTCCCAAGGGAGGGTGGCTCCTTGGATGAGATACGAGAGTGGCGGCCCATCACCATCCTCAACTCAGCCTACAAAATTCTTGCCAAACCTCTGAGTTTGAGGACTCAACCACTTCTAGAGAGCATTATACATGGGACTCAGACAGGTTTTTTCAAGGAGCGTAGTATCCTTTACAACATCTTTACACTTTGGGAGGCATCTGCCCTTGCGCGTCTCTATGGTGAGAATCTGGTGATATTTCTTCTTAATTTTGAGAAGGCCTACAATAGAGTTGGCTTTGACTTTTTGGAGGACACTCTACGCAGGATGGGCTTCTTAGATGCCTAGATCAGAGGTGTGTCATCTCTTTATAGACGGACACACAGTAAGGTACTTTTGGCAGGTGGTAGAGGAGATTACTTCATGCTTGCACGTTTGGTTAGATAGGGTTGACCTCTTGCCCCCTTCCTCTTTCTGTTCTATGTTGAGGAGATGAGCAGATTTTTGGCTTCACAGCAAGTTGGTCTACATGGCTTAGTGCTCCCTATTCGGGGCAAGGAGCTACTGGATGTTGAGTTTGCAAACAACTCAGCTTTATACTTGGAGGGCCAGGAGGCCAACCTTCACAGGTGTGAGCAGGCTATTGAGACCTTTTGTTGTACATCAGGTGCATTGATCAATTGGAGAAAGATAGTGGCTTTCTCGGTTGGTAGTGCTCCTACGCTTGATTGGCTGCCAAGTGAGGGTTTCATATGGATTCCCCCAGGGATTGCAATTTGATACTTGGGCTGTCAGGTTGGTTTAGACTTGTCTCCTGAGCAACATATTGCTCCATCAAGAGGAAGCTGTTACATTGGATCTCCACACAACTTTCTGTGGCAGGCAAAGTTGTAGTGGCAAGGTGTTGTTGGCTACTTTGTGGTACATCACATCTTGTTGGATCTTTTTGAGTTCCTGCATCATCTAGGTAGAGAGGTTGATCAAGAATTTTCTTTGGTCAGGACGCAACACTCAGATAATACGGGACAAAGTGGCATGGCAGGTCATCACTCTTCCTTGTTCTCGGGGGGGAGGGGGGGATCATAGACCCAGCACAGCAAAGCAGAGCCCTTCTTGGGAAGTTTTCTGTTAGAGCATTGCTTCTAGGGGAGGATCCCTAGAAGGAGTTTTTACTTCAGCGTCTTAGTGCTAGAGTGCCTCAGGCTGGAGGCCCTTGGAGACCTTCAACCACATGGATTTTACAAAGATGCATAGAGTTGGTCTGAGGAGGGTTGTGAGTTTGCTGCGCTCATGAGAGAAGTTGAAGAGAGGCCTGGAGCAGCACTAGCCTACTTGCACGGAGGAGTGCCTATGATAGCCCCTTGTTTGTAACCCTTTGGCTAGCACTCAGAGAGGCCACTTGGTTGGTAGTAGGCCTCATGTTTCTTGGGGTCCCATGGCAGTGGGTCCAACACGCACTTTAGTTGACTGGCTATAGTTTTTAGGCTCGTCAGAGGAGCTTCACATCATCTAGCTATAGGGCATGAGAGGGGCGTAGAGCATGCGTCAGGGCATCACAGATGTAGTACCAGCTGAGTGGCTCAGACCCCTTGAGTCAGCAATATCCAGATGGATATGGGCCTTCACACGAATGGAGGACCTCATCGCAGTTCAGGCTTGCTTGATTGTGCCCTCCCTGTTTTTTGAGCTACAGGATGAGGGTCGTTTACACCAAGTTTTAGTTCAGGCCCCACAGGTTGCAGAGTGCTATTTTTAGAGGATCCGAGTTGTGGGCATATGTGGGAGGACTTGTGTCATAGATCCTGACCCAGCAGCTCTTGAGGCTGGCCACTGGAGGCTGTGGGCTTGGGAGAGTTGTCCACTGGCACGAGTGCAGTAGGATCCTGGAGAGTGGTTTTGGCGGAACCCTTTTGCCTCAGCCGACCATCCAGGAGTCCCTTTCTTTCAGTACATTGTTCGACTGGACGTCACATACTAGCAACACGAAGAGAGGCTCGTCCTACTGCAACACCTCATTGGCAGGAGGAGGGTCTCACAATTGAGTTCTTGTCAACTTTTTGGGCGAGGTTGTGGGACGCCAGACAACCGCAATGAGTCACTTTGTTCCATTGGCTAGTTGCACATGGAGCTACAGTAGTGAGGAGTTGGCTTGTTCATAGTGGTTAGTCGGTAGCATGCGCAGCTTGTGGCCATCCTGTGGAGAATCAACATCATTGTCTTTGGGACTGTCCTATGGCACAACAAGTTTGGTTTCGTGTCCTTTGACTAGTGCCAGCTCTTTTCGCAGCACAACAATACACTTGGGGGGCAGCTTCTTCGTCCACTCTCACAAGCCCGGCACTACAGTTTGAGCTATCCTCCACCAACAAGATGATAGTGATCCAGGGGGGTCGACCTACACTCCAGCCTGCTATAGAGCTTACTCCACATGAGTGGTGCAGTGAGAGAGAGGAGTGTTGGGAGCTCATATGTGGCATGACACTCTGGTCATTTGGCGGGCCCGCTACTTTCACATCTTCAAGGCTTTTCCTATACCACCAGCAGAGACAGTTCGAGATCTTTGGCTAGAGTTGATCCCTACTCTTAGGGGACAGTTTGAGATCTTTGGCTAGAGCTGATCCCTACTCTTAGGGGACAGTTCGAGAGACTCCATGGCAGCTCCGATTGCATGCGAGAGCGTAGAAAGTCTTTCCTTCGACTCTGGCGCCCTAGGCCTTTCTTCACCATGGTCCAAGATGTGCTCAGATGGCACTATCATCCACCTGTGTGGCTTTTCCCTCCTCCCATCACTTGACCTAGCCTCATTGTACATATGCGGTTTTTTCATTCGGAGAGTCTCCCCTTATGATTTTTGTAGCCCTCTCGTTGTAGCCATATGGGCAGTTTCATTAACTAATAGAAGGATCTTTTTCTCGGAATTTTTTTTTGGAGCTAGTAATGTTATTTTGCTCAAAGAGTTAAAGTTTAATAAAAAACTACTTAGCAAAAGCATGAAATTTTTCATCAAGGACAAAAGGGACATATAGAATCAGATTAATTGCAGTAGGATTTGAAGGATAAGTAGAGATAGAAGTGTTTTTCAGTATCCAAGCATTAGAATCACAAAGACCAACGCCTATTCACTACAGGAATGCATCAAAGTGAGATCCAAAAAAACAAATGTGGTCTAAGTCGAGAAAACACCGCCATAAGCTAGGAAATTGGGTAAAGTTGGTGAAACTAAATCTGAACTTGAAAAGATTCCACTAATGTGCTAGGATAGGCTATAAGAACATACTCCTAGCCCAAAATGTGACCCAACATGGATTGCAATCCATGTACCTTTTCCACATTTTTGGACCAAAACCCAATTCTCATGACCCACATGCCATTTGAAGTCCAATCTTAAGTTTCAAGCCATTTGAACATCAAAAAGCTTGTGAGAATCCCAAAATTCTCTAAGTTTGCAAAAAAATCACAAAAATTGAATTGATGATCAAACCATAGATCTAGACCATAAAAGCTTGCACCCATAGCATCCCTTGATCATGTTGAATCAAATGGTGCAAACCTCACTCAAAAATGTGGTCCAACATGGATCGCAATCCATGTACCTCTAGCCCAAAAATTAACTTGAACCAATTTGCCCTAATGCCTATAATTGCCTTAGACACCCTGGTGAAGTTTTGTCAAATTTGGATCTCTTTTGCTTAAGTTATGCTCATTTTTCAATTTATGGTGAACTTTACGCTAAAGCGACTTTTTCAAAAACTTTTTGACCAATTTTTGGACACTAAACAACTAAAATTTGGGTAGCTCGATGCCTTGTTGATGTGCACAAAAGGAGTGAAAAGCAGCTTCCTACAAGATAGTTGACATCTCATCCAATGAGAAAGCACATGTCATTGATGAAGAACTGGAGCATATCCTTGCCGTTTTAACATGACTCAGAGGCTTAAAATAGCTGATGAAAAGACTGTCCAGTGAAAAAGTTCAAAAAAGTGTTATTTTGGGCCTAAAGTAAATAATCACGATTATTTACTTTCAGCTCAAAACTGACCAAGCTTGGTACCAAAGACTCTATGCATGTGTACAAACAACTTTTGTAAAGGCACATAGAATTTGGATCACCAAACTGACAAAAAACTGGGTAAAAACTTAAGTCTGTACTGACTTTCGGGAACTTGAGTGTAAATTGGGAAAATTTTTGTTCAAACTCAATGAAACTTGATTCATAGGCTTATATTGATATGATAGACATGTGTACATATTCAGTTGACCAAAAAGATGCAAAAATTTTCCAGAAGTAAATAATCACGATTATTTACATCTGCCTCATTTTTGAAATTCTTTGACCAAGTTAGCATACCACTAGCTTTACCATGTTGTAATAAGCCCACAAACCAAATTTGGTAATATTTGGATCATTGGGGCACATTTGAGTATACCACAAGGTCAAGCATATCAAGTAGACCACACAAATCAATTTTGTGAAATTTGGATCACAAAAGTGAGACTTAAGCTAGATTCTTGAAAACTGAGTCCGCGGACACGAAACAGTTGCTAAACTTAAACAGATTTTGTCCAAACTTAGTGAAACTTGTCCAAGGATCTTAACAATTGTATACTTGGCAAACCAAGCCAAAAAGTGCAAAAAACTGAGAAAAGTAAATAATCGTGATTATTTACTACTATTACATAGGGACACCAATTTTGACTTTTGAACTTATATAGTATTAGACCAACATAATACAAGGCCACCGGGTAATTCTGGGTTCAATCGGATCCAACTTGGTACATGTTCACTCAGTTTTCCAAGTTGCAGATTAATCCTTTGATTTTTGCAAAAGTAGAATCTGAAAGTCTCAACTGCTGACTTAATTAGCTCGCATTGAAGTGATACACATAGACCAGTCTCAATAATTAGCAAAAACTATACAGCGTTTGTGAAAGAATAGCTAACTTGATCAAAATTGATACAGGAACCAGGTTGCAGACAAGGAATTGGCAGCTTTGACAGAAGTTGCAATCAAGTCAAGTGGAAGAAATTGACAAGTCAATCTGATGTGGTAAGTACTCTATCTAGGGATTCACAAGTCTATATGAACCTTATATATGGTCGTATACTAGGGAACCAAGGCATATTTGGAGAAACCTCCAGTAGCGTATCCACCAAAGAAAGTGTGAATCAAGGCAATCCCTTGCACACTATCCTTGAAGAAGTCTCATACACTTTTTCAGATTCAACATCTGAAATGTCTTCCTACTCGACTCACTCAGAAACCGGAACGACAGTGCACTATAAGCATATACTCTCTTTTTATAAAACTAATCGCCATGGTGCTCAGGTTTACCTGGATCCTAATGAAGAGTATGCTATTTGGATCGATGACCAAGGTATTGAGTTCGAAGAGGAAATCAAGGCAAACAAACAAGGAAAAATATACATGGATAGAAACGGAAATCAATATTTACAAGTCAAAAACCCTGACGTGATAGACAAATGGGGATTAGAAGTAGCACCATAATTTGAGATATGGCAGCTAAAGAAGGACCATCAAATTTGGAATTCGAGGGATATGATCAAGTTGATTTGAAGCCTTTGAAACAGCTTAGCATAGATAATCCTAGAATCAGAGTCTATTGTTGGGAGGATAGCAATGTAAAAGATCTCCTATGGACTTCGCATGCCAAATCAAGACAACTAGTACCCATGAAGATCATCTATATCTTCAAGATCAAAGATAAGGGTTCAACAGATCTACCAACCTACCTATTTAGGGATTGTTATAACAACAACTTTGTTATGATGACTCATGAGGAGGTGGAACAAACCAAATACCAAGGGTACTCCATAAGGGATTGGATATTGGGCCAAGTACCAGAAACTATTCCAAGAGAAGAACACCGTGACAGATCTTCTGAGAGTAATGTTAAAAAACCAAAAACCACCTCATCACAAAGAAAACCGGGTGACACTAAAGCCAGTCCATGGCTACATGAGTCACTATATCCAACAAACTGGTTTGAAGGACTCGAAACGGGAACAACTACCTGGAGACCAAGAGTTGAACCAAATAGACCAGCTAATTTTCAAAAATGGGTCAGAAAATACAGTGGATTTGGGGATCGCATATTTGATTTCCATACTCAATTCGAGGGGTTTGGAATGACATTAATAGGAAAAGCATTGAAATGGTTCCAAAACATTCCACCAAGGTCAATCATGGACTTAAATACATTAGCTTAACGATTTGTAGCTGCTTATATTAAAACAAGGATCAAACACAATACGGTAGCTCAAATCTACAGCTTTAAACAAAAACAAGGTCAGTCTGTTAGGGATTGTGCAACTCGGATGAAACAATACATTGCAAGATGCCCAAAGCTAGAGATACCTGCAAAAGAAGACTAGTATCATTGTTCCTAGAGGGACTGTTAAACAAAGAACTTCATGCTATACTGTATAGCAAGAAGCATACAACCCTAGAAGAGTGTGTGTTAGATGCTATTGACTTAGAAGACAATTGTGATATTTTCAATGAAGAAGATGTCTCTAAGGATAACCAAAGCGAGAAAACAACATCCACCAAACCGGCACAAGTGGGAACAGCTGCTACAGCACCGCTTTCAGCCATAAAAGACATGCTCAAAAGGATGAATGACATGATGAATAATATGCAAAAAGCACCTACGAGAGGACCAGGACAAGGGATACCTCAACAGGGACAACCAATTCGGCCGCAAAAATGGTGTGCAATCGAGGTTAAATGGACCAACCATGAGACCAATGAGTGCTACTACCGACCAAAGTATGATGGGAATATTCAATACGTGCCTATGAGACCACAAGGACAACCCATGTACAAATATCAACCTAATATGGCCCCAGCTCAAAGACCACCGATGGGTATGGAAAGACCTCAACCCGTGTTGGATCAACAACCTCCATATCCGAGACATAATGTAGTGCCTGTAAAGTACATGCATTCAGAAGGAGTCATAGATGAACAAGCACTAGTGCCTGTTACACCCTATGTTGAGTCTAGTCCATCTACAGTAATGGTAGAAGGAGATTGGTATAATTCACATCCACCACCAATGGAAGAACCTATGACTTATACTACACCAGAGCTTGCACCAATGTATTATGTGGCTAATCAAGGTGTTAGATCTCCTTGGTAAGACCCATGATTAAGCCAAGAATTGGAAACTATCATAACTGTGGTGCAGATGATCATTGGAAAAATGAATGCCCAGAGCCTGACAAAAACCTCAAGCCAGTTGAAGCTTATTGCATACAATGTTGCAAAAAGGGAGTACACTTCTCAGAGGATTGTCCTAAACATCCTTTAAACAAGGGTAAAACAATAGTGAACGTAGTCCAAGTGATACCTAGTAGCTCATCTGAGCGTGAACCGATTGTTCCAATCAAGGTAATCACTAGAGCCCAGGCTAAGAAAAAAAAACATAACTCCTCTGATGAATTGGAGAATACAAAAATTTCCTCTCAAAAGACCAAAAGAAGTAAAAACAATAGGTATGAGATGAGAAAACAGAAACAAAGGGCTGAAATCGAGGAGAAAGCAAAGAAGCTATTCGAGGAAAAGGTGAAAGAAACTGGAAGTGAAATCAATGAAACCATTGTGAAATCTGGAGCATCAATTTTGGTTGACAAAATTTTTGAGCCTATTAATGCAGCCTTGGAAGCTCACCAAACAGAACTTAAAGCAGGCCAATACATGGAAAACAAATAGAAAAACTATCCTTCTCCAGACATGGAAGCAGCTTAGCTTGAAGCTTATCAAAATTTGGTAAGAATCACGCAAGAGATGCTGGAAAAACAAAAACCCAAGCTTGAAAGTATGGCAAAACCTGAAGAGCTTGTGGTAGGAACCAATAAAGAAAAATCTGAAGTGGTGGTAGAACCCCACCAAGAAACAAAAGAGCCAGAACTTATAGTGCCAGACAACGAAGATGCCTTAGACAGAATTCCATTCATAGAAGAAGACTGGCCAGGACACTTATGGAAAAAAGTTAGAGAGATTAATGAGGGGAGCCTAACTCTGAAGTCACCTCCTGTAGAGGAAGTTTGGTTAGACAATCTACCTACTGATATGGACATGGATGTACAATTCTTGTATGGGGATTGCGGATCTGAATCTTCGGGAATGTCTAAACCATTGACCTTGAAAACAATATCCTCTTACTTGGGAGATAACGAAGATGAATCCATAGTGTGTAAAACCACAACAACATCCATTCAATCATGTCTACACCCATTCAATGCACTCTTACTTTAGGGGAACTGTTAAAAATCAGACCATATTTATGGAATGATCTACACAAAACTCTAGAGAAGGTGGAAATAACATGGCTAATCTCAAAAAAAT
The DNA here is from genome assembly GCF_014529385.1 of Adiantum capillus-veneris. NCBI lineage: Eukaryota > Viridiplantae > Streptophyta > Polypodiopsida > Polypodiales > Pteridaceae > Adiantum > Adiantum capillus-veneris. The sequence goes on along the minus strand of NC_140947.1, from coordinate 156,455,639 downwards.
TGGAAAAATTGAAACACGAAATGGATATCAAAGAGATTAGATCTATTCCAACGAACAAAGTCGGAGAATACTACAAAGGGGAAGAAGGAAACACGACCCTTCCAGTGAGGTATAATGATATAGAAACCACGGCAATACGGGTTAGTGGGGCAGGCATAGCCATAGCCACGAAAATAGTATGGGAATCCTAAGGACAACCAGCCATTAGACAAACTAGAATGAAGTTGCAATTGGCTGATGGACACATCAAAAGACCCTTAGGACTGCTTGAAAAAGTGATAGTTAATTCTTGTGGGATTGAATATCAACACACTTTTGCCATAGTGGACTTTGGGAAGAAAATCAATTACAAAATCATATTGGGAAGACCTTTCATGCGACAAGTATAACTCATCCAAGATTGGGGAAACAATTATCTGTACTTGAAGCAAGTGGGATCAATAACAAGGGTTAATCTAAAAGATCACACTTATAGAGATGTCATGAAAACACCCATACAAGAGTTCGATTCTGTCTCTTCGGCTGAAACTAAGCTTCCATCTTGGTTGAACAAAGAAACTCCTATTTGGATGTGTGGAGCTTCAGAAATGGGAGCTTAAAACAAGAAGAATATATCTTAGAAAGGGATTGCACAAATGAAGCCTATGTACCTGAACCCTTTCCCGAGCATTTGTTTGAGCCATTTGAGTGGACTCAAATCTTAGCAACAATGGATGTATGTGTGAATACGTCTATAACTCATGAGCCCAAAGACTTGATGAAAGCTCAACAAGTCTTTTCAGACCTCTACTATGATGCAACAGATGAGTTAGAAGAACATTCAACAACCTAAGATAATTCGGAGTCAGAAAAAGAACATGTGAGAGCTAAATTGCTCATGAAAGTAAGGGAGGAAAAGTTTTTTGACTTTTCAAACCAAAAACCGAGAAGACAGAAATGGTACAGACAAAAAAGAGACACCAGAAGCGTGAAAGCTAGACCTATGCCATCAGTCTCTACTAGAACACAGTTCGTGATGCAATTAGATACACATGATTCTGTTAAGGACAAAATCACTGGTAGATATCCTTTAAACAAAAAAACATGAAATGAAAAAACATTGAGAAAAACAAGAAAGAAAACTCAAGAAAAACCTAAAAGCAGTACAAGGTTTCAATTATGACACGAGTTGAGCGGAAAAAGAAGTATCAAGAGTTGAAAAAAGCTCTAAAGGAGATATATATGATAGAAATAGATACCACAAAAGAGGATGGTACAGATGTAATGAGCATTCCATCTCATTACAAGAAATGTATTCTCCAAGATCGAAAAATTATAGTTGAACAACCTGTCAGGAACTACGAAAATAGGGTGAGTCTTATGAAGGACCTGAAAACACAAAATAGATAGATCTGGCCGAACCAGGAGAAGAGCCTAGATCTACCTACATTGCAAATGACCTGATAGAAGAAGAAGAAGAGCTTTTGTTAAGCTTACTAAAAGAATACCGAGATATCTTGCTTGGTCTTATAAGGATCTCAAGGATGTTGATCGAGAAATCTGTTAACATACCATACCCATGAGAGACGAGGCGAAACCAAGTAGACAGAGGCCATACACGTATAATGAAACATTTACCAGAAAGATCAAAGAAGAGATTGAAAAGCTAAAGGAGGCCTAATTCATTTATGAAATTGAACACACAGATTGGGTGTCTCCAATTGTGGTAGTACCCAAGAAAAATGGATAACCTCAAGAAAGTGAATGCAGCTACCATCAGAGACAAATTTCCTCTAACAATCACTGAGCATGTTTTAGAACGAGTTACAGGTAAAGCAGCTTAATGCTTTTTAGATGGCTTTTCAGGATACAATCATCTTTTGGTTGACACAAAAGATCAGCATAAAACTGCCTTTGTAACAAAATGGGGTATTTTTGCCTATCGGGTTATGCGTTTTGGGTTAACTAATTCTTTTGCCACCTTTCAAAGATTGATGAGCCATGCTTTTAAAGAAAATATTAGGAAATTCTTAGAAGTATATATGGGATGATCTATGTGTACATTCATCAATCCGGGCTTATCATTTTGAACACCTCAAAAAGGTATTCAAAAAATGTAGAATTTATAGGATTTGCTTAAATCCTGAAAAGTACACATTTATGGGTAGACAAGGAAAAATTCTTGGACATATAGTGTCTAAAAATGGTAGCTACTGATATGGACAAAATTCATGTTATTGTTGATTTGCCTAGACCAACATTAGTCAAAGGGATTCAGGCCTTCATGGGACATTGTGGACATTATAGACGGTTCATTTACATGTACGCTATAATTGCAAAATCCATGTATAGCTTGACTACACACTTTGAATGGACTGATGAGTATGAAGAATCCTTCATGAAGCTTAAGCAAGCTCTCACTTCAGCTCCAATATTAAAAGTACCACATAGGAATAAGATATTCCACATACATGTAGATGCTTCCAATTTTGCCATCAGGTGTATACTAGCTCAACCAGGAGACAAATTTTTTTTCCTATTTCTTATGCTAGCCGACATTTGAACATGGCGGAAAAGAATTATACCACCATCAAAAGGAAAGGATTAGGAATGATCTATGTCGTAAAAAAGTATAAACATTACCTTTTAGCAAACAAATCTATATTCTTTGTGGACCACCAAGCCTTATTGTACTTGGTCAACAAGCCATGTAACACAGGAAGAATAGTGAGATGGTTCATCATTCTTCTAGAATTTGATTTCACTGTAGTTGTGAAAAAGGGCACCACTCATCAAAGAGCAGATCATTTGTCTAGGATTGTTTCAGGGGAACCACCCAAAGGAGTGGACGATGATCTACCAGATGCATATCTGTTCTCCGTTGAAATGATACCTCGATGGTCGGAAAATATGGTATCATTGATGACCATAGCTCAAGTGGATTCGCAAATACCACTTCCTATTACAATCGGATTAATTGAGAAATAGGCTATGTATCAATTATTAGCTGGAAGGCTATACAAAAGAAATCGGGATGAAATATTGCTTTTATGCATTAATCCTGAGGAGAAAACCCAATACCTAAGTCAAGCACATATTACCATAGTAGGACTTCACTTTGCTGAAAACCAAACTATGCGACGGATCTTGAGACTTGGAGTATTTTGGCCAACTATGAAGAGTGATGTTCATTTTTTTGTGAAAGATTGTCCTCAATGTCAAAAACAAACACCCATACCTCATGTAACATTGTTCCAAATGTCACCTATTTCTAAGTGGAGTGACTAACTTATCGAGCCGAACATTTCCTGAGGATGTGAGTAAACGCCATCAAAGAGCAATTAAAACAGAAGCAAGAGATTATGCTCTTAATGGAAACCAATTGTATCGGAGAGGTAAGGATCAACATTTGCGTCTTTGTGCAACTGAAGACGAATATATTCCCATTATAGAACAAGCACATGCTGGATTTAGCCGGAGGTCACTTCTCTAGTGAGATCACCGCAAGAACAATCTTAATGGCAAGCATATGGTGGCCAACACTTTTTGCAGATGCCAAAGAATATGCTTGAAGGTGTGATGCTTGTCAACGAGCAAAAATGCCAACCCATGTAGATAGCATGCCCTTAAAACCAATGATGGGGGCTAGAGATTTCGCAAAATGGGATATATATTTTGTTGGTCCAATACAACCACCTGCTTATAGAACCCAAGCTCAATATATCATTGTAGATACGGACTATTTGACCAAGTGGGCAGAGGCTAAAGCAACTCAAAAGAATGATGCCAGAACCACTGCCGCATTCTTATATGAGTATGTGTTCACAAGATATGGACTGCCAATAGAAATAGTCAGTGATAGGGGAACTCATCTTCTCAATGAGGTAATCGAGTTCCCCTATCAGCTCCCTATCACCCACAAGAAAATGGACAAGCTGAGCATACAAATAAAATTCTTAGCTCGGTTTTGACTAAAGTGGTTAGTTCAAGAAGGACAGACTGGGAAATGAATCTCCATGCTACTCTGTGGGCTTATCGAGCTTCATTCAAAATAGCTTTAAATGCTACATCCTTTAACCTTGTTTATGGTCTTGTTGCCATATTGCCAATAGAATTTCTATTGCCGACACTAAGGGTAGCTAAGATCTTGAGTGGATTGGACATGAATTTTCAGAGAGACTTGAAGATTTGGAAAAGCTAGATGAGCAGAGACTAACTGTTGTAGCTCACATCTATGCACACAAGCGAAAACAAAAACAGCTTTTTGATCCCCATCTAATTACAAAAATATTCAAAAAAGGAGACTTAGTTTTAGTCTATTCCCTTAAGCAACACATTCCCAAGTTTAAGAAAAAGAGAAACGGACCATTTATCATTGAAGATTTATTTTCCACCCTAGATGGGGAACCAATGGCTAATTGGATTAGCGGATGTGGATTAAAGAAGTACAATTTGCCACTAATCAGTGAATTGCTAGAAAGGCTGCATGCAGCTAAGCCAAGAAAGATAAAACGACAGCAGGGTATTGATGAAGCCCAAGAAGAAGATCGACTTCGAGTACTCAAAAGAAAAGCTGCTCTCAAGAATCAACAAATACCTATTCCCATCAACACTCTGGAAATAGATGACCGACAATGGGAATTGTAGAAAGATGTCGTGTCAACAGATGATGAATGGTTAGATGGAATGGACCTTCGCATCAAAGTACACCTGAACAATCATAGCATGAATGCATTGGTCGACATAGGAGCTCGAGTAAATGCAGTCAGTTATCCCATGTATAAGAAAGCAACAAATCAGTCTTTGATAGCAGGAATAGCGACTATCAAAGGATGCAACAAGAACCCAACACCAACATTGGGAATAGTCAATTTAAATGTGATAGTACATGGATGTTCATGTCCTCATTAGTTTGTATGCTTACCAGATGAACAGATGAATGAGACAATGATACTTGGAATCTCATGGATGCGGACGTACAAGGCAGTACCAGATTGGGATACCAATCAGCTGAAGCTATCAACTAAAGGCGGACAACTCATTGTTCCAATTGCACCAAGCAAGGAGGAATGGAAAGGGAGTTACCAACAAAGCAAACCACAAAGCAATCAATATTCTCCATCCTATCAAGGACAAGCAAATGCTACAAGTAGCATGCAAGGAGTCATGAAAATTTGGGTACCAAAAGCACAGCTTAAGGACAAGCCGATTCAAATCTGGGTGCCCAAAACATCATCGACAATACTGAAGATGGCTCCAAGGTTCAAAACACAAAGAGGAGCATCTCTGAGCAAGGAACCTAACACGAAATGGATTTGGAAGAAAAAGGAGCACTTATTCTCCGCAAACTGTAAAACGGATCGAGCCATGGAGAGTTAAGCCTCAGAAAACTCAACCACACCATTTTGACCAAGACAAACCAAGATATCAATGGCGGCTAAAAGCTCGACAACAGCCACTAGTGATACCAACAGCTCAGAAAATCACCGTGCTAAAGCATCCTGATGGTACAATCAAGCAAACAGCACACAAGCTATAAGATTTGCTCTTTGGAAGACAGCATCAGAAAACCTCAACATTAGAAACCCTTGAGTTAATTACTCAAGGCCCAACTCTTGCACATCATAATAATTTTAATTGCATTGATCTTCAACACATGGTAGAGCCAACCAAGGTTATGCATAGACACGATTGTTCAACCCATGCACACAGTCGTCCCGAAGCACGCCATCTAGGAGGGGTGGAAGGGCACTAAGTAATTAAGGGCAATGTTTGAAGAGGGAGGAAAAAGTCTGATGTTAATGTGTGAGTTTTTGCAAAATGACCTAATAATGCCATTATAAATCATCAACAGGGAAAATTTAACTGATAACGCCCTGATGAGTGTAAATAGTGTATATAATATCACAAAATTATCAAAAAATAGTCCTTTTTGGTTATTATTTATCATTTTTCTTGATATTGAGAGTTAAAAAGGAGAAATCCAACAAAAAACAATAAAGATGTATGGATTTTCTTAATTATTGGATTTCCACTTTGCCTTTTTAGCGCATTTCATTATTTTCTTTGATTTTTTCAATAAACGGGTCAATAATTGATAATAAATAGCAAATGAGCTTAGATGAAAAAACTCAAGACATGCTAATGATCAGAAGGACAAGACAGATATACACAAAATATTTCAATCAAATCGGCAGATAGAAGTGGAAAGCCTAAATTAATCGGTTAGACCTACTTTTGCAAAATTCTTACAGAATGAGCTACAGGAATCTGATCGGGAAAATTTTTGACTCTAACATAGATTTCATGGCCTAGTAGGACCAACCGGGGAGTTTGGGGAAAAATGGTTCGAGAAGTCCGAGTATAGATACCCATGGTAGGCTAAAATCACCTCATTTCCACTTGTTGCCTTTGGAGAGAGAGCTTTTCGACCTTCTTCGCGCGCATTTTTTGGAGTCCACAGTTGCCTGTTTACAGTGCCTTCTCACATGATACATGAGGAGTAAGTTCTATACTTATCAATGATCCATTCTGTAATGCCGGTAGCTAGTCTAAATCCTTGGAAAAAACCCTAGAATCCGAGCAATGCACGAAGACCTACGACCAAAAATTGACCATAATGGTGTGTCAGCTCAACCAAATCAGACGAGACTTGAACTATAGCATGCCCTTAGATGATAGAGCACTTCTATATTAACAGTTGACCATTCGGCAAGGGTCGAGGGGGGTCCCAAGTAGAAAAGCTAGGTTTTTGGCAGATGCCAGAATTGTATTCTGACTCCACAGACAGCTTATAGACTGGGTCTATACACAATTTATATGGTTGCTTTCATAAAATCAATCAAGGCAAAAAGCCCTCGGAAAGCAGAAAATAGCTTGAAGCCTACAAAGCATCAAATTTGACATACGAGGTCAAACTGACTCCAAATGGGCCAAAATTGGATGAGTTGCTTCAGGACTATGTAGCGGACAAGTCCATAGCCTCAAAAGTGACTTACCAAGGCCATGTAGTCACAAAAATCAGTGATTTCAAAGTCGACAAAGCACGAAGTGACACCGACAGCACAAAACTTTAGTAAATTCAATTTAGGACTTGTTTTTAGGTGTATAGAATATGTTTAGGAGATTTTCAAGTTTTGCAAAAAAATATTGACTATTGTAAATAATCGCGATTATTTACTTTTGCAATTTTTTGACTTGAAAATGATACCATCACCTCACCTATCACTTGTGCACATCTATTACATGCCACATTTCAAGTATGAGCCAAAATGATCAATGATAACTTGGAAAACTGTCAAAAAACACAAAGAAGTCCTTTCAAACCAATTTCTGAGTTATGAGTCACATTTTTTGATCCAAATCACCTCATATTACATACACAGGGTCAACATCATGCCTAGAACCAAGTTGCACCAAAAAATGTGATGAAAAAGTTAATAATCGATTATTTAATTTTTTGCCAAGATGGGGGAAATTTGCAACGTTGCCCTCATGGGACCAAAGTACATGATGTCCTAAGTCCACTAACCAAGTTTGAACAAATATGGAGCTCAAAATCTCAAAATTCCTTTATATCTACTATTTCAGAGACCGAAAGTCTAAATCTGGCACCATTTTCCCTCTGTGCACTCAATTGAGTCCACACTTCACTCAGAGTATCTAATTGATGTCTATTTCAAGCCCATGATGCCAAAATTGCAAAAAGTTGAAAATTTTCATCAGATGTAAATAATCGTGATTATTTACTTTTGTTGCAAAATTTTGCTTGGACTTCATGATTTTGATCTTTACATGTTTTTATGCATTTATGCATGTTCAAAAATTGATTTGAAGCAAATTGGACTCAATTTGTCAGCAATTCAGACTACTAAAGGACATTTCAGAGTGGAATCTGCCAAATTTTTTAACTTTCGCACTCTATGCACTTAATAGGAGCAATGCAAGCTGCGGAGAAGGCCAAGAAGAGGGTATCCCAAAAAGAGAAGCTGCAAGAGCTGCCACCATACCAACTGGACCCTAGTTCAGTAAAGACAACCAAAGCAACCTATCTGTCGAAAGAACTACTTGAGGAGAACAACACAATGGTTTTTATAGGTAGATTTAAAAGTGAAGAAGGACATCAGGTATAACTACAGATTTTGCCAAAAGAGGTCTACTATGTCGTAGCAAAGCCCAAAACAAAAGAAGCTAACAGAAGGCTTCAACTCAGAGAGTTCTACAACTAAGAGCTATGTGGTGTAGATTTTTTAAAATCATATGAGCTCCTGTCCACAATCAAGGAAGATGGAACAACCTAGATTACTGACCAGCAAGGGCACAAGGTAGAAGTGGTAATTATGAGAGAAATAGTGGCCGAGGCTCTCATATTGCCAACAAAAGGGATGACCATGAGGTCTAGAGACATAAAAACAGCAGGCACTTTTGCCAAAGAGACTGTTGTGGAAACATTTGTTGATCTTATCTAGAAGCATGTGGAAGAACTAGCACGGTTATATCACCAACACTTCCACTTTCTAGCAAAGAGACCGCCAAGGTACACAACACCCAATCATGCAGTTGCAACTACATTTATACGTGTTAAAGTTGACAACCAGGCAACCCATTGACCACGCACGGTATGTGTTATCCACGTTGAAGGGTACCAAGAAAGAGGGCAAGATAACCTATCTAATAGCACCTGAGGTACTTACAAGAATAGCATACCATGATATTGGCATGGTAGACAATTTTCCACCTGCCCCAGATCAAAACACATTGATAGTGTCAGCACAGCCATCTCCAAGAACCACAAGGTCGACAAAACGAGTTTACAAATATGATGAGTAGTTTTAAGAAAGCTCTCATGAAGCACATAGCAGCGAAATCTCGGACAATGAAGAGAAAAGAGCTAGATGAGAGGAGATGAAGAAGAAGACAATGACTGCACATCAGGAAGAATCTCAGCAAAAGAAAGCCAGGGTTGAATGGGAAAAAGAGACCTATGAAAGAAGCCGTCAAGCTGCGGGTGAGGACCAAGCACGGTGGGTTCCAAGGGATATGAAAGACCCCCGCACCAAGAATCTTGCCAGGAAGGAACCAGAAGATCCCAAGTGCTCTCTTGAATGCATGTACCAGGAGGTAGAAGCCTTGAAGCAAAAATAAGCTCAAGAAGCAAAAAGAAAAGCAAGGGAAGATACGGCGGAGCGGTATAGACAAGCAGAAGAGGCAACAGCACAAGGAGAGACCCATCACGAACAAAGTGATATGTCTCCCAAACCATTGTCACCTCCTACAGAACAACATGACCACCCCATGCCAAGCCCTCCACCATCACCGATAGATAGACTCACAGAGGGCGAGCCAACCAAGGAAAAAGAGCCTGAACCACAAGAGGTAGAAGGATATTAAAAAGAGGCAGCAACTACTTCCGATCAAGGCAAAGCAAAAGAGCCATAACCAAACAAGCAGCGAGTCCTGAACTAAAGGAGGCAACAAGTTTTGAGCATCCAAAGGCACAAGAAACACAGGCCACACCGTCTACCACAACGTAGCAGGAAACGACCAAAGCAACCACACAACCGCAAAGAGAGGTAGAAGCCCCGCTGCAACCAGTAACTGCCACAATCCCACCCAAGGAGCCACACAAAGAGACTATTGAATCATCTAGGTAGCTCACAAAAACCGAAGACTGGCAGACAAATGATGAGGTAATTCTCCAAGTTAATGCATACGCAAAGCAAATGCAGGAGATGATAGAAAAAATGCGAACAACAGCACTTAGCTGCAGTGCTAAGGCTAGAGAGTTGGAAATGGTGATAGATGCTCTTCAAGGAGAGCTAGAGAATAGATTTAATGTCATCACCGATCTGCAGAAACAAGTCCAAGAGTTGAAAGCTGAAGCTGCACAACACCAACTAGCCATAGAAAAGCAGCAAAAGGAAATGGAGGAGCTAGGTGAACTTCTCACGAGGTTGTCAGACGCCTACAAGACCGAACAGCTGACAGAGGTTACCAATGAACTCTTAACTACAACTCTATCAGTTCAAAAGATCCGCGTACAGTTAGACGTGGCAAACACCTCACTACAATACTTAGAGCAGAGGATCAACGATCAGGCAACCTTCTTGCGACAGATAAGAGAAAATTCCGTAGTTGCCTCGATCAAAGGTACAGACGAAGTGTATAAATCACTGGAGATAAAGAATAAAGATCTCGAGCTAGAGCTAAAGCTAGAGCAGCCACAACACAGATACCTTGCATTAATGCGGGTACAAAGAGAAAAAGAGCTGCTCAAGGAGATAGCAGAGCTGAAGAGAGCTAATTAGCTACTGCAGGATGGACAGCAAGAGATGCACAAAGAAGCATGTACATCAGAACAACCCCACATTGATATTCCCTTAGTCTCTTTCATTGAGATGGAAACACTGACGGTAGAAGGGCTAAGTGGAGAAGAAGAATTTCAAGTACCAATAACAAACACCGATCAAATGCCAATGGTCTAGTTGTCAAAACCTGAAGAAGATGCACTTAAAAAAAAAGGTTTCTCAGGAGACAGATGAGCACTGAAAAGCAGCAATGGATTGAGAGTTGAGAACTCTTCATTCTGTCAATGTTACTCAACTCACTCCCAACCAAATCAATCCACAATGGCATCAGCAATCACTGCCATATCCGTTGATCAAGGTAGAGCTGCTACAGGTCAAGGAACGACTATATAAAGACATGCAAGCAGAAGGCACAGATGAAGTCCACCCCAAGTGGAGAAAGAGCTGGCTAAACAAGAATCCTAGATACTTGATTCTGTTCACAAGATAACATGCAACACTTCAAAAAGACCCAACTTTTTGTCCTGTACCAAGAGTAAGGACGTGGCAAGCACATGAGGCAATGACAAAGAAGCGGCCTACATGGTTGAATTATCCGAGATTTCCAGCTCAAGAGAAGGGAACGCCGACAGAGGAATACATGGTGAAAACCCTAACGGGCACCATGGCATTCTTCAAAAGCCTCCCTAATCTCTTATGTGCTATGCTCTACAAAATTTGCCGAATGCTGCTTACATGCATTGAAGCTTTTCATGAGCCAGAGCAAGTAAGAGCACCCTGGATGTCCTTCATCGAGGGCAATAAGGGTTTATGCTACGACCCTAGTGGCCAACCTTTTGAAGAAGTCCTTTATGGCTTCTACGCCCGCTGTATGTTCTTGCCATCTCATAATATGTTGGCGTTTGAGGAAGCGTTCTGCAAAGGGTTTTTCACTTGGCAAACGAAGATTTTTGGGCCACTGATCAACAACCTAACTTCCAGATTCGTAGGCTACTCCGCCATCGAGCTAAAGAACAAAGTCACTATGCAATTTTTGCAAGTTCCAAACAAAGAACGAAAGATCAGATATGAAAAAGCTTTACATGCATAAGGACCGCCTCGCCAGCCGTCAACTCGAAGATTATTTCAGCCCATAAAGCTGTGTCAAGGGACAATACAGGCGAGCAAGGGGTGAATGTTAGGAGTAAGCTAACTCGGATACCATTGTAACTCCTATTTTCCAGATAAACTTTGTTATTAATGAGCCGGGGCTACAAGCTTCCAGATTGTATCAACATATATCAACCTGTCTTTAGTTAGAGCTCCCAGGTTATTCGTTTTGACCACCAAAAGACCTTGGCTAAGGTATAAAAGCCAGTTTTGTAAGTTATTTTCAAGTTTTGGATAATGAAATACACATCGTGAGCTAATGGCGCTCACTTCTCTCCTTCTCGCACTTCCTACTCCCTCCCCGGTTGTCACATTGCAGTCGCGTCTATGGCATTGCAACCGCAGGTAAGAGCTCTACGCATTGACGTAAGCACTTCACAGTATTTTGTAGCTTTTGGCGTTGCCAACGTGCGGCCTAATTTCCTCGTAAGTAGGAATTTACACGTCAAAATAAAAAACTAAGCATAGGTGGGGTATTGGGGCATCATTGCTAAGCATTTAGATGCATTCTGTGTTGAAAACAACCAAGTCAAAAATTCATTGCTGTTAATAATTGCGATTTTTTCACTTGACCTAAAGTGGGATTTGAGACCATAAGCATGTGTGCTTTAGGTCTTATAATCATGTCCTAGAAGTTTCATTATGTTTGGATGCCATTTGATGCTGTAACGAATGTGATTTGTTTGTCGATGAACGATTGGCTTTTGGTGATTTCAGTCACTTGAGTGTAGCTTGACTTAGATGCTAGTTTTTTGTTGTTTTCCAAGATAATGACAACCTCTTGTAGCCTCTATGCACTAGTCAAGTCAGCTTCGTCCCATGGATTGACAATTTAATTGTGGTTCTCGTTACGTCTGCAATAAGATAGAAGTGAGCTTAGACACCCGTCCCACAAGGATTGAGTGGGAGAAAAGAGAGAAAGAACATCACCATGCAGCGTGTAGGTGCACATATCTCATGTTGCAGTGAGGTCGTGAGGTAGACATTGTAAGCGACAAGCATGAACTACTCGATATGCATAAAGTCATTTAACTCAGTATCCAGAAGTGCTCGCCCCTTACTATTATTTTGGGGTAGTGTCCCATACTTCAAGCGCCTTTAAGAGCCTAAAAAATTATCAAAGTGATGCTAAGGGGCTAGTCCCAAAAGGGGGGAAAGGGGGGGGGGGGGGGGGGGGGATTTTGTATTGTGGGGTTGTGGGGGTTTATTTAAAAGAAATTATCCTAAACCAAACCTGGTAAAGAGTCGGCTTTTGTACTAGGTTAAATACTAGTTGTATAAGTACTTAGGGGTGTGTGTGTGTGCGCGTGCGTGTTTGTTTGTTTGTTCAGTATAATTATATTACTTATCCACAAAAGAATGTTTTTACATGTTCAAAGGACATGTGACTCCCGACCTCAAGACAATGAGTACAAAACTTCTTTTGTATTTCAAAGTTTTTTACTTCAAAATAAGAATAGGACATGCATTTTAGTTCTCCTATATATCAAGAACCTAAATTTACAAAACAAAATTTTGTTCTCTTCATCTTCAATGTCAAACAACAGTTACTCTAAGTGCATTTAAGAAGGATAGAACACTTGCATCCATATAAACAAAACAATTAAGCAATTAGTTTTGATTACGTATAACAGGTGTCATTGAGCTATCACTTGTTATCCATATCAAGCTTAAAAACATCTAGACTAACTGCTATTCTAAGCAGTACAAATCTTTGTGATCTAAAGTGCTAGATATGAAACTTACTTTATTTACGATAAACCATCAAGAGGCAATGACTCCCTCCTTATGGATGTTGAGGTTCCAACATTTCTTAAGTGTTCTTTGCATTTGATTTTTTAAGTGTCCGTTGCATTTTATTTGTTTGGGTCAAATAAACCCCTAAAAATATATTGCAACAGTAAGAAAGCTGAACATATTCACTTACCAAGACCTAGAACACTCATTCTTGTCCTAGAAAGACATATTTCTTTTGTCCAAAAACTTAGAATGCTTCAAATGATACACATGTATGTATGACATTATGTTTGCGTGTGTGTTTGTGTGTGCATACCATTATTGCATAGATGTCACACAAACGTTAAATATTTGTATTTGTGTGTGTGTGCGCACGTGTGTGAGCACGCGTCCATCCTTCGCCAGGCACAATACTCAATGAGGTAGTAGACCCATTGAGTATGAGCCCATTAACTCATCAATATGATGAGATCTAAGTAAAGACTAATGTAAGGCTATTTGTTATCTCTAATAATAACCTTAGTGCTGCTTAGTTTCTCCCAAAGCCTGTATAAGAACAAACAATGTTTCTCTGAATATTTTACTCCTACAAAAGTTTTAAGGCTTTCTGAACCATTTACCTTGCAGGATGGTTATCTTATCCATGCAAATAGGCTATGCGTTACCCACTCTTTTCGTGAGAAAGTCATGTATGAATCCCATGCTCCTCCCTGTGCGGGACATAGAGGTATTCAACCTACTCTTCGAGGAATAGAGACGTCTTCTATTGGCCTACCATGAAAGTAGACATACAAGAGTATGTTCCAAAATGTGTGGTATGCCAAAAGACCAAATATGATAGAGGGAAGCAACCTGGATTACATCGTCCCTTTCTTCCCCATCATCTACTCCCCTTTGAGCTATGAAGAAATCCTGAGAGAGATAGAGAACAAGAAAGAACTTATTTTCCTCGAGCACCCTCCACGTTAGCTTTGCCCCTTCTTCGTCCAAGCTTCTCCCTTTGCTAATTGAATCGTACAGAGTGAGAGAAAGAGTCCATTCCCTTCACCCCCAAAGAGCACCTTTGATCTTCTTCCGCTTCTTCTTCGTAGAGAGAGAGAGAGAGAGAGAGAGAGAGAGAGATCTTCCCCTTTTCCCCAAGCTTCTCCCCTCTTCTTCTTCCCCCCAAATGCACACCCAAAAACCTTCCCGAGAATGGCCTTTAATAATTTCCCTTAACTCCTTTGCCGAGAGAAAGAAAGAGAGCTAGGGAGAGAAAAATAGAAGCGTGTCCATGTGTGTGCCGGCCCTCTTCTTCTTGCCTTCGTTTCTTGCTCCAACAGACATTATTGGACAATGTTTTTGTGAACGTTGTACTTCAGTAGGACTTTTAGGTGAGCCAGTAATATTCTAGTACATATCTTGTCAATTGTTTTCAAATAGTTCTTAAGTGAAAGTCAATTGGTAACTCCTACATCCTAAAAACATTCATGTCAACATTAGTAGGACTTTTAGGTGAGCCAGTAATATTCTAGTACATATCTTGTCAATTGTTTTCAATTAGAAGCAATCCTTCTTAAGTGAAAGTCAATCGGTAACTCCTACATCCTAAAGACATTCATGTCAAAAGAAAATAATGATTATGAAATCCCATTACAAAAAAAATCCACACCACCTTACACTTACCTACCTCAAAGGATTTACTGGGAGTGGGTATATTCATCTCCCTGTGATAAAGTGTACTCAGAAGTCATTGTCCCGGCTTAACTTAAGAAACTTAAAACTTAAGTTACACATGTGTGTGTGCGTGCGCGCGTGCGCGCGTGTGTGTGTGTGTTTGTTTTTTCTAGTAACAATATAACATAAACACTAAAGAATCCTTTCAAATTACAAAAAACACTAGAAAATATGTCATTGAAAATGTGGTATAATTCCCATTCATAGTACAGAACAGTCTTTATACACAAGTACAAGAGAGTCAAGAGCCTGAAGATATATAAATCCTCCATCTTCAAGCCAAGGAACTTTCAAAACCATAGTTGAGAAGGTAACCGTCACCTGCACCCATGGAAACAACACAACTTTCAGTTAGCATTGGCACCGTATGCAGGTGATGCATGGGTATCCCACATGTTATAGATGTCACCCAACTAGATTGCATTCAAAGATACTTAATAAGAAAGGAAGAGTAAAACATATATTCAGAGATGGTTTTATTTACAAGGGGAAAGACCATTTGGAGCCCTATTTTCTTTGCAAGCCCTCATGAGATAAGGCTGGAGAAGAGTTTTAAGAGGTAGTTTAGTCCCAAAGTGGGCCACATATACTTGTTTTTTGACTTTACAAAGTTTGGCATTAATTGCCGCTATTTTTTTAGGGTCAGTGGTGACAATGCTCATATGTGCAGTCAATCTATACTTTGGAGTCACCTGTAACATAAACAGATGTTAGTAAGTAAGTCCTACACTTCCTTATGGAGTCAAAAACCACATGTAAGTATGAGTGTTAATCCGCTAAATCATAATACATATAGATGGGATATTCCATTAGTTCAAAATGCCAAGGGAGAGTGCCTCCAAGGCCCCTAACATTGATGCAATAAGACACCATTTACAGGCTCATGAGCATCCCCTTTACAACCATATTTACCATATTCCACAACCCTTCATAACCATATTCGGCCACAATCAATCTTAACCATGTTCACAACCAACCATACATGGCCAATTTGAGCAATATTGCCAAAGCACTATATCCACAACACTAAAGCGGCATAGAAAATATCCGAGCACAACTGGTAAGCTCGATAACAAACTCAGAGGCACATCATCAGCCGCGGAAGCCTTAACAGAGTATACCAGCCCGAATGTCTTACACCCCACAAATAGGACAAGCCTATCATATAGGGTCATTTACCAAGAACTTCTATCATTACATTTTGGCTAAAAAAGAAATTCAAGGCAACCATTAACCACTGTTTAAAAGAGGACACCACCTTTTGATGTTTTTTTTTTCAAAACATGCCTATGAAAGGACCGTAGATATGTATTGCTAGGTATCCCTAAACTCAAAAGGGAATTCCAAAAACCAAAGCCGCAGACAAAAGGGTGCTCATATACATGCCAATGATTAGTTAATCACAAATTGAAAGCCTTTCCTAAACCCGTAAGGCAAAAAAAACCAGTGTCGTAAAAAGTTCAGTAGAAGTCGCCATTCATGTACATATTCTGGCCTATGCATGAGGAAAACAACCATAACAACAAGTGAATCTCAACACATCCAAACAGTTCGAACAATACCATATCAGTCCCATAAGTCACCTGAGATTGAGTC
The DNA here is from genome assembly GCF_014529385.1 of Adiantum capillus-veneris. Classification (NCBI taxonomy): domain Eukaryota; kingdom Viridiplantae; phylum Streptophyta; class Polypodiopsida; order Polypodiales; family Pteridaceae; genus Adiantum; species Adiantum capillus-veneris. Next base: position 156,439,155 of record NC_140947.1, on the reverse strand, counting down.
GAAACAGCCAACTCCACAATAGCTTGTTTATCCTTGCCTTTTTCTATATAGCCGACAACTTAACACCACACCCTTTGTGGGTAAAACCCTCACAATTCCAATGTACAGACAACTACTCACAAGTACACACACACACACACCATAGAAGCACATAGTACCAATGCTAAGTGAGCATGGAAGCTCACCATTTATAGAGTTTGGAGCCAGTGGATACATTCCTCCAGAGCCGTATGACGGGCCCAGCATCAAGGGGTAGAGGATTTAGCAGTGTCGTCTTGTACACACACACACACACACACACACACACAGAGGGAGGGAGGGAGCACGCGCGATGTAGTGCAGACCCGTCAGGGGGGGAGCCATTGTGATATTAAGCAGTAGCGGCCAGGGTTTACAGAACTAGAAACCCGCCGAATGCTCATAACCCCTTCTAACTACAAGGGTTAGGTACCACCCTATATCCATTTAGAATTTTTCAGTGAATTCAAGCCAATATTCACCCCAAGGTTCTCCAGTCCTAGCTACTTATACCAAAGAAATAGCAACACACCACTCCTATAAACTGGAGGAATTTGTAATTTGTATAACTAGCCGTGTGTGTGTGTGTGTGTGTGTGTGTGTGTGTGTGTGTGTGTGTGTGTGTGTGTGTGTGTGTGTGTGTGTGTGTGTGTGTGTGTGTGTGTGTGTGTGTGTGTGTAGTTATTTTACTTAAATAATACAACATAAATGAACATTTCAGCTCAATGGACAATTGGCTTTAGAAAAGTGACAATGATTAGTACAAAAATAACTCGGTCTTAGAAGTATTTTTGTACATTGCTATAAGTATGAGGTCTCATCCTAGTGTAAAAGTACACTCTATGTTCCATGAGATGACAAGAGCCTGGTATGTCAAGGGCAGACATTTGCTTTAAGCCAAAAAAAATCCAAGAAAGGATAGAGTCCTTACCTGCATCCATCCAAACAAGATAGCAAGCATGTTAGCTTTGAATGTGTTTTATAGGTTTCAATGGACTATATCAGTTGTTATGCATGTCCAACTTACAACCCAAAAAGGAATTATACACATCGGGTCCAGCTTAGTACTATAATTCAAGCTAGCTTCTAAAGCCGACGTCCTGGTTTTCCCAAATGGTTGGGTGAGCCTTATGTATAGGATATGCATGTAGCTGTTTCACTTATATGATAAAACATAAATGACCTTTTAAGCTCAAAAGACAACTGGCTTTAGACAAGTGACAATGATTAGTACAAAAACAACTCAGACTTAGAATTTATTTTTCTACATTTCTATAAGAATGAGGTCTCATTCTAATGTAAAAGTACAATAGCTGATCTTAAAAATATGTTCCGAGAAGTGGTAAGAGCCTGTGATGTCAAGGACATACATTTTCTTCAAGCCAAAAAAATTACAAGAAAGGATAGAGTCATTACCTGCATCCATTCAAACAAAACAACAGATATGTTAGTCTAAAGTGTGCTTTACAGGTGTCAATGGACTATATCAATTGTTATCCATGTCCAACTTACAACTTTTTTAACTTTAAAACAATTGTCCAAAGTGCTTCATGTAATCCAGATTTATTTTATAAGTGTTTTTTTCCTTTAAGGAGATAATTTAAAATACGGTTTCTATATAGTCCCAATTTTTAATAGACCTTAATAGATATTATTATACATATCATTTTGATTAGAAAGCCACTACTGCTTCTGATCAAAGTGTCCTAATCTCCATATCGGCACAGAAGAATCAGCCCTACAGTGTCCAATTTTTTACTCAGTCAAGGGATTTAAAAAACACCCTTTACAAGTGTCCTTATTCTTGGTATTGGATACCTATTTGATATATCTTTGCATAGATTAGTCATTAGACTTAGCCTGATTAAATCAAGTAAAAATTTGGACTGATAAACGTCCCTCAATTTGGGTCAGAGACATCCTCATCATACCTTGGCTTTCATCTATAAGTGTTATAAAAGAATGAGGAGATTTTACCCTTGCTATTCTACTCAGTCATAGGAAAAAAGGCTAACTTCAAGCGAGTCAAAGAGAAAAGTCGATATCTTTATCTCATAAGCATCCTGGCAATTAATGTTATCAATAGAACAAGGTCAATCCACGTGGCATAATCCAACAACCCTAAACCAAAGGTGTGTCAGAAAGGTGGCAACCTTATTTTACAAGCGGATGGATTGTTTTAGTCCAATAGAAGAGGGTCTCAACAGAACGTAGACAGTATAGCGTCATAAGCTATTAAACATAAACCTTATTTTACAAGCGGACGGATTGTTTTAGTCCAATAGAAGAGGGTCTCAACAGAACGTAGACAGTAGAGCGTCATAAGCTATAAAACATAAACCAAGGGCCAAAAATCCAGACAACCTTTGAGGCAAGTAACACCACCATATAATACTGCAATTGTCAAACAATAACAACCTCTGACCACACAACCTCCCCCCATTTTTTACATTAATCAATCAGCGCAGTAGATGACAAATAAAATTTACGCAGTATCATGTCAGAGGATTAAAAATGGTGCAGGAGTTCTTTGAACAAAAAAAAACACATCATAAATCCAAACCCTATGAACATATCTTCCAGTCACCAATCGCAATCAATGCCAAGGATTAACAACACCTTAACAACCTTGAAGCGGTGCAAAGTACTATAGAGAATGCAGTTAGATAAGGCAAATTTTTCAGCCTTAGTACCAACCTGTGATGCCTCTTTGTGTTCAACCATCTCCATAGCCACACAGTAAGCAAGTGTTTAGGCCTTCAAAAAATCTCTTTCACATACACAAACAGAAAATGCAAGAGACAAGGCTAAATGAGGGGCATAGAGCAACCCTCACCTAGTTTTAAATACCCACTTTGGTACACATTGTGAGGAGCCACAATAAGGGAAAATCGTCTTTGATGTATCATCATCACAAGGAGAATACTATCCAGCGGTAGCCACCATGGTAAATCAAAGGGGGGGGGGGGGGGGGGGGGGGGGGGGGGGCTAGGTGTGTCTGAAGTGAATGAAAACAAAGAGCGGAAACACGGAGGAGTGGGGAGTAATGTTAGTGTAAACGCAGCACAGAGTAGGAAATGATGCACGGCATACTTCCCAAGTTAGAGAAAGACTCATGCTCTACTAAGAAGGGGTTTGTATGAGGAATAAGCCCCAAGGGCAACCACCAACTAAGGGAGAGTATCCCACGAAGGGTGGAGAAGTTCTATGTCATTAATGTTTTTGGGAAAAAAATTTGAGCAATAACAGGCTGTGTGTGTGTGTGTGTGTGTGTGTGTGTGTGTGTGTGGTTGTTTTACTTAAATAATACAACATAAATGAACATTTTCAATTCATAGGACATCTCTCTTTAGACAAGTGACAATTATTAGTGCAAAAATAACTCAGTCTTAGGACTGTTTTTGTACATTGCTATAAGAATGAGGTCTCATCCTAGTGTAGAAGTACACGTATGTTCCATGAGATGACAAGAGCCTGGTATGCCAAGGGTAGAAGACATTTTCTTTAAACCAAAAAATTTCCAAGAAAGGATAGAGTCCTCACATGCATCCATAACAAGACAACAAGCATGTTAGCCTTGAATGCATTTTACAGGTGTCAACGGACTATATCAGTTGTTATCCATGTCCAACTTACGACTTTTTTAACTTAAAACAAATGTTCAAATTGGTATATGTAATCCAGTTTCTCAAAGTACAAGGTGTGTAAGTTCATTTCAATGTTTGTAAAAAAGTCATTATCCTTTTAAATTATGGCAGTAGTTATATGTAAGGTTTTTATATATCCCTATTTTTATTAGACCTTAAATAGATATTAATATACATATCATTCTGATCGAAAGGCCACCACCCCTTCCGATCCAAGTGTCCTAATACCATTTAAAAGCCCAAAGATATTTTGTACTTATGTCTCAGCCATATAACACCATAAACTTTTTTCAAGGTTGTCCTGCTCTTTCTTGATGTAGCAATTTAAACACCACTTCTAGCTCAACCAAGTGTACATGGTTTCAAAAGGCCATCGGGCAGACCATAGTAGCCTATACTTCATCATTAGATACAACTCTAAGACGAACCATACATGTCTTTTGTTTTGGTTTAGGTATCAACCTCAGCTAAGCCTGTCAAGCCAACATAACTCCATAGATTGAATTACAAAAAGAGATTGCACCAAAAAATATATACCCGCTAGTCTAATCATTAAAAAAAAACATAAGCACTTGTATTATGATCGAAACCCTAGTGAGCAGTACAATATCCTAAAGGCGGCAACATCATTACGTTAGCAGTGCATCCCGGTATCAGATGCAACAACCACCACCCATAGCAAGAAATGACACATATAGTGCGCCAATTCCCTACATTCACAAATCTAAAGTACATGTGATTGGCTTTTGCAAGAGCCTCGAAAGTCACACATGTTTTTTAACCATCTAAATATCCAGGCCCATTGTCTAGTGTATAGCTCACTACAACGAAGTCGTCTAATACAAAAAAAAAAGGTAGAGAGAACAAAAATAACGTGAATTGAACGGGCTGATCTACTATTCGTAGCCAATAAACCTCAAGCCAAACAATCCCAAGCATAATTGCATAGGTAAAAGGTTTTCTTGCAAACCAAGGTATACCATAAAAAACCAAACAGTGCATCGAAAAAAACAAAGCTCAACTTAATCATGTCACCACCCAAGTGAGAGTAGGTCCTATGTTTGAAATAAAAAATGAGAAGTTCATGGTAAGCTACCGACGTGAGAAGTACCCCCAAGTTCCACCAACTCCATAGCTATACAGCAAGCAATCGAGCAGAGGAAGCCCTCAAAAACAACTCCCTTTCACATACACACACAATACGCAAAGGACAAGTCTAAGTGAGGGGTATAGAGCCTCCCTCACCTTGTTTAAATAGTGGAGCACACCTTCAATGGATGTACTCATTGGCATTAGCAAGGAGAATCCCTTCCATATTCGTTCATCAACACGCTAGAATCCCGAGGTATTATGACACAGGCGGCAGTTGCCATGGCAACCTCAGTGGGAGAGAGGAGGAGTCCTTCACTCACTCGGTGCACATGTATAGCAGAGAGAGAGTTTCTCGAGAGAGAGGCATGGAGTGGAACGTGCAAAGTGCATACAAGCCATTATTGATGTGTCTCATAAAAATGAGCCAGGCTCCCTTATTTGGGAAAACATTTTTACTCTTAGAATTTACCATGGGAGGCCAAGTGCCTAGTGAAGGGCCCCATCATATGGGGATTTGGAGTTTAAACTCTTCTAGTGAAGGGGTTTATCCCACCAAGATTAAGCGGATTCCCTTTAAGGGGAGAATTTAAGTTCAATTCAGAAGGAGTCCTAGATTGCTTATGTGTACAGAGTAATTGCCCATCCCATGGGATTTTTTTGGTTGAAAAAAATCCCAATTCTGTTAGGTAGTGAGACTTAGTTTGTAAGCTAGTCTTGGTCTAGTGTAGAGCCACAATTGTATCAGTATTCGAGAGAGCGAGAGAGAGAGAGAGAGAGAGAGAGAGAGAGAGAGAGAGAGAGAGAGAGAGAGCATGCGCGCGTGCACGCACACACGCGTGCGTTGAATATAATCATATTACTTATCCACAAAAGAGAACTTTTACATGTTCAAATACATACGGCTCTTGACCGCAAAACAATGAGTAGGTTTTGTATTTCAAAATTTTGTGCTTCAAATTAAGAATGGTAGGTGCATTCTAGTTTTCCTATATATCGAAACCCTAAAATTACAATATTAGATGTCGTTGCTCTTTATCTTCAATGTCAAACAACAATTGCTGAAGTGTTAGGTATAAAACATTCATTATTTATGATAAGCCACCAAGGAGTGGCTCCTCCTGATGCATGTTGAGGTTCCAACAAAAATAAGTATTCTATGTATATTATCTACATTGGTCATATAGAACCCCAAAATTGTATTGCAATAGGAAGAAATCTATACATATCCTCCTATCTTGACCCACAACACTCATTCTTATCCAAGAGAAACATAGTTCTTTTGTCCAAAACCTTTGAGTTGAGAATGCTTCAAGTCAAATGATACACATGGATGAAATTATGTTTGTGTGTGCATGCCATTTTGTATGGGTGTTACACGATGGTTAAATGTGTGTGTGTGTGCGCGCGTGCGTGCGCGTGTACGTGCACGCACACATGCTCGTCCTTTCCCAGGCACCATACTCAATGAGGTAGTATGCCCATTAAGTATGGACCCACCACCTCATCATTATGATGAGTAAATAAGTAAAGCATGATGTAAAGGTAATGGTTACCTCTTAATAACAATTTTGTGAGAGTGTTTCTTAGTTTCTCCCAAAGCCTCTATGAGAAAAATTAAAAATTGACGAGACACGCTAGAAAAGGCTTGATAAAATCAGACTCCAAGGCATTTATGGGATGTATATAGAAAAAGCGGTGGTGAAAGGCTGGACAATAAGGATTCAAGAACCCCAAGAGTTCAAGGAAGGGGGTTGAGTTCTCCTATATACCCTAAAGAAAGCAAAACAAAAACTCAATGCAAGATTCCTACGAACCTTTGCAATCAATGACATCATTGGTGATGGCACAAGTAGATTGAAGCACCTTGATGGCCAACTGATGGTTGATGACATCAATGGCAATTGAATTTTCAAATATTATGAACAATAAAGGATGCTATGTTGACTGCATTCAACTAAAAATAGGAAAGAACAAGCTTGGATACAAATTGAAGGGGCCCAAGTAGAAATTAAAGAGTGAGCATACAAACCCAAGCAAAAGAGGATACAAATCACGTGGATCAACACCAAGATGCCCACCAACAAAAGCAGCAGCCATATACTGCAACAATCCAATAAAGATTGAGAAATGTCCAAGTAAGATTGCATGGTCCCAAAAGCCTAGCGAGCAACCAAGTCAATTTGCACTCCTAAAACTAGATTGCATAAGTTTTTAGTCATTGAATGTAAATAAAACGTGTTAATCTTGTAGATAATTAACTAGTACTCAATGCATATGTGTGTGGAAGACCTTCCTTGATTGGCTTCCTTTAGAATGCATATACATGAGTTAGGTACATTGCTTATGCTACAGGGGTACGCATAAGAGTCCAAGATTTTGGAAAATAAGATGCTAGGTTAGCAACTTTACAATCGAAAGACAAACACCCACTGCCAACTGTATTGTTGCACATCATTCCTCAAATAGTGCACTGCCTTAGGTTTGCACTAGGTGCCTTTGAGGTTCTTATCCCGTACACTTGCACTGCATGCTAGATTCAACGTTTACATTCAAGTTCATCACAAGGGAGATGAGCTATGGAAGATTAAGTGCAACGCAAATTAAGTAGAACTTGGTAAGTTCTTTATTTGGGTCAAGATGGGCCAAACCTTGCCAAAAAGTATTTCAAAGTGAGTATGAAAAATGGAAATCCACTTTAAGAGTAAATTTCCTCTCACAAAATGGATAGGTAGACCCAAAATTAATAGAGGCTTCAAACTGTCAATCATTAATTCAAGTGTCCAAAAAGCTCTAAAATTTGATTTGAACAATATAGCAATGATATGCAAGACTAGAGAAGCCAAATGCGAAGTCAAATTGCAAAAGTTAACCTATCAAGCAATTGTCCAAAATTTGAACGATTGATCCACGCTAACAAGACCTCAATTCATGCAACTGCAGCGGCTTTTAGAAGAGTTTTGGATCATCAAAGCTTCATTTTTAGTGGTCGAGTCTAAGAGAGGGGAGCTACCAGTTTTGTGTTGCAATAATTGGAGCACTTCAATGATACATTTCAATGAGCTGCATGGGGAGTTTGCATATCCCATTTGCATTGTGAATACAGTTGATTATTAATTTAGTCTTTCATAGAAAATGTTACTACCACCTGGGCTTATAGATGAGAGACAACTTTTAAAGGTGAATAGTGGCATAAAGGCTTGCCTCTCTTCATTGCAATCCCAAATCCAGGTTTTCAAAAAACTCTACCAAAAGCTTTCCAAAACTCTAACCGTAGCTTTTGCCTCTAAACTCTCAAAGATATCATGGGGAATTGGTGTGGAAGGATATGGAGAGGCAAGGAAGAGAGAGCTTAAGGCAAAGAATGTGATGCAACACCATCACAGACGTTGGTACCACCAAGAACACCATCATATGAGCTATATGTGGAACATGCAACGATGACATGCTTTAAATATCAAGACAAACTCAATCAGCACATTGCTGCGGTGATTATGAATTTTCCCTTAGAGCCATAACATCCTTACACACGTGCCAATGGAGCGGACTTGGGCTCTACATGATGTCAATCCTTGAGGTCCATATCTATGGGAACTGTACCTTGCCATTATGGGGCCTTAATTTCAAAAGAGCCTTTGACTTTCTATAAAACCTGGACAATAGCGTCATAACAGTAACCAACTTTGAATGAAGGCCCATAATGAAAATGAAAATAAAGGTTTGTCAAAGATTTCATGCTCAGAGCTAAAGAATACTTAAGCCCCTTAAGAGATGAAGCTACCTCTTTAGCTTCACACTCAGCCCTTCAAACACTTGATCGCAGCTCACCGAGGTGGATGAAGTGATACCATGATGTGTGTCAATGGGATTTGCTTAATTCGTATTAAGCAGTTATCAGCTTTCTGCACTTCCCAAAACCATCCGTCTTGCAATTCCCTCTCTCGAATCAAGTCACATTCAGAGGCTGTGTACGATTGTAAAGTCAATCATAATTCTACAGAGTAATTAAGCTTGAAACTTGAGGCATCGAACTAGTGCTAATTACATATTGCGCTTTGCTGTTTTTGATCGTTAGTGAGAAGAATAGCTTCAGCCTTACCGCCAGCTCATATCTACAAAGCAACGCAAAGGCACCAAACCGGAAGCCTGCTAACAACCACACACAATGTGTATGTACATTTTCATAATTTTGGATTCAAGTCCAATCAAGTCCTCATTACCTTTATGTTTCCTTTAGCTATTTACCTTTCCCTTTGTTTTATCCTTCATCACTAAAACTGTGCACTACTGAGGAAAACATGTAAGTGACTAGATGCTACTCAAAATAACTAGATTCTTAACCTACCAATTCATCACTTCACTCTCTAATTTCATGATAGTGCTAGGAGAAAGCATTCTATTGAAAGTGTGGCTTTTCACTCTGCAAAAAGACTTAGCACGCACATTCTCATTGATAGCATGTTGCATTCTCACTATAGAAATTTCAATGCATGATTTAACCCTCAAAACTATGGAAAGCCAAACAACCATGGCTATACAGGCCAATGAAAGAATTGCATCATCTTGATTTGAATTTTGCTCAGATGCATTATCACATGGAGTCAAAGTCATTTGCGTAGAAGCAACATTTGCATGATATTTTATGAATGCGTATATGCATATATACAAAAGGAACGGGAGAGAGAGAGAGAGAGAGTTGGATTTGAGACATTTATGCATAGCTTGTTGAAATGAGTTGTAGTACCTTCAATTGGGACAAGAAAACCAGTAAGGGACAAGCCCATGTACACACACTAAGCTTCAAATTGCTCACTAAATGAGCTAAGTCCTGACTAAGGCAGATCCAGTGATCAAGACAAGTAGAAGCCAACGGCACTTTAACTCCAGATTTGGAGACGCAGATACAATCCCATAGGACACCTTGTCAATCAAGCTACGATAACATAAGTTGTTAGCTCTATGATGAAAATTCCAGGAGAGTGGTGACAAAAGTCTGTTTTTGGGCACAACCTTACTGGGAAAATAAGTCAGGTTTTCCCGTGTTTCTCTCATCACAACAAAAGGCACGCTTCCCTCCACATCTTAACAATCAACCAATATTTCACAAGCCTTTTGCACGACCCACTGCTTATATTTACACATTTCAGATTGATTTACAGAATAAGTGTTTGAGCAGTCCGTGGTAAATGTATGACTACCTTTATCATTCAAGGGTCTGCATGGCCAGCCAATTCCTCTTCGCTTGACAGATAGTCTTCACTAACCTCCTCATCACTGCTGTCCTGTTCTGGTTCATTGGCCATATTTTCTGGCTTGGCGTATGTCTCACAGTACTCTGCAACTCAGATTAAAAAGTTAACTCTTCACAGATCCATCAGGTTATGCACCCTCACTCGACTTGCACTCGTGCATGTGCTTAGAGAGACACACAGAGAGAGAGAGAGAGAGAGAGAGAGAGAGAGAGAGAGAGAGAGAGAGAGAGCTGTTAATCATGCCAAAAAACTACCTATGCCTTCAAAGCTGGGCCATTCTCCACCGTAGACAGATCGAGGAGGTCAAGACTCGAGCACATCGAGCTGATAAGGAGAGACGAGCCCAAATGATAGCTCACCCAAAGGCGTTCATCAGGGCAGCCCCTGCTCCCAACCCCCCCATGTACTACATTTTACACCCCCCATTAGCATAGGATGAAGCTAGCTAGATTGATGCCTTTGCATGGTTGTACTACCCTCAGCATATAGACATGCACATATCCCTAGTACTAGAGCTCCACCAATCCCCATAGATCTCATCACCCACCAGATGTCCTTCTCTTTTTTATTTTGTAGGAGTCTGAACTTGTCTTTTCCGACAGACAGAGGACACACACACATGTATACTTGATTTGTCTCATCGGCCTCACGTAGATGTTAAAAAGTTTTCTCTCTCTCTCTCTCTCTCTCTCTCTCTCTCTCTCTCTCTCTCTCACTCAGAGAGAGAGAGGGTTAGTGCTTTGTAACTCTGGCTAGATTAACATACCTTTAACCTTTTTCTCATACAGATCATGGTCCCTCATCATGAGTGCTGCAGCTTCTCCATTCAAGGGATCTGTGGGATTTGGGTAGAGGAGGAGCTGAGGAAGAAAGACTTCAAAGACATTCAACAAGTCTGGCCAGACCCAAAATACAAACTTAAGCAGGTTATGAGGAATAAATGCCGACATCGACACAACAGAAAATGGTCAGCAACCTCATCAGGCCGTTGCTGCCAATGGAAACACAAAGTTGTAAAGAATTTTTTGTTCTAAAGGTAATTTCGGTTCCGCTCTCACTTGGCTATGTGCATCGCTTCTGATAAACACTAGAACTTCAAAGACACAGGAAATTGCACGTATATATGGTAAGACATCTAGTCTGTCCCCATAAACTACAACAGACGATGCATCAGAAGGCAAAATGCTGCCATACCAAACATGGGACTCCACGTCTGATTGATGACATCGAGGCAAACGGAACCTGACCTGCATGCATTCACCCAAAACTCCATATCAGTAAACACTACCTGCATGGGTGCACAATGGCACACAAATCTCTCCCTTACATCTCATCCACATTTGGGTGGTAGATCTTATTCACAAATCCAATAGACGGAGACTTGTAAGGGTAAGCATCAGGTAGCTCAACTCGTATTTTCCACAACCCAGATTGATATGGACCTATAAATCAACATTTTCCAATGAGAGGATCTTCAATACAAGGGAAGCAGCCAGAATCACTTCATATGCTAAAGACTTAAAAACAGACATGGTATGTAAGTTTCTGGTAAAAAGTCTCTCAAAATACTGTATCATCAGTGCGACGTTTGAAACAAGAGGCTTGATCGGAAGGATGCCCCAACTTGAATAAATCTTCACCCTAATCCTTGCAACTTAGACAAACACATGTGTCACTCGCAGGTGAACCACGATGCCCACTAGAGCCAAAGTTGATGAAGAAAGCAAGTAAATGGATCTTTGTGCACTGTGAAACACTTCATTTTGTCATGTTTGCCACAACAGCAGCCCATTCAAGGATGTGGCATTTCCAGGTGCTTTTTAAAGTAGTAATATTTTTATGCTACCATACAGCTTCAGACACTTCGTGCTAATCGTTGACTTCTCCACTTTCTCACAACCCAAGTCCACGCAAGCTTGGGTGAGTAATTCACATTAAGAGGAGAGGTAATTGAGTAAGTGAGAGCCTCTGTACTTGAGGCCACTTTCAAAGGGCAGCACTAGACTTGTACCAGTTTTGCGGCTTTGGAAGCACTTGAGAGAGTGTATACACACACAAAAAAATGGAGCTATTTGATACCCAGGTTTACACCAACTCTATAATGCGGATATTGGGGGCCAAGTCTCTACCATAAGAGGACAGAGCTGGAGAGACTCTTAGAGACCGTTGGCGGCAATTAATGAACAGCAGACGGATGGCAATGCACAAGCACAGCACATTGACAAGAGGGTGATGGAGCATTACGAAGCCGATTACATTTTGAGGTTGCTGTTTTAATTTTTCTAGTCTCTCCGCAGTGCTTTAGTGATGTAGTTGCTACTAATACCTGTCAGTATTGATGTATTGCATTGCTTTGTACTCCAGTACCAGTTCTTGTTCGAAGGATACATCGTTTATATTTTGCTTTACCTGGAAGGGCCCATAATATCGCATACTAAGCTTTGGAAAACGCCTCTACTTACCCTTCCGCTTTCATAGGCGTGCTTTCTCAAACTTGAGTAGCCCCCAATTATTTTCCTTTTACTGCAAGTCACATCGATGCTTATCCGCTGCCTTCTTATGTCGTGCTTAAGACTTCTCCAAAGCCTCCCTTACCTTGGCAAAAGCAGTGTCTAGATCCCGTGTATATTGATCTACCTCAAAAATCTTGTCCTTGGTGCTCAGAATCGGTGGAACCTTTCTGGCACCTTCAACGATCTCAAATGGCGCCTTCCCCGTAGATGTATGAACCGTGTTGTTGTAAGCAAACTCCACCAAAGGCAAGTACTTCTCCCACTAAGTCTTATGATTAGAGATATATGACTTCAACAAGTCCAAAACCACTGAGTTGGCTATCTCCGATTGCCCATCTGTTTGTGGATGAAACGAGGATGAGCATTTAAGCCAAGTGCCTATATTCTCCCATATTGCTTTCCAAAACAAGCTCGTAAATCGGGGATCTCTATCTGACACTATAGATACAGGCATGCCATGTAATCAAAAAATCTATGAGACAAACAACTTGTCAGGTGCTGCGGAAGAGAATAGGGATTTGCTCGGATCTAGTACTCCTCACACAAACACAAGGGACACTTTACTTCGCTTGAAAGAACTGAACTGAACTGAAAAAAGAGAGAGACGAAAGAGCGAAAAGAGACGACACAGGGATGTCGGGTCCCATCCCTCAAGGGCCCCTTGCTCTCTTGCCAGAGCAAGTACTTTCTTTATTCTTTATTCTTTATTCTTGACTGGACGTTGATGCTAAGGGGTACTGATGCTCTGAGAAATACCGAAAGGGGCGCAAGTCTTTGGGGCCAATGCTTCTAGGAGCAGGAGCAGAACTCCGCTGTGCAATGCCCCTCTCTCTCTCTCTCTCTCTCTCTCCACTCAGAATGCAAATGAGGATGGATCCTCACCATTTCTCCACCCCCCATTCTGTCATTGTTTCACAATCACATAGTTCCAGCTTGTAGCAGTAGTATTTTGTTCTAGTTTCTTTTGTACCCAGACATGGTATCAGATTCACTATTTTGTAACAAATTGGTCTCATAGGTCATTTTGGCCTTTTGAAGACGTTAATATAACATTTCATTTCATTTCATCATCTCTCTCTCTCTCTCTCTCTCTCTCTCTCTCTCTCTCTCTCTCTCTCTCTCTCTCTCTCTCTCTCTCTCTCTCTCTCTCTCTCGCTGCTGTGCTGCTGCTCGCCCTCGCGCCCTGCTCGTTGCCCTGCTCCTGCTTGCTGCCCTCCCCTGCGCTGCCACCTCCCCTTGCGTTGCCTCTGCAACCCCGCCCTCCCCTCGCTCCGCCTGCAGCCCCGCCACGCGCCGCTCGTAAGGTGTCCCCCCCCCCCCCCCCCCCCCCCCCCCCCCCCCCCCCCCTCCTGCTCGTAAGGTGCCCCCCCCTTCTTCTACGCGTAGGGTGTCCCCCCCCTTTTCTTTTACACGTAGGATGTCTTCCCCCCTTCTTCTATGCGTAGGAGGTCAATTTTTTTATTTTTTTATTTATTATTTATTTATTTTTAGGTCCACTGCCTTGTAACTTTCCGGTCTCATAGGTCACTATGGCCTTTTGAAGACGTTAATATGGCATTTCATCTCATTTCATTTCATTTCTCTCTCTCGTTGTCCCCCCCCCCCCCACCCCACCCCCAACAACGCTGCTCCACTGCAGCACCACCCGCCTGTAGCTACTGCTTCAGAGGTCGACCCGCACACCGTTACGCACACACCTAATCGAGCATTCGAAGAGCCCGGCAGGAAATTGAAGACAAACAGAGAGCGCAATATTCGGAATTTTACAGGGAATTCTACAGGGAATCACAGGAAACTCAAAAACTGCAGACCTCGTTTCTGGCAACGACCAAGCGTGAGGAAGCAGAATGATAAACCCGATCCTTTAGAGGATACAGTTCAAAAATGCAAAGAAGAAATGACAGAAACTATTAACAAGATCAACCGCAACCTGCTAGGCACAATAAAAATGCTCGAAGATCGTGTGTTTGAACAAGAAAGCAAGATCACTGCAATGGGAGATCGTGTGACAGCCCAAGACGAAGAGATTGCATCACTCAAGAAGGCGCTTGCAGAGGCACAATCACGAAACACACTTGAAGAGGGAGAACTACAACCCTCAGTAATAGAAGAACTAAACTCAATCAAAGAGCAAGTGCGAGCCATCAAAGAGGGGGAAGAGCAGCACAAAGAGATGACTACTTCCTGGGTGGACGTTATTACAAAGACTCGGCAGAAGGCAGATGAAGCCCAGAAATGGATTGAGGTGGCCAAGAAAGGGAAAAGCAAGGAAACCACGTCGACACCCACCATTATCAACTTGACCCTAGAAGAGGAGCAAAGACCACGTGTGCGCTCTCTACATGTGAGAATTTGCGGTCTTACAGACAAAGATAATGTAGACGAAGAGGTAAAAGAACTCATGGCTTTGATGGGGGTTCATGAGCCGATGCACTCAAGAGCTTGGAGAGTGGGCAACAAGAAGAAAAATGGGAGCAATGGGAAAACCTCGAAAGAAAGGGCACTCATCCTCCGTTTTCCCTCCATGGAAGCAAAGAAAGACTTTCTGAAGAAAAGGCCAACTCTTAAAAAAACGGGTATCTTTCTCGGGGATGACCTCACCCTCTCACAGATCGCTCATATGCAGGAGGTAATGCCAGAGATTAGCGCAGCAAGGGAAAAAGGCAAGATTGCCTTTTACCGAGATGGAAGAGTGGTGATATTGGAGCGACGCTCCACATGACGGTGTGAGGCCTATGGGACTGCACTCAAAATTGCTACCTGGAATTGTAATGGATCTATGCGTCTTGATGTAGGTGCTTTTGAGGAGAGTTTTTCCGGGAGAGACATCATCTTCTACTCTGAGACGCATCAGGCCCCTGGGCAGTCTATGCCTCACATTAGTGGATACAGATGGGAGACAGCCTGTAGACAGCAGACACGATCGGAGCACAAAGGGCGGGGCTCGGGAGGAGTGGCAGTGTTATTCAGGGAGGAGCTGCAGCCATTGATACATATAGCTCGCAGAGATGAGCAAGCTAGGTACATGTGGGTGAGATTGAGAGCAGAGACAGGTAGATATCTTTACATTGCTATTTGCTACTTTCCCCCGAGTACGTCAGTATATGCACCACCTGAAGGACAATCCCCCTTTTCTAACTTGGATGATGACATATGGGAGTTCTCTAGAGACGGTGACATTATCATTCTAGGGGACTTCAATGCTAGGACTGCCCATCATCAGACAGTGTTTTATGATACCTCAAAGGAGATGCTGAGAGAGTTGGATGTGGTGGAGACAGGCCTATCTAGACGATCGCAGGATGGGGAATATACTGAATATGGACGGCACTTGATAGACATGGGGACTGCACATGGATTGGCCATCTTGAATGGCATACAGAGATTTCCTGCTGCGGGAGGTTTCACATGCTTTCCACACAGACACGGAGCCAGCACACTGGATTATGTCATGGCACAGCCGAGCCTCATCTCTAGTATCCAGGATCTCACTGTTGGGCCCAGACCTATTGGGGTGGCAGTGGATCATGCTCTTATGTCGTTGACCATCTCTTTCCAGTTCAGTGTAGCACACAGGCCACGGGCAGCTGCCCCTACTCGCTACACCTTCACGCGGGAGACGGACTCTGTATACATAGACGGGATATACACACGCTTGTGCACTGAGGAGCCAGGACGACCTCTGGAGGAGCTTACTACTATACTGACACAGACTTTACATGATGCAGCAGCAGAGGCATACCCACACACTCAGCCTGAGCAGAGACGCCGTTCTGGGAGCATGCCCCAGAACAGCTGGTATGATGCGGAATGCCGCGAGACTAGAGCTAGACTTCAGAGGGAGGTGCTTTTGGGAGACATCACTCACAGGCAGTCACAGATTGACTTCCGACGCCTAGTGCGGCAGAAGAAAAGGGCATTTTTGGCTCGACTAGGGTCTCCTGACTTGAAGATGGGTACAATCGTAGAAAGGCTCCAAGTATCAGGTAAGCCCTCACACATGGCACGATTAAATATAACTACTAGACGCTCTGCTAGTAGATCTCTGGCATGCATGAAATGCTCAGCCACTAAGCCATCATGATCATATGCTCTCCCACTCCTCATCCTGTCAATGGCCTTCCTCACCATCTCAGCGGTGAAAAAAGCACGTGTGTGTGGGCATGGATTGGGGGGGTCGGGGAGGGGCGGCTGTCCAGAAACTGTGTACAAAGATGATGCGTACTGGCCCCAAGTCTCTGTAGAGGTAATGGCAGGTGGGGGGGATCGCTCATGAAAGAGCCGCCATGCCTCACGTGAGTCCTGACTCAAGAATAGCTGGTAAAGATCCTGCTCTCATGGGAGAAGGATCTATTGTAGCTTTGTGGACTTTCGCAAAGCATTTGACACAGTACCCAGAGCTAGATTGATGCACAGATTACAGGAGATGGGAGTACCCACAAAGCTCATTTGGGGGATCATGGCATTGTACAAGTCAGTAGTGGGGCATGTATGCACCCCAGAGGGCTTGTCCACACCGGTTCACTCCACTATTGGTGTGAAGCAAGGCTGCCCGCTCTCTCCTACTCTATTTGGTATGTATGTGGATGAGGTTGCTGACTACATTGAGAGAGATGGTGATAGAGGTGCACAGCTGGCAGGGACATGGATCCCACTATTGCTCTATGCTGATGATATTGTGTTGATCTCCGACTCTCCAGAGGGGATGCAACGTCACTTGGATGCTCTGCATAGATTTGCCCACGAAAGTGGTTTGTCTGTCAACCTTGGTAAAACCAAGGTCATGGTATTTAATACCACCCCACAGTGGATCAGGAGGTCAACGCCCGCATTCACATACGGTCAGAAGACGGTGGAGTACACATGCTTACACTTACCTTGGAGTGGTTTTTAGTGGACCAGCATTTTCACTGAGGAGAGCAGCAGAGACTAGATTGACCAGAGCCCATGCAACATTGGGCAGTTTGGAGAGGATGTGTTCACAGGTTCAGTTTCAGGAGCCTCGGACGAAGCTCTGGCTATTTGACACTTTAGTGGCGTCTGCATTGCTCTATGGAGCTGAGATATGGGGTCTTCTTTGGATCATCACGGGAGGACAGGTCGCACTGATGGCTAATTAGAGCCAAGGCTTCAGTACCACGTGCCATTATCCGAGCAGAGCTTGCTGCCCCCCCACTAGTAGTCGAGGCGCTTACTAGATCTCGTCTCCTTCATACACCGCATGTGGGAGCTTCCCAGAGACAGATATGCCCGTCTTGCACTTGAGTCCTCTCGACAGTTAGCCATGCAGGGAGATACAGCATGCTGGTATGGTGAAATGACATCATGGTTTCAGGCGCATGGGTTCAGCATAGACAGATTGCCCACCTTCCAGTACTCATTAGAGGCACCCTCTCTGACTCTTACACAGTCTCAGATCACCAAGCTCATCCGACAAGACCTGGCTCAGCTAGACATCAGGAAGACATGGATACAACCAGCGCAAGAGCTGGGCACGAAGATGGCTTTCTACAGAGAACATCTTCTCCAGCTTACAGAGGACGGTTTTGTGGAGAGGCCCAGATACATGGACACTCACTTGTCTCATGGGATACGATGTGCTATTGGCCAGATACGCACATCTTCACACCAGCTGCGGGTCGAGACTGGGAGATACAATGGAGTACCAGCAGAGGCCATGACATGCCCCCTGTGGGGCATGGAGCCAGAGACAGAGTTGCACTACACATGCCACTACCCTGTCTACTACGAGATACGAGGCCGCTTCCACTGCTTGTTCAAAGAGGGCTTTGGACCACTCTCCAGAGTCATGCAGTACCAGGATCAGACATGCTTGGGTTTGTTTCTACTCGATCTGCGCCGACACAGAGAGAGCTTGATGAGAGGAGAGGCTAGCGAGTCTCAAAGACACATCACAGACTTCTTTAGAGCAGACACTGGACACCCGGAGGAGCCACTACCACAGCAGAGCCCGTCGCCTCACACCAGAGGCACACTGATCGATCGGGCGACCGAGCTGGGGAGATCCAGACGCCCCGACTGCGGAGGACTACACAGTATCGAAGAAGGCTGCACCAGAGGCTTCGGATCACTTTGGCCCGACATGCACGACACCCGGTCAAACTACTGACCATGGAGGAGATTGATGAGATCCACAAGCGATCGATGCTGGATCTCTTGTGACTTACCTACCCCAGCTAGCTGCTCTGCCCCGTTCACACCTAGCAGTCCAGGATTCCATAGCATATTTGTTTAGTCATTTTGTCATTTTGTTACTCTGACGTTGTATCAGATCCACCACATTGTAACTTTTTTGGTCTCATAGGTCACTTTGGCCTTTTGAAGAAGTTAATATAACATTTCATTTCTCTCTCTCTCTCTCTCTCTCTCTCTCTCTCTCTCTCTCTCTCTCTCTCTCTCTCTCTCTCTCTCGCTCTCTCTCTCTCTCTCTCTCTCTCTCTCTCTCTCTCTCTCTCTCTCTCTCTCTCTCTCTCTCTCTCTCTCTCTCTCTCTCTCTCTCTCTCTCTCTCTCTCTCTCTCTCTCTCTCTCTCAGGCACCCCCAGTCAAGAATCTGACACGACACACGAGAGAATCACTTAAAATACTTCACAACTTTAAAACTTGAGTCGACACGGCTCGGCATAGTTCCGTGCCCAGAGAGATTGGCCCCAAAGACTTGCGCCCCTTTCGGTATTTCTTGATCAAAGTACAACTCTCGAGGGTGCTTGACTCTCATACTCTGCGTCCAGATGTTCTCAAGAGTGAGACCCTTGACAGGAGATGCCAAAAGCAGAGTCCCAAAGCAATTAAACTCAAAAGCAAACTGTCCCAAAAGCAATTGGTCTTCAAAAACTGCCAAAAACCATCAGCGCAGATCGCAAAAATCCGTACAGCCCTGCCACGCCAGCAACCAGCGTAAAAAACGATAATTCGTATAATCTGCTATGTCAGCCTGTCAACGCGTTTTGCGGGATTCCGTACTGCTGCCACGTGTCATGTTGTCCGTACAGCCTATCAACCATGTGTGTGTGTGTGTGTGTGTGTGTGTGTGTGTTTTCCGGACAGAAACAATTGTAATCGCCCTCGATTACGCCTGCAAAATCAGACATAAGCCATGATACTATTGTCACAGCCTTGGGCACCCCAGGTCGAGAATCCGACACGGCACACGATAGAATCACTTAAAATACTACACAACTTTAAAACTTGAGTCGACATGCCCGGTGTAGTTCCGTGCCCAAAGAGATTGGCCCCAAAGACTGGCGCCCCTTTCGGTATTTCTTTTATATTAATGCTTGATGATAGTACAACTCCCACGGATCCTCGACTCTCAGACTTTGCGTCCAGATGCTCTAAAGAGTGAGGCCCTTGGGCTCCTTTTATTCTTACAAGGGATGCCAAAAGCAGGTAAACTCAAAAGCACACTGTCCCAAAAGCAATTGGTCTTCAGAAACTGCCAAAAAGCATCAGCGCAAATTGCGGAAATTCGTACAATCGTGCCATGTCAACAGCCAGCGTGAAAAGAGAAAATCCATACAATCTACCACGTCATCCTGCTAGCGTGTGTTGCGGGAATCTGTAATGCTACCACGTGTCATGCTATCCGTACAACCTGTCAACCATGTGTGTATGTCCGAGCAATTTTGCCACGTCATCATTTTGTGACTCTCTCTCTCTCTCTCTCTCTCTCTCTCTCTCTCTCTCTCTCTCTCTCTCAAAGTTCAGTGGTTTTAAAGTTTTGTTCGTGTGTTTGCTATTGATTTCTCACTTGAAGTGTTCAAGCGCGTTACACTTGAACTGTTTCCCCAATTTGTAACCGATCAAAGATGTCTGCTAGATCTAGATCTATAGTGTATTGATCAATCATATCTTCGAGACAACACTTCAGCCACCACATTTTTCTTTCTAGTCACGTGATCAATCTGAAAATGGTACTACGACAAAATGTTTGCCTATCTCATTGGCTTATGATTTATCCAAAAGATGCTTCTAGGACAAGAAGTATTTCAAACTTTGATGATCCGTAAACACTCTAAAGTCTACTCCAAGCAGGAAGTGTCTCCACTGAGTCAAGAGCACGTATCACTACTAACAGCTCTCATAAATTTGTGCAACCCTCTCTAACTAGAGAACATTCGGCTCTCATATGCAATGTCCTGCATTACTAGATTGCTACCACAAGCATCATAGTAAACTTCAAATTGTTTCCACAAATCTGGTAAAATCAAAACAGGACCAATCGTCAATTTTTCCTTGAGAGTGTTGAGCGATGCAATTTCCAAAGGTCTCCAAGCAAATGGAGCCCCTTTCTGAGTCAGGAGATGCAATGGAGAAGCAATCTCTACAAATTTCCTAATGAACCGCCTGTAGTAAGAGCATAGACCCAAAAAGCTGCTAACTTCGTGAACATTCTTTAATTCTGGCCAATCTCGTATGGTTTTTCTTGGCCAGGTCCATCTTTACACCTTCTGTTGAGATGATATGTCCCAAAAAGTGTATCTCAAGTAGGATAAATTCGCGCTTTTTCCATTAACCACGAATTAATGTCGCCGTAGTGCCTCAAAAACCTATAAGGATGCACCGTCCGTGAGGCCCGAAACCCTAAAAGACCAAAAGCTTGAATTCTGAGGACTTCCGTAAAATGCGCTAACATGTTGATGTGGCACTCCGTACGAACAATGACGTGGCAGGGTTGTAAGGATTTTTCCGCCTTTTGCGCTGCTAGTACCGCGTGGCAGACTTTACCGATTTTCGCAAATTTCGCTAGCTGCTCTTGGAGAGCCCAGTGCTAGCTTTTGGGAGCAGATGCTTTTGGGGCTCTGCTTTTGGGCATCCCTTGTAAGTTTAAAAGAGCCCTTGGGCCTCTCACTCTGCAGAGCATCTGGACGCAGAGTCTGAGAGCAAAGGACCATTGGGAGTTGTACGTTACAGTGATCAATAATAAAGAAAACCTGAAAAGGGCGCCAATCTTTGAGGCTAGTGCTTCTAGGCGCGGAACTCCGCCCTGCCGTGTCGACTCTCTCTCTCTCTCTCTCTCTCTCTCTCTCTATATATATATATATATATATATATTTATTTTTATTTTTTATTTATTTATTTATTTATTTTTATTTTTTATTTTATTTTTTTTATTTTTTTATTTTTTTTTTTTAAATTTAAGCTCAGTGGTTTTGAAGTTTCTGTTTGTGTGTTGCTATTGATTTCTCGCTTGGAGTGTGCAAGCCTGCAGCAGTCTATGTTCTGATTCACTCTTGGAGAACACAATGATGTCGTCGAAGAAGGTGCCCACAACTGACCTATACTCTCTAAAAAGTCTGTCCATCATCTTGTTACGTTGCAGGAGCATTTATGAGACCAAAAGGCATCACCAAATACTTGTACAATCCAAAGGACGTCCCGAACGCGGTCTTGTATACATCTCCAAGAGCGATGGTCTTGTATACATCTCCAAGAGCAATCCTAATCAGATATAGCCACTTTTCATGTCGATTATGTTGAAACCAGAGTTACCCGGAACGCGGAACGGGAACGGCGACGGGCCTCCCTGCGGAACGGGGGAACGGGAATGGGCCCGGAACGGGAACGGCGCGGAACGGCAGGCTAAAAAAACACCCAAATATTATTTTTTTTAGCGTTACGTGTTTGAATACAAGTAGTATTAGAGTCCTTTGACTCTAATACCCACAAAATTGAAAAAACACGATTCGAAGACCATTTAACCTTATTATGACTTGATTGGGATGTGAGGCGCCCAGAGTACATAGCCAGATGAACAACAATGAGCAAACACAATGCCCATAGTACATACACAATGCTCTCAAATAATTGCAAGAGTAGTAGTCAGAGATAACACTTTGGAATTAATTATGGCTAACATAGTAACAAGCCTCAAGGGCCGCCAGCGGCCAAGGTGCTACAAAAAAACCAAAGGGGGGCAAAGTTCAAACCAGACTTCAGTGACCACAATACCAAAAGACTGAAGGTGACAAATACCATAAAGATGCTAGTAGCTACAAATGGCAAAGAGGGCAAGGCTCAAGCAGCCATACAAAAAGGTGGATAAATGGCAAAGACTCAAGACTCAAGAGCCACTAGCCTGAGAGGCCTCCCAATCCGTAGTAGCCGGCTGTAAATCATGCACATCCTCCCATTCCTCATCATCGAGGTCTAGGTCTGGCTCGATCTCACCCACAGATGAAGTACCTGGTGTTGGTGGATGTGCATCTCCACCCGCCTGAGAAGCCTCTTGCTCCATCTCCCACTGTGTAAAAGGATCTGTCTGTTTGTCTATACTCTTGCAAAGCATTTTCAAATTTGCGCTGACGAAGACAAGATCATTAGCCTTCTCCACTCCAAGCCGATTTCTCTTCTTGGAAGCAATGTAGCTAAAGGTACTCCACAATTGCTCCAAGCATGAGGTACTAACTGACTGGCTGAGAATACGGATCGCCAATCTCTGAAGCTCAGTGCCATCATAGCCATAGTCCTCCCACCAAAGCACTGAACCTATTTTCCTGCGATCAATCTGAGCATCTGGACTGCCAAATGACCCCCGCATCTGTCTGTACTGTCTCAGCTGATCTCTGACAATGCGTCGCCCATCTCTGTCTAGAACCATCTTGTTTAAGATCTCTGTAAATTGGTTCATGACTTCCCTATCTGTCTCTTGCCCTGCACCTTGGAACTCTGGATCCACCATGTACGCTGCCCCGTGTAAAGGAGAGGCATATGAATTCCACCTTGAGCTGCAAAGCGCATGGATCTCCTCATATCGCTCTGCGTTCGGCTCAAGCTGTGCAAGCTGCTCAATCATGCAATCCATTGCCTCATAAATCTTGCCAATGCAAGAATCCATGCCATCCAGAACTCGAAGCAAATGAACCACCGGTTTTACCTGTGCATCTAGACTCTTGAGCTCCTTCCAGAACTCAAGATCCTCTGCCTTATCCTTGCACAAAATCCCTGCAACTGTCTTTGCATAGGGGGAGGTGGTGAACTCATCACTGATGAAGACCTGTCGGACCGCATTTTGACATTCAGACAGCCTGCGTACAAGAAGAAAGTTGAATGCGAAGCGGGTATCTGAATACTTTAGAAGCACTTTGCCGCCCGACCTCTTGAGGTACTCACTCCGAACCAAGTTGTGATTGTTGATAAAAGTAACCATCTTCACTGCATCAGCAATGACTGGAGCAATCCAGTCTAGCTTGCCGATGTCTTTTAGAAGGTTGTTCAAGCAGTGTGCCATGCAAAAGCACACTGTCACATGCGGATAGTGGCCCTCTATGATAGCTGCTGCTGCCCTGTTTGATGCCTCCCCATCTGTGACAAAGGCCACCACGTGTTGCTCACCGATGGTTTCTATGGCCGCTGTCCACTCTGCAGAGAGGACATCGGCGGACTTGCCACTCTCAGTGGCATCATGAGAGTGCACAAAGTACATCTCTCCACTGGAGTATGCGACGAGACCATGGATAGATCTCTTCCTTGTATCGCTCCACCCGTCAACAATGAAGGAAACGCCATGTTTTGCCCAAAGACGCTGAATGTTGAGGGTTGCTTGCTCCACGATAGCCTTCTCTCGATCGAGCAAGGTGGTTCGGAGAGCCTCTGAAGATGGCGGCACATAGCCGGTGCCATACTCTCCTATCCGTTGCACCATGACTTTCCAATACTCCGACCTATTTCGATCAAACATAGAAGAGGTTAGTATCAAAAAAGTGGAAACGACGATAACGGAAGAGATGAGAGAGAAGATTGATGAATCATAAAACAATGAACATACCTCGCTGCGACAAATGGGATATGGTCGTGATAGAAGAATCGGGCCACGGCCGCATCCACCTCTTCCTTCTTCTTTGGGTCCCAAGAGGTGGCAAGGGTCTTTTGGCGACGAATTGGACCTTTTGAAGATGCACCAACACCTACACCGGGTAGAGAGGAAGAAGGGAAAATGAGGGTCTTTGGATCAATACCTTTGCGTGCCGGCTTGGCTTTATGGTTGAATTGCCGATCCTTTTCCTCGAGCTCCTTCTTCTTCTCGATGGTTACGTTGGCACAAAATTTCACCTCATGTCCCGGCACTCGAAGAAAGTGTGCCCTCACTTTGTCATGCCCCCCTTTCCGCGTGTAAGAGCATAGCTTGCATCCCCATGCACGAGAACCTCCCGCCGCCGACAAGGTGCCCTCCGAGGTCACTTCATCCCACCACGACCATTCCTTCGCCTTTTGAGTGTTGCCCGCATGAACGGAGGGGCTTGAACCAGAAGAAGAGGCCATGGATGATGGATTATCCGTGAAAGAGAGAGCTTGATCTTGAACTTTGAGAGAGAGAGAGAGAGGGATTGAGAGAGAGAGGCTTGCCGCTTGATTCCGTGAGAGCTTGAGCCTTGAGCCTTGAAAGTTGAGGGTTAGAACTTAGAAGTTAGCCCAAGAGAGAGAGAGGTTGAGAGCTTGAGCCTTGAGGCATGCCGCGGCTCCACACTATGGCTTGAGAGTTGAGAGCAAGGCTCGAGCAAGGGAGAATGGGCCTTGAGGCTTGATGAGTGTGTGAAGAATGGGGGAGGAGGGGGGCATTATATACTTTTTTCACTGCTGAAAATGGCCGTTGGCTGCCCAACAGTCATTTTTTTAAATTTCAAAAACTGCCGTTGGGGCCGTTCCGGCCCGTTCCGGTGACAGCTTTCAGCCGGAACGCCGTTCCGTTCCGACGCGCTCCAGAAACCTCTAGCCGGCCGGAACGTCGTTCCGGCGTTCCAAGGCCCTAAAATGCCGTTCCCCGGTAACTCTGGTTGAAACACGTAGAACCCTATAGCTTGTCAGGTATATCATCGATCTTGAGTATTGGAAACCTGTTATTAATAGTGATTTTGTTGAGAGCTCTCAAATCAATGCACATTCTCCAAGATCTATCTTTCTTCAACACTAGAAGCACTGTTGAACCAGGCTGAAATGAACACTTTTCTAGAAGTTCTTTCGCTCGGTTCATGATTTCCTCATTCTGGGCTCTGCTTACTCTGTAAGGTGGCCGATTCGGTGGCAAACTGCCAGGAATTAGATCAATCACATGATCTTCAGGTCTCTCGGGAGGTAGCTCTCCATGCAAACCCTCAAAGAAACAGTCGGCTTGAGCTTGGAAAAACTCTTGTCATTCTTTCTCCCAGTCAAGAAGATTCAAGTTCTTATTTTCATTAAGATCATTCAAGTAGATTCGAGTAAACAAAGAGACTAGATTTCATTAATTTTAAAACGGCCAAAGCCGATACAAGTGGGACAGACTCACCCTTTAATTTTACATCGAGAGTAATTTCTTTGCCTTTCTCATTCTTCATAGTGGCCTTTCTTGCCCGACAATCGACCACGACACCGTTCTTGTGATACCAAGGAATACCCAAGAGGACATCACACCCTCCAAAGGCATGATATAAAAGTCCTCATGGCCTAGATACCCCTCGCAATGCAACCAAAGTTTTCCTATGACACGTGTAATGGAAACATCTCGCCCTGGTGCCACTAGAACTGCCTCCATCAGTGATCCTGTCACAAGACGGGCACCACGTGCCAATAGAAAAGAACAGATTGAACAGTCTTTTAGCACTTCAATAACAATTGAATTGAAAGAGAGAGAGCACACGCAACACGGAGTGGCGGAATTCCACCCCAGAGAGTATTGGCCCCAAACCTTGGCGCCCCTTTCGGTATTTCTTTCTATTGCATCAACACAATACAAGCCAGTACTCCACGCTCTGCACCTTCTCCCAGAAGTGTGCTCGAGAATGAGCCCATTGTAACAGACTTGGATACTCCAAGTCAAGAATCATCACGACAGCACCAAATAACCACTTCAAAACAGTTCACAATTCACAATAGATTTGCATTGGCCCGACGAAGTTCCGTGCCTAGAGATATTGGCCCCAAAGACTGGCGTCCCTTTCGGTATTTATTAATCAGTGTTCAAAGTACAAGAGTGGATCGGGTCTCACTCTCAGACTCTGCGTCCAGATGCTCTGCAGAGTGGGAGCCCGATTCACGTATTTAATTTACAAGGGATGCCAAAAGCAGAGCCCCGAAAAACTTCAAATCAAAAGCCTAAAAATAAAGCAAAAGATCTTTTCTCTCACAAACTCTCTTTGAGTTTTTAAAAATAATCTCTCTCTCTCTCTCTCTCTCTCTCTCTCTCTCTCTCTCTCTCTCTCTCTCTCTCTCTCTCTCTCTCTACTGATAATTGCGTAGAGAAAAGCAAGGTCAAAAGCTGTTGTCAACAGCCCGTGATTTCCGCCGCAAATCCCACGTCCATACTGCTGCCACGTGGCATTTCTGCCGCCAAGGAATTAGGGGTTTCCAGCAGAAATTAGGGCTTCAAGCAGTTAGGGTTTTTGGCAAAAATTAGGGTTTCAGATTTTAGGGTTTCTGCAGCATGTCATCCAAACCCTACCAATCGGACAGCCACGTCATCACTTTGTGACATACCCCTCTCTTGAAAGCATTGTAATCGGTCTCGACTACGCCTGCAAAACAGACAGAGGCCATAAACCGTCTTAGCAGACACTGACTGTTAGTACCTACGTACTAGGAGCACACATCTAGCACATGTACCAATGGACAGTCACATCACACGACATCATAGGACATCACTATACATCACAGGACATCACATGACATTCAACATTCATTTGGATCTTAAGACCATGATTTATCGGCAATGTAGCTAGCAATCGCATCTAGATCCAATCGGGACCTCATCGATGTCCGATTGACTAACCCCTTTTGCAACCATGTCTATTCGAGATCAATCATACCAAAATGCTGCAGTCATTTCGTGTATCAGTTCCTGCACTTAAAAGAAGTTAAGAACAAATCAGTATCATAATAAGGAATTCCATTTCATAAAGTCATCCAGCAGAATACTGTCAGCTCTCAGTATCACTGAAGCTCAAAGAGATATCAATGACTTTAGTATCAAAATCAAGGCATCTGTTGACAAGGAGCGGAGTGACTCCCCTCTTGTGCATCCCACTGCACCAGATGTCCGGCCAAGCTGAATTCTGGGTTCCATTTGGAGTAGACTATACTAAACCAAAAGCATCGAGGTAAAGTTTCACAATCCGAGGAGTATCTGCTAGGTCCTCCTCCTCCATCCACTTCGCATCAAATGCAGGATAGTTCTTGAAGTTAACCAAGAACCGCCTTCGGACTTTACCTTTCTTCGTATCCTTATGTGCCAAAATCTGTTCAGGAACAAGGATCTCCTCGTTTTCTTCCACTTCAGGTTGCTCATCAGGCTCCCCGTCATCAGGCACGTCACCTTTAAAAGGTTTCAAGAGACTCACATGAAATGCATTGTCAATCCTCCAAGTATCATGCAGTTTCAGTCGGAAGGAGACATTATTTATCTTTTCAATGATCTGGAAAGGTCCGTAGTATCGCATACTAAGCTTTGGAAAAAGCCTCTCCTTCCCTTTTTTCTTTCTCAGGCGTGCCTTCTCAAGACGTAAGAGCACCCAATCATCCTCCTTCAATTTCAAGTCGCGACGATGGCGATCCGCTGCCTTTTTCTGTCGTTCTTGAAATTTCCGCAAAGTCTCGCGAACCTTGGCAAAAGCCGTATCTAAGTCTCGCGTATATTCATCCGCTTCAAAAAAATCTTATCTTTCGTGCTTAGGAAGGGTGGAACCTTTGCAGCACCTTCAACAATCTCGAATGGCGCCTTCCCCGTCGAAGAGTGTATCGTGTTGTTGTAGGCAAATTCCACCAAAGGTAAGTACTTTTCCCATTGAGTCTTCTGATCTGAGATATAAGACTTCAATAAATCTAGAACCACTGAATTGGCAATCTCAGATTGCCCGTCAGAGTCTGTGGGTGGAACAATGACGAGAACTGCAACTGCGTGCCAATGTTCTCCCAAATTGCCTTCCAAAACAAACTCGTGAATCTGGGGTCCCTGTCGGAGACAATCGTCTCAGGCATGCCATGTAATCTGAAAATCTGGGCCACAAACAGTCTTGCTAAGTGATCCGGCTTGACTGTTTTCTTCACTGGAATGAAATGAGCCTCTTTGCTAAATCTGTCAATAACAGTCCACATACCATCGTGACCACTCTGTGTTCTCGGGAGATAAAAAATGAAATCCATTGCAATACTTTCCCAGGGGCGGGTGGGTATGGGTAAAGGCTGTAACAATCTCTGTGCTTTATGCCTATTAAACTTGACCTTCTGGCATACTAAGCAACTGCGCACAAACTCTTCCACATCCTTTTTGAGTCTCGGCCAAAAGAAGTATCTTCTACCCCTTTCATAGTGGTAGCAATGCCGCGGTGACCCGTAAAAGGTGGACAGTGGCATTCAATCATAACCTTTTCCCTCCCTCAATGCCTGTGTAACGCACAACATGGTTTTTCTCATCAAGTAGCCATCCCAAATGGAATATCCCGCTATTGTCTCCCCATCCCGTATCCGTGTGAAGATGTCTGCAAAATCTGTATCTGTGGCATATTGGTCGACCATATCCTCGAAGCTCCTATGATGTATCGCGAAAATAGCCAGAACAAACGGCTTTCGAGACAAAGCATCTGCCACAACATTCTTCTATCCCTGAACATGGACAATCTGGAAGTGACACTGTGACAAGATGTTCGCTCACCGCATCTGCTTTTCCGAAAGCTGCTTCTGTGACAAGAAGTAGCGCAAACTCTAATGGTCTGTAAAGACAATAAAATCCGCTCCAAGTAGGTAATGCCGCCACTGAGTAAGAGCATGGATAACCGCCAAAAGCTCTTTCTCATAAATCTGTGTTGTCATCTCCGGCGGCCTTGAGAACAATCGGCTCTCGTAAGCAATGACATGGCCTTCTTGCATCAAGACCGCACCCAGACTACGACCACAAGCATCACAATATACTTCAAATGACTTCTGCAAGTCTAGCAAAGTCAAAACTCGTCCCGTAGTCAATTTCTCTTTCAATGTATGAAAGGCAATCACCTCTGTGGGTCCCCACGAGAAAGGGACTCCTTTCTGTGTCAAGATATGCAAAGGGGAAGCAACCTCTGCAAACTTTCGAATGAACCGCCTGTAGTACGAACAGAGACCCAAGAAGCTTGTAACTTCATGAACATTCTTCAAATCGGGCCAATCACGGAAAGTCTCTATCTTGGCCGGATCCATTAGCACTCCTGCTGTTGAGACAATGTGTCCCAAAAAGTGTATCTCTAGTAGGAAAAATTCACTTTTCTTTGTATTAATCACTAGCTTGTGATCTCGTAACGCCTGAAAGACCTGGAGCAGATGATCTCTGTGTTCTGCCTCATTCTTAGAGAAAACAATGATATCGTCAAAGAAAGTGCCAACAAATAGCCTGTACTCTCGAAAAAATCATGTCCATCGTCCGGTTAAATGTCGCAGGAGCATTGGGTAAGCCAAAAGGCATCACCAAAAACTCAAATAACCCAAAAGTCGTCCGAAAAGCTGTCTTGTAGACGTCTCCTGGCGCGATTCTCATTTGATGATATCCACTCTTCAAATCCATCCTGCTAAAGCACGAGGATCCCAGTAATGTGTTGAGTATATCATCGATCCTAAGAATCGGAAATCTGTTCTTGATGGTGATTTTGTTGAGAGCTCTATAATCAACACACATTCTCCAAGATCTGTCTTTCTTCAAAACCAACAACATTGGAGAGCAATACGGTGAAGTACTAGGCTGGACAAGACCCTTTTCCAAGAGGTCTTTCACTTGGTTCATAATATCTTCATTCTGTGCTCGGCTCACACGCTAAGGTGGCCGGTTCGGTTGTGTGCTTCCAAGTATCAAATCAATGGTATGATCTTCAGGCCCTCTAAAAAGCAATCGGCATGAGTGTGGAGAAAAATCTTGGCGTTCTTTTGTTCAGGTCAAAACATAATCGACCTTTATCCATCGTTCAGTTTTCTCCCAAAAGAATGAGTAAAGAAACTGAAGTTCATCAAGTACAATCTCTGAGCCCTTCATTTGTCCAAGTCGCTTTCTCGGCCCGATAGTCAACCACGGTGTAGTTCTTGTGGTACCAAGGGATTCCGAGTAGAACGTCATTCGCGTGTCCAAAACACCCCTGTCATTGTAAACGAAGTTTGGCAATGCTCAGTGTAATGGCAACATCCCGTCCGGGTGCCACTCGAACTACCTCCGCCTGTGGCCTTAGCCTGTCGGGTGTAGTTTCAAATCGAGCCGCGAGTTCCAAGTGAAAAGAAGTTGGCCTTGGCTCCTTCA
This sequence comes from Adiantum capillus-veneris, assembly GCF_014529385.1. Classification (NCBI taxonomy): domain Eukaryota; kingdom Viridiplantae; phylum Streptophyta; class Polypodiopsida; order Polypodiales; family Pteridaceae; genus Adiantum; species Adiantum capillus-veneris. The sequence goes on along the minus strand of NC_140947.1, from coordinate 156,408,394 downwards.
AAAGAGCTTCCTGATCCTTCACTTTGCCCCAAAAACGGCAAAGTTTGTACTTTCATTCATTTGATTCGGTTCAGGTCCCACGCCATGTGGTACCAGTTCTGCTTTTTATCTGCCTTTTTTGACACGTCTCTCAGTTGCTTTAGAACTTTCTGGTGTTTCTTCATCTTGTTCATTCGGTGCCATGTTAGGGCACTTCGCGGAGATATGTCCATGTTCCCCGCATCCAAAGCACTTCCCCTCCCTAATGAAGCGAGCTCTCTCCTCAGGAGTAAAGCTTGGGTCGTGCATCCTTCTTTTCTGGGTTGCTCTTTCTCTTTCTACTTTCATTCGTTGAAGTCTGTTTGGCTCGTTGTGTCATGACCTCATCGGTGGGTTAGGTCAGACTGCCATAGTGAATGGCAAAACCCCGCTTCGCATGACTCATCAACTCCTGAATAGAAGCTGACTTCTGGACCAAGCAGTGATTTCGGATCTCTGTAGGTAGACCCAAGGTAAAACGCTCAATCTGTTCTCTGAACGAGATCTTCTTGAATGAAGATGCGGGTAGAAAAGAGCTCCAGAATCTCTCGCAATAAGCATCCACTGTATCTCTCTTGGTCATCCGAAGATGGTTCCAAGCAGCTCGTATATCGCATTCATACTCTTGCGTCAGCCAAGAAGAATAAAAAGCTTGTTAAATTTCAGCCATTTAACTGGCGCAGTCTTGTTTAAAAGAAGCGTGGACCACCAAGTTCGAGCATTCCCCTTAAAGTAAGAGGCAGCTCTCCGAATCTTGGAGTGCTCTGAGTAGCGTCCTCCTACAAAAGCGATGTCAGACTACTTCATAAAAGACAAAGCCTTCGAAGCATCTTTGTATCCTGAAGAAGTGTCAAATTTGATCGACTGTCCACCTTCCTTAAACTCTCGGACTTTCTTGCTTTTATCTTCCAGAAAGTCATACTAGTTGGCTTTATAAAAATTATTCTTGTTCACATAAAAGTTGTTGTCATTAGAGTCTGAACTATCTGTAGACGAGTCCTCTGTAGAACTGACACTCACTGGGTGAGATTTAGACTTCTTTGCCTTTTTCTTGCCCTTTCCGAAGCGTTGTTTCTTGCTTCGCTTTTTGCCTTTTCTGTCTTATTCGCTCGAATCTGAAGAGCTAGAGGAACTGTCAGAAGAAGAAGAAGAAGAAGAAGAATTGGGTACTCCTTCAAATCGAACACGCTTCTTCTGTTTCTTTGCTTTGTCAAATGTCGACTAACGCACCCAAATAACCCGGGAAGTCAGTGCCTTTCTTCTGCTTTTTGCCGTGCTTTTTAGCTTTGTTCTGCGCATCAAAAAGCTGAGCAATCCGTGCATCAACCACCTCTTCTAATTCCTTCTCTAAATATTGCTTGCAGAAGGTTTCTTGAGAGCGGGTTTCGTGGGTGGTGTTGTGGTTTTCTGCCACTGCTCGTGCACTTCCTGAAAAGAAGTCTCACTCATATATTTTGCCAATTTTGGGTCCTTCGCAAAACTGAGCATCATCTTTCTTGCATCGCCGATCAATTGACAACGCTTCACCTCTCGTTGCTCCGCCTGAGTAGGCCGAGGCGGGCCATACTCTCTGTCGGAATCTTCATTGTGATCCCTGCCCGCATCTCCGAATGCAGAGGGAGTCGACTAATCCTTGCGTAAAGCCATAGGTGCCGCGGAAAAAAAAATTGGGATCGGATTTCCCGTAGAAGAGAAATCGGCCGTGCTCTGATACCACTGTAACAGACTTGGACACTCCAAGTCAAGAATCAATCACGACAGCACCAAATAACCACTTCAAAACAGTTCACAGTTCACAAAAGATTTGCACTCGCCCGGCGGAGTTCTGTGCCTAGAGATATTGGCCCCAAAGACTGGCGCCCCTTTCGGTATTTCTTTATGTATTAATCAATGTTCAAAGTACAAGAAAGGATCGGGTCTCACTTTCAGACTCTACGTCCAGATGCTCTGCAGAGTGGGAGCCCGATTCATGTATTTAATTTACAAGGGATGCCAAAAGCAAAGCCCCGAAAAGCTTCAAACCAAAAGCCTAAAAATAAAGCAAAAGATCTTTTCTCTCACAAACTCTCTTTGAGCTTTTAAAATCTCACTCTCTCTCTCCTGATAATTGCGTAGAGGAAAGCAAGGTCAAAAGCTGTCGTCCACAGCCCGTGATTTCCGCCACAAATCCCGCGTCTGTACTGCTACCACGTGGCATTTCTGCCGCCAGGGAATTAGGTTTTCCAACAGAAATTAGGGTTTTCAACAGTTACGGTTTGTAGCAGAAATTAGGGTTTCAGATTTTAGGGTTTCTGCAACATGTCATCCAAACTCTAGCAATCGGGCAACCACGTCATCACTGTGTGACACCCATGGCCTCATATTAAAGGCCCTACGCCCAAAAACAGTTTACATGATGTTACCATATACATGTGGTAGTGATGTGTGTGAACACACTAGGACCACCGGGGCATTTTTTCCCTCTTTAGGAGGTTTTTTCCCCCCGTGCATTGTATATACGCCCATCACTCTAGGGCTATCTATTTTTCCATTGCACACTAAGTAATACACTCTGTTGTGTGCCTTGAGCTTCCTTCGTCTTCTCCAAGCTGTGTGCGTTTCTTTGCAACCCTAATTCCAACAATTGGTATCAGAGCAGGTTGAGTCCTCCCGGGCGTACTCGCCAGCAGCTCCAGCACACACTTGTTCACTTTCTTCGATTTCTGTGAGCTTTGGCGAGCGTTCGCAAGTCGACAAAAATTTCGAGAGAACTCATAGAGCTCAGTCTGCTCAGATTTCTGATTCGGGCTCATTTTGGCCTCCGTTTCCACTACAGGCGGGTCTACACAGGCAATTACTTCATTTTGTGCAGAATTTCTATCAGTGCCATTTTCTGTATAACAAGTCCTATACAGTCTATTGCGGGTTGTGCTATACAGCACGTGCTAGTCTCACTCAGTTTCTCCTCATTTCGAGCAATTTTCACATCAAGTGCACACATTTTCCATGGCTGACAACAACACAGGTGGTTCAAGATGTTTGCTGCCGAGGACAAGTTGCATGGGGACAATTACCCTATGTGGGCTTACATGATGCAACATGTTCTTGTGTCAAAGGGCGTCTGGAATATTGTGCAGGGCATTGATGTACATCCTGGTTCTGAGGATGTAGGCGATGTTGAGGATGTTGCAGGTCTTGCTGCAAGAATTGCTCCTATAAGAGTTGTTTTGCCTACGGCAAAACAAGCTGGTTGGGATGTAAAGGATGCGCAGGCTCATGCATTGATTGCATTGTCTGTGAAGCACACCATTACTCCTCACATTCGTTCAGCGAAATCTGCAAAATAGGCTTGGGATATTCTAGCAAGTCTTTATGCAAGCCGCAATGAGGCTAAAATTGCATTGCTACGTAAAGAGCTGGAATTGAAGATTATGCACGAGGAAGATGATATGGACACTTTCCTTGTTGGTGTCAAGGATATCAATGAGCAACTTATTTCTGCATGTGAAGTCATTTCCGACAATTCCCTTGTGCAAACTGTTCTTGATGCCTTACCAGATTCATACCAAACTTTTGCTAGTACTTGGAGACTGATGACCTAAGGAAATCCTGAAGTTATCACGTTTGATGCATTAGGCACATTGCTGTTGCAAGAGTCACTTTCCAGAAAAAACAAGACTATGCAGCGTGTAGTTGAACAGGCTTTTATTGCTTCTCAAAGAAAGGGTGGTAATAGCAATGCAGCCACTTCTTATGGTTCTACTGCGAGTGGCAAAACTTCTCTTCCTAATGCTTCTGCTGGCAGCAATTCGTCTGGAAATTCTGGTGATAAGGGCAAAAAGAATATGCGTTGCCATTATTGTAAAGCTAATGATCACCTGATCAAGCAGTGTCCTAAGTTGAAGACCAAAGAGGCTAAGAAGAAAGAGGGTGACAAATGCAACCATTGTTGAGTCTTCTGTGAAAGGAGACTGTGATGCTGATGCTGATGTAGAATGGGCTTTTAGTGCAGAGTGCACTTACAATCCTGTTGTCCATGATGCATGCATGTCAGTTGCTGTAGATTCACATGTGGTATTTCGATAGTGGTGCTACAAAGCACATTACCTCACATCGTGAATTGTTCACCTCTCGCGAGTCTGTCCCTCATTGGAATTCAGTCACGTGTGCCAACAATGCCTCTTATCCGGTTCAGGGAGTTGGAAAGATTGTGCTTACTGTTGCAAATGGCAATTCTTTCACACTTGTTGATGCACTTTATGTACCTGCCGGTTCTTGTTGGTTCCTACTGAAAAGATGCACTGCCAGTTGTTGGAACTCTGCTGCCTCTTCTGCCAAAAATCCCTAGCGCTAGTTTTCTTATATAGTGTTTGGGTAAATTGCCCTACCCAGTTTCCCGACAAAAGTCACTTAAAAATATTAAGTGAAAAAAGGCTAAAATAGGGAAAATAGGTTTTTTGCACTTTAAAATGCTCCTGATGGAATCTGATGGTAATGCTGATGATCATGCTGTGTGCAACCAGAGGATATGCATCTACTCTAAGTGTCTGGGCATGCACGGTCTGCGAACAAACTCACAAAGGTGCCAGAACACTTCCTAGGCTAGACTGACTGAACCCTTGTCATGAGGTAGCTTGTCCACATGCACATAGGGTTAGATGTGCATGTGACAGGGAGTAACAACAACAATATTGTTTTTCAAGCATTCAATACTCCCCCCGCAAATAACCACGAGGGTCTAGGCCATGAGTATGAACAAGCATTCTCAAACATCATTTCTCACTACTCCACCCGGCAACAAATCACCAAGCATTGAAACCAATATTCAAACCAGAGTCAAACAGTTCAAATCGGCACCAAGACAGGTTCAAAATGGATACCATCCATTTCAGACGAATCCCAAACAGGATCACCAGACAAGTTCTCAAACAGATTCTCAAACAAAATTCAAACTTAAAAAGCAATCTCAACATCAGTCGAGCTCGAAAAGTCGATTGACTTTCCATCCTGAAACCTGCACCAAAAATTAGGGTTAGGTTCCTTCCATGAGGTCGTAGCCGACCACAGCATGGTCCATAAGCGCTTGAATAGTCGAAACAAGCCTCGACACACACTTTCCTATGGCGGTGATGGTAGCCACGAGATATGTCAATCACACTGGACCTCCAAGGTTATCAGTTTGTGAAGAGACACCTGGTGAGAGATATCCAAAAATTTCAAGTCCTAATTTGCTAGGGTTTCCGTGGCAAGCATTTCAAGATACCCCACTCTGCCAAAAGTTGCACTCAGAAGGAAGATGTCAGAAACCATATAACTTCGGGTAAAATTTTTCTTGAAAGCTTGCCAAGTCCTTGGAGTGTGCGGCTTGGTAGCTATAGACATCAACATCTGCATGGCACTGCTTTTGAGAAAAACGGTGACTCGAAACAAACCTTGGATCCTTCTCTTCCAAGTGATCTTTTTGGCTTATGCCCTGTAAGACATGAGCAATGAAGACGGGAGCGGCCAAGTTTCACACGTTTTCATGCTATCGGGACACCCATCGAACCCTTGAATTTCATACAGAAGTTTGACATCACCTTCTTGGGAGGTCGTTTCTCGGAACACTTCAAGGTGCGAAGGGCGGCATATTACTCAAAAGGAAACCCACAAACATCGTGGTCTACTCTATTGTTGCACAAAGAGGCACCTAAGAAGTTGACAAAATTCAAGAGATTTTTCACTTCGGCATGGTTAACAGAAGAATGTCATCACGGATTGGCATCGTCTCAGAATGAAAAAAGAAGACACTTTGGATGACTATTGCCAGAGGTTTTGGGATACCTTTTTGTCAATGTCCTTGTTTCAGAGGATCACTTTGAAGAACAAGATTGAGCGGTTCTGCTGTGAATTGCCAAAAGAGATTCGACAATATTGTCTGCAAAAGAGGAAGGTTTTGGTATGCATGTCGGCTCATTAACATATCCTACAAACAAGCCAATATCCACCTCAACGGGCCATTTTCAGAGAGTACCGATCATTTGTGGACACTTTCTTTAACGACATCATCGTCTTCTCCAAGAATGAAGCAGAACACAAACACCACCTGTTGCAGGTCTTTCAACGACTGCAGAAGCATAAATTGGTTATAAATGCGAAAAAGAGTGAACTTTTCTTGGCCTGATTTAAAGAATGTTCATGAAGTTCGAAGCTTTTTGGGCTTGTGCTCTTATTATGAACGATTCATTTGAAAATTTAGAGAGATAGCTTCTCCTTTGCATTTACTCACTCAGAAAGGGGTTCCTTTCACTTGGGGACCAACACAGATTACCGCTTTTGAGACTCTCAAAGAAAAGTTGACTACGGGACCAGTGTTGGCCTTGCCAGACTTGCAAAAGCCATTCAAAGTTTATTGTGATGCTTGTGGTCGCAGTCTTGGAGCAGTTTTGATGCAAAAAGAATATGTTGCTTACGAGAGCAGGATGTTTTCACTTCCTGAGTTGGTGGCACAGATTTACGAGAAAGAGCTATTGGCACTTATCCATGCTCTTACGTAGTGACGACACTATCTACTAAGAGATGATTTTACCGTCTTCACAGATCATCAGAGTTTACGCTACTTCTTGTCACAGAAGCAGCTCTCAGAAAAGCGGATGCGGTGGGCTAACATCTTGTCGCAGTTCCACTTCTAGATAATCCATGTTCGGGGACAAAAGAACTTAGTGGCAGATGCATTGTCTCAAAAGCCCTCGAGTCTGGCTATTTCCGCAATACGTCATCAAAGCTTCGAGGATATGGTAGATCAATACACCACACATCCTGACTTCGCACACATCTTTCACCGGATACGGAGTGGGGAGACAGTTGTAGGCTATTCCATACGGGACCGCTATTTGATGCCGAAAATGATGTTGTGTTACACAGCCTTTGAGGGAGAAGGTTTTGACAGAATGCCATTGTCCACCTTTTTCTGGCCACCACGGCATAGATACCATCTTGAAGGGTGTTGAGCGTTACTTTTTTTTTCCGAGAGAAAGATCCTTCTATTAGTTAACGAAACTGTCCATGGGCTACAACCACCTCTACAAGAGAGGGCTACAACAATCATGATGGGGAGACTCTCCCAATGAAAAAACAGCATATGTACAATGAGGCTAAATCAAGAGCTGGGAGGAGGAAAAAGCCACACAGGTGGCCGGTAGTGCCATCTGAGTACACCCTGGACCATGGTGAAAAAAGGACCAGGACGCCAGAGTCGAAGGAAAGCCTCTCTGTGCTCCCTCATGCGGTCGGAGCTGCCTTGGAGTCTCTCGAGCTGTCCTCTGAGAGTATGGATCAGCTCTAGCCAAAGATCCCGAACAGTCTCTGCTGGTGGTACATGGCGAACCTCGAAGATGCGAAAGCAGCAGGCCCGCGAGATGAACCAGAGTGTCAGGCCACTGATGAGCTCCCAACACTCCTCTCTCTCACTGCACCACTCCTGTGGAGTAAGCTCTGTGGCAGGCTGGAGTGTAGGTCGACCCCCCTGCATCACTATCATTCTGCTGGTGGAAGATAGCTCAAACTGAAGTGCCGGGCCCATGAGAGTGGACCAAGCAACTGCCCCCCAAGTGTACTGCCGAGCTGTGGAAAGAGCTGGCATCAGTCGAAGAACACGAAGCCACACCTGCTGTGCCAAAGGACAGGGACGCTGACTCTCCACAAGATGGTCACAAGCTGCACATGCGACCGAGAGACCACTATGTACAAGCCAGCTCCCAACTGTTGTAGCTCTGTGTGCAACCAGCCACTGGAACAAAGTGACTCATCTCAGCTATCTGGAGTTCCACAACCTCTCCCAAAAAGCTGCCAAGAACTCAACTTTGAGACCCTCCTCCTGCCAATGAGGTGCTACAATAGGTCGAGCCTCTCTTTGGCAGCCACTACGTGACGTCCCATTCGAATAGTGTACTGAAAGAAAGGGACACATGGGTGGTCTACAGAGGAGAAAGGGTCCCTCCAAAGCCACTCTCCAAGATCCCACTGTACTCGTGCTAGTGGACAGCTCTCCCAAGCCCACAGTCTCCAGTGGCCAGTCTCAAGACCTACTGGGTCAAGATCTATGACACAAGTCCTCCCACAGATGCCCACCACTCGGATCATCTGAAAACAACACTCCCACTTGCGGGGCCTCTACTGCAACTCGGTGTAAGCGTCCCTCACCCTCTAGCTCGAAAAACAGGGAGGGTATAGTCTTTGAGCAAGCCTGAACTGAGATGAGAACCTCCAGTTGCGTGAAGGCTCCCATCCATCTGGGCGTGGGCGTTGGTGACTCGAGAGGTGTGAGCCACTCAGCTGGTACTGCCTCTGAGATGTCCTGTGTCACAAAGTGATGATGTGGCGGACAGCAAAAACCCTAATTTCTGCCAGAAACCCTAATTTCTGAAAATCGTCGAGGCTTTAAATTTTTATTTCTATTTTATTTATTTATTTTTAAATGATGAGCGACGCAAATCTTGCTTTTTCTCCATGCCATGAGAAAGAGAGAGAACTTGCTTTTTTTATTAAAAAAAGAGACTATCTAAGAGAGAGAGAACTGATGCTTTTTATTTTTAAAAGCTTTTGGGGCTCTGCTTTTGGGCATCCCTTGTACCTTTAAATACGTGCTGAGGGCTTCACTTCTCAGAGCATCTAGACGCAGAGTCTGAGAGTGAAACCCTAGCCAGTCTCTTGTACTTTGATCTGATTAATATAAAAAGAAATACCGAAAAGGGCGCAAGTCTTTGGGGCCAATATCTCTAGGCACGGAACTCCGCCGGGCCAGTGCAAATCTATTGTGATCTGTGAATTGTTTTGAAGTGGTTATTTGGTGTTGTCGCGATTGATTCTTGACTTGGAGTGTCCAAGTCTGTTACAGTGGTATCAGAGCACGGCCGATTTCTCTTCTACCGGAAATCCGATCCCATTTTTTTTTTTCCCGCGGCACCTATGACTTCACGCAAGGATCAGTGGACTCCCTCTGCATCTGGAGATGCGGGCTAGGATCACAACGAAGATTCAGACAGAGAGTATGGCCCGCCTGGGCCTACTCAGGCAGAGCAAAGAGAGATGAAGCGTCGTCAATTGATCGGCGATGCAACAAAGATGATGCTCAGTTTTGCGAAGGATCCGAAATGGGCAAAATATATGAGCGAGACTTCTTTTCAAGAAGTGCATGCACAGTGGCAGAAAACCACTACACCACCACTGAAACCCGCTCTCAAGAAACCTTCTGATCACAAACAGTATACAGAGAAGGAATTACAAGAGGTGGTTAATGCACGGATTGCTCAGCTTTTTTGACGCGCAAAAGAAAGCCAAAAAGCACGGCAAAAAGCAGAAGAAAAGCACCGACTTCCCGGGATATTTGGGTTGTCAGTCGACTTTTGACAAGGCAAAGAAACAGAAGAAGCGTGTTCGATTTGAAGGAGTACCCAGTTCTTCTTCTTCTTCTTCTTCTTCTTCTTCTTCTAACGATTCTTCTAGCTCTTCAGATTCGAGCCAAGAAGACAGAAAAGGTAAAAAGCGAAGCAAGAAGCAACGCTTCGGAAAGGGCAAGAGAAAGACAAAGAAGGCCAAATCTCGCTCAGAGACTGACAGTTCTACTGAGGACTCGTCTACAGACAGCTCAGCTTCCGATGACAGAAACTTTTATGCGAACAAGAAGAATTTTTACAAAGCCAACCAGTATGACTTTCTCGAAGATAAAAGCAAGAAAGTCCGAGAGTTTAAGGAAGGTGGCCACTCGATCAAGTTTGATACTTTTTCAGGATACTCAGATGCTTCTAAGGCTTTGTCTTTTATACAGCAGTTTGACATCGCTTTCGCGGGAGGACGCTATTCAGAGCACTCCAAGATTCGGAGAGCTGCCTCTTACTTTAAGGGGAATGCTCGTACTTGGTGGTCCACGCTTCTTTTAAACAAGACTGCGCCAGTTAAATGGCTGAAATTTAAGAAGCTTTTATTTCTTCTTGGTTGACGCAAGAATATGAATGAGATATACAAGCTGCTTGGAACCATCTTCGGATGACTAAGAAAGATACAATCAATGCTTACTTTGAAAGATTCTGGAGCTCTTTTCTACCCGCCTCTTCATTCAAGAAGATCTCGTTCAGAGAACAGATTGAGCGGTTTACCTTGGGTCTACCTACAGAGATCCGAGATCACTGCTTGGAATAGAAGTCAGCTTCTATTTAGGAGTTGATGAGTCATGCGAAGCGGGGCTTTGCCATTCACTCTGGCAGTTTGACCTACCCCACAGATAAGGCCATGACACAACGAGCCGAACAGACTTCTGGGAATGAAAGTAGAAAGAAAAAGAGCAACCCAGAGAAAAAGGATGCACGACCCAAGCTCACTCCTGAGGAGAGAGCTTGCTTCATCAGCGGGGAAGTGCTTTGGATGCGGGGAACATGGACATATCTCCGCGAAGTGCCCTAAAAAGGCACAGAAAGAACAGAATGATAAAGACGACGACAGGCCTGAGAGTTCGAGAGCAGCTGAGAAATGGCAGAAAAGGCAGATAGAAAAGTAGAACTGGTACCACATGGCGTGGGACCTGCACCGAATCTAACGAATGAAAGTACAAACTTTGCCGCTTTTGGGGCAAAGTGAAGGATCAGGAAGCTCTTTTGAAGGAGCCAAGGCCAACTTCTTTTCACTTGGAATTGGCGGCTCGATTTGGAATTACGCTCGACAAACTGACGCCACAGGCGGAGGTAGTTCGACTGGCACCCGGATGGCATGTTGCCATTACCCGAGCATTGGCAAACTTCGTTTGCAATGACAGGGGTGTTCAAGGCACGCGAGTGACGTTCTACTTAGGATCCCTTGGTACCACAAGAACTACGCCGTGGTTGACTACCGGGCCGAGAAAGCGACTTTGATAAATGAAGGACTTAGAGATTGTACTTGATGAACTTCAGTTTCTTAATCATTCTTTTGGGAGAGAATTGAACGATGGATAAAGGTTGAATATGTTTTGACCTGATCAAAAGAACGCTAAGATTTTTCTCCACACTCATGCCGATTGCTTTTCAGAGGGCTTGAAGATCAAACCATTGATCTGATACATGGAAGCACGCCACCGAATCGGCCACCTTATCGTGTGAGCCGAGTATAAAATGAAAAGATTATGAACCCAGTGAAAGACCTCTTGGAAAAGGGTCTTGTCCAGCCTAGTACTTCACCGTATTGCTCTCCAATGTTGTTGGTTTTGAAGAAAGACGGATCTTGGAGAATGTGCATAGATTATAGGACTCTCAACGAAATCACCATCAAGAACAGATTTCCGATTCCTAGGATCGATGATATACTCGATAGGTTATAGGGATCCTCGTGCTTTAGCAGGATTGACTTGAAGAGTGGATATCATCAGATCAGGATAGCGCCAGGAGATGTCTACAAGATAGCTTTTCGGACGACTTTTGGGTTATTTGAGTTTTTGGTGATGCCTTTTGGCTTAACCAATGCTCCTACGACATTTAACCGGATGATGGACAGGATTTTTCGAGAGTACAGGCTATTTGTTGGCACTTTCTTTGACGACATCATTGTTTTCTCCAAGAATGAGGCAGAACACAGAGATCATCTGCTTCAAGTCTTTCAGGCATTACGAGATCACACGTTAGTGATTAATGCAAAGAAAAGTGAATTTTTCCTACCAGAGATACACTTTTTGGGACACATTGTATCAGCAGCAGGAGTGCAAATGGACCCGGCCAAGATAGAGACTATACGTGATTGGCCCGATTTGAGGAATGTCCATGATGGGACTGTGTTCGTACTACAGGCGGTTCATACGAAAGTTTGCAGAGGTTGTTTCCCCTTTGCATACCTTGACACAAAAAGGAGTACCTTTTTCGTGGGGACCCACAAAGGTGACTTCCTTTCGGACATTGAAATAGAAATTGACTACGGGACCTATTTTGACTTTGCAGAAGTCATTTGAAGTATATTGTGATGCTTGTGGTCATAGTCTGGATACGGTCTTGATGCAAGAAGGCCATGTCATAGCTTACAAGAGCCGTTTGTTCTCTAGGCCGGGGATGATAGCACAGATTTATGAGAAAGAGCTTTTGGCGGTTATCCATGCTCTTACTCAGTGGCGGCATTACCTACTCGGAGCGGATTTTACTGTCTTTACAGACCATCAGAGTTTGCGCTACTTCTTGTCACAAAAGCAGCTTTCGAAAAAGCAGATGCGGTGGGCGAACATCTTGTCACAGTTCCACTTCCAAATTGTCCATGTGTAGGGACAGAAGAATGTGGTGGCAGATGCTTTGTCTCGGAAACCGTTGGTTTTGGCTATTTCCGCGATACATCATAGGAGCTTCGAGGATATGGTCAATCAGTATGCCACAGATAGAGATTTTGCAGATATTTTCACACGGATACGGGATGGGGAGACAGTAGCTGGATACTCCCTTCGGAAGGCTACTTGATGAAAAAGACTATGTTGTGCGTTACAGAGCCGTTGAGAGAAAAGGTTATGACTGAATGCCGCTGTCCACCTTTTACGGGTCACCGCGGCATTGCTACCACCATGAAAGGGGTAGAGAGATACTTCTTTTGGCCGTGACTCAAAAAGGACGTGAAAGAGTTGTGCGCAGTATGCCAGAAGGTCAAGTTTGACAGGCATAAGGCACAGGGATTGTTACACCCTTTACCCATACCCACCCACCCCTGGGAAAGTATTGAAATGGATTTCATCTTTGATCTCCCGATTGCACAGAATGATCACGATGATTTTCGGATTACATGGCACGTCTGAGACGATTGGCTCCGACATAGACCCCAGATTTATGAGTTTGTTTTGGAAGGCAATTTGGGAGAACATTAGCACGTAGTTGCAGTTCTCGTCATCGTTCCACTTGCAGACTGACAGGCAATCTGAGATTGCCAATTCAGTGGTTTTAGATTTATTGAAGTCTTGTATCTCGGATCAGAAGACTCAATGGGAAAAGAACTTACCTTTGGTGGAATTTGCCTACAATAACACGATACACTCTTCGACGGAGAAGACGCCATGTGAGATTGTTGAAAGTGCTGTGAAGGTTCCATCCTTCCTGAGCACGAAAGATTAGATATTTGAAGCGGATCAATATTCGCGAGATTTGGATACGGCTTTTGCCAAGGTTCGCGAGACTTTGCAAGAGTCTCAAGAACAACAGAAAAAGGCAGCGGATCGCCATCGTCGCGACTTGAAATTGAAGGAGGATGATTGGGTGCTCTTACGTTTTGAGAAGGCACGCCTACGAAAGAAAAAGGGAAAGGAGAGGCTTTTTCCAAAGCTTAGTATGCAATACTACGGACCTTTCCAGATCACTGACAAGATAAATGATGTCTCCTTCCGATTGAAACTACCAGATACTTGGAGGATTCACAATGCATTGCATGTGAGTCTCTTGAAACCTGTTAACGGTGATGTGCCTAATGATGGGGAGCCTGATGAGCAACCCGAAGTGGAAGAAAACGAGGAGATCCTTGTTCCTGAACAGATTTTGGCACATAACGATACGAAGAAAAGTTAAGTCCGAAGGCGGTTCTTGGTTAAATTCAAGAACTTTCCTGCATTTGATGCGAAGTGGATGGAGGAGGAGGACCTAGCAGATACTCCTCGGATTGTGAAACTTTACCTCGATGTTTTGGTTTAGCACAGTCTACTCCAAACGGAACCCGGAATTCAGCTTGGCCGGAGATCTGGTGCAGTGGGATGAACAAGAGGGGAGTCACTCCGCTCCCTTGTCAACAAATGCCTCGATTTTGATACTAAAGTCACTGATGTCTCTTTGAGCTTCAGGGATACTGATAGCTGACAGTATTCTGCTGGATGACTTTATGAAATGGAATTCCTGATAATGATACTGATTTGTTTCTTCACTTCTTTTGAGTGCAAGAACTGATAGACGAAATGATTGCAGCATTTTGGTCTACTTGATCTCGAATAGACATGGTTGCAATAGGGGTTAGTCAATCGGACATCGATGAGGTCCCGATTGGACCTAGATGTGATTGCTAGCTACATTGCCGATAAATCATGGTCTACGATCCGAATGAATGTTGAATATCATGTGATGTCTTGTGATGTCTGGTGATGTCCTCTGATGTCGTGTGACGTGACTGTCGATTTTGTACATGTGCTAGATGTGTGTTCCTAGTACGTAGGTACTAACAGTCAGTGTCTGCTAAGACGGTTTATGGCTTTTGTCGGTTTTGCAGGCGTAATCGCGATCGATTACAATGCTTTCAAGAGGGAGGTATGTCACAAAGTGATGATGTGGCGGACAGCAAAAACCCTAATTTTTGCCAGAAACCCTAATTTCCGGAAATCGCGGAGGCTTCAAATTTTTTTATTTTTTTATTTTTTTTTTAAATGATGAGCGACGTGAATCTTTTTTTTTTTTTTTTTTTTAGGGAGTACAAGAACTTTGAAACACACGGACACACCCTATGTACAACGGCCTCACAGGTAGGGAGAGAGACATCCCATCACACGCACACCCCCGCATATGGGAACAGTCGTGAATCTTGCTTTTTCTCCATGCCATAAGAAAGAGAGATAACTTGCTTTTTTTTTTTTTAAAGAGACTCTCTAAGAGAGAGAGAACTGATGCTTTTTATTTTTAAAAGCTTTTGGGGCTCTGCTTTTGGGCATCCCTTGTACCTTTAAATACGTGCTGAGGGCTTCACTTCTCAGAGCATCTGGACGGAGAGTCTGAGAGTGAAACCCTAGCCAGTCTCTTGTACTTTGATCTGATTAATATAAAAAAAAATACCGAAAAGGGCGCCAGTCTTTGGGGCCAATATCTCTAGGCACGGAACTCCGCCAGGCCAATGAAAATCTATTGTGATTTGTGAATTGTTTTGAAGTGGTTATTTGGTGCTGTCGCGATTGATTCTTGACTTGGAGTGTCCAAGTCTGTTACATCCTGACACATGCTCTACACTCCTCTCATGCCCTGTAGCTGAAAGCCCTGAAGCTCCTTTGACAAGCCTGAAAACTGTAACCAGTCACCTAAAGAGCGTGTTGGATGTCACAAGGCTGGCACCACGTGCCAATAGAAAAGAATAGACTGAATAGACTTTTAGCACTTCAATAACAACTAAGCTGAAAGAGAGAGATGACACGTGATACGAAGTGGCCAAATTCCACCCCAAAGAGTATTGGCCGCAAACCTTGGTGCCCCTTTCGGTATTTCTTTATATTGCATCATCAAAGTACAAGCCGGTACCCAGACTCTGCACCTTCTCTAGGAAGCATGCCAGAGAATGAGCCCTAATTTCATATTTAAAGGCCCTTGACCTAAAAAGCAATTACAGTGAAAAGCCTTCAAAACTCAAAAGCTCCTGGTCCAAAAAGCAATGCCAAAAGCTGCCAGCTTTTCGTAAATCACGCTGGTGTCCGTACAGCAGGCCACGTGTCAGTCCGCCACGTCAGCAAATCATGGTTAGGGTTAGGGTTTTTTATTTTAGGGTTAGAGTTTTGGGCAGAATTAGGGTTTCTGATTTTAGGGTTAGGGTTTCAATAGAATTAGGGTTTCGACACGTCAGCAGTTTGTTACACTGGACCCTCTGCTATGGACCCCAGGAAACATGAGGCCGACTACCAACCGAGTGGCCTCTCTGAGTGCTAACCATGGGGTTCCAAACAAGGAGCTGTCTCATGCGCTCCTCCGTGCAAGTAGGTTGACGCTGCTCCAGGTCTCGCCGCAATTGCTCCCAAGATCGGAGCAAACTCACAGCGAAGCGGTCCTCTAGTCTCCTGCTCGAGCCAACTCTGCGCATCTCTGTGAAAATCCATCTAGTCGAGGATCGCCAGGGGCCCCCAGCCAGAAGCACCCTAGCACTAAGCCGCTGAAGCAAGAACTCCTTCCACGGCTCCTCACTTGGAAGAAGCAGAGTTACCGGGGAACGCCCCCTAGCCCTCGTTCCGACGTTCCGGGGGGCAGTTCCCTTCCCGAACGTTCCGAAACGTCTCGGAACGTCTGACGTTCCGAGTGGCCAGTTCAAACCGGAACGGCCGTTCCAGAACGTTCCAGAATGCCCTCGGAACGTTCCGGAACGCCCCTGGAACGGCCAACGGCTACAAACAAATTTGGCAAAAATTGAAAAAATTGAAGTAAATGTTTGGGCTTCTTTTTGAAGTGTGCAAGGCCTCAAGGACTCATAAAATGCACCCCCCTCCCCCTTTCTCTCCACAAGCTAATCCTCAAGGCTCAAGCTCTCTCCCTCTCACACTCTCAAGATCTCTCCCTCACAAGACTCACTCTCTCAAGGCTCAAGGCTTCAAGCCTTCAAGCTCTCTTCCTCTCCCTCCCACTCTCTCAAATCTCTCCCTCTCCCTCTCACTCTCTCGAGCCTCTCCCTCTCTCTCTCTCTCTCTCTCTCTCTCTCTCTCTCTCTCTCTCATCATCTAGTCATAGCAAGGTTGAATGGTCTTCAAAACGAGTTTTTTGTGAGTATTAGAGTCAAAGCACTCTAATACTCCTTGTATTTAAACACAAGGAGCTAAAAAATGCACTATTTGGGTGTTTTTTATACCTCCCGTTCCGCGTCGTTCCCGTTCCGGACCCCTAGCCATTCCCCCGTTCCGCGGGGATCCCGTCGCCGTTCCCGTTCCGTGTTCCGGGTAACTATGGGAAGAAGTCCTCTGACGATGAACCTCCCAAGGAGGGCTCTGCTCTGCTGTGCTAGGTCTATGATCCCCAACCCTCCCTGAGAACAAGGAAGAGTGATGACCTGCCATGCCACTTTGGCCCGGGCTATCTGAGTGTCAGTGCCCTGACCAAAGGAAGTTCCTGATCAGCCTCTCAACCTGGCTGATACAAGAACTCGAGAAGATCCAACAAGAAGTGATGTACCACATAGTAGCCAACAACACTTGGTTGGCCACTACAACTCTGCCTGCCAGAGAAAGTCCTGCGAAGCTCCAATGTAACAACTTCCTCCTGATAGACAGGAGAAGAGAAGCAATCTGCTGCTCAGGAGACTAGTCCAAACCAACCTGACAGCCCAAGTACCATACTGCAGTCCTTTGGGGAATCCACCTGAACCCTCACCTTGAACCCTCACCTGGCATCCAATCAGGCATAGGAGCACTACCAACCAAGAAAGCCACTGCCTTTCTCCAGTTGACCAGTGCGCCAAATGCACAACAGAAAGTCTCAAGAGCCTGCTCACACCTGTGAAGGTTGGCCTCCTGGCCATCCAAGTACAAGGCTGAGTCGTCTGCAAACACAGCGTCCAATAGCTCATCTCCCTCAATAGGAAGTGCTAAGCCAACCTGCTGTGAAACCAAAAACCTGCTCATCGCCTCAGCATAGAACATAAAGAGGAAGGGGGCAAGAGGGCAGCCTTGTCTGACCAAACGTGTGAACATGAAACGATCACCTCTACCTTCTGACAAAAGTACCTGACTGTG
The DNA here is from genome assembly GCF_014529385.1 of Adiantum capillus-veneris. Taxonomy (NCBI): domain Eukaryota; kingdom Viridiplantae; phylum Streptophyta; class Polypodiopsida; order Polypodiales; family Pteridaceae; genus Adiantum; species Adiantum capillus-veneris. The sequence continues at coordinate 156,390,978 of NC_140947.1, read as the reverse complement.
TGTCCGTCTGTACAAAGCTGACACCCCTCTAATCCAAGCATCTGAGAAGCCCATCCTGCGTAGAGTGCCCTCCAAAAATGTCCCACTCAACTCTGTTGTAGGCCTTCTCAAAATCGAGAAGAAGAATCACCAAATCCTCATCGCGGAGCCGCGCGAGGGCAGTAGCCTCCCAAAAAGTAAAGATGTTGTCAAGGATACTACGCTCCTTGACAAAAGCTGTCTGGGTCCCATGTATAATGCTCTCTAGAAGTGGCTGAATCCTCAAACTCAGAGCCTTGGCAAGAATTTTGTAGACTGAGTTGAGGATGGTGATGGGCGCCACTGTCGAATCTCATCCAAGGAGCTACCCTCCTTGGGAATGAGGTAAATCAGGCCCTCACTCATGCTGTCAGGCATCTCTCCAATGCAGGATGTACTGAAAAGCACTACAGAGATCTGAGCCAAGCAAGTCCCAGTACTCCAAGAAAAAACTAGGAGTCAAGCCATCCTCACCTGGACAGCTACTACGGGGGAGTGTGCTAAGAGCCGTGTGTAGCTCCTCTAGCTGAAGAGGCAGTTCAAGCCTCTGGCGCATCTCCTCAGTCACAAGACAAGGCATCTGTGCCTACACCTGCTCTCTGCATGCATCCTGACGCTCTGACTGAGGCTCTGCAGACAGTCAATCACAATAGAAATCAGTGGCAGCTGCACGCATGTCCTCTGGCTCTGAAGCAACTGACCCGTCGGGCCTCCTCAACTAATTGACCTTGGCATGCGAATGACGAGGTCCCACTGCCTCAAAGAAAGCGCATGTCACTCTGTCACCCACCTGGGTCCACTCAGATGCCTGACTATGGAAAGCAAACTCATGGCGCCTCTCCTCTGTGCTGACGAGCTCCTGGCGAGCCTGCTGTAACTGCTCCTCCAACCAAGGACTGTCTGGATGCTGCTCCTACATCCTCTGCAAGGAAGCAATGCCCCGTCGGAGACGCTGCTCCTCCTCTCTCGCTGCAGCTAGGCAAGCCGAAGACTCCTGGAGAAAAAGTCGACTAAGCTAAGCAAGTCCTGAGGCCACTCTGTCAGCAGGAGAATCCTGCATGTCTAAGCTCTCTCTCCAAAGAGCCTCCACTCACTCTCTAAGCACTAAGTCAAGCAAGACCCTCTCTAAGATGCGAAGCATCGTGCTCCCCCTCCTCTCTCTATCAGTCATTGTAAGGATCACTGGAGCATGGTCCGAAAAGGAAGTCCCTACCAGAATGCCAACCGTCCCACCCAAGTCACAGAAGTGGTCACTAGTGTAGAAGCGATCTATCCGAGATAGATTCACGCCTCCCACTCTGCGGTCCGAATGAGAGAAGGCCAGGTTGTCTGGGGGCCGCACAAAGCTAGAATGCTGCCACACATCTGTAACCCGCAAAAGTCATACAAAACATCTCCCAAGCTGCCAGCTCAACTCCATGCACAGTAGTATGGCTACCAACAATCCTGTCAGAGGGTTCCTCCAACATGTTGAAGTCACCCCCTATGCACCATTGCTCTGCCTGCGGCAGATAATCAACAATCTAAGAAGAACAAGTAACGGAAGAAGAAGCCTTACCAACTTATGGGGACCCCGTCCGATAGGGGCCTAAGTGACATAAAGGATTAAAATAAAACAGGACCCACACACACAGTTTTGCGTGGCAGATCTGTACGGATTTCCGCTTTTCACGCTGGCGGTGCTGACGTGGCAAGACTATACGGATTTCCGTAAATTGCGCTGGCAGCTGTTTGGCATTGCTTTTGGACCAGAAGCTTTTGAGTTTTGAAGGCTTTTTACTGTAACTGCTTTTCACGCCAAGGGCCTTTAAATATGAGGTTAGGGCTCATTCTCTGGCATGCTTCCTAGAGAAGGTGCACAGTCTGGAGTACCAGCTTGTATTGTGTTGATGCAATATAAAGAAATACCGAAAGGGGCGCCAAGGTTTGGGCCCAATATTCTCTGGGATGGAAATCCCCCACTCCGTCTCGCGTGTCGTCTCTCTCTCTTTCAGTTCAGTTGTTATTGAAGTGCTAAAAGTCTGTTCAGTCTGTTCTTTTCTATTGGCACGTGGTGCCCGTCTTGTGACACGTGCACTCGCCACATTGGGTGCATAGATGTTCAAGAAGCCCACGAGACAACCCTGAACCTGCATAGTGATCCACTGAGCCCTGCCTGGACAATAATCTCTCTGCCCACAATGGCTTGCTGCAAAGAATCTGCAATAGTAATACATACCCAGCCCTGGATGCCTCCAGGTCCAAATGCAGCTGACCAAAAAGTCTCATACTGTCCACGCAAAAGCTGACCACAACGTCTAATGCGGCTCACACAGATGATGCTCTTGTAGCATAAGAAGGTCAATCTCTCCTCCCACGAGGCATCGCTGAAGCTCCTGACACAGTCGGCCCCTTTGACGCTTAAACTGGGCCCACCTAGTCCCTGTACGTTCCATGAGACCATCCTCATGGGGAGCGAGAGAGAACTAATGTTGCCGCAGTAGCTAGCCGTGCTATCTTCGAGGCAGGCTTGGATGGGGAGTAATCCCCATCCGAGAGTCCTCGAGATAGGCGTGACTCCAAAGAGTATCCAGCCCAAGCCCAAGTAGACCGAGCCATGCGTAAAGCAACCTCCTCTGTCCAAGAGTCCTCATGTATATGTACATAGCATGGCGGGCTCTGCATGTCATCAAAAAAGTGAACCACAATGTGTCTACATCTTGCTGCATCTGGAGGTGTCACAACAAACTTGGCCAATGGCCAAAGAGTCTGAAGCATATCTGTAACTCCTAGGTCTCCCATGTGATGAGAGAACTCTACGGCCTGTATCTACAGCCACTCCAACACTGAGTCTAAAGTCCACTCAGCTTGGTCCCTGCCGCAGAGGGGAAAAGAGAAGCCAACCACTAAGTCCAAGGCCTCTATCTCCCTAGCTGCAAGGAACAGTACATAAACTCTGAAGCAAGCTACCTCAAGGTCTGGTGAGGGATCGTCGAGAAACCGTGTAAAGTCGTAGGCAAAGAAATCCCAACGACGACGAATGTTGAAGCTCGTCAAACCACAAGGAACTACTGCAAAAGGAGACGTCTACACCTGAAGGGGAGGTCGCAAGAAAGGTTGTCCCTCTCTGGCTAAACGACTCGTGGCAAAGGCGCTGCCAAGAGATCTCCTAGCAGTTGAAGAAGGCCCTGCCCCCTGGGACGGCTATGTGACTGGAGTGAGAGGAGGTGAGGGAGAAGGTGGAGAGGGAGGTGAGGGGGGGCGAGGGGGATCGGCAGAGGAAGGAGGGCGAGGTGGAGAGGCAGAGGGAGGAGGGGGAGGGGGGGCGGAAGCAGGGGAGAACACGGGGGGAGGAGGGGGGGCTGTCGAGGGTGACGCTGAGGTGGAGACTGGAGCAAGGACCTCATCCTGCTGAAGAGGGTCGAATCGATTCCCCGTGGGAACCCACTGGTGCTGGGCAGGAGCCTGAGGACCACTCTGAGTGCCAAGCTAGCGCGGTGGCCCCTGCCGATGTCGACCACGAACCTGCTGCCAGCCCTCCTCTGCTTGAGCCCCAGGCTCGCAGGGTGGCTCTGCCTGTGTACTCTGTGGTTCTGCCTGCTGCTCCCTGCTGGCCAACCTTTGAGAGCTAGACTCGGCCTGTGTAGGTCGAGGTCTCCTCCGTCGACAGGCCTTCGCGAGATGGCCCATCTATTGACAAATGAAACACTGCCCGAATACTCCACGCTCTGTCGGAACCAACCCCCACTCACCCGAGGAAGTAAGATGACCTTCGGGAGAGTGTGGGTGTCCCTAACCAGAACACATACCGAGGGAATGCCGGCCGCCTTGGCAGCTACTGAGGCTGCCGTGCAAGGTGTCTCCGGGACACTCCCAATCGCTAAGCCTATCCTGGACAAAAGTGGTAGGTACTCCCTCCTCAAACCACGAAAGCAGACGGAGATGGGAAGGTCTACCTCCTCTACCATAACATCTGAAGCTGGGTCAAAACCATGTCTTCAGGGCTCGAACTGCTCGGATGGTCAAGGGGCTCATGGCGATAACCTTGGACGCCATCTCGGAGGTCTCAAACTCGATCTGATAGTAGCCTCGTCCGAGGAACTGGACGTCCAAGATCTTATCCACCTCTGCGAGAAGGCGGGCCTGGAGAAGATCACGCAGCTCTCCTCTGCTAGGTCTGGTGATGAGAATCTTGCAGATAACGGAAGTCGCCTGCAAGCGTTCTACCTCTACGGCTAGGCTTGCTTGCTCTGTCAGTGAGAGAGCAAGTGGAATGGTGGGCTTAGCGGGGTCGGGCGAGGGGGCTTCATTAGAGTCCCTCTGCGGTGGAGCTTGAGCCCCCATCTGTGTCTGCTGCTGTGAAGAAGAAGCGAAGGAGTGTCGATGAACAAGAAGACTCCTACTGGACCGAGCACGTCGAAGGTGCTGGCGAAGCCCGACAAGCAGGAAGGGAGAAGGAGCGGCCTAAAGGCAGATTGCAGGCGCGGGCGGGGGAAAGGGCAGGCGGGCGGTCCCTTGCTGGGCAGCGACAAGGGACGGACGGGCAGCCGGGAGGGCGACGGGCGGGGTTGGGCAGTGGGCAGCGTGAGGGGGAGCGGAAGGGGCAGCTGCGGACTGGGCAGCGTGAGTGGCAACGGACGAGGTTGAGCGCACAGGGGGGCAGGCAGGGTGGGTTGCGCGAGGAGGAGAGGGCGAGGGTGCTACGCGAGGGCAGGGGGGTTGGCAGCGATGGCAAAAGGGGGGAAGGGGAGGGGGTGCGGGCAGCAGCAGCAAGCACATGGTGTTGAGCGTTACTTTTACTGGCCAAGGCTCAGAAGGATGTGAACGAGTTTGTTCACACTTGTTTACTATACCAAAAGGTCAAGTTTGATAGACATAAGGCACCAGGACTTCTACAACCATTATCCATACCCTCCCGACCCTAGGAAAGCATTGCTATGGATTTCATTTTTTATCTTTCCAAGACTCAAAGTGGGCATAATGGGATTTGGACAGTCATTGACAGATTTAGCAAGCAGGCCCACTTCATTCCAGTAAAGAAGACAGTTAAGCATGACCATTTGACGAGACTGTTCATCTCACAGATTTTTCGGTTACATGGCATGCCCGAGTTCATAGTCTTGGACAGAGACCCCCGATTCACGAGTTTGTTTTGGAGGGCAATTTGGGAGAACATTGGCACACGGTCGCAATTCTCGTCCTCATTCCCCCTACACACAAGCAAGCAATCTGAGATAGCCAATTCAGTGGTTTTGGATTTATTCGATCGAAAAACTCATTGAGAAAAGTACTTACCCTTGGTGGAATTTGCCTACAACAACACGGTTCCCCCATTTGAAGTAATCTAGGGTGCTAAAAAGGTTTCCCCATTGCTAAGCACTAAAGATAAGATTTTTGAAGCGGATCAGTGTACAAGAGATTTGGACACTGCTAAGGTTCGCGAGGCTCTTGAGAAGTCTCAAGCACGGCATAAAAAGGAAGCTGATAAACATCGACGCGACTTGTAGTTGAAGGAAGATGATTGGGTGCTCTTACAATTTCAGAAGATGTGCATCAGGAAAAGAAAGGGAAAGGAACGAATTTTTCCAAAGCTAAGTATGAGATATTATGGCCCTTTCCAGATTCAAGAGAAGATAAATAATGTATCCTTCACAATGAAGTTGCCGGATATGTGGAGGATTCACAATGCTTTTCATGTGAGTCGTTTGAAACCTTTAAAGGGAGAGGTGCCAGTCGGCAAGGAGCCTGAGGAGCAACCTGAAGTAGAAGAGAGCGAGGAGATACCCGTTCCTACTAGCTCACAAGGAAAGAAAAGTGAAAGGTAAAGTGATACGGCGGTTCTTAGTGAATCTTCATGCATCACAAGCATAACATAAACTTTGTAGAAAGCATTAACTATCCCAAGCCTCAATCCAAAGGCCTCAATCACCTTCGAAGGTGGAGAGAGCTAGCGGGGAATGAGGATAGGGAAGAGGAAGAAGAAACATTTGATAGGAGAAAGAAATAGTTCCTCACTTATCATTACTCTTCTTGCTAGCATACATAATAGCATAGTAATGAAGATGGAGAAGATGGCAAGCTTAAGCATTGAAGCATGGCTCTTGGTTGGATTTTGCATTCCATAGCCAAGAGTGTTGATGTAGGCTCTCAGTTCTCAAGCTTGGAGAAGGAGGTGGTGTTCCTCAACTTTCACCAAGTGAGAATGGTTCACAAAATGAGTATGTGTGTGGTGTATATCCCCCTAGCACCCCCCCCCCCCCCCCCCCCCCCCCCCTCCCCCCTCCTTGCTTTGGGCGAGTGGTATATCCGGCATTGGATGTGAAGTGGATGGAGGAGGAGGACCTAGCAGATACTCCTCAAATATTGGAACTTTACCTTGAGGCTTTTGGTCTAGCTACATCTATTCCGAGAGATCCCGTAGATCAACAAGGTAGAATCTAGTGCAGACAGGACTGTACCAGAGGGGAGTTACTCCGCTCCTTTGTCACAAATTACCCAGATGGAATAAAGTCGTTGATTTCCCTTTGACTTCAGAACTACTGATGTGGTGACAGTATTCTGCTATATGACTTTATGAATGAAGAACTTTGAAATGAGAATTCTCGAAATGAATCTGATTTATGTGTGCTCTCTCATGTGATTGTGTTTAAGTGCAAGTTTAAAAGACGAAATGACTACAGCATTTCGGTCTTGAGATTCTAAGGACATGATCACAATAAGAATTAGTTAACCCGACATCAGTGAGGTCCGGTGTGGATCTAGATGCGATTGCTAAGCACGCTGCCAGGAATCATGGTCATAGATCTTGATGGATTCTATGTGATTTGATTTGAATGAGATTTGATGTTTAGTGATTGTCGTCTTTGTGCAAGTACTGGATTTGTGTCGTCTAGTGCGTCGGTACTTAGAGTCAGTGTCTACTGAACTGGTTTATGGCTTATGTCTGTTTTTACAAGCGTAATCGAGGGGGTATGTCACAAAATAATGACGTGGCATGTCCGCTCGGAAATTGACTAGAGTTAAAGTTTTGTTCCAACTTATAGGGTCCCGTCCCATGGGGCTGTCACAAACCAGTGACGTGGCTTAACCCTAGACACCCAAATGGGTTGCAGACCGGACACACACACTCTCTCTCTGGCAAGCACCAGTCCCGGATTTTACGTTGCTGTGCTGACGTGGCACTGCCATATGGACCCGGAATTTGCAGCGCGTTCTGTGGAGGCTACACAGACTGGCTCACGTGGCAAAAAGCGTACGGGCAGCATCTTTTGGCTACGCAAAAATCCTATGCAAAAGAGAGAGAGATTTATTTTGAGTTGTTTTATTTTATCAAGCAAGGCTTGTGAGAGGAATTGCTTTTAATTGGCAGCTTTTGGGGCTTTGCTTTTAGCATCCTTTGTAAACCTTTATAAGTGTGGGCAAGGCTCCCACTCTGCACAGCATCTGGACGCAGAGTCTGAGAGTGAGACCCTCCCACTCCCTTGTACTTTGAGCACAGATTAAATACAAAAAGAAATACCGAAAGGGGCGCCAGTCTTTGGGGCCAATATCTCTAGGCACGGAACTCCGTCGAGCCGCGTCGAATCAATTGTAAACTGTGAACTGTTTTGAAGTGCATCTCTGTTGTGTCGCGGTCTTGACTTGGAGTGTCCAAGTTTGTTACAGTGGTATCAGAGCGCAGCCGATTTCTCTTTTACCGGGAAATCCGATCCTTTTCCTTGCGACACTTATGGATTCAAAAAGAGATCAGTCGACTTCCTCTGCATCTGAGGATGCGGGAAGAGATCACAAAGAAGATTCTCACAAGGAGTATGGCCCGCCTCGGCCTACTCAGGCGGAGATTGAAGAGATGAAGCGTCGACAATTGGTTGACGATGCGACAAAGATGATGATCAACATTGCGAAGGATCCCAAATTTGCAAAATTTTTGACGCAGACATCCTTCGATGAAGTGCACTCTCAATGGGAAAGGCCACAGAACCACCCCTCAAACCGGCACTCAAGAAACCTCCTACTCCGAGGATGTGTACAGAGCAAGAATTAGAAGAGGTGGTTGATACACGGATTACACAGCTTTTTGACGCAACCAACAAAGCCAAAAAGCACGACAAAAAGCAGAAGAAAGGAACTGACTTCCCGGGTTATTTGGGTCGTCAATCTGCTTTTGCCTCGACAAGAAAACAAAAGGAGCGTGTCAGATTTGAAGGAGTATCCAATTCTTCTTCTTCTTCTTCTGACAGTTCTTCTAGCTCTTCTGACTCGAGCGAAGAAGACAAGAAAGGGAAAAAGCGAAGCAAAAAGCAAAGCTTCGAAAAGGGCAAGAAAAAGGCAAAGAAGCCTAAGTTTTGCCCTTTTTCCGACAGTTCTACAGAGGACTCGTCTTCAAATAGTTCGCACTCCGATGATCACAGATTTTATGCAAAGAAGAAGAATTTCTATAAAGCCAACCAGTATGACTTTCTGGAGGATAAAAGCAAGAAAGTTCGAGAATTTAAAGAAGGTGGACAGTCAATTAAATTTGACACTTTCTCTGGATTCCGAGACGCTTCGAGGGTTTTGGCCTTCATACAGCAGTTTGACATAGCTTTCTCTGGAGGGCATTACTCAGAGCACTCCAAGATTCGGAGGGCTACCTCTTACTTCAAGGGAAATGCTCGAACATGGTGGTCCACTCTTCTATTGAACAAGAAAGCGCCAGTTAAAGGCTGAAATTTAAAAGGCTTTTTATTTCTTCTTGGTTGACTCGGGAGTACGGAGCCCAACGGAAGCATCTCCTAAAAATTAGGGAACTGCTATTTTGGGCCGTAAAATGTGTTCGCGTCATTACCTTCAGTATGACCAGGAGAACACTTTACAACTCTGCCGCGAAGTCAACTAGGCAACCAGTCGGGAGATTTTTAGGCGGCAACCCCGAAACGGGCAAATGCTTGTAAATGTGCCAAGTGGCACTTTCTTGTGTACTTGCCTCATTCAGAAAAAGGGCGTAGAATTTTAAGCTGGGAGAGGCCTCATTTGCTTCCCGTCACAGGTTGAGAGCCATGGAGTGCTTTCTTTCCACTCAATGTACAGTGTGGTGCTAGGAGTGATGCCCTGCACATTACATGCAGCTCTCTCTCTCCCCTACGTGCACTTATGTGATGCCCCACAAGAGGGCTCTTCATTTGACTGATGTACAACTGTGTGTGTAAGGTGGAGCGGAAGTGAATGTTGAACTTTGCTCAAGATAAGTGCTCCGAACTGTGCTCAAGGATTCCTTTTACTTACGAAAGGGAGAGCCTTCCGTTCCTTTAGTGACAGAGTGCAATGGACACAAACAAAGCGGTGAACACTGTGAATGAAGGTGCTGAGACTGAGAGATAGAGAGAGAGAGAAGAGAATACGACACCAGAGACGTAAAACCCTCCTCCAAGGGCCCCACTCTCTATGGCGAAAGTGGTCTACTATTGATTGCACAAATCTCTACAATGCTTAGACTTGCCGACGATGTCGACGACGATGAGGAGGACGACGAGACGGGCTGAAATCTGAGAATGCTAAGGGCTGAAATCTGCTGAATTCTGACTCTATGTCAATGACGATGTCGATGGCAACGATGCAACGACGACGCGCTGAAAACGCAGATGCTGAAATCTGCGTTTTCCGGGCTGAATCTGTAAACCTTGCGGAATTTGACCGTGCGGCGAGGAACTGCTGCAGGAAGGTGAGATCTGAGAGGTTCGGGGACTCCACTGCGGTATTTGACTGCTGAAAACTGAAAACGCTGATGCTTGTGGGGATTCCGTCGCGAAGATCTGCAAAAACGCTAGGAATGATCTTTGTCCTTGCGGTGGAAATCTGCTAACGCTGGAAAGTCTGCTGCTTCTTGCTGTGGCCAGGCTGTTGCCAAAGCAAAAACGCTGGCTGATCTGCTCCAAAAACGCTAGCCTTTTGTTGGGATGCAAAAACGCTAGGGCATCTGGGGGTTCTGCTGAGAAGTTGTCTGTTGAACAAATGCTCTTGCTGCCTCTTCTGCCAAAAAGTGCTAACTCTGGGTTGCTTATATATTATAGTCACTTAATAAATAAGTGAAAAATGTCAAAAATAGGGAAAATAGGTTTAATGCACTGGAAAAATCCCCCGATGGATTCTAATGGATTCTGATGGGAGTGTTGATGATCATGTTGTGTGCAACCGGAGGATATGCATCTAATCTAAGTGACTGGTCATGCACGGTCTGCGAAGAGACTCACAAGAGTGCCAGATCAATTCCTATTCTAGACTGACTTGACGGAACTGAACCCTGGTCATGCTGTAGCTTGTCCACACACACATAGGGTTGGATGCGTCACGTGACAGTGTGGTTTCATGCTTTTGTGCTGAGGCAAGAGCCTCCTTGAACAGGAACAGGGATAGCTAATTGCTACTCCAAAGCAGGCACCGGTGAGGGTCATAACCTCACCAAACAGGTGCGTTTTCAACGTTGTGTATGCGCTGACGCCAGAACCATTGGGAACAATGCCCCACTGGCAGAGGACAGTTCGGGGAATGTTTAGGGCTGAAAACGGGGCAAAAACCAGTAAATACAGCGTACTGAATTTACTATTTTTGGGCAGGAATCGAAGGGTTTATGCCAGTGGAAGTGAGTTCCAGCGGGAGAATTGGTTTTGCGCAAGTTTTGGGGCTGTAATGCTGCCGAAATTTGGCCAAAGCAGTTGGTATCTAGCTGGATACAGGTAAAGGATTCCTAGGACTCTACTTTGTACTTTACCCTCTCAAATATAAAGAAATACCGAAAGGAGCGCCACTTCTGGGGCCTACAGGTTGTCGGCGTCTGCTCGGAGCATTCTTCCGAGCCATGTGTGTGCTTAAGTGTTAATTCTCGTCGCAAGTTTCCTTTGCACGCTCTCTCTGTATGTGTCTAAAGTAAAGAATTTCGGGTGAAAGCCAAAAGCCTACCGCCCCACGGGCCGGTTTCAAGGTCCCGTTGTCGGGACCTCAATCACTTTTTCCTCAAAGAGTGAGCCTCTGTTGTTTTGGGTAAAGACACAAAGTACAGGAACGCAGGATACACTATGGCTGACAAAGGGAAGGACATTATGGAAGAGGGTTCCTCTTCGAAGGACAAACGAGAAACTGCTATGGTGTTCGAGATTGGCGAGAGCTCACGGCCACGTCAGTCTGTACCTCCTGTTGATGTGAATGTCCCTCCAGTAGTACAGGGCTTTATGACTAGGCAACTTGAGGATGATGCGTTCAAGACTCGGTTAGTTGCCGCGGTGATGCCTTTTTGCAATTCGTGCAAAATCCAAGGTTTATGGAGTTCTTGCAAGCACCACCAGTGCAACAGCAAAAGAGGCAACCTACACCGCATACAGAGCTTGTTGAGGCTCCAATTTTTCCACCACCCACGGTACATCCTGGGTATTTCGGGGTGGATCAATGTTCCAAAGTATGGCTGGTTATACGCCTGGAAGTCAGCCGTACATGCCAGGAACAGTGTTTGGGGGTATGCAAGGCATGATGCCAAACCCCATGTATGGTAGCATCGACATGCAGCAAGGTTTTCATTGCAACCAGGGCCAGTTTGGGGTGCCACAGGGTCATTTTGGCATGGCTGGTTTTTCTGGACAGCAACCAGATATCGCACCTCTAACGCAAAATGTTAATGGCCAAGATGTGACGATCATGCCTGCTACAGCGCCCATGTTGCAAACCATTCCTTATGACAACTTGGGGGCACTAGAGAAGCCGGAAGCTTACAAAGAAGATGGTGCAGCTGTAGAGTTCGGCACCTTTAGTGGCTTCGAGGATAAAGCAAAGGCTCTCACTTTCCTCCAACAGTTTGATACAGCTTATGAAGGAGGGAATTTTACAGAGGCCTCTAAGGTCAAGAAAGCTACCACTTTCTTAAAGGACAATGCGCTTACATGGTGGACAACATTGTTAATGCAAGGACAGGCACTCGCCACTTGGGTTTACTTCAAGCAAATGTTTGTATCTGCTGGCTGTCAAATGAATTTGAAGCCGACATCATGACAGATTGGCACCAGCTTACTTTGGCGACATGCAAGAGCGAGTATAATCGGAGGTTTTGTAAAGTGTTACTCTCAGTGACCTCCTACAGATTTGTGCCATTGACAGAGCAGATAGAGAAGTACTGTTGTGGGCTGCCTAAAGGGCTTCGTGATTACTGTACCAAGACATAGTGGCCACCCTCACTCAGCTTATGGAAGTTGCTAACACTCGTCTTGCCTTGTTGAAAGGAGAGGACAGAGGGTTTCCGAGCAACGAGAAAGGAAGGCAACAAAAGAAAAATTCAGCGAAGAAGCCCTTCGTGAAAATGGCTCCTGAAGTGTCACAGGGGTCAGAAAAGGCCACCAAAGACAAGGATTCAGCAGGGACTTCTGGAGCGCAGGCAAAGAAACAGAAAAGGAAGCCTTTTGTGCACAAGTCGCTCGAGGAAAAGGTCCTAATGGCGGAAAATAAATGCTTTATATGCGAGCAGCCTAGTCACTTTGCTACCAATTGTCCACAAAGGGAAAGACCAGCTGACTCAGATGATAAAGAGGACCAAAAAGGCAAGAAGCCTAAACCCACGGAAGGTTTGGTGCCAGACATGGTGGGTGACACGCCTAGTACAGATGCCAGTGAGTTATGCACGGCATGGGGTAAAGTTAGGGATCAGACGGCACTCATCTTCTTTGATCCAGGTGCCAAAGCAAACTTTATCTCACCTGAGTTAGCTATGAAGCTAGGCATCATAGCTGAAGAGATGGGATACACAGCACAGGCAGGGTTGGCATGTCCTGGCCACTCAGAGTGTGTTACTCCCATTATTGGAAAGTTGCGTCTGCATATTCAATCATATGTAGACACAGAAGAATTTTATATCATGCCACTGGAAGGGTGCGATGCGCTACTTGGAATTCCATGGATGTTCAGAGTGCATGGCATTCTGGATGTCTTCGCCAAGACGATCACCCTTCAGTATAGGGGCAAAACTCATGTTTTGGATGTAAAGCTCAAAGGGGAATCTGTCCCTATTGTATCTGCTTCTACTATCACTTCTGTAATAAAGAATCATCTTTCTATGTACTTGATTTTTACACGTGATGTCTCACATAATGATCAGTCAAATTTATCTGTGTTAGATAAAGAAAGGTCAGCATTTTTGCAAAAGTTTAGTGACTATTTTTTTGATTCATTACCGTCGCAACTATCGCCAGAGAGACCTGAGGACCATCGGATAGATTTGGTGCCAGGGTGTAGCCCACCAAATAGACCTCCCACAGGGTTAGAGTGGCGCAGCAAAAAGAGATTATGGGCCAGGTTGAGGAGTTATTAGAGAAGGGGCTGATTCAGCTTAGTTCTTCACCCTTTTGCTCCCCAGTGCTCCTAGTGCAAAAGAAGGATGGCTCATGGCGGATGTGTATTGATTACCGTGCGTTGAATAAGAATACCATCAAGAATAGGTTTCCTATTCCTAGAATTGATGATATTCTCGATCGTTTAGAGGGTGCTGCAATTTTCAGCAGGATAGACCTTAAGAGTGGCTACCATCAGATTCGTATAAGGCCAGAGGATGTGCACAAGACTGCGTTTCGAACGACATTTGGTCTTTATGAGTTTCTAGTGATGCCGTTTGGTCTAACAAATGCTCCTGCCACATTCAACAGAATGGACCGGATTTTCTGCTCGCATCGACAATTTGTTGGGACGTTCTTCGATGACATGATAGTCTATTCGAAGAATGAAGAGGAGCATAGGCGTCACTTGACCATTGTGTTCGAAGAGTTTCGCAGTCACAGGTTACTTGTCAGTCCTAAGAAAAGTGAATTCTTCTCGGAAGAGATCCACTTTCTTGGCCACATAGTCTCAAAGGATGGTGTCAGAATGGATCCCGAAAAGGTCGAAGCTATTAAGACATGGCAAGACTTGAAAACTGCGCACGATGTCAAAAGCTTCTTGGGATTGTGTTCCTACTATAAAAGGTTCATCAGGAAATTTGCAGAGATAGCATCACCTCTTCACGCTTTGCAAAAAAAAGAGGTCACTTTCAGATGGACCCAAAAAGAGATTTCAGCTTTTAGTCTCTTAAAGGAAAAGTTGACTTCAGATCCAGTAATGTTTTGCCAAATCTCAGGAAGTCATTTGTGGTCCAGTGTGACGCGTGTGGCAGTAGCATCGGAGCAGTGCTAATGCAAAATGGACGGGTAGTAGCCTATGAAAGCCGAATTTTGCAAGGGCAAGTCTATGAGAAAGAGCTCTTGGCCGTCATCCATGCGCTTTCTAACTGGAAGCACTACCTCTTAGGTGTTGATTTTGTTGTCCAAACAGACCATCAGACCTTGCGATACTTCTTGACATAGTCAAAGTTATCCGAAAAGCATATGCGATGGGCAAACATTCTTTCTATGTTCCACTTCCAGATTATGCATGTGGAAGGCAAGCGTTATCAAGGAAGCCACAGATTTCAGCTGTCAATTCCTTATCATCATGAGTTAGATGACATGAAGAGACAGTATGCTACTGATGAAGATTTTGAACAGTTGCAAAAGGGGCAACATCATGAGCACTACCTCCTCAGAGATGGTTTTATGATGATGCATGGCAGACTTTGTGTCACTAGGCCATTGCGACATAAGGTCATGGAAGAGTGTCATGTCCCATCGTATGCAGGGCATCGTGGTATTGATGCGACAGTTAAAGCAGTAGAGACATTCTTCTATTGGCCTACCTTGAGGAGAGATGTGAATGCCTTTGTGCGAGCATGCGTGATTTGCCAAAAGGTCAAGTTTGACAGGCAAAAGGCGCCAAGGCTGTTACAACCACTGTCGATTCCAGATAAGCCATGGGAAAGCATTGCTATGGACTTTATCTTTGATCTTTTCAGAACGCCAACAGGGAATGATGGTATATAGACCATTATCTATAGGTTCAGCAAGCAGGCCCATTTTATCCCTGTTAGGAAGAAGATAAAATCTGATCAGATGGCACGCTTGTTCATGTACAATGTGTTTAAGTACCATGGTATGCCACAATCGATTGTCAGTGATCGTGATCCTCGCATGACCAGTTTGTTCTGGAGAGGATTGTTTGAGAACATGGACACTACGCTCAAGTTCTCGTCTTCATTTCATCCACAAACTGATGGACAGTCAGAAGAGGCTAATTCTACTGTCTTAAATCTGCTGAAATGACGTGTGTCAGATAATAAGGGCAAGTGGGAACAGTATTTGCCTATGCTTGAATATGCGTACAATAATACGGTTCATTCGTCTACTGGCAAAGCACCTTTTGAGATTGTTGGAGGCGGCAAAAAGATTCCTCCCATTTTGCATACAAAGGACAAGATTGTTGAGGCAGATCGATATGTTGAGAACATGGATGAAATGTATAGGAAAATTAAAGTTGCCTTGGAGAAGACTTAGGCAAAACAGAAAAAGGCTGCTGATCATCACCGTCGTGAATTGTTGTTATCACTTGGTGATTGGGTACTGTTACGGTTCGAAAAGGCAAGGTTAAAGAAGATGAAGGGCAAGGAACGGCTCTTTCCTAAGCTCAGTATGCGTTACTATGGGCCTTTTCAAGTGCTTGACAAGATCAGCGATGTGGCTTATAGGCTGAAATTGCCTGATGCGTGGAAGATTCATAATGCGTTTTACGTGAGTCTTCTAAGACCCTTCGTGGGTGATGTGCCAGAAGATATGCCAGATGAGGATCAGCCAGAAGTTGAGGAGCTTGATGAGATACTGGTACCTGAGCAAATTTTGGCACATAAGGATAGAAAAGTTAAAGGACAGATTGCAAGACGCTATTTGGTGAAGTTCAAGAACTATCCGCCTATGGATACAAAGTGGATGGAAGAGCATGAACTGTCACAGTCACCAAATGTATTGCAGCTTTACCTTGAAGCCTTTGGGTTACAACCTACTTATGCCCCAACCCAACGTGTGCAAAAGGGGGGTAATGATAGAGCTACCACATCAAATGTACATATGAATTCAGTGTAATAGATGGAAATGACAAAAGTATGAAGGTCTCATTAAGTCATTTGTATCTATGTGTTATGACCTTTCTTGCGGATACATGCGATGATAAAAGAGTGCTAACAACACAAGATCATCAGTGGCGTGTATTTATGGTATGCAATCGAGGACGTTGCGATTCAAGAGGGGGGTATGTCACGAGGACGTGGCAATTCCTAACCTTAGTTGTTGGTTTCTTTCCAATGATTTTTGTTTTATTTTTGAGACCCTCTTTTTGAAGTTGCAAACGGTCAGACATTGTATGGCCAATGTGAACGGTAGTTTCACCCGCACACGGGAAGTTGGTCGGCACTACAATTTGTATAGTAAGAGGATATCTAGCCTCAGTGCAAGATCATGTAGGTCCCCCCGTCGCACTTAGCAAGTTGGTGGATACTAGAAAGTAAACTCAATAAAGGCATAAAGTCAGGGTGGGATCACCAACAGAAAGTATCTGACGGTTGGGCCACATTGCACTTTTGGATGCGGTCCCAGTGAGGATAGATGGTCAAATGACCAGTGGGAGCCCAACGGAAGCATCTCCTAAAAATTAGGGAACTACTATTCTGGGCCGTGAAATGTGTTCACGTCATTACCTTCAGTATGACCAGGGGAACACTTTACAACTGTGCCGCGAAGTCAACTGGGCAACCAATCGGGAGATTTTTAAGCGACAACCCCGAAACGGGCAAATGCTTGTGTGTGCGCCAAGTGGCACTTTCCTGTGTACTTGCCTCATTCAGAAAAAAGGGCGCTGAATTTTAAGCTGGGAGAGGCCTCATTTACTTCCTATCACAGGTTCAAAGCTATGGAGTGCTTTCTTTCCACTCAATGTAGTGTGGTGCTTGGAGTCATGCCCTGCACACTACACACTGCTCTCTCTCCCCCCTACGTGCAGTTATGTGATGCCCCACAAGAGGGCTCTTCATTTGACTGATGTACAGCTGTGTGGTTTCATGCTTTTGTGTTGAGGCAAGAGCCTCCTTGCGCAGGAGCAAGGGTAGCTAATTGCTACTCCAAAGCAGGCAATGGTGAGGGTCATAACCTCACCAAACAGATGTGTTTTCAGCGTTGTGTATGCGCTGTAAATTGACTGTTTTTCAGCCATATGGACGCCAAAACCATTGGGAACAATGCCCCACTGGTACGACAATTCGGGGATTGTTTAGGGCTGAAACAGGGCAAAAACCAGTAAATACAACGTGCTGAATTTATTGTTTTTGGGCAAGAATCAGAGGGTTTATGCCAGTGGAAGTGAGTTCCAACAGGGGAATTGGTTTCGCGCAAGTTTTGGGGCTGTTATGCTGCCGAAATTTGGGCAAAACACTTGGTATCTAGCTGGATACAGGTAAAGGATTCCCAAGACTCGACTTTGTAATTTACCCTCTCAAATAAAAAGAAATACCGAAAGGGGCGCCAATTTTGGGGCCTACAGGTTGTCGGCATCTGCTCGGAGCATTCTCCCGCCGAAGGTTTCTTTTGCACGCTCTCTCTGTGTGTATCTAAATTAAAGAAATCAAGTGAAAGCCAAAGCCTACCGCCCCACGGGCCGGTTTCAAGGTGGTAGGCTTTGGCTTTCACCCCGTCACAGAGAAGTTGTGTTGCTAATTGGACTATTTTCTTATTTTTAATGATTGATCTCTTTTTTAGGATATTTTATTATGTGCACTAAGAACTGTTAAAAGATTGTAGCTACAGGAACTGCCATCAAGAACGGACAAACTCTGATGTGTCATTTGATGGGTGATGGTAAACATCGCGAAGGAGTTTCCGTAAGTTCGGTGGAAAGGGCCGGGTTACGAGTGCCCCTGATGCGTCACATGATGGGTGACGGGTGCATCAATAAGGGGGTATCCCGTAGGCTAAGGAGGAAATCCAAACTGAGTAAGAAAATACGCGTAAGAACGCAAGCACAAGAATAAAGATGGGTTCAATGAATCTTTTTACGAAAAGCAGGAACAATCGCAGGAAGGCAAACGCTTTCCCGCGAGGAATCTATGTTTGCATTGCATTCGTGCATGTGGTTGCATCCAGGGACGCCTGGGAAGTGTTGTGAAATGCATTGGTTTTAACTTATTAGGTTTTATTGAGTTTTTGGGCAGGTTCAGACCAATTTTAAAATATGCCGGCCGCCCACTTAATAAGTGGGCAGCCACTTAGAAGATAAAGCAACAAAACCAGCCAGCGAATTCTCTCTCCCTATTTCGGGTAAAACAGCGCGAAAAAAAAAAAAAAATTACGGCCGCAATCTCTATGCGAGCAGCTATTCGTGCCGTGGCCAGGGAGCTATAAAAGCACCACATGCCCTCACTCAAAGGGGGTACCAACGTCAGCAAGAGAAGACTTTGCCGCAAGAGATCGCGAGACTACGAAGCACGGAAGTCGCTTTTCCCACGCAAGAGCGACAAGTATCTATTGTGGATTCGCCATACGAATTGTTGTCGCGTGTTTGTGTGGTTTGTTTTGCAGGAATCTCCCGTCTTACGGGAAGGCCCTTCACGGGAAGTACGGCTTCACGCCTAAGTCACTTACGGGAAAGTACGGCTTCGCGCCTAAGTCCCTTACGGGAAGGAACGGCCTTGCGCCCAAGCCCTTTACGAGAAAGCACGACCTTCGGGTCTAAGATTACAGAACGGAGGGGTTTCAACTTTCCTCGGGTTCTCGTGCTTGTATACGAATTCTCCCTGAATAAAAGAATACTCTTAACGGGGGGGGACCAGCCCATCTTCTGGTCCCCAATACTGTGTCAATCTTCTCCCTTCTCTCACATTTGCAAAGTATTTTAATTTTCAGATTTTCAAGTGCTTGTGTACGCTCCCGTTTTGTGACAAGTTGACTTTCATTAAGTATGATTGTCACGAGGACGTGGCAATTGCTAACTTAAGTTGTTGGTTTCTTTCCGATGATTTTTGTTTAATTTTTGGGACCCTCTTTTTGAAGTTGCCGGACATTGTGTGGCCAGTGTGAAACGGTCGACGGCCAAGAGTTTCATCCACACTCGGGAAAGGGCAGGTCACATGAGTTGGTCGGGCTAATCGGCACTGGAATCCGAGCAGTAAAAGGGTGTCTCGGCTCAGTTCAACGTCATTTAGGCCCCTGGCGACACTTATAAGTTTGTGGGTACTAGGGAATTACTCAAAAAAGGCAAACTGGACACATGGTGGCTCCAGATGCATTTGCCAAATCTGCATGAAGAGGGGGCGCCCACTTCAAGAGAGGGGGCTGATTTCAGCCCATTAAGTGCTACTGTGTGTGTGAGTAGTGGGTGCAGGTGCTCACAGCTTTAATGGAAAGCTTGCTTCTCCCTTGCTCTCGCGCATCTCTCTCCCCTCTGCACATCTCTCTCCCCTCTGTCAAATTACAGCGCATACACAGCGCTGATTTTGCACCTGTACGGTGAGGTTATGACCCTCACCAGTGCCTGCTTTGGAGCAGCAGTTAGCTACCCCTGTTCCTGCTCAAGGAGGCTCTTGCCTCAGCACAAAAGCATAAACCCACACAACTGTACATCAGTCAAATGAGTAGCCCTCTTGTGGGGCATCACATAACTGCACGTAGGGGAGAAAGAGAGCAGTATGTAGCGTGCGGGGCATCACTCCCGTCACCATACTGTGCATAGAGGGCAAGGTAAGCATTCCATAGCTTCTGTACCTGTTGCAATCCGCCTGTGGCTGAAAATGGCGCCCCCTTTGATGATATGCAGCTCGTTTTTGCCTCCCAGAGTGGCAGAATCGCTCACAAGCTGACACGTCGCCCAGTTTCCGAGTTTGGGCTTTCCCTGCTAAAAATATCTCAACTGGTGCGTCAGTTGACTTCGCGGCAGAGTTGTAAAGTGTTCCCCTAGTCATACCGAAGGTAATGACGCGAACACATTTCGTGGCCCAAAATAGCAGTTCCCTAAATTTTAGGAGATGCTTCCGTTGGGCTCCCACTGGTCTTCTGACCATCTATCCTCATTGGGACCGCATCCAAAAATGCAATGTGGCCCAACTGTCGGATACTTTTGGTTGGTAGTCCCACCTTGACTTTACGCCTTAATTGAGTTCACTTCCTAGTATCCACCAACTTGCTAAGTGCGACGGGGGGACATATATGATCTTGCTCTGAGCCTAGACATCCTCTTACCATACGAATTCCAGTGCCGACCCCTTCCCGTCTGCGGGTGAATCTACCGTTCACATTGGCCATACAATGTCCGACCGTTTGCTACTTCAAAAAGAGGGTCTTAAACAAATAAAATAAACCCCATTGGAAAGAAACCAACAACCAAGGTTAGCAATTGCCACATCTCTGTGACATGGTTAATAACTGCCACGTCCTCGTGACATACCCCCCTCTTGAAATCGCAAACGTCCTCGATTGCATACCATAAATACACGCCACTGATGATCTTGTGCTATTAACACTCTTTTATCATCGCATGTATCCGCAAGAAAGGTCGTAACATACATAGATACAAATGACTTAATGAGGCCTTCATACTTTTGCCATTTCCATCTATGGCACTGAATTCATATGTACATTTGATGTACTAGCTCTATCATTACCCCTCCTTTGCACACGTTGGGTTGGGGCATAAGTAGGCTGTAACCCAAAGGCTTCAAGGTAAAGCTGCAATACATTTGGTGACTCTGACAGTTCATGCTCTTCCATCCACTTTGCATCCATAGGCGGATAGTTCTTGAACTTCACCAAATAGCGTCTTGCAACTTGTCCTTTAACTTTTCTGTCCTTATGTGCCAAAACTTGCTCAGGTACCAGGATCTCATCAAGTTCCTCAACTTCTGGCTGATCCTCAACTGGCATATCTTCTAGCACATCACCCACGAAGGGTCTTAGAAGACTCACGTGAAACGCATTATGAATCTTCCATGCATCAGGCAATTTCAGCCTGTAAGCCACATCGTTGATCTTGTCAAGCACTTGAAAAGGCCCATAGTAACGCATGCTGAGCTTAGGAAACAGCCGTTCCTTGCCCTTCATCTTCTTTAACCTTGCCTTTTCGAACCTTAAGAAAACCCAATCACCAGGTGATAGTAGTAATTCACGACGGTGACGATCAGCAGCCTTTTTCTGTTTTGCCTGAGTCTTCTCCAAGGCAACTTTAATCTTCTTATACATCTCATCCATGTTCTCAACATATCGATCTGCCTCAAAGATCTTGTCCTTTGTGTGCAAAATGGGAGGAACCTTTTTGCCGCCTTCAACAATTTCAAAAGGTGCTTTGCCAGTAGACGAATGCACCGTATTATTGTACGCATACTCAAGCATAGGCAAATACTGTTCCCACTTGCCCTTATTATCTGACACATAGCATTTCAGCAGATCTAAGACAGTAGAATTGGCCTCTTCTGACTGTCCATCAGTTTGTGGATGAAACGAAGACGAGAACTTGAGCGTAGTACCTATGTTCTCAAACAATCCTCTCCAGAACAAACTGGTCATGCGAGGATCACGATCACTGATAATCGATTGTGGCATACCATGGTACTTAAACACATTGTACATGAACAAGCGTGCCATCTGATCCGATTTTATCTTCTTCCTGACAGGGATAAAATGGGCCTGCTTGCTGAACCTGCAGATAATGGTCCATATACCATCATTCCCTGTTGGCGTCCTTGGAAGATCAAAGATAAAGTCCATAGCAATGCTTTCCCATGGCTTATCCGGAATCGGCAGTGGTTGTAACAACCCTGGTGCCTTTTGCCTGTCAAACTTGACCTTTTGGCAAACTATGCATGCTCGCACAAAGGCATCCACATCTCTCCTCAAGGTAGGCCAATAGAAGAACGTCTCTACCGCTTTAACTGTTGCATCAATGCCACGATGCCCTGCATACGGTGGGACATGACTCTCTTCCATGACCTTATGTCGCAGTGGCCTAGTGACACAAAGTCTGCCATGCATCATCATAAAACCGTCTCTGAGGAGATAGTGCTCGTGATGTTGCCCCTCTTGTAACTGTTCAAAGATCCTTGCAAAATCTTCATCAGCAGTATACTGTTCCTTCAGGTCATCTAACTCATGATGATAAGGAATTGACACAGCTGAAATTTGTGGCTTTCTTGATAACGCATCAGCCACAACATTCTTCTTGCCTTCCACATGCATAATCTGGAAGTGGAACATGGAAAGAATGTTTGCCCATCGCATATGCTTTTCGGATAACTTTGACTGTGTCAAGAAGTATCGCAAGGTCTGATGATCTGTTTGGACAACAAAATCAGCACCTAAGAGGTAGTGCTTCCAGCTAGAAAGCGCATGAATAACGGCCAAGAGTTCTTTCTCATAGACTTGCATAGTCCTCTCTGGCCCTTGCAAAATTCGGCTTTCATATGCTACTACCCGTCCATCTTGCATTAGCACTGCTCCGATGCTACTGCCACACGCGTCACACTAGACCACAAATGACTTCCTGAGATCTGGCAAAACAATAACTGGATCTGAAGTCAACTTTTCCTTTAAGAGACTAAAAGCTGAAATCTCTTTTTGGGTCCATCTGAAAGTGATCTCTTTCTTTTGCAATGCGTGAAGAGGCGATGCTATCTCTGCAAAATTTCTGATAAACCTTCTATAGTAGGAACACAATCCCAAGAAGCTTCTGACATCGTGCACAGTCTTCAAGTCTGGCCATGTCTTGATAGCTTCGACCTTTGCGGGATCCATTCTAACACCATCCTTTGAGACTATGTGGCCCAGAAAGTGGATCTCTTCAAGGAAGAATTCACTTTTCTTAGGATTGACAAGTAACCTGTGACTGCGCAGCTCTTCGAACACAATGGTCAAGTGACGCCTATGCTCCTCTTCATTCTTCGAATACACAATCATGTCATCGAAGAATGTTCCAACAAACTGTTGATGCGAGCGGAAAATCCGGTCCATCATTCTGTTGAACGTGGCAGGAGCATTTGTTAGCCCAAACGGCATCACTAGAAACTCATAAAGACCAAATGTCGTTCTAAACGCAGTCTTGTGCACATCCTCTGGGCTTATACGAATCTGATGGTACCCACTCTTCAGGTCTATCCTGCTGAAAATTGCAGCACCCTCTAAACGATCGAGAATATCATCAATGCGAGGAATAGGAAACCTATTCTTGATGGTATTCTTATTCAACGCACGGTAATCAATACACATGCGCCATGAGCCATCCTTCTTCTGCACTAGGAGCACTGGGGAGCAAAAGGGTGAAGAACTAGGCTGAATCAGCCCCTTCTCTAATAACTCCTCAACCTGGCCCATAATCTCTTTCTGCTGCGCCGCACTAACCCTGTAGGGAGGTCTATTTGGTGGGCTACACCCTAGCACCAAATCTATCCGATGGTCCTCAGGTCTCTCTGGCGGCAATTGCGACGGTAATGAATCAGAAAAACAGTCACTAAACTTTTGCAAAAATGCTGACCTTTCTTTATCTAACACAGATAAATTTGACTGATCACTATCTGAGACATCACGTGCAAAAATCAAGTACACAGAAAGATGATTCTTTATTACAGAAGTGATAGCAGAAGCAGATACAATAGGGACTGACTCTCCTTTAAGCTTTACATCCAAGATGTGAGTTTTGCCCCTATGCTGTACAGTGATCTTTTTGTTGTAGGCATCCAAGACTCCATGCACTCGGAACATCCACGGGATCCCCAACAAGGCGTCACAACCTTCCAGCGGCATGATGTAGAACTCTTCAGTGTCCACATACGACTGAATATGCAGACGCAGTTTTCCAATGATGGGAGTAACACACTCTGAGTGGCCAGGACATGCCAACCCTGCCTCTGCTGTGTACCCCATCTCTTCAGCTTTGATGCCGAGCTTCATAGCTAACTCTAGTGAGATAAAGTTGGCTTTGGCACCTGGATCAAAGAAGATGAGTGCCGTCTGATCTCTAACTTTACCCCATGCCCTGCATAACTCACTGGCATCTGTGCTGGGCCTGTCACCCACCATGTCTGGCACTAAACCTGCCGTGGGTTTTGGCTTCTTGCCTTTCTGGTCTTCTTTATCCTCTGAGTCAGCTGGCCTTTTCGTTTGTGGACAATTGATAGAAAAGTGACCAGGCTGCTCGCATATAAAGCATTTGTTCTCAGCCATTAGGACCTTCTTTTCCTCGAGCGACTTGCGCACAAAAGGCTTCCTTTTCTGTTTCTTTGCCTGCGCTCCAAAAGTCCCGGCTGAATCCTTGTCTTTGGTGGCCTGTTCTGACCCCTGTGACGCATCAGGAGCCGTCTTCACAAAGGGCTTCTTCGCTGAATTTTTCTTTTGCTGCCCTCCTTTATCACTGCTCGGAAATCCACTGTCCTCTCCTTTCAACAGGGCAAGACCAGTGTTCGCAACTTCCATAAGCTGAGTAAGGGTAGCCACTCTATTCTTTGTACAGTAATCGCGAAGCCCTTTAGGCAACCCACAACAATACTTCTCTATCTGCTCTGTCAGTGGCACAAATCTGTAGGAGGTCACTGAGAGTAATGCTTTACAAAACCTCCTATTGTACTCCAGCAAGCTCTTGCACGAAGCTGCCGTAAGCTGGTGCCAATCTGTCAAGACATCGGCTTCAAATTCATTTGATAGCCAAGCAGATGCAAACATTTGCTTGAAGTAAACCCAAGTGGCGGGTGCCTGTCCTTGCATTAACAATGTCGTCCACCATGTCAGCGCATTGTCCTTTAAGAAAGTGGCAGCTTTCCTAACCTTCGAGGCCTCTGTAAAATTCCCTCCCGCATAAGCTGTATCAAACTGCTGGAGGAAAGTGAGTGCCTTTGTCTTGTCCTCGAAACCACTGAAGGTACTGAACTTTACTGCTGCACCACCTTCTTTGTAAGCCTTCGGCTTCTCTAGTGCCCCCAAGTTGTCATACGGGATGGTCTGCAACATGGGCACTATAGTAGGCATGATCGGCACGTGTTGGCCATTCACATTTTGCGTCAGAGGTGCGATATCTGGCTGCTGTCCAGAAAAACCAGCCATGCCAAAATGACCCTGTGGCACCCCAAACTGGCCCTGGTTGCCGTGGAAACCTTGCTGCATGCCGATAGTACCATACATGGGGTTTGGCATGATGCCTTGCATACCCCCGAACACTGTTCCTGGCATGTACGGCTGACTTCCAGACGCATAACCAGCCATACTTTGGAACACTGATCCACCCCCGAAATACCCAGGATGTACCGTGGGTGGTGGAAAAACTGAGTGCATAGCCTGGTATCCAGCTCCCTGTCCATTCAAGACAGCATGCTGGCTCTGAAAGGTGGCGGGCTGAACTGGCATAACCTGTGGAATAGGCGTTCTAGCCACCTGTTCAAGCACGGGAGGAACCTGCTTTGGAGCCCCCGACTCCGCAACATGCGAGTGTTCCCTTTCCTCCTGCGCCTCATGAAGTACCTGGGCTTGAGCTTCAACAAGCTCCGTACGCGGCGTAGGTTGCCTGTTTTGCTGTTGCACTGGTGGCGCTTGCAAGAATTCCATAAACCTCGGATTCTGCACCAGCTGCGAAAAGACATTCACCGCGGCAACTAACTGAGTCTTAAACGCATCATCCTCGAGTTGCCCTGTCATAAAGCCCTGTACTACTGGAGGGACATTCACGTTGACAGGAGGTACAGACTGACGTGGCCGTGAGCTCTCGCCAATCTCAAAAACCATAGGAATCTCCTGCCTGTCCTTTGGAGAGGAACCCTCTTCCATAATTCCCTTCCCCTTGTCGGCCATAGTGTAATCCCCGCGTTCTTGCACTGTGTGTCTTTACCCTGAACAATCCAGGCTCACTCTTTGAGGAAAAAGTGATTGAAGTCCCAGCAATGGAACCATGAAACCGGCCCGTAGGGCGGTAGGCGTTGGCTTTCACCCGAAATTCTTTACTTTATACACACACACAGAGCACTTTGCAAAAAGAACCTGTAATGGGAATTAACACTTCAACTCACACACGGCTCGGAAGCTAGAATGCTCCGAGCAGACGCCGACAACCTGTAGGCCCCAAAATTGGCGCCCCTTTCGGTATTTCTTTATTCTTTAGGAGGGTAAATTACAAGGTAAGGTCCTGGGAATCCTTCACGTGTATCCACCTAGATACCATTTGATTTGGCCAAATTTCGGCAGCATAACAACCCCAAAACTTGCGCGAAACCAATTCCCCTGCTGGAACTCGCTTGCACTGTCGTATACCCTCTGATTCCTGTCCAAAAACAGTAAATTCAGCACGCTGTATTTACTGGTTTTTGCCCTGTTTTCAGCCCCAAACAGTCCCCTAACTGTCCTTTGCCAGTGGGGCACGATTCCCAATGATCCTGGCGTCCGTATGGCTGAAAAACAGTCAAATTACAGCGCATACACAGCGCTGATTTTGCACCTGTACGGTGAGGTTATGACCCTCACCAGTGCCTGCTTTGGAGCAGCAGTTAGCTACCCCTGTTCCTGCTCAAGGAGGCTCTTGCCTCAGCACAAAAGCATAAACCCACACAACTGTACATCAGTCAAATGAGTAGCCCTCTTGTGGGGCATCACATAACTGCACGTAGGGGAGAAAGAGAGCAGTATGTAGCGTGCGGGGCATCACTCCCGTCACCATACTGTGCATAGAGGGCAAGGTAAGCATTCCATAGCTTCTGTACC
This sequence comes from Adiantum capillus-veneris, assembly GCF_014529385.1. Taxonomy (NCBI): domain Eukaryota; kingdom Viridiplantae; phylum Streptophyta; class Polypodiopsida; order Polypodiales; family Pteridaceae; genus Adiantum; species Adiantum capillus-veneris. The sequence goes on along the minus strand of NC_140947.1, from coordinate 156,364,363 downwards.
TGTTGCAATCCGCCTGTGGCTGAAAATGGCGCCCCCTTTGATGATATGCAGCTCGTTTTTGCCTCCCAGAGTGGCAGAATCGCTCACAAGCTGACACGTCGCCCAGTTTCCGAGTTTGGGCTTTCCCTGCTAAAAATATCTCAACTGGTGCGTCAGTTGACTTCGCGGCAGAGTTGTAAAGTGTTCCCCTAGTCATACCGAAGGTAATGACGCGAACACATTTCGTGGCCCAAAATAGCAGTTCCCTAAATTTTAGGAGATGCTTCCGTTGGGCTCCCACTGGTCTTCTGACCATCTATCCTCATTGGGACCGCATCCAAAAATGCAATGTGGCCCAACTGTCGGATACTTTTGGTTGGTAGTCCCACCTTGACTTTACGCCTTAATTGAGTTCACTTCCTAGTATCCACCAACTTGCTAAGTGCGACGGGGGGACCTATATGATCTTGCTCTGAGCCTAGACATCCTCTTACCATACGAATTCCAGTGCCGACCCCTTCCCGTCTGCGGGTGAATCTACCGTTCACATTGGCCATACAATGTCCGACCGTTTGCTACTTCAAAAAGAGGGTCTTAAACAAATAAAATAAACCCCATTGGAAAGAAACCAACAACCAAGGTTAGCAATTGCCACATCTCTGTGACATGGTTAATAACTGCCACGTCCTCGTGACACAGTGTTTTTCAGCCCTCGACATCCACACAAAAACGCAGCCTGTCCCTTGCCAGAACCTCAGCGTTTTGTCATCAGTAGGAGCCTCTTCAAATCAGCGAATTTCAGCCATAGCCACAGCAGTAAAACAAAGATTTTTGGCCATAAGAATCAGCCCCAAGACCACCTAGAACCTCAGCATCTTCCCCACAGCAGATAGAAGAAGACCAATTTCAGCCCTAAAGTCATCATCGTCGTCACTGACATAGCCCCCATTTGCATCAGTCCATTGCATTCGCATTGTACACCTTCGTGCAATCAAAGGTAGACCACTCTCACCGACGAGAGTGGGGCCTTCGGAGGAGGGTTTTTCAACCTCTCGGGTGTCGTATCTCTTTTCTCTCCTTCTCTCAGTCTCATTCACTTGCACGCACAATATCCACTCACTTTGTTCGTGATCATAGCACTCTCCATAAAGACGAAAGGCTCTCTCCTTCCCTAAGAACTAAAAGGAACCTTGAGCAAATAAAGATCACTAATCTTAAGAAAATACAACATTCATTCCGCTGCACCTAACATTGGTATCAAAGCTTTGGAAGTGTTCTGCATTACTCAAGGAAAGAACCACAAGAATTTTTTTTGCTTGTTGCGGTCGCACGAACCCAAGTTCGCTTGGGCGTGTCGATTCCTAATCGAGTTTTGTTGAAGAGTGACAGGAATCCCAAGAAAGAAGGGCTTGTCCAGCCTCCCCTTGTGTCTCTTTTCACTCATTGAGAGCGGACCGTGCACTTAGCAGCCGGCCAATCGACGTGAGGTGGAAAAAGCAACCTTGGTCTGAGCGCAAGGCCGCCGAGGGGTGCGCCCGCGGAAAGGAGTAGAACTAGGGTGAAGAGAGATCCTTCTCAAACGCGGTTTGCAAGCGAAAGAAAACATCAAGAACCCCAAGAACTCAAGACCTGCAAGAACCCAAGTTCCTCGTGAACTTAAGAACCAAAGATTCTAGTGCATGGTCATCACCCGAAGCGGAATGGATACTTCGCATACAGGTGATGAGCATGAGAGAGGCGACGAAGGATTCTCCCCACCAGGAGATTTTTCCAACTGTTGCTAATTGGACTATTTTCTTATTTTTAATGATTAATCTCTTTTTTTAGGATATTTTATTATGTGCACTAAGAACTGTTAAAAGATTGTAGCTACAGGAACTGCCATCAAGAACGGACAAACTCTGATGTGTCATTTGATGGGTGACAGTAAACATCGCGAAGGAGTTTCCGTAAGTTCGGTGGAAAGGGCCGGGTTACGAGTGCCCCTGATGCGTCACATGATGGGTGACGGGTGCATCAATAAGGGGGTATCCCGTAGGCTAAGGAGGAAATCCGAACTGAGTAAGAAAATACGCGTAAGAACGCAAGCACAAGAATAAAGATGGGTTCAATGAAGCTTTTTACGAAAAGCAGGAACAATCGCGGAAAGGCAAACGCTTTCCCGCGAGGAATCTATGTTTGCATTGCATTTGTGCATGTGGTTGCATCCAGGGACGCCTGGGCAGTGTTGTGAAATGCATTGGTTTTAACTTGTAAGGTTTTATTGAGTTTTTGGGCAGGTTCAGACCAATTTTAAAATATGCCGGCTGCCCACTGTTTACTTAGAAGATAAAGCAACAAAACCAGCCAGCGAATTCTCTCTCCCTATTTCGGGTAGAACAGCGCGAAAAAAAAAAAAAAAACGGCCGCGATCTCTACGCGAGCAGCTTTTCGTGCCGTGGCCAGGGAGCTATAAAAGCACCACATGCCCTCACTCAAAGGGGGTACCAACGTCAGCAAGAGAAGACTCTGCCGCAAGAGATCGCGAGACTACGAAGCACGGAAGTCGCTTTTCCCGTGCAAGAGCGACAGATTTTCAAGTACTCGTGTACGCTACCGTTTTGTGACAGTGGTATCAGAGCTCGGACTCCTCTCTTTCTCTGCAAAGAAGGACGATTCTGGGAAGAACGGGAAGAACCATGTCGAGCCAAGGGAGAAGCGTTGAAGAGGACCTTCAACAAGTGCAAGCTCAGCTTGCGGAGTTGCAACAAATCTTATTGTTGCCAGACGTCCAAAAGCTTTTGGACGGAATGAAGAAAACGAATGGAACTGATGCAGCCAAGCATCCAGACAACACTGTTGGCGTGAGACCACAGGAGGCAAGAGAAGAAGAACGTGCCGAGGTGCACAAAGGATCTTCGGATCGGAATGAACGGCCTACTTCAAGGAAAGGCCAGGACAAAGCGCTCTCTCTGCTAGACAAGAGCAAGGACATCTCTATCTCATCTCCATCTTACTCTCCTGATTATACTTCTACTTCTCGATCATCTCGTCAGAAGGAGGAAGCCGCTACTACTACTACTCTTCATCAACCTAAAGATAAGCCTCGATTCAAGAAGCATGGTCGCAAGTCTCAACATCGCATGAGAGTCTTCAAATCGGGCGACAAGGACATCAAGTTCGAAACCTACAATGGACGGAGAGACATCTCCAAAGCACTGTCCTTCATCAGACAGTTTGAAGTCGCCTTTACCAATGGACACTTCACAGAAAGATCCAAATTACGCCATGTGGGGATGCACCTCAAGGAAACGGCAAGTAATTGGTGGCTAGCCAAGATTCTGGAAGGTTCTCAGGCTAGAACTTGGGAGAGCTTCAAATCTGAATTTTATGAACAATTTCTATATATACCTTCATAAGTTCAGAATAGTCTGAACTCACGAATTATAAGAGGGAATAAAGCACTCATAAAACTATAAAAGCAAGGGACACAAGAAAAGAAAAGAAAACAAAAACAAACAAACTAAATCACTTTGTTTGCTACGAAACAAAACTAGATATAACAAAAACATTATTAACTTAAAAATGTTTTTAAAAAAGCATGTGTAAAATAAGTTGACGCAACGTATTTGGCTTAAAACAAGTACTCAACTTTAAGCAAAAAAAAAAAAAAAGGATAAGACATCTTAAAAACTTAATCCTAGAAATCAAACTTCACACAACAACTTCTAACGAAACACATTCTTAAGTCCTCAAGTAAGCTAAATACGAAATCGAAAAATCAATACTACTACAAACCTACGAAGAGCAAAGAACCAAACTTGACAATATGTGATCTCAACTTCGCTACTTGTCCAAACAAGAAGAATAAGATTATCACCTTTATCATGCATAGCTTGGACAACAGCTATGACATCCCTACTCACGTCGTCAGTGCCCAAGAGTAGGTGCAGGTTTATATAGAGGTCATTCATGCTTTGAACGTACTCTACAAAACCAACGAGCTGAGTTTCTATCACCCTCCGGGGGTGATGGGCATACTCAGCCATGATAAAGGCTAGCATTTGTCAAGCTATATTAAAAATACTAGAAGCGCTAAAGATCAAAACAACAACATAAGGTGTTATTAAGTGAAACAATAAGTGGACTTTTTAGCTCCCCACTTCTATTGAATTTACTACTGATTATCTTGAACATTCCAAAGGAAGAAACGTTAAAAATAAACTTACAACGATGCAAAAATGAACGAACGTTTTTCATGATTCTTTTGAATGAGTATCCTTTTTCAACTAGTAAAGAAATAAGATGGCAAGATTGAGCAACAAAAGTAGATTTACTAGAACAAAGACGAGAAAATCTAAATAGTTGAGAGCAAATGACACCGTACTTAGCTAAAAGAGAAATGTTCGAAGAAATGTGAGGCATACGGATGATTTTTAGATTGGCATATTCTGGTTCAAGGCGCTTATCATAGATATCTACTTCTAATCCCAAGGAAGTCTGGAAAATCTTAAGGTCTAAAAAGGCACAACAATCACTATTTGTGGTACAGTTAAGTTCACAAAACTCCTTGAGATAAATTCCTCCACCTAAAGAATTCAAATTCAAGTACATAAAATCTTGAAAAGAAGGAACGTCAGGGACAAAAAGATCATCTACAAAGCGTCTTACATTGCATAACTTGTGCAAAAATATTGGGCACAATTGGTACCCATAGGGATACCAATTGTTTGCTTGAAAAGAGAGTCGCCGATGGTTATATATAAATTGTCCAAAAGAAAATCTAACCAAGATATGATGTCAATGTCAACTACAATTCTGGTGAATCTCTTTCTTCCTTTGTCTACATCTACATTCTTAGTTTTCAACCATAAGAAGTCAAAGTTCAAGGCTGACTTTTCTACTAGCAATGCCTTGTACCTATCCTTCTCAAGCTTGTACGCAAAAACTTTTGAAATAAGAGACTTGACTCTAAATCTAAGGTCCTCCAAATTTAGCTTCGTGTATAGTGTTGTAAAGTCAAAAGTTTGGAGACATAAAGGAGAAGATTTCTCCTTGAGGCTTCTTGAAGAGTTCAAAAACTTTAAAATAGGAATCACACCTACTGAATCATTTAAAATCCAACTTGAATCGGTAGGTACGTCTGCTTCCTTTAGCATGTTTATCCACTTACGCTAGGTAAAATGGCTTTGAAACAATAACTAAGCCATTTGGAAACCTCGGTCAAAGAGGTGTTACAAGAAGCAGCTATAAATCTAGGCTTTATAGGGTTCTTGTGGAACTTCCAAACGGTATATAAAAAAGGTAATTTAGGCTGGCACTTGAAACCAAAAGACTTACAAAAGTCTTGATGTTTTAAGATAACCTCGTGCATAGAAAGATCACAATCATTGTAAGTCTGAGAGTTTACCTCACCTAACAAGCATTCTAAATAGAACTTTTTGCACGTAACAACAAAGTTATTAGAGCACTTATCGCGATGAAATTTCCTAAGAGCATCAAGATCAGAAGAAGATAAGCTATTCCTTCCTGAAGAAACGTTCCGAGAGCAAGATGCTAATTTCAAAGAAGCTTTCTTGAGGATTACAGACTTCCAATGGGTAAAAATACCTTGAACTCCTAAAGACTCCTCAAACTTTACTACGAAACTAGAAATTCCTTTTTCTATGGCTTTGAGAAGGCAAGAGTCGTTTGAGGAAGGGAGCCTATATTTAGTACCTCTTGAGAAAAGGTCTTTCAAGGAATCCGAAGGAAGGATAGAACAATCGACAGTAACTACATGACCCAAAGCTCCATTTACGTAAAAAGAAAAGGCAGTTTTACTACAAGGGCAATCAATACTTGAGATTGCTAGCCTCTCTTGCTTTTTAAGGTTACGTCCTATGTCACTATAGTTGAAAGCTTTTTGTCCTAAAGTTTTCACATATTTGAAAGCTACGACAGATTGGTTCCATACCTTTCTCACACAAGGAGGGAGAGCATCCAAAGCTTCTTGAGATCTCAAAATAGAGCTTAATCCAATCTTGTCTAAGTAAGGGGAGGTAAAGATAGTTATCAACAAATCTTTCTTTCCACCCAAGGGATTTTTCAGACTAGGACATTTGGACTTCAAATTTGCCTAACAGTACTCAAAGTTGAGTACTATGAGACTCTCTTAACTCCAAATCTTCATAAGAGTAGTTCTCAAGGGTATACAAGAGCTTAAATAGGATCCTTATATTATACCTTTCAAATAATTTATGAGAAAAAGAACCCAATTCCATGGCTCTAGATAGGTAAATCAATCTCCGTTTGAAATCTCTATAAGCAAAAATTCTATGGTTAGAAGGGTCATCACTCTCAATTCTAGAGATTGAAGCCCTAGGGAGACCTTGTACTCTACTAGAAATAGTGTTGTGCAAGACAACTAGATTGATTTCAGGGATAGAAGGCGGATCGAAACGAGAACCTTTACGAATCCAAGTTCTTTTAAACTGACTTGAAGGGAGAACTAACTCGGGTTTGCGATGCCTTCGCCAAAGCATAGGTTTCTTATGGTGAATTGTCTTATTTTTACGTAAAGAATACTTTCCTTCCAAGTTGAAACCTTTAGGAAAAAAAGTAAGCAAAGTTCTCATCCAAAACAACTCTCGAGGCCACACTGATTTATAGAACTCTTTAGAGTTTCTAAAATTACCTTCTATGTGCTCAATGGGAAAACAACGGAAAGACTCAAACCCATGTTTTGCTATTGCCGCATACAAGGGTTTTACACTTTCACGTACGGTGCTCTTACTTTGAACTTTTCTCGCTTCTCTTACATGTTCCTGAAAACGTACAAAAGCTATTCGAAAGGTTTGGCCAACATACATCATAGAACTATCGTGAATATTATAAATAACATAAATAACTTGAGAGGTATGAACCGGACTTAGAGGACGATCTACCGCAAGATGTTTTTTTCTTAAACGCCTCAAACGATTGAGGGCTTTTATAGAAGAACTTGTGTAATGAGTCCTAACTAAGACATTCTTAAAAGAAGCCCAACGAATAGGACCATCACCAAAAACATGCAAATTCTTCAAATTAGACTTAGCTAAAAACTTAAATCTTTCTTGATACAAATTATGACTACTTCTAGCTACTGAAAAGAAATAAGGGTCGAAAAGACGTACCTGAGAGTCATCAACATTGCTGGTTGAAGCTGAAGAAGAAGTAAAAGTGTTATTCATTTTTGTAGTAAGGTCAGTGTTTCAGATCAACGCACGCCTCAAGGCTAAAGATCCTAAGGCTAGATTGGTGCTAGCCAACCCCTCATTTGTATAGCAAGGCTGCTGCCAAGCAGTGAGGTCCTTAAATAAGGCTGCTTGCTACACTCAAAAGATCATCGACAATAGCGTGCAATCGAGTGCCCGTGATCCCTTGCTAGAATCACTACTCAACCTCTCCTCTCACAAGAGATATTTCATGAAACCACACAAGAACCCCTTGATCCAAGGGACCCAAATGAAGATGTTATTTTTATTTTTTAAGAGTTTTAAGAGAAAAACATTATTTATTAAAAACATACAAACTACAAAGTTAGAATTATAACTTTCTCACTACAACAACCAAAAACACACACACACACAATCAAAAGCAAAAAACAACAAATAGATAAATCAAAACAAATTAAAAAATAAAAGACATAACACTTAAACAAACCAAAATCAAGACAAAAAGGAGCTCTACACAATAAATCACGAAACAACCAAAATTACAAAAAGACCCATTACTTATAAAAAAAGGTTTATTTAAACCAAGAAATAAAAGTAATACACACATAAAATCACATCGACACACACATGAGTATAAGATTGGTAGCTGTTGGGGTATGCACACCCTCCCAATATATCTTCATGAAGCTCAACAGCTGGTCACCACTCGGACGAAAATCAAAAAGATTTGCATGTCCGCTAGATGACTAAAAAATATACCTTCATAAGTTCAGAATAGTCTGAACTCACGAATTATAAGAGGGAATAAAGCACTCATAAAACTATAAAAGCAAGGAACACAAGAAAAGAAAAGAAAAACAAAAACAAACAAACTAAATCACTTTGTTTGCTACGAAACAAAACTAGATATAACAAAAACATTATTAACTTAAAAATGTTTTTAAAAAAGCATGTGTAAAATAAGTTGACGGCTTAAAACAAGTCCTCAACTTTAAGCAAAAAAAAAAAAAAAAGGATAAGACATCTTAAAAACTTAATCCTAGAAATCAAACTTCTCACAACTTCTAACGAAACACATTCTTAAGTCCTCAAGTAAGCTAAATACGAAATCGAAAAATCAATACTACTACAAACCTACGAAGAGCAAAGAACCAAACTTGACAATATGTGATCTCAACTTCGCTGCTTGTCCAAACAGGAAGAATAAGATTATCACCTTTATCATGCATAGCTTGGACAACAGCTATGACATCCCTACTCACGTCGTCAGTGCCCAAGAGTAGGTGCAGGTTTATATAGAGGTCATTCATGCTTTGAACGTACTCTACAAAACCAACGAGCTGAGTTTCTATCACCCTCCGGAGGTGATGGGCATACTCAGCCATGATAAAGGCTAGCATTTGTCAAGCTATATTAAAAATACTAGAAGCGCTAAAGATCAAAACAACAACATAAGGTGTTATTAAGTGAAACAACAAGTGGACTTTTTAGCTCCCCACTTCTATTGAATTTACTACTGATTATCTTGAACATTCCAAAGGAAGAAACATTAAAAATAAACTTACTACGATACAAAAACGAACGAACTTTTTTCTTCCGCCTGACTTCGAGCAGGACATACGGAAGGAATGGGACTGGCTTGCACAGAAGGAACATGAAAGAGTAACGACCTATGTGGACAAGTATTGGTCGGTTCTTCTGAAGGTCACTCCCTTCATGAAGATTGCCGACGAGGAAAAGAAAAGAAAGTTCGAAGCGGGTCTCCAACCGCAGCTTCGAAAGAGTATGAAGGTGTATCCGCATGATACTCTTCAAAGGATGATGGAGTCAGCAATCATTGCTGAGGATTTGCACTCAACTGGGACACCCAGAAAGATGGAGCATAGCACTTACCGTGCAAGACAAAGAGGGGTCTACGATGACCAAGGGGGCCAAGGAAGAAAACGTCCTCCATCTAGAGACGATGATCATTCTAAGAAGCCAGAGGGCACTGGCAAGCGAACTAAGTATCTTTCTCCTACTCAACTCCAAACTTTCAGAGAGGAAGGAAGATGCTTCTACTGTGGCGAGAAAGGACATATGAAACCGGACTGCCCTCTAAAGCAGCAACGGCAAGAACAAGCTTCTGCGAGGCAAGAAAAAGCAAGGAAGGAACCCGCACCGCCAAGCTCGAACTCAATTCCAGATGTTCAAGGAAACACAGAAACGGAGAAAGGAAAGCGTCAACTTCTGAAGGGCTGGGGGTCTTTGAACAACCAGCGAGTACTGATTCTTTATGATCCAGGATCCACGGATAACTTCATCTCCCTAGATACTGCAAAACGTTTGTGCCTTACACCGGCTCAGCTTGGCACACCGTTTACATCCGGATCGGCATTCGAGGGGTTGACAACCAATGCAACTCCCGTGCAAGGACAGCTCAATCTTCGGATTGACGAGTACAAGGACCGCGAATCATTTTTTATGGCACCCATCGAGGGATGTGATATCATCTTGGGTATGCCATGGCACTTTCACATGACACCTATTCCCGATTATGTGGAAAAGACCCTCACTTTTGATCATGGGGGTAAGAAAATAAAGATTCAAGCTGATGCAGGAGATTGGCAGTTCCCAATTGTAAGCCATATCTCCATTAAGAAAGAAATGAAGAAGTGTGTTTCTGCTTACTTGATTTTTGCAAAGGATAAAACTAGTAGGGACTCTCTCTCTAGTCTGGAAATTAAGCGTCTTCAATTTATTGAAAAGTACAAGGATTGTTTCACAGAAACACTTCCTGATGAACTCCCTCCGGTACGCCCGGAAGATCACCGCATAGATCTCATACCGGGTAGCTCACCTCCCAATCAACCCTCTTATCGGGTAAGTCTTGCTCAGCAAGAGGAAATTCTAAAGCAAGTCAACGAGCTTCTAGAGAAAGGGTTAGTACGGCCCAGTGCTTCACCCTACTGCTCTCCAGTTCTACTAGTGCAGAAGAAAGATGGCACGTTTCGAATGTGCATAGACTATCGGTCTTTAAACAAGATCACGATCAAGAATCGCTTTCCGATTCCCCGGATTGATGATATACTTGATAAGTTGCAGGTGCAAGTGTCTTTAGTCGCATAGACTTAAAGAGTGGGTATCATCAGGTACGGATCGCCCCTGAGGATGTCCATAAGACTGCTTTCCGCACAACCTTTGGATTATATGAATTTTTGGTAATGCCTTTCGGCTTGACCAATGCTCCTGCGACGTTCAATGGCATGATGGACCGCATTTTCAGCTCGTATCGAGCTTTTACGGAAGTATTCTTTGACGACATACTCATCTTCTCTAAATCAGAAGAGGAACATCGGAAGCACTTGGACTTAGTGTTTCAAGAATTGCGAAAGCATGAGTTGCATGTGAATGCAAAGAAGAGCGAGTTCTTTCTCTCAGAGATACACTATCTCGGCCATATAGTCTCTCACAATCAAGTGAGTATGGATCCTGCCAAGATCCGAGTGGTAGAAGATTGGCCTATTCCCACTACGGTACATGATGTACGTAGTTTCCTGGGATTATGTTCATATTATCGAAGGTTTGTCCGAGGATTTGCTCATGTAGCAGGACCACTTCATGACTTGACAAAGAAGAAGATTCCTTTCAGATGGGGATCGAGACAACAAGGAGCTTTTGATCGGCTCAAGTACTTGCTAAGCCATGGGCCTATTTTGATAGTGCCTGACTTAAGAAAACCATTTGAGGTTCACTGCGATGCTTCAGGCGATTGCATCGGAGCAGTGTTAAACCAAGAAGGCCATGCAATGGCCTACGAAAGCAGACGGCTTAAGGATGCAGAGTTGCATGTACCAATCTACGAAAAGGAACTCACGGCTGTGATTCACGCCTTATCCAACCGGAAGCACTATCTTCTAGGAGCGGATTTTGTGATCAAGACTGATCACCAGAGTTTGCGGTATTTTCTTACGCAAAGGAAACTATCTAAGAAGCAGATGAGATGGGCAAACTTTTTGTCTATGTTTCACTTCCAGATCCTTCACACGGCTGGGAGTAAGAATGTGGTCGCAGACGCATTGTCTAGGCGGCCAAGGGTGAACGCTATCACTTCGGTGTATCACCAAGAATTAGAAGCACTACCGGATTTGTATCCGAATGATCCAGACTTCTCCACCATTTGGGAAAAGCTACATCGTGGAGAGAATGAGTTTCTCTATTGCATTCGGGACGGTTATCTCTACCACCATCAGGCCATATGTGTGGCGGAACCATTAAGAAAGAAGATCATGGATGAAGCACACGCTTCGCCTTATGCGGGTCATCTGGGTATTCTCCCTACGACCTTAGCAATGGAAAGATATTTCTTTTGGCCTAGCCTTAAAGCAGACATTGATAAGTATGTCAGGGAATGCTTGGTTTGCCAAAAAGTGAAGTATGATCGGCATAAGACGCCTGGGTTGCTACAACCATTGCCTGTGCCTAATGAACCCTGGGAAAGTATTGCCATGGACTTCATCATGGACCTCCCTAGAACTCAGACTGGAAATGACGCGATCTGGACCATTGTGGACCGGTTTAGCAAGCAAGCACACTTTATACCAGTCAAGAAAACGATAAAAGCAGATCATATGGCTAGGGTCTTTCTAGCACAGATCTTTAAGCATCATGGAATGCCTAAGTCTATTGTGAGCGATCGAGATCCTCGCATGACAGGAAATTTTTGGCGTGCCTTGATGGATAATCTTGGTACAAAGCTGAATTTCTCATCTGCCTACCATCCTCAAACGGACGGGCAAAGTGAGATAGCCAATTCCACAGTATTGGATATGTTAAAAGCTTATGTGTCAGACCGGCAATCTGACTGGGAGAAATATTTGCCTCTTGTCGAGTATGCGTATAACAATACCATACACTCATCGACGGGGAAAGCACCTTTTGAGATTCTCTATGGTGAGCCTTTGCTTCCACCCATCCTTTTAACTAAGGATAAGATCTTTGCAGCAGATGAATTCGTCCGAGATTTGGACACAGCCTACGGGCAAGTTAGGAGAGCTATTCTACGCTCTCAAGAAAAGCATAAGAAAGCTGCAGACAAGCACAGAAGGAATCTAGACTTAACAGTCGGACAGTTAGTCTTACTCAAATTTGAGAAGGCAAGACTTAAGAAACAAGAGTCTCATAAGGGGAAAGTGGTAAAACTTTCTACCCGTTATTATGGGCCGTTTAAGATCACTGAGCGAGTGAATGATGTCGTTTTCTTATTAGAGCTACCGCCTAATTGGAAGATCCATAATGCTTTCCATGTCAGTTTACTCCGGCCGTATGTGGGACCGCCTCCAAGCTAGCCTAGTGCTGAGGAACCTCCTGAGGTTGAGGAAACAGAAGAAATACTCCAACCGGAGCAGATAGTAAGTCATCAGGAGCGGCCTCTCAAATCCGAAAAGATAACACGGAAGTATTTGGTTAAGTTTAAGAACTACTCGAATCTAGATGCTCAGTGGATGACGCAGGAGGAATTAGCAGCTTATCCCGAGATACTGGAGGTATATGTCCAAGCACTACAGTTGAGGTCAACTGTTTAGAAGCCAGAGGGATGTTGCTAATTGGACTATTTTCTTATTTTTAATGATTAATCTCTTTTTTTAGGATATTTTATTATGTGCACTAAGAACTGTTAAAAGATTGTAGCTACAAGAACTGCCATCAAGAACGGACAAACTATGATGTGTCATTTGATGGGTGACGGTAAACATCGCGAAGGAGTTTCCGTAAGTTCGGTGGAAAGGGCCGGGTTACGAGTGCCCCTGATGCGTCACATGATGGGTGACGGGTGCATCAGTAAGGGGGTATCCCGTAGGCTAAGGAGGAAATCCAAACTAAGTAAGAAAATACGCGTAAGAACGCAAGCACAAGAATAAAGATGGGTTCAATGAAGCTTTTTACGAAAAGCAGGAACAATCGCGGGAAGGCAGACGCTTTCCCGCGAGGGATCTATGTTTGCATTGCATTTGTGCATGTGGTTGCATCCAGGGATGCCTGGGCAGTGTTGTGAAATGCATTGGTTTTAACTTATAAGGTTTTATTGAGTTTTTGGGCAGGTTCAAACCAATTTTAAAATATGCCGGCCGCCCACTTAATAAGTGGGCAGCCACTTAGAAGATAAAGCAACAAAACCAGCCAGCGAATTCTCTCTCCCTATTTCGGGTAGAACAGCGCGGAAAAAAAAAAAAAAAAAAACCGCCGCGATCTCTATGGGAGCAGCTATTCGTGCCGTGGACAGGGAGCTATAAAAGCACCACATGCCCTCACTCAAAGGGGGTACCAACGTCAGCAAGAGAAGACTCTGCCGCAAGAGATCGCGAGACTACAAAGCACGGAAGTCGCTTTTCCTGCGCAAGAGCGACAGATTTTCAAGTGCTCGTGTACGCTCCCATTTTGTGCCACCAACCCTCCCCCTTCGCCATCTACACCACGAGTTGTTCGAACTCCTATGGAGATGATGGTCAAGTCAATGATGGACATGATGCTGGCACAACAAGAAGCAACTCGCGTCACTTTAAGGGCGAATCGCGTTGCGTTGGCACAACAAGAAACCAATCGCCTTGCTTTCAAACGGGAGCGCGATGAACGAAATGAACGAAAACCAGAAAGGGACGCCGAGCGTGAAGCTCAAAGGGAGCTATGCACTCAAGAATTTATTTCCCACGTGCTAGTCTCGAAGATCAAACCACCCAAAGATCGTGGAAGTTCCTCAAGTGGCGCAAGCCACGATGCGGATTCCAACCATCCAGTCACAGAGAAGTTGACTTTTAGTAAGTATGACGGTAAGATGGATGCTACGGTTATTGATTCTTGGTTGCATCAATTTAATGCTTATTTTGCGACAACTAAGAAGACAGGAAATAGCAAAGTTTTGACGACAGCTATGTACCTTGCCGGTGATGCCATCAATTGGTACCACGCATGGCAAGAGGCACAGCTAGCCGCGCACCTAGAGGAAGCCGACGGATTCACACCCCTTTCCTTTGATTGGGCTGATTTCCAAGACAAGCTCAAGGCGCGGTTTATGCCACCTCAGTACCTCGCACGATTGAAAGAGAATTGGCACAATCTCAAGCAAAATGGTATGCCAGTCATGTCTTTTTCTAATCGTGTTTTGCAGTTAGGCACTCAATTACGAAAATGGGATGATGAGCGCAAAGAGGTTTTTCTCTTTGGATTGGACGAGTATATCAAGTACGATGTCGAGGTACTCGATCCAATCGATCTCAACAAGGCGGTAGCGATTGCTCTCGCACAGGACATGAAGCACAACAAGGGAAAGCCTAAGGAGAACAAGACTTCCACAAGTACCTCGCAGACTTCTCAGAACCCTCCGAACGGTAAGAATGGTAAGAATGATAACTCTTCTAACCAATCTTCCAACAGTCTCTCAACAAAGAATTCTTCCAATGAATCTAAGGGTAAGGCTAACACAATTGCTAAACCTAAGCTTACTCCAGATGAAAAGGTAGCACAAGGAATTGTAGGAGGATACATCACGTCGGAAGAACAAAGCACGTATTCTAAGGAAGGTCATTGTTTTCATTGTCACATTAAGGGTCACATAAAAAGAATATGTCCTAAGCTTGAATCAAATGAATCTAAAGAACCCACAGCACCCACTACATCTGTCAATGCAATGAATGATAACACGGGTGCGCCCCAAGTTTCTCAGGACACTATGGCGATCAATAGAGCTGAAAACACCAAGGGGGAAGACTGTATGGCGATGAAGGGAAAACTGCAATCGCCAGGGGTTCTGCGGGGGTTCTTGCTGAGAAGCTGCCTGTTGAGCGGGAAGCTCCTGCTGCCTCTTCTGCCAGAAAGTGCTAACTTGGGTTTGCTTATATATTAACTTAGCAAAATTGCCCTACCTACTTTTGTTGGAAAGTCACTTAAAAATAATAAGTGAAAATACCAAAAATAGGAAAAATAGGCTAAATGCACTGGAAAATTCCCCTGATTGAATCTGATGGATTCTGAAGGGAACACTAATGATCATGCTATGTGCAACCAGAGGATATGCATCTATGCTAAGTGACTGGGCATGCATGGTCTACGAATAGACTCACAAAAGTGCCAGATCACTTCTAATCTAAACTGACTGGACTGACTGAACCCTGATCATGCTGTAGCTTGTCCACGGACACATAGGGTTGGATGTGTCACGTGACATCCCCTCCTTTTCAAAGTGAGGTACTGGTATCAAACTGTATGGCGTCGAGGGAGATCGCCAATAGCATTCGGAATCCTGGAAGGGACTCTTCGCCGGCCCACTCTGATGTGTGGGTCATGCGGTACTTGAACTTCATAAAGGTCTGCAAAGTCGTCTTCTTTGGGCCGCGCCGAAAGCAACACAATCTTTTGTGGCTCCTTCGATGCTTCAACTTCGTCTAGAGTCGTGCTTCTTTCTTCTTCAAGAATGTCCATGGCTGAAAATTCCTGAAACCATTTCCAACACAAAACCATGAACATACTCGTTCCATGTAAAGTGAGTGGAAAAAATCGTGTCTTCCTCAAAGACTGTGCATGCAATGTAGACTGTGCATGCAATGTAGGTGAACAAAAAGACGGAGTGCCAAACCGTTCACCACATACACGCAAACAATGAGAGCAAATCTTGTCTTTCTGATCTAATGCAATCAACTGTGGCAATTCACAACGGAAATGCCCATGCTTGGTGCTCATACTTTCATGTGCTCGTTCGAAAACTGTGTCATGCCAAGGAAGAGACATGGAATGTGACTTCCTTACATACATACTTTTCAGCTTTTCATGAAAAATCCGCATACATTCGTGCTCATCCATGAGAGAAACGTGCTCAACATACAATCTGTCATGCCTAGGAAAAGGGATCACATAACGATGTTGACTAAAATACAGGAAACGATCACGAATGAAACACTCGAACAATGCGTGCGTATCAATCATGCGAACACATAATACTTCCGGTGAGGGTTCTTTGGACCTAGGCTCGAGAGCCAAGATCGCTACTTCCTGAATGATCGAATCGTCATGTGGGGGTTCTTTGGACCTCCACTCGAGAGCCAAGATCGATTCTTCGTGACTGATCGAATCTACAACAAGGTTAGCTTCGCTAGAAAAAGCATCAACTAACACATCATCCTTCATGCAAATCATCATGCTTGTGAGAAATCACATCTTGATCATGCAAATCATCATGCTTGTCATTGTCATCCAAATCATTAGGCAAATCATTGTCAATCAAATCATCATGCTTATCATTGTCAATCAAATCATCATGCTTCTCATAATCATGCAAATCCTGTGTGTCATGCTTGGGAGAAGAAGAGACTGAGAGAGTCTCCTTTTCCCGATCCTGTTGAATCTGTGCCTGCATTCGAGAAAAGAGTCGCAACATCTCTTGCCTTATTGCTTTGTTCTCGCGATGTATGGCTGCTACTCTTTCTGTGTATTGACGCTCTATGGTTGCCATCTTTTCTTTGTGTTCACGCTCTATTTCTGTTTTTCTTTCCTGGTCCAACTCCTCTATAGGAGTTAGCGTAATCCTTGTCGTAGATGGGGAAGGGTCGAAAAAACCTCCTGGTGGGGAAAATTCTTCTTCGCCTCTCTCATGCCCATCAACTCCAAGCGAAGTATCCATTCCGCTTCGAGTGATGATCATTCTGAAGTCATGGGTTCTTGTGGGTTCTTGTGGTCTTGGGTTCTTAAGTTCACGAGGAACTTGGGTTCTTGAGGGTCTTGGGTTCTTAAGTTCACAAGGAACTTGGGTTCTTGGGTGTCTTGGTTCTTGAGGTTTTCTTTCGCTTGCAAACCGTGTTCAAGAAGGATCTTCTCTTCACCCGAGTTCTACTCCTTTCTGCGGGCGCACCCCTTGGCGGCCTTGCGCTCACAACAAGGTTGCTTTTTCCCACCTCACGTCGATTGGCCGGCCGCTAAGTGCACGGTCCGCTCTCAATGAGTGAAAAGAGACACAAGGGGAGGCTAGACAAGCCCTTGTTTCTTGGGATTCCTGTCACTCTTCAACAAAACACGAATAGGAATCGACACGCCCAAGCAAACTTGGGTTCGTGCGACGTCAACAAGCCAAAAAAAAAAAAAAAAAATTTGTGGTTCTTGTGGTTCTTTCCTTGAGTGATACAGAACACTGCCAAAGCTCTGATACCAATGTTAGGTGCAGCGGAATGAATGTTTGCGCTTTGCTCAAGATGAGTGCTCCGAACTGTGCTCAAGGTTCCTTTTGTTCTTATGGAAGGTAGAGCCTTCCGTTCTTAATGAGAGAATGTTATGATCACAAACAAAGTGAATGGACACTGTGCGTGCAAGTGTATGAGACTTAGAGAGAGAGAGAAGAGAAATACGACACCAGAGACATTGTAAACCCTCCTCCGAAGGCCCCACTCTCGTCGGCGAGAGTGGTCTACTTTTTGATTGCACAAAGTGGTACAATGACGATGCAATGGATTGATGCAACTCATCATGCACAAAGGGTTGGATGTGTCACGTGACAAATATAAAGAAATACCGAAAGGGTGCCAAGGTTTGGGCCAGTGCTCTCTCGAGGTGGAACTCCGCCACTCCCCGTCTTGTGTGTCGTGCATCTCTTTCAGTTCAATGTCATTTGAAGTGCTAGAAGTTGTTCAGTTTGTTCTTTTCCGTTGGCACCTAGTGCCTGTCCCCATGACATAACATCATTTTGCTAAGGCTTGGTTAGATAGGTTGGTGATAGAGAGAGTCCACCATGGAACACCTCCATTTGGCTAGCACATGAAGCCTTTTTGCCGGACCCATAGCAAAATGAGCAAGTCTCCTTTCCATGTCTGCGCATTTCCTTTCAAGTAAGATGCCGCCCTTCGCACCTTGGAGCGTTCCTTGAACCAACCTCCACAGAAGGCGGCGTCAAACTGCTGTATAAACTCAAGGGCTCGAGGGGTGTCTTGGTAGCCTGAAAACGTCTCAAACCTCACAACCTAACCCCCTTCCTTAAACTCCTTGGTCTTCTTGCTCATCACTTCACTGTCAAAAGAGGACAAGCTCTCCCCCTCTAAACTGCTAGATGGCCTTCCACGCCTCCTAGACTTTTCACAAATCTACTTTTCTTGCTTTTTCTCAGCTTCTTCCATCTTTTCTCATCCTCTCTGGAAGCAGAAGATGACAAACTGTAGGAACTCTCTGAAAACGAATAAAAATATGAGTCATCCTCGAAACGAGCACGCTACTTTGATCTGCTTGCCACCTTGAAACTCGACTTTCGACCCAGATAAACAAGGAAATCCACTGATTTCCTCTTCTTCTGAGAGTGCTTCAACCCTTTCATTATCAGGTTCATCTTCTTGTCAAGAGCTCCGTCGAGCTCTTTCTGCAAGTACAATTTCCACTTTTCTGTACTCGTTTGTCCTTTCAGCTTTCTTCCCTACCTGAGAGGAGAATCAATGGCCTCACACCATCTCGAGTGAATCTCATCAATCCGGTAACTCTTCGACTGTTTCGGAAATCTCGGATCTCTGGAGTACTTCATCAATCTTTTCGCACACGTGTCAACTTGCAGTTGACGTTTGTACTCCGCTTTGGCAAACTTCCCCGCCCAAAAATTTGCCCAATTCTTCATTCTTTTCTTCAGTTCCCGCGTCAGATTTCAACTTTTCTTCGCCTTCCCATTGAGAGGTGTCATCTCTGATAGATTCTCCACGAGAACCCATGTGTGCTCTTGGGTGCTTTATGGCTTATGCCCCTTAAGACAGAGCGATGAAGACGGGAGCGCGCCCAATGCGCGATGGACTAAGGGTGGGAGTGGCTACTAAGTCCAAGGTCGAGACACAAAGATTCTTTTGCAAACAAAATTTTGACCGCTCTGTCAGATTTTGCTCTGCGTGTGCTGCAGAAGGGATCGGATCCTCCTTAGAAGAAGAATCTTTTTGAGCTTTGATACCATTGTTACAAGCTTCGACACTCCAAGCGAGAAATCAATAGCAACACAAACCGAAACTTTAAAATCACTGACTTTACTTAGAGAGAGAGAGAGAGAGAGTCGACACGGCACGACGGAGTTCCGCGCCCAGAAGCACTGGCCCCAAAGACAGGCGCACATCAAGGTACAACTCCCGACTCTACTCTCAGACTCTACGTCCAGATGCTCTACAAAGTGAGGCCCAAGGGCTCTTATAAAAGAGTACAAGGGATGCCTAAAAGCAGAGCCCCAAAAGAATAAGTTCGCTTTAAAACAAAGCATATATGTTCTCAAAAACCAGGACTCTCCAATGGAAGCCAGCGTAAATTATGAAAATCCATACAGCCTACCACGTGGCACCAGCAACGCCGAACGCGGAAATCCGTATGGCCTACCACGTCAGCATGATTTCCAAAATCTCTCCCAGAGTCCAAACTTTTGTCCTTTCGGGTTTTGGGCCCCACGGCCACTGCTTCATGAGTTCTTTCACCTTGGTCGGTTCAATCTCTCTTGCCCACTCGGCCATTTCTCTTCCAGTCATGCCACGTCATCAATTTGTGACAGTTCCCCCTCGAAAATTCATTGAAATGCGGTTTGAGCGGAGACGATTGGATCATAAATCAAGCGCCTCACCACTAGGCTATCACTCGGTTGTAAACTTCCTAGAAAATTAAGCTAAAGGAATTGCCTCTAGAACCTCTAAACAAAGGGAGAGGAGGTATGTTTAAAAGCAGAGATCTTGCTGGCGGGCTGATTTGAATCCACCATAAGTTCAAGAAAATGTTGCCCAATCACACGTTCTGTAACTATGCTATGATTTTTTGTCATCTAGTTCCTCCCTTGCTCATGTCTTCGTGTTAATTATTTTCCCAATCCCTTCCTTTTCTCCTGATAATTGGCATACAAGTAAGAAGCTTATTCTGTTCTAGGGGAATGGAGGTTCAAGAGACACAAAAAATCCTCCTTCAAAATTAGCTAAGTGCAAAACAAAATCACCGCGTTCTATCAATCTGCTTCCGATGGTTTGAAGGGTTACCAAGTTTGCATACAAGTCAATCGGAAACCTTGTTCCTGACACTTCGTAATGCCTCAATAATGTATTGCCATAACAGCACGTGAGGAAAACACTAAAAACTACTGCCGAGATAATTGCAAATCAGCCGTTACAATTTTAATCAAGAAGAAACAAATCCAGCAGAAATTATAGCAAAAGTAAATTTTCTCGTGATAATGCAGAAACAAGTTAATCCGCACATGCAAAATGCATTCGGCTATCCTAACCTTTTGTTCATGAAAATGCCAACCTTTTACTACAAAAATTTTAAAATCAAGGTGAAACATACTGTCTTTTGGGCCTCGAAACTCCACGAAAAACTCAGTGATTGCATCGCTTGCCATTTCCACCTTGTAATCACTCATCATGCTAAAAAAGAAGAGCAAGGAAACGTGAGGACAGGGCAAAGCATGTGCAAGAGAAGAAATGTTTCATGAAAAACCATACAGCTTCATAACATCCATCTCACGACGCTTGCTTGGTGAAGACATTGTAGGGATGTATGCGCGCGCGCGCGTGTATCTTCAAAGGGATATGTCTGCAAAGATGGTGCTCGCGTCGCTCGCGCACTTTTCAGACTGGTATTTTTTGCATAAAAAACCGCGATGAGTACTCCATATGAGCTCCTGATGTCGATCATCTCCTTTTGTTGTCACGAATTGGAGAGAGAGTCCCAATGACTCTTTGACACCTCACGTCTGGATCCACTAGAGTGCCTCGTTAGCCTAGCTGCATTTGTGTTGAATTGAAGTCAAGCCAAATGAATTAGCACGTCTAAATTTGCGCTATTCCTCAAAAAAGTAATATTTTTTGTGACTCCATCTCACTCTATTGTGTGCGTTCTTGTTATTTGTACAAGAATGTCCTTACTAATTTGTAGTTGTGCCATTTAAACCACTAGCTCGCGCACCCCGCCTATCAGCGGGCCTTGCTCGCTTTTACCACCTCACTCTATATGTGTTTGTGTGTGTGTGCATCTTTTTACATTTCTCCATGACACACACACGATTTCTGTCTTTGGCCCCTTTAAACTACTCCTGGTAAATTTAACCCCTTTTGCACACATGCCCATTGCCATCCCCGTTCAGCAGGTAACAAATTTTCTTCAAAGACATCAACAATAAATTTTTTTACACTTGAAAAAATATTCACAATTTTGTGGGCCATTTAATTGGCTGCAAGAAAAGAAGACAACATTAGTACTCAAAGCTTAAAATGAGGAGAGAGAGAGAGAGAGAGAGAGATGATCAACATGGCCACTTAAACACTTTAAAAAAGTATAAGCGCGATACGAACACTTCAATTACTAATTGTCATGCCAAAAAGTGTCAAGAGGTTCTTTAGGTCAAAGTCTTTACAACAACCTCAAATTTTTTGTTTATAACGACTCATATTCTACCCTATAATTGGACGGATGAGGATCACTCCAATATACCGCATTGATAAAATTCACAATTAGTTTCAAAATTTTAAACTCTTCATCCAAAATGTAAGATGTGATTGTGATATATCTTTCGCAACTGAATATCACAACCACAAACATTGACATAATAAATATCAACCATATGTAGTTCTTGTAGGACTCTCATCAATTTTATTTCGCTCAATATTTGTGACACTTTGCATAGTGTAATGCTTAACCGTCCACAATTTCCATACCACCCATCAGCATATGAATACACCCAATGATGCCACCAAGACCATGTACCATATCCTTGACAAATGTACTCTTGCTTAACTTTCAAATATATAATCATCCTTATATGTATTGGGAGAATAGCCAATACATCATGACCAATGTTAACCTACATTAGCAATTCGCAAATCTCTCTCTCTCTCTCTCTCTCTCTCTCTCTCTCTCTCTCTCTCACACACACACACACACACACACACACATTAACCTATGTAGTAGATAAAAATCCACTTGATTAAGCCAATAGTAACTAAAAAAATATGGTACTTAGAATGCATAAACAATGGATCAAAGTGTTCGATCATCTAGAGAAGTTGAGCCTACGACACACTCTACTTGAAACTCTCAAGATCCAAGGTCCGACACGTCGAACACTGCGACCGAGGCGTCGAGGTGATTCACCCAAAGAATAGATTCTAAACATCCATTCATTCACTCCATAGGGACCATATGAAAAGTTGTAATTGAGAGGGCATTGCATACCTAACTCTCGTATAGTGATTTGCATATCATTTATATCAAACTCTATGTGATAATAACCTACAACACTTCTAAAATATCGTGCTTCATATAATGCCAAGACAGAATGTCTGCAATAATATTGAAGCCTGCAACGAAAATAACAACCAACCATTCAGAAATAAAAAGTAACAACACGTTTAACGTCATATGGATTCAAGTTCAAGCTATACGCACCGAAGGATCTCAAAATCCTCGACAATACGAACAATATCCTCAGCATGTGATGGACCCCTCCACAGTGGAGGATCTAGAAAAAAAATGTTACACCTGTAAACATACCAAATAAAGGCCAAAAAGTTCTCATTCATGGTAAAAGTAAGTAACAAAGATAAGATTTTACATGTACATACCTCTAATATAAGTAGGTACATCATTGAGGGTGTACGAAAGCATAATGTGTCGTGCCATTCTTTATCTGCTCTAACAGCACAGATTTGGAAGTTTAAGAGGAACAAATATGAAATAGAATAAAGAAGACTTTGACGATCATGCCGTAGAGAATCATGTCCTTCTTTCTTTTGTTTTAGTGAAGGATTTGTGAGAGAGAGAGAGAGAGAGAGAGAGAGGAATGAAAGCAATTCAAAAGACTTTGAAATTTCACAACTTCACAAAGAGACAATACAAAATAGTTATTCAAAGTGTAGCCTTCGAGAGACCACATTAGGGATTCTATAAGTCCAAGGACCTATGTTGTATACATTTTGCAAGATACGGGGTGGTGTTTCAACTTGAGTAAATATCCTCAATCGATATGGTGTAGTGCGGTCTCCAGCAACCCCCACCTGTTGTGCATTGACTGGCCTCTCGTCACTCACAAACCAAATATTAACTTGAATTTGGCGATGCTCGTGGTTCGAAGAAAAAGCAACATCCAAGAACTTCCATGGACATATCTCTACCTAAGTATAGCATTTCATAAACACCTACGATGATAAAACCTCGATGGGAGTGATATCTGCAAAGGCATCCATGAATTATGTAGAGCAATAAAAGGTTAAAACTACAAATATACCATATATAAAAACTCTTACAATATAATACGAGTTTGATCAAATAAGATCACCAAAAACACAGCAGGAACTCTTCCCCTCCATTGCGGTGGATCTTCAACAGATTAAGTCAATGTATAAGCCAATCTTCTCAAGAAAATAATAGGTCAAGTTAACAAACTAATTTAAAAAAGAAGATAAATACCTCGAATGAATTCAGTGATGTGACCCACTACATAAGAAGCACTGCGTCGAGGGTCCATCTATGGGAAATACTTTGATCTAAGAGATATGGATAAAATTTAACATCAAGTGTGTCTGACTTTGAGTGAGAGCCACAATGTCAATTTGAACTTATTGTTATGAGCTCGCTAGTTGTAATACTTCTTTGAATACAATGTTTGGAGTGTCGTAACACTCCGCTTGAGTTTTTTCAGTATTGACAACAATCCTTATAGAAGCTACACTTCGTACACGTGACATTGCAACATACAATTGTCCATGAGAGAAGATCGATGACTCAAGATATAGACCAACAATTCCAAGTGTTTGCCCTTGTGCTTTGTTGATAGTCATCCCAAAAGCAAGCCTGATTGGAAATTGACGACGCTTCATTTGAAATGGAAGCCCCTGATGGCTTCCAATAATAAAGTCAATCCTTGGAAGAAAAACTCTCTCTCCAATATTTGATCCTATAACTATCTCTGCCTCAATTACCTTATGATGAAATTGCTTGCATATCAATCTAGTTCCGTTGCATAATCCACGTCTCGGATCCAAATTGCGCAGCAACATGATAGGAGCATTTTCTTTCAAGACTAAAGCATGAGGTGGAGAACCACCACCAAGAGTAAGGCTATTCAGATATTCAATTGTGTACAAATGTGTGTTTTCCTCTGACATACAAATTGAATCTGCACTCAGATACTCTTTGCAATCTCCATGCATTCTTTGCAATGCATAGTCATTAATTAAATCCACCTCTTTATTCCGTGGAGCAAGTATTACTCGATCTCTGAAAAAAGTTGCATGATCTTGCAAATGACACAAATCTCCATATATAAAGCTTAGAAGATCTGCCAAACTATTTCCTGGAAGCATCATGTGAGAAGGTATTTTGACTCTGTCTAAGTCTCCTCCATCATCCATAACCCCATTGTCAATATCAAGCACCCAACGGGAAAAACTTTGTTGAAGTGAATTTGAACCGCAATCAACTATACGCATATTTTTGGTAAGCCTCAGTATCTTCGTGTATTTCCATATCTGAGAATGACACAACGAAGCATTTACAATGTCTGTACGACTACCTTTTGGTACAACAGGTAGTATTTGTCGAAAGTCACCTCCAAGCAAAATGACTTTTCCACCAAACAAAGTATCTCGCTGCATAATATCTCTTAAAGTTCTGTCCACTGCTTCAAACACATAGCGATGTGTCATGGGAGCTTCATCCCATATAAGTAAAACTGCATTCCTTAGAAGTTCTGCAAGTTGACTATTTACCTTTATATTGCAAGTTGATTGAGAGTGAAGCTCCAAAGGTATCTTAAACGTAGAATGAGCAGTTCTTCCATTACTCAAAAGCAAAGCTGCAATACCTGAGGATGCACATGCAAGAGCAACTCTACAAATTCCTCGCACTCGTGAAAGAAGTGCATTATATAAGTAAGTTTTTCATGAGCCACCAGGACCATATAGGAAAAATACCTTCCCTGAATGTGTGTCAACAGCTTGTAGCACTTGGTGATACGCATCTCGCTGATCCTCATTTAAGGAAGTTTCCATACAATCTGCTATACTACACTGTTCATCAACATTGAACATTGTTTCTTCAGCCATAGCACCATTTTCACTTAAGGATACCAATGTTGAGTCTATTGCAGGCAACATATAATCGCAAAGCCTCTTGCCATGTTGTTGCAAAAAGCATTCTATATGAAGCTTGATTTTTTGCCACATCAAATCGCACACTTGCATCTGAAATACGCATCCTTAGGGCATAAACATAGTCCTCACAAAATTCAGTACAAAACCTATCCCAAAGAGCAACCGGATGAAGTGGCTCACAAAAGACTAATATGATTGCAAACAGTTGTCTCAACTGCATTCCATTTTGAAAAAAAGATGCCTCTTGGAGGCAAATTGACCATTCTTCATCATCTTGCAATAATCCTCTAGTTATACATGCCTCCTTGTATGTATCATAGATGTGACCATCATACATACGCAAGTCTTCAAAACACTTACATCCCTTGCAAATATTGAGAAGCATTCATAGGTAATAAACCTCACCAGCAATAGGGACAATATTATACATTCTTCCAATAGAAACACCCTGTTGTCGTAGAGACCATGCCTTTCGACTTTTATTCCATACCCATTATTCCATACCCAACCATTTGGAAAGTCAGTATATATGAATCTATTTTCTTCAGATAATTTTGACTTGCAATAAACCATTCTGTCAAGGTAGTTTTTCTATTTTGCTCATTATCTAGCAAATGTGATACATCATCACCATCTTGAAATGTAACCATATTCTGCAATGGAAGGTGTACTTGCAATCGTTGAATAGCTGGCCTTTCACTATGCATGTCGAAGCCAAATATTCTCCACATAGCCTCAGATGCAGAAACATAATGTGCATTGAGATAACTCTTGATCTCATCAGTAGCTCCTTCACCATCTTGAAGGACAACAGTGACTCGATCATGTCCCTTGTAACCATACTTATAAAGATACTTCACGGCAGTGACAGTTGTTAGGAAATAAGACGTAGCTAAATAGATATTTGAGTAGATTACTTAATAGAAACAGATAGATTTCACACACAAGAGATTATAGAGTAGAGAGAGAGAGAGTACACACGATATACGTGGTTCACCCAATGTGGGCTATGTCCACGGGAAAGCAGCCACTCAATGGCTTTAGTACTTCAAAACAAGAAGTAGTTTACAAAGGGATTATACCCTTAATGGACCGCCTTGCTTCACTCTCACCACCTCACACTCACCTTGTTGCATCAACTTCACACTATAAAATGTGTGTAGAAATGGCCTCCTTTTATAGGCCAAAAGGGCTGCCCTCTCTCATGAGAGGCAGCCATGTGTAGCCGCCCTTGTGTAGATAAGTCCAAATCGGACCCTTCAATTCGCCCATGTGTGGCCGCCCTTGAGAAGACAAGTCCGCTTTTGAATTCGGCCACCGGCCATCGGCCATTGACTACCGGCCACCGGCCAACCGACGGTTGTTTTTCGATCACTTTTCGGCCGTCGTCCGGCCATAATATTCTGGCGAAAAGGAATATTCCGACGAGGGAAAAAAAGTCTCGGGCGCCCCCGAGGCCCCTAAAGTTGCCCCTGATTCTTGGCTGTGAAAATTTTGGTTTTCAACGAGTGATTTTCCTTCACACACGATGGCTTCTCCTCATAATGGGGGCCTTACAAATGTGTGCTTTTACCACAGAAGATTACAAGGTAAATCAAGCTCCATACTTAACAATTTCCCACTTGGAGACTGATCTCAAAACCAAACCTGTGACTGCTTTCCATCCTGGCTTCTTATCCTTGAATGACGATTGAGGATGAGCAAAAGCTCAACTTCTCCTTGTTGACCACCTTTGTAAACATGTTTGCAGGATTTTCACTTGTATGCACCTTTCCTAGCTTTAGCTGTCGGTCTTCCAAAAGAGTCCATATAAAGTGATATCTCACCTCAATGTGCTTTGTCCTTGAATGAAAGGCTGAGTTCTTCGCAAGATGGATAGCACTTTGGCTATCACTGTACAAGACACAATTGTCTTGTTTGAATGCAAGTTCTTCTAAGAATCTGTGAAGCCACATAGTTTCTTTGCTTGCCTCCGTCATTGCTACATACTCTGCTTCCGTGGTAGAAAGTGAGACCTCTCTAAGTATCCACTTCACAGCTTGCCAATGCTCTTTACCTGGGTTGTCCATGAACCTACTCACAACTCCCACTGCATGTGCAATGTCTGGCCTTGTCCAGACCATAGCATACATTAGAGAACCTACCGCTGCAGCATATGGAACTTTAGACATATAGGCTATCTCCTCTTGTGTCTTTGGACACATATCCTTCGTTAGTTTAAAGTGACCAGCCAAAGGTGTAGAAACTGGTTTTGCATTTTGCATTGCAAACCTTTCTAATACCTTCTTGATGTAATCTTCTTGAGATAGCTTTATTGTCTTCTTCGTCATGTCCCTTGATATTTTCATACCAAGTATCCTCTTTGCAGCACCTAAATCTTTCATTCAAAAAGATTTAGACAGCTCCTCTTTTAGGTCTTTGATGTCCTGCATGTTAGCACTTGCAATCAACATGTCATCAACATACAACATTAGGATGATGAATTTCCCATCTCCCAAATTCTTCGTGTAGATGCAGTGTCCGAGTTGCATCTTGTGAATCCATGATCCAACATCCATCGATCAAACTTCAAGTACCATTGTCTTGATGCTTGCTTTAAACCATAAAAGCTCTTCTTTAATCTGCAACCATTTTCTCCTTACCTTTTACTTCATACCCCTTTGGTTGAAGCATGTAGATTTCCTCCTCTAAGTCACCGTGAGGGAATGCCGTATTTACATCCATTTGCTCGAGATTTAGATCATGAGCAGCCCCAAGGCTTAAGACAAGCCTAATTGAGTTCATTTTTACAACAGGAGAAAATATTTCATTGAAGTCAATACCTTTCTTTTGAGAAAACCCTTTTACCACAAGCCTAAACTTATACCTTTTCTTCCCACCTTCTTCTTCCTTCAGCTTGTACACCCATTTGTTTTGAAGTGCCCGCTTACCTTTAGGCAACTCAACCAACTCCCATGTTTGGTTGCGAAGTAGTGAGTCCATCTCCACTTGCATGCTCTTCGTCCATTCTTCTTTGGATTCATGTTGCATAGCTTCTTCATATGATTATGGCTCTCCAGAATCTGAGATCAAGAGATGGTTGAAGGAAGGAACAAACCTTTCTGGAGGTCTACTTGCTCTTGTAGATCTTCGGGGAATAGGTTGAGGCTCCTCATTTGGTTGACGTTGTTGCACACTGTCACCGTTTGCAGTCCTTAAGTCTTCACCGTCCTCAAGCTCCATGTACTCATCACCTGTTTCTTTTGTTTGTTTTCTTTCCAAGTAATCTTTGTACATATTTTGTTCGTTAAAAATTACATCCCTACTCCTTAAGATTTTACCATCTTCAGGATTCCATAGGCGATACCCAAAGTCACCTTCTCCATAGCCAATGAAGAAACACTTTTGGACTTTGCATCTAGCTTTGATCTTAGGCTTCTATCTATGTGCATGAAAGCCTCACACCCAAACACTTTGAGAAATGCATAATTCACCGGTTTACTTGTCCAATATGCCTCTTCTGGAACTCCCCCATCCAATGCCGTTGAGGGTGACCGATTGATTAAGTACACAGACGTACTTATAGCTTCCGCCCAAAGCTTAAGCGGTAGGCCTGCATGTAGCCGCATGCTTTGTAGCCGCATGCTTTGTGCTCGCTCCACGATTGATTAAGTACATAGATGTACTTATAGCTTCCGCCCAAAGCTCAAGCGGTAGGCCTGCATGTAGCCGCATGCTTTGTGCTCGCTCCATGATTGTCCTGTTCATCCTTTCCGAAATACCATTTTTTGAGGTGTCCTTGGGGTTGTCCTTTGCCTCTGAATGCCATTGCTAGCACAAAATCTTTCAAAAGCTTGGCTGCAATATTTGCCTCCATTGTCAGATCTGAGGCATTTAACCTTGGTACCTGTTTCATTCTCCACAAAGGCTTTCCACCTTTGAAATATGGAAAATACATCGGATTTATTCTTCATGACATAAACCCATGTTTTTTCTAGTCGCATCGTCTATGAATGTTACATAGTACAATGAGCCACCAAGTGATGGTGTACTTGCAGGACCCCAAACATCAGAATGAACCAACTCAAGTTTTTTATTTTTTCTTTCATTTCCTGATTTTTGAAATTTTACCCTCTTTTGTTTACCATAAAAACAATCTTCACAGAACTCTAAGTCCACTTCTTTCAAACCTGGTAGAAGCTTCTTTGTTTGAAGGATTTGCATTCCTTTGGCACTCATATACACAAGTCGGTAGTGCCACACCGCACTGTCAACTTCTGTAGTTGTTGCACAAGCTGAAGGTTGTGTGCTAATAGTACACAAGTAAAGTGTACAGACCTTGGCAACCACCAAAGATCGCTTTGAGATCTTCCACCGTTTGTTTTCGAATGCAATATTGTGACCTTCATCGTCCAATTGTCCTGTAGAGATCAAATTTTTGCGAAGAGAAGGAACATGCCTAACATCTTTAGGCTTCCATTCATTTCCGTTAGCAGTTTTGACAAAAACTGTACCTTTGCCGACAATCTCACAAGCTTCATCATCTCCCAAGTATACATACCCAAAATTGCCTTTGGTGTAGTCTTGGAAATGTTGCTTGTGTGGTGTCGCATGGAATGAAGCCCGGAATCTACTATCCAGGAATTAAACACATTGTCTAATGAGAGAATTAGAGCATCTTGCTCTACTTTACCTGCCACATTGGCCTCCGATGTTGGCTTGTTGTCTTGAGACTGTGTCTCCTTCTTCTCCTTGGACCAGCAATCCTTCTTGACGTGGCCCTTCTTGCCGCAATTCCAACATTCAAGAACTGACTTTGTGTGTGACTTGCTTCATCTTGAGCGATCACGACCCTTTTGGTTTTTGAACCTCTCCTTAGGCCTTCCTCTTGTTTCCACTGACAATGCAGCACTTGATGATTCTCCTGTGCTTCTCCTTCGTATTTACTCACTTAGGAGAACACCCACAACATCATCAAACTTAAGAGTATTTGTGCCAGAAATAGAATTACTTACAGCCATCACAAGGCTGTCCCAACTATCCGGTAGAGATGATAGTATAAGGAGAGCTCGCACTTCATCATGGAAATTGATTTTCACTGATCGAGGTTGACTTATGTTTGTGTTAAAGTCATTTAGGTGTTCTGCAACTAAACCATTCTCTGCCATCTTTAGATTGAACAAGCGCTTCATAAGAAATACCTTATTGGATGTCGATGGTTTCTCGTAAAAGTCGTCAAGTGACTTCATCAAGTCCTCCGTGGCCTTCATCTCCGAAACATTGAAGGCCACCGTTGACGCCAAGCTTAACCGGATTGTTCCCAGTGCCTTTCGATCAAGGACAATCCATGCTTCATCTGCCATTGTTGCGGGCTTCTTCACAAGACCGCCTAGTGGCAAATAGAGGTCCTTCTGGTAGAGATAGTTTTCAATTTGCATCTTCCAATGTTGGTAGTTTTTGCTGTTTAACTTCTCAATCTTAAGCTTCCCTTCCTCCGCCATAACTCCCACTCAATTCAAGGAATCCTTTCCTTGAGATAATTTAGCTACGAGCAAACCTTGCTCTGATACCAGTTGTTAGGAAATAAGACGTAGCTAAATAGATATTTGAGTAGATTACTTAATGGAGACAGATAGATTTCACACACAAGAGATTATAGAGTAGAGAGAGAGAGTACACACGATATACGTGGTTCACCCAATGTGGGCTACGTCTACGGGAAAGCAACCACTCAATGGATTTAGTACTTCAAAACAAGAAGTAGTTTACAAAGAGATTATACCCTTAATGGAGCTACCGCCTTGTTTCACTCTCACCACCTCACACTCACCTTGTTGCATCAACTTCACACTATGAAATGTGTGTAGAAATGGCCTCATTTTATAGGCCAAAAGGGCTGCCCTCTCTCATGAGTGGCAGCCATGTGTAGCCGCCCTTGTGTAGATAAGTCCAAATCGGACCCTTCTATCCGCCCATGTGTGGCCGCCCTTGAGAAGACAAGTCCGCTTTTGAATTCGGCCACCGGCCATTGACTTCTGACCACCGGCCACCGGCCATTGACTACTGGCCACCGGCCAACCGACGGTTGTTTTTCGACCACTTTCCGGCCGCTGTCTAGCCATTATATTCTGGCAAAAAAGGAATATTCCGGCGAGGGGGGAAAAAAAGTATCGGGGGCTTCCACCCCCGAGGCCCCTAAACTTGCCCCTGATTCTTGGTCGTGAAAATTTTGGTTTTCGACGAGTGATTTTCCTTCATGCACGATGGCTTCTCCTCATAATGGGGGCCTTACAAATGTGCGCTTTTACCACAGAAGATTACAAGGTAAATCAGGCTCCATACTTAACAATAGTAGAGCAAATCTTCACATTTATATGGGCTTGGTATCTTAGTGATAAGAGAGGGTTGTAAGGAACAACCCAACAATTATCTAAATTGTAATTTTTAGACGTAACAAACCTTCCATCATCTCTTCTCATATACACAGGATATCCACTTTCGTTTACATTTGTAGACGTAGAAAATGTTTGTGGAAACTTGAATCTACACTTACCATCAACCATACATGGAGAACGTGGGTTCAAAGGACCACATGGTTTATGAACATTACAACGACTCACTACATCAAATAATTCATGAAACACATTCTTGTCAGGGAGCTCTGCACAAACCAACTTGTCATAGTGTAATGTATCTGTGGGTTTATATTCGGATGCAAGTATCAACAATATATGTGCATGAGGAAGACCTCTTTTTTGAAACTCAATCACTGAAACATGTCCAATCACCTCCCCAAATACGGCTTGCTTGATAAGTAAATGCATCATATCTTGTGTTGACCGCTGGGTCAACAACACAACATAACTCAAGTTTCGTACCAAAGTCTTATCTTTTGCGAGTTATGAAATGCTGCGGATTATGGCTATAAACGTCATTTGTAATGAGTAGTTATTCTAGTTTCAGAAGCCGGGGTGCAATGGCACTTCCAAATTGTAAATACAAAGCCATTTGACCCTTTCAACCCCATTTTTGGTTAAACCTAAGGTAGCCTTAGTATATAAGGTACCTAGGTCATTTTGTAAAGAAGACTTTTGATCATAATCAAACTTTAGCGCTGCCGTCTACTGTGTGTGAGAGAGAAAGAGAGTGAGCGTGAGCTTCATCCTCTCGCTACGCCCGGCTCGCTCAACACATTGGAGATCCGACTGCACCATTGTTGTAGGCTCGAGGAGAGCTACACGACAATGCCAAGCATTCCACGCGAGACGAAGCGCACACACCGACGCATCTACGAGCTATTTGTGGCCGTAAGTGTATCAAACGATGTATGTTTTCTGCGTGCTAGTAGTCTATAGAATCGTGACGACATAAGCTATGCATAGGTACTCATAAATTTCAGTTTCGGACACTTTCAAAATTCGGCTCTGTCATCCTACGCGTTTTTCGCAGATGGGTTTAGAGTGAGGGTTTTGAGTGTAGAGGCTTAGGGACAGGTGTATCCTAGTGAGGGGATGGTGTTCCTTAAGTTTCGTAGGAATCTGGCATGATTAGGTGAGTTACCTTCCGTATGTGTGTATGTGGCTAGGTGGTGTAGTTGAGGGTAATGAGGTTCTTGATTGTGGTATAGTTGGCCTTCCTGAGTGTTGTATGTGTAGAATGGTCTCAGCCTGACAAGCTTAAGAGATTTCCTCTGTGTGCCTATCATGTCATCTGTGTCCTCGATTGACATTATGTTGATCTAGGTAGTGTTTGCATGCACTTCATGGGTGTGTGAGTCTCTCCCGTCCAACATTGGCGTCGCTGCCGGGGACACAAGGACTAAGTAGGTTTCCTACTAACACTCGTGTGATGGTTGCTTGATCTAGTTTTGGCTAAAGAAAGCATTTTTCTTAAGTGGATCCGGAAGAGGATATTCCGCGATCAAGTGGATAGTCAGGAAGCGTGTGTCTTGCCGAGGGTCTGCGACTAGATACGTTTAGTTAGGATCTGAGGATTAGAGTAGTTGTTGGTGGTCGAGTGATTTGTGAGGTGATAAAAGCGTTTACTAGTCTGTGTGTGACAGTGAAGCGTTTTTCTACTCATAGATGCAAAACCACATATGATTTGTAGGAGTAGCTTTAGGTAAGTGATCAGATTCTGATCTAGAGCTATTCAACATTGAATTATTTGCTAAAGTTCTTGATTGCATTTGAAACCACGGAAAAGTGTGCTTTTGAGGGTAAAAATGCATTAAACAAGCTTTTGTGGATATGTTTGTATGACTGGCTGATGATGTGCATATAAAAGAGCATTTGCAAGGGTTCTGTGAAGAAAACCTGTAATTCTATAAACATAGACATCCTACGCGTAGGATGTCTCAAGGGGTTCTGGAGACCAAATTTGAAAATTTTGACTGCACCAGTGGGTTCAGAGGGTAGGTTTTACCCTAGTAACATATATGACTTGGGTGTTTTTCCCTAATTTTGTTGACCAAAAGCCAAAAGGTGGAGTCAAAAAACGTAAAATTTCAGCAAAGGCTTAATTGAGTGATTTTTGCATGTTTTTGCAATTGTGAAGCATACTTGCACTTGCTGAGAGCATAAGGAAGCATCAGGGACACTTCAGTCTCAAAAAATTAGCAGTAGACATCCTACGCGTAGGATGTCTATAGGGTGATATGGGCATTTTTTTGAAAATCTGAGGTTACGAGTGTGTTCAGAAGGTAGGTTTTACCCTATTTTCACTTGAAAAGTGAAAATTTGACCAAAGTTTGACAAATCAAAGCCAAAAGACGAGAATTGCCAGACATCCTACCCAAATTGTGTCCAAGGCCTAATTTTTGAGACCAAACCATAGGGTGACTTCAAAGGCATGTTCTAAATGTTGTATTGAGTGCATGTGATAAATTTCATCTCATTTGGGTCGGTGAAAGGGAAGATTGAGCGGACTTTAGCACTTTTGATTGAAAAAAGGCAAGAACAGCTAAAATTTGGGACTTTTGAAATCCAAACCAAAATCTGAGCATACCACTGGGTTGCTGACATCAAGGGGAAGCTTTGGGTCAAGTCTGGGGTCAAACAGGCCAAAAAGACATCCTACGCGTAGGATGTCATATGTGTGATTTTGCACTCTAAACAAAATTCTGAGCATACCACAGTGATCAGAACCTTAAGGAGAGTATGTGGTTCAAGTTTGGACAAATTCTGAGCAGTTAGACATCCTACGCGTAGGATGTCTAAGGCATGATTTAGAGGCCAAATTCAAACTGTGGACATAGCAGGGTGTTGTATAGCCTTAGGCAAGCCTCCTAGGCAAATTTGGTCCAATTTGGAGTTGATTAGACTAGTGAGTTCATCAGAACAGATCAGGCTTCTAGAGCAGATTCTTGATCATTTGACCAGCCTATAGGTGTCAGAATCAAAAAGTAAAAATAGTTGTGAGTTTAGCACATCAAGGGGAAGCTACAATGCAAGTTTGGACAAAATCTGAGCAAAAAGACATCCTACGCGTAGGATGTCTCCAGCTTGATTTAGGACTCCAAAACAACTTATGAGCACACCACTGTGATCAGAACATCAAGGAGAAGCTGGGGTGAAAATTTCAAGTCATTCTGAGCAAAAAGATATCCTACGCGTAGGATGTCTCAAGGCCATTTTTAGGACCAAATGAAATTCTGAGCATACCATTGTGTTGCTGGACTCAAGGGGAGTCTTTGGACCAAATTTTGTTAAATTCTGAGCATATAGACATACTACGCGCAGGATGTCTCTAGTCCAGTTTTAGGGTCTAACTGTACTTTTGACCATACAAGAGTGTTCACAGTGTCACAGAGATCCCAAATCTTCTTTCAAAATTGAATTTGGACTCATTTTGACCAGTCTAAACCGCATTTCACTGTTTTGACCATTACTTTCACAAACGGTATCGGATCGGAAAAGTTTTTATATCAAAACGTAGCCTGAGAGCGGCTCTACAGATCTTAGAGCAAAACATAAACTAAATGTATGCCTACGGCAACCATTTAGTTCCATTTTGAAAAAAACCTCATTTAAGGCCTCAAAATTCATCCGGAAGTCAGGGGTGTCTAAAAGCGACAATTTGCGAGAATTGTGACGAAATGGTTGCAGTTTTGGACATAGTTTCGACTTTTTCCTAACCAAAGCACTTGAACATAGTGGACTAAGTCTACTTGAACCAAGCAAAAGCTCTTAAGGCCAAAAATCATGTCTACCCTAGATTCAAACGCAGCTTACACAAGCTTGGAGATCCCGACGATAGAGGAATATCCTCCCTCAATGGATCTTCCAAACTTGCAATTGATAAAGATCCATAATGTTGAGAGAGTTTGGATGATTGGTCATGAGAGTGAAGGACTATATAGATACATTGACGACAATGAGGTCAATCTTTATAGGTGCTCAGATCCATACCTAGAAGAGATAACGGATTACAAGCTCTTATATGTCTACACATACGGAGTCGACTGTCAATGGAGATCTATAGTTGTCGACAAGTATGGACGAGAATACAGAGTTGTAGAAAGCACAAATCCACAGACTGTACTAGAAAGAGGTGGATATTTGGTCAATGAAGGACCACAAATGCCTCCACCAAACACGAGAATTCCTATAGGAATTCCAAGAAGAGAGCCACCAGGATTCCCTTCAAGAGCGATAACGAGAGAAGGATTGGGAGAGTCTCTGGTTAGACTTGTAGACAATCGACGAGTTAGACCATCTCAAGTCCAGAAATGGGTAAACAGAAAATACTCCGGAGATAAAGATCCGAGAGATCACGTAACGGCTTTTAAAAGAGTGATTAGAGCAGAGGAAGTTTCAGATTTTGCGACACAGTTTGCGGGATTTGGATTGACTCTAGAAGATGATGCAGCTACATGGTTCGACTCGGTGGAAAAATGGGATTTTGAGACCCTAGATGAGCGGTTTGAGGAGTTTATTGAAGAATTCTCGCCAAAAGGCATTGCTCACAACACGGTCTCGCAAATCCATAGATTCAAACAGAAAGAGGATGAATTAGTACGCAAAGCATCATTACGGCTCAAGAGATATGTTAAGCTCTGTCCGAGAGCGGAATTACCTATGCAAGCACGATTGATGCTGATCTTTATCCAGGGAATGAGACATGCGGGCCTTTAGAAGGATTTGCATATGATAAGGAGGACGACGCTAAACGAGTTGATCAAAGAAGCTCTTTATCTAGTGGATAACTGTGAGGCATACAAAGAAAAGGACTTAAAGAGTCAAGGAGATGACACATCCTCTCAGCACAGTGTTTCACAGATAAGTGAGTCCATTGCCAAGCCAACGACACCTATTGATCAAGAAAAGCTTATCGACGACTTGGTCAAGAGGTTGATTCCTCTTGTAAGGTCTGATTCGGGAGAGCCGAAGTGGTGTGAAATTGAGAGAAAATGGACGAACCATACGAGGGAAGAGTGCTATTATAGCATGGAAAATGCTAGGGAGAGGTATGTACACAACCTGTTCCAGAAGCACCTACTCCACCTAGATACATTACGGGGAATGCGCCAGGACCAGTAGGAGTTTTAAGGCCACAACTTGTCTTAAAACAACAACCTCCGCTGCCAGGTGCTAGAATGCCGGTAGACATGAGATACATGCCAATGATGGAAGCATCAAATAAACCAATGCCAGTACCAGCTACAATGTGGTATAGCAACCAAAGTGAGTACTACCCTTCAGAGCAACAAAATGTGAGAGAAACACATGGAGTGGTGAGGCCGGTACAACCTCCACCTCCTGGGTTTCAGTCGAAAGAAAGAAGGTATGAAATGGACGAAAGGACATTGCGATTCATTGAAAATAACGGCGTATCTAGGTCAAAGCTTGCTTATAGCCAAGAGGAAATGCTAAAAGAATCTCCTCAAGTAGAGACAGATTGTCACAAAAGTCGTGACAACCACTTGGTCAAACAATGTCCTCATACGGAGATCACTGAAGTAAATGCCTATTGTCTTGAGTGTGGCATCACTCACTTGATCCCCGATTGCCCGAAAAAACCAAACCAAATCAGGAAAATCACGAAAAATGTATTAGGGATTGTTCAGCTACCTAGTAGCTCAGAAAATGAAAATGTCGTACCAGTTCAAGTGGTTACGAGAGCACAAGCTCAAAAGAAAGCTGATGAGAATCTAGAGACAAAGAACACAGAAAGTGACATGAGTCCAAAGACAGATGATGGACCAAAGACAGACGCACCAAGTCAGAAAACCAAGAGCAAACGAAATAGTTGGAAAGCTAGAAAGACTAGGATGAAAGCATGCAGGGAACGAGAGCAAAAATCCCTAGCTGAGAAGCTTACCGAAGCTGAGGAGAAGATAAAACAACATGAGGAAAAGGAGGCACCTTCTCTTACACAGATGGTTAAACCTCTAGAAGAACCATCCACGGATGAGAAACCGAGAAGTGCTAGTTCAGAAGGATCTGTGTTGGTAGAGAAGGTTAATGAGACATTAGATGCCCTCTTGAAAGCCTATGATGCGAGGCTCAAAAACAACCAAACCCAAGAACACAGGTGGATGACATATCCCTATGCGGAACTAGAAAAGAAAAGGTTTGAAATGTGCCATAAAATGATTCAAACAGCCCAAGCTTTACTAGAACCACCAGTTGCAAAACCTGAGGATGTGATATGTGTCATGCCTACACATGTAATCCCACCAAACCAGGAACTAAAAGAGCCAGATTCTAGTCATAAGCACAGACCGAACCTCAAAGACCTAGCATTAGAACCAAGGATAGTACTGAATACCACGGATAACTCTTCTGAGGGATTTCACCAAGCTATATCTGAGGATTGTAAAGAGATAGATGGTTTTGACGAATTGTGGAAACAAGTCAGAGAGGCCAATGAAGCCGATGACATAAGAAGACTAGTAGACAAGACTGGTGATGAACGAGGAGTGTTTCCACCACCAATAGAGGAATTTGAGACTGGATCTCAAATGAATCTAGACGTGCAATCGTGTTGGGGTGACAAAGGATCTGTACAATCTATGGATAGTCAACCCCATTCGCTAAGAACACTATCGTCCTACATGGGAGAGTACGAGACCAAGTCAGATGTGGTTGCAGTCCCATCAAAGAGACTGTCTCCCAACAAGGCCATCGATTCAAAGGAGCTAGTAGATATTCTATCTACCCCAGTCACCTGTACAATAATGTTAGCCGAGTTGCTCAGAATAAGACCAAACATGTGGGCTAATGTGGGTAAATATTTGTCTAGAGAAATTTGGTGTAAAAACCCCAATGACTCGAATCGAGGAAGGCATCAAAGAGCTTGAAATGCCTCAACTAAATACTAGGCCAGTGCCATTAAACAAGGTAGGTGAGTATTACGAGGGAGAAGATGGAAACACCACCCTTCCTGTGGAATTCAATGGTGTAGAAACCATGGGAATCCTTGACAATGGAGCTGGTGTGGCCATTGCAACCCTGCAGCTTGCAGACGGACACAAGGAAAAGCCCCTAGGACTGCTAGAAAAAGTAATTGTTACTTCTTGTGGCATTGAATATGAACACACTTTTGCTGTTGTTGACTTTGGCAGGAAGCACAACTATGAAATCATTCTGGGAAGACCATTCATGCGACAATTGAAAATGGTCCAAGATTGGGGTTATGACCATATATACCTGAGACATATGGAAACCATAACAAAGATAAACTTGAGGGACCATAGCTATAGGGATGTGACGAGAACACCGGTAGAGGAGTTTGATTCCGCCACAGTAGCAGGATCAGAACTTCCAGCTTGGTTAGGTAAGCCTAAAGAACTGTGGATGTGTGGAGCTTCACAATGTGGTAGCTTGAAACGTGAGGAATGTATCCTAGAACGGGTTATAGAGGATATGGACTGTATCCTAGAACCATTTCTTGAAGAAGAGTTAGAGCCTTTTGGATGGGAACACATCTTGGCTACTCTGGACGTGTGCGCCGTGGAGGATGCTCCCACAACAAAGTTTTGTGATGAAAATGGCTATGATGTCGTTCCTTATTTTGCAGTAAGTGTAATCCAGGAAAATGAAGAGATCCAGACATCAACAAGCTCTCGAAATAAGGAGCAAACAAAGAAATGTGGAGAATCAAAAGATGAAGAAGACGACGAGTTCTATGACTCTGTAGAACACTTCGAGCTTCAAGAAGATCAACGACCCAGGAATCAATGTCATCGCTACACGAATAAAGTGCATCAAAAGTGGATTCCAAAGTCCTCGGTGAAGACACAGCCACCACAAGCATCCTCATACATGGCTCCTAATAAGGATGCAAAGACTCAGCTAGGAGGAATACGACCAGAGCAACGAGCTAACAATGCTCTAATTAATGGGCTAGAAAAGTCCTCCAAGAAACTACCACCCACGAGCAAACAGACAGTAACTTTCCACTACCAGCCAAAAAATCAAGGGAAAGTACAAGAAGTCAACCTTGCTGAGGATAGTAGCGATAGTGATGAATCTTACGACATCCCCTATCATCAACTCAGGCCATCACTATCACCAACCCCTTCAACAACAACCATGATAGGTCAAAAGAACAGGACAACAAGTCAAAGCCAAAAAGCTCGACAAATATGGATACCAAAAAGCCAGATCGGCCAAAAACAGATATGGATCAAGAAGACAAAGATCTCTAATGACAAATCACAAGATCCAACACCAAAACAAAAACAAGGAAAGCGTGCACGAACAAGTAAGAATATCACAAAGTCGCTAGCTTTCAAAACTCAGGTTTGGGCTCCAAAGAAGTTGATTCAAGCACAAAAAAGTCAGGAATTCATTTGGATTCCAAAACAACCACAGTATCAACATTCAAAGCCTAAATCCCGTCCCCAACCAAGCGTACAAGGGCCGGAGCAAAGACCACTGTCGACTCACACAACAAAAAGCTGGATCCCAAAAAAGTCTCTTCAAACACAAACGAAGCACGGGTAAGTATGGGTTTCCAAATGAGAGCCAGCAACAAAACAGCCAATAATCGCAAAGAAATGGGTCCCAAAGAAGAACAACAAAACTGCTGTCAGTGCATCGCCGCTTGAATTCTTACAATTCTTCCTACGATTACAGTACAGTTAGAAGAGAGCAAGTCGCTTCAATCAAGCAACGATACATGAGCTTCAAAGACCATTACATTGCTTAGAATAAGAAGCCTCGCCAACGAATGCCAATAAGCAAATTGCTTATACCCACATCTTGCACAACATAAATCTTTTTCATGCATTGACTGTGTATGCATAATAGGGCTACATTACAAGGCCTGCATAGGCACAACTTTTAATTGCCCAAGCACAACACATACCCTTTGCGATACCCTGTCGTAAAGGATGACTCCAAATAGGAAGGGGGGAGGCATTTTGAATGCAGACCTAACATTATGACTATTAGAGGGCAATGTTTTGTGAGATGCATTGAATTTTTGCGTTTTATTGTGATAATTTTTTGACGAAATTTAGAGTATATACCCTCATAATAGTGTTACAGAGGAGTATGGGGACAAAATCCATATATGAGCCCCTAGGGACATGTATATAGTGTACATAGCATTTAGATTTCTATTTGAATGATTTTGCTTTTGTTAATTTTTAAGATTTTCTGTGTTTATTATTAAGAAAAAAATAAAAAATCCATAATCCACATGAAGAAAAGACTGACGAGAGGCATGAGCACTACAAGGAGAAGAAGGTACAGGAAAACGATGAAACTTCATGAAGTATGTCTCAGCAGCCACTACAACAGCCGAAGAACTTGTCACAAAGCAGTGTCAATATGCAACCGACACGTCATACAAGTCAGAGTCAAGTATCTCAGCCACAAAATGAGTAAGGTGTTAGTCCCAAAGCTTCAAGTAATATTCTCTGTGGTCTAAGCGTCTTAGCTATTCTAGGTACTGCTCAAGCTGGAAGAGTTGAGCATATTTACGTTGTGTCGCTCATGCTGGTATAGGTGAGCAAAAGAGTCGAAGTCTAGGTACTTAAGTCTGGTGAAGTGAAGGAGAAGGTCCAAAAGACACTCACGTACTGAGCACATTGAGATACGAGTGGAGAAACTTCTACATCGAAAACCCTTCTTGGAAAGGTGGAAGCTATTGAAACATCTTTTGATGTCACATGTGCTACATTTGTTCCTCGAACGCCCATCATCTCCTTCTTTCACATTGCATGCTTTTGTTGACAAATTTCTCATATGCATATAGAGTGTCCCATAATTGGCACTTGCATCAGGCACTCTTCCCGTGTTTCACCAAAGCACTCACCTTTCATGAACATGTACTTCACTTTCAACTGCTCAACTCCAATAAGAGCGTATACCAAAGGCAGTTTTTTCCCACCGGGTTTTTTCCCTTTGGTCATCCAGGTTTTAGACCCTAATCTAAAGACACCTCTCACCATCCTCTTGTACATATTCCTTCTACATCAACAATAAGGAAATGCTACTCAAATCAATTGACAAATGAATTGGAGCACCAATTTCAGATCATAGCATATTTCTCCTCAAGGGCGAGTCGAAGAATGGCCTACAATGACAAAGCTTCAAACAACACTCACAACATGATTGCACAGGAACAAAGAAGTCCCCGATGAAGAAGAGCAGATATAAAAGTAATAAGAGGATCTCAAAAGATGAATGGTTACGATGATAGATGTCCGCTCTAATGGATCATAGTTCTTGTTGTGGTTCGACAAAGTTACAAGCAGTGCAACAGATGAAGCCAAAACAACAGCAAAATGTTGACCGCTGGGTCAACAACACAACATAACTCAAGAACCAAGATGTCCTCAATGACAAAGCTGCTAACAACATGATTGCACAGGAACAAAGAAGTCCCCAATGAAGAGGCGCATACATACAAGTAATCAGAGGATCTCAAAAGATGAATGGTTACGATGATAGATGTCCGCTCTAATGGATCATAGTTCTTGTTGTGGCTCGACAAAGATACAAGCAATGCAACCGATGAAGCCAAAACGACAACAAAGTGTTGACTGCTGGGTCAACAACACAACATACCTCAAGAACAAAGAAGTACTCAATGACAAAGAGCAGACATAAGGGTAATTAGAGGATCTCAAAAGCTTGTCCTTGATAATCCGCATCGAATGCTCGGTAGGGTTTTGAACCTCAAATTAGAATAATTAAGTCCTGGATTCGGCCTGACAGACAGACTTTGCATTGGAATGCAACTTGGCCTAAAGAAGTTAAGGGTTTAGCCATACAATTTCTACAAATCCTTACAAAGTTGTCATTGGCTCACAAGATCAGAAAGCCAATCACTCAATTCTACAGATTATAGAAGTTGCTTCTGAGAATCACAAATACTCCGAATTGACAGATTTGCTGGAGCAAGTGATGGATGGAGCTTTCTCTATCCATGATGATAAGAGTCAAGTTAAACGACATTGGGTTCTTTTTGAATTTAGATTTGGCAGTAGACCTATAATGACAGAAACAGATGCTGCAGCTCGGAGCGTGGATGTGAAAGACATAAAGTTCGTCATCAATTATGATTTTCCTGAATCATGTGAAGACTATGTACATCGGATTGGACGAACAAGACAAGCTACTGCAAAGGCTATAGTCTATACTTTCTTTCCAACAACAAAACGACAGCAAAGACCACATCGCCATCAACAATCAGGTCATGTCGGGGACGACATGAATGCGGAAGGGGGGAATGTTGACCGCTGGGTCAACAACACAACATAACTCAAGTTTCGTACCAAAGTCTTATCTTTTGCGAGTTATGAAATGCTGCGGATTATGGCTATAAACGTCATTTGTAATGAGTAGTTATTCTAGTTTCAGAAGCCGGGGTGCAATGGCACTTCCAAATTGTAAATACAAAGCCATTTGACCCTTTCAACCCCATTTTTGGTTAAACCTAAGGTAGCCTTAGTATATAAGGTACCTAGGTCATTTTGTAAAGAAGACTTTTGACCATAATCAAACTTTAGCGCTGCCGTCTACTGTGTGTGAGAGAGAAAGAGAGTGAGCGTGAGCTTCATCCTCTCGCTACGCTCGGCTCACTCAACACATTGGAGATCCGACTGCACCATTGTTGTAGGCTTGAGGAGAGCTATGCGACAACGCCAAGCATTCCACGCGAGACGAAGCGCACACGCCGACGCATCTACGAGCTATTTGTGGCCGTAAGTGTATCAAACGATCTCTGTTTTCTGCCTGCTAGTAGTCTATAGAATCGTGGCAACATAAGCTACGCATAGGTACTCATAAATTTCAGTTTCGGACACTTTCAAAATTCGGCTCTGTCATCCTACGCGTTTTCCGCAGATGGGTTTAGAGTGAGGGTTTTGAGTGTAGAGGCTTAGGGACAGGTGTATCCTAGTGAGGGGATGGTGTTCCTTAAGTTTCGTATGAATCTGGCATGATTAGGTGAGTTACCTTCCGTATGTGTGTATGTGGCTAGGTGGTGTAGTTGAGGGTAGTGAGGTTCTTGATTGTGGTATAGTTGGCCTTCCTGAGTGTTGTATGTGTAGGATGGTCTCAGCCTGACAAGCTTAAGAGATTTCCTCCGTGTGCCTATCGTGTCATCTGTGTCCTCGATTGACATTATGTTGATCTAGGTAGTGTTTGCATGCACTTCATGGGTGTGTGAGTCTCTCCTGTCCAACATCTTGGAACTTCTGATAAAACACTCGTATAGTCAGATCAGGATGATCAATGACACTTTGTCCAGGTAGTAATGCATCATCTATTTCCTTCCATCGTGGATTACATGTGAATGTGATGAAGAGATCCGGTTTTCCTCTACTACGAACAATTACCATTGCATCTTGAAATAGTTGGCACATATATCTTGGACCTCCAACAAAGATGAAGGCAAAACAATTCTAC
Organism: Adiantum capillus-veneris; assembly: GCF_014529385.1. Classification (NCBI taxonomy): domain Eukaryota; kingdom Viridiplantae; phylum Streptophyta; class Polypodiopsida; order Polypodiales; family Pteridaceae; genus Adiantum; species Adiantum capillus-veneris. Next base: position 156,320,260 of record NC_140947.1, on the reverse strand, counting down.
GGCCAACATTTTGACCTTCAGCCCTCTCTAAGGCATCTCTAGCCTCAACCATGTCAACCAATCCTTGGTACACTTCACCACGAAGTGTTTTTTGGTTATTTCGAATCCACAAAAGCCGTGACTCCTCTAGAGTACTATAAGCATCCACGACATACTGTTGTAATAGCCTACCTCCTCACAGTATCATCTCTTACTTGTAAGCGAAAGACATAATATTGCTTTTGACTCAATTTTTTTCCATCGGTAGTCTGTAAATAAAGATGCCACCCATCCTCTCCACTTGGAAATAATAAAACATACAATAAGGACATATAAGCTCGATGCATGCTGGAGATTCTTTTCAAATCCCCGTGTTGAAAATTTAGTGCAATGTCGCGATAGCCAATATATCTATCATCCCCTTGTCTTGGCATAATTGCAGCAACTTCAGAACCCCTTGGAGCAAGATATTGCCAACCATCACAACGATGCTCCGCAATAACCATCCTCATATTGGATACCATAGCATCTCCAGACAAAGAAGCAGCAGATCGTAGAGCATTTGCATAAGGATTTACTCTATGCATCATCTCTTGTAAACACTCTAGAATACTATGATCTAAATTTGAAACATGATGCAATCTGTTGCTCAACTCATGTTCGGTATCAAAAAAATATAATTGTGCAAAGCGTAGGACTTCATTTTGTCCTTCGGCTGGCGCTAAAGAACCAATGCTATGATAGACAGAGCCGTGAACCTTAAAAGTGTATACACCTCTCCCACCATAATTAATAGTCTCATCGATATGGGCACCAAGAGACACAAATGCCAATGCATTATTATATCCTCGAATGTTTTGTAAGAACTGTCTACTTCTTGTTGTGGTTGAGCTCATCAAATCTTTCAATTCATTTGGTGGCTCATTCAAAGGAAGTAATTGGACCTTCCATCAGAGCAGCAATATTTACCCACAAATGTTTGGATAGTCTTTCCTTCGTCCTTCTAGGCCTTTGCTCCGCACTTGGAGCAAACATAATCTAAGCTTCCTAAATTGTGCAACAAACACTTTTTGGATAGAACTGGTGCTATAGACTTGTGATGTAAAAGGAGAGACGTTGGATATTCAAAGCGGATGGACAAACAATGCTTTTCTACTTTAGAATAGTTTCCCTCTACTAAGTTCATTGTTGTCCTAACATTCATGGCTTCAGAGTTTCCTTCATGTACAGCATGCATGCTTTGCCTTTCATTGCACTCCAATAAAGTTCCAATAGTACTTTGTAGTGAATGCCTTGTTCTCTCTCGCGCTATTTGGCGCCTCGCCTTTCGCGAATCATCACATAGTCGACTACGTCGTGCATGACTAGGTGATAATATACGTGTCCAGATACCATCTATGAAATCAGGTGCAAATAGATCTCATATAAATACAATATACCTGATATAATTTGGATCTGTCTCACTAAAAGAACATTCTTATGCATAATAAAAATCAATATAAACTAGGACATCTAACTATATCCTCTAACCTAAATACATTTGACACGTTGATACTGACTCAATTAAAAAGTACAGTTTGATGAAGATACAGCATAACATTACATATTTCTACCATAAGTAGGACTAAATACATTCGACACAACGACTTGACTCAATTAAAAAGAACAGTTTGATGAAGATACAGCAAAAACATTACATATTTCTACCATTTGTAGGATTAGTAGGAATAGGTCATTGAGAAACTTGACGCTGCTTTGGTCGAACTAATCTAGCCAAAGAACTTAATTCATTTGAGGTAGCTCGGATATTTGAAATTCTTGAACCTTGAACCTTTGTCAAAGCACTGAGCTTGTTAACGATACTTCTCAATCTTGGCACGATTTGTCATAGATTATTGTCTTGCATTTGTTCTTTTGATTCACGTTGACTCCGCGAAGCCTCTTTTTGAAGATTCTCAATAGATGCCAATATCATCTTTTGAAAATCCTCAACTTTCGAAAGTTTCTCTCTCATGTATGCCTCACTCTCTAATCTCTGCAAGTTTGATGCTTTTGTCTCTTCTCGCAATTTCCATAGTATCCCACTTTCAATCTCCAATGCAGAGCTTAAAGTTTCAACCACATCAGAGACATTGGTCTGCATTGTCTCCATCCTATTGTTTGTAGGAGGCTTTGATCTCTAGCAAGGTTTCAATAATTTGCTTCTTCCAATTCCACTCGACATTTTGAGCTGCTCTCTTTGCCGCACGCACATTTCGAATACGAAGAGATGAAAGTATCTCACGTTCATTAGCAGGTGCACTATTCCTCCCGACATTTCGAGCTGCTCTCTTTGCTGCACGCACATTGCGAATAGTAGGAAGAGATGACAATATATCCTCTTCACCGGCTGATGCACTTACAACTATCCCAGACGATATCAAGCCGTTGGTTGCAATAGCCAATGGAATGGCACAACTAATCTCCATTTTACTGTACACAAAAAACTACAGTGGTTGCAAAGAGAAATGTGACGACCGAAGAGAAGGTTTGAATGCTTGTAAATTAAAAAGTAACCCTCGTAGAATATTCACTTTTTAAGTGCTTGCTATTTTAGAATTAAAAAATACATCATCTTTATCTAGATGTGAAAAACAACAAAGGATTGCATGAGAAGTGGAAAACAAACCAAAATGCTCATGAATCACTTTTGTTCAGTATAGATAAAATTTTTGCTCAATACATGCTCAACCCCATCTACATTTGAAAATGGGAAAAGAGCGTTTAGCACTGGGACGCTTGAAAATAGGCTCCTTATGATTCTCTATCTTATCAGGTCCTACAATGCTCTTTAGCGCATTAATTTTGCTATAAACTTCAGATATAGAACAACAACCTAACTCAGAATCAAGGTAGAGGGCATCTGAATATCCCATCTTTACTCGAATCTGCAAAAGGCGTAGGTTGCGAAACCATTGACTGGGATCATTCTGGATTCTGACGAACACTTGGTGAAAGGGTGTCCCATCTCGAGTCATGGAAGTGCGGTCGTAGGTTCTCCAAGCTTCTTCTATAGTAACACCCGGAAAGAAACCTCGAACAATGCTTTGAAAGAAGTCAGCTTTGTTTTTCGGAGGGTAGTGAATCATTTTGTGATCCATTACTATCTCCATCGCTTCCAATCCATGACCAAAACATTCAGCAGATACCCTAGGTGCCATAAAGTTCCTAAGAAAAAAAAGGAGAGACATTGTAAGTGTAGTTGCTCTAGGACTTCATCCACAAAATTTGACTTTACAATATGTCTCTTTAAATAAGTCTGTTTCTAGGTATGTTTCCCATCCCTCTCTCTCCCTCTCCATCTCCCTCTCTCTCGCTCTCTCTCTCTCTCTCTCTCTCTCTCTATCTCTCACTTTCACTCTATATCTAAAATTTATAGGGTTCGGAAGCAATACTGGATCTTTCAATCATACGTGTTTTTCTCTCTATCCAACCCTTTTTGAAATCTATAATGGTTTCATGTGATCTTCTATCCATGTGGTCACCTTTTGGTGATCAAACTATGGATTATTTTGAACAATAATGCATATGTAAATGCATTAGGAGAGAAGCCCTCAGTTTGCATCATATGGAAAATAGATTAGTCCTTGCCTCGTTGGGACATCATCTCCTCCCACAATTATCAAACTCGGCATGATGTATAGAACAATCAGGTGTTTTATCTTATTGTTAAGAAGAAGATGTTGATTGTCCAAATTCCCTCTTGAATTTCTTACAACAGGGTACTTATAACCTTGGGATCTTTTGAAACTATTCATATGAGAGTGACAAACTGGTTATGTTAACTATCATTGGAATAGTATAGGTAGATTTGGAGACAAAGATACCATCTTGGTTCAGTATGAAGGCTCTCTTGGGATTGCCTTTTGAGTATCATGCCTTGATTTTCAAGACTACGCAAGAATCTCTAAGGCCTATTGGAATTGCTCTAGGCATTTACATCAAGCTCGAGATCTCTGGAAACCCTATCTATGACATTAAAATCTACATCTTTGGATGGAATTGTTACTCACATTTAACTCTTCCTACGTCTCTCGCTCTCTCTCTCTCTCTCTCTCTCTCTCTCTCTCTCTCTCTCTCTCTCTCTCTTTGTTTGTGTGTGGTTGTGTAGCATGCACGCGTGTATGTGTGTAAGTATCCTTCAAACTCAGTTCATTTTCAACTCTTTGTCTCTCTATGTGTGTATGTGTGTGTTTTCTTCCCCCCCCCCCCCCCCCCCCTCTCTCTCTCTCTCTCTCTCTCTCGCGCTCTCGGCTTAGTTCACGCCTACCAGTTGAGGATCCCATAGTACTTTTATCTTATCATTTTATCATTTGGTAATTTCATTTTTTTACTCTGACTTTGTATCAGATTCAACACATTGTAACCCTCTAGTCCCATAGGTCATTTTGGCCTTTTTGAAGACATTAATATAACATTTCCTTTCATTTTATTTCTCTCTCGATCAAGCATAGGAGTTATGGAGATCCAGACGGCTATGTAGCTATGGGGCTACATAGCAGAGAGTACAACAGAGGATTTGAGCCATACTCTCTCGATATCTAGAGTGCAAATGAGGATGGATTCTAGTAGTAGTAGTACTAATGTTCTAGTCTTTTAGCACCCACACATGGTATCAAATTCACAGTTTTGTAATAGTTTGGACTCATAGTTGATTTTGGCCTTTTGAAGACGTTAATATAACCTAATTTACCTAGAATTAGGTCAAAACTCTTACAATTTTGTAACAAATTGGTCTCATAGATCATTTTGGTCTTTTGGAAACATTAGTAGAACATTTCATGCCATACTCTCTCGATCTCGATATCTAGAGTGCAAATGAGGATGGATTCTAGTAGTAGAAGTATTTTCTAGTCTTTTAGCACCCAGACATGGTATCATATTCACAGTTTTGCAATAGGTTAGACTCATAGTTGATTTTAGCCTTTTGAAGACGCCAATATAACATCTCATTTCATTCGACTTCGTTCTCTTTCTCTCTCTCTCTCTCTCTCTCTCTATCTTCACATTTTTTGTAACAGTTTGGTCTCATAGGTTATTTTGGCCTTTTGACCTAATTGTAAAGATTAGTAGAACATTTCATTTCATTTCATTTATTTCTCTCTATCTTGAATCTACCTAGCATTGATCTAACAAATCATTTCATTTCATTAACCTCAACCTAATTTACCTCAAAACATTAACCTAATGAAACTCAAAACATTCACAATCATTTTGGTCTTTTAAATTCATTCCATTTCATAACATAGTTATATTTGATTTCATTTCATTTCATTAACAAAACATCTCTCCCTCTCTCTCTCTCTCTCTCTCTCTCTCTTTGTTTGTGTGTGTGTGTAGTATGCGTGCGTGTATGTGTGTAAGTACCCTCCAATTGAGTTCATTTTTATCTCCCCCACCACTACCTGCTCCTTCGGAGAGAGAGAGAGAGAGAGAGAGAGAGAGAGAGAGAGAGAGAGAGAGAGAGAGAGAGAGAGAGAGAGAGAGAGAGTCGCTCACGTGCCAATACCCACATGCTCCCCTGCTGAGCCGTTTAACCATAGCTGCTGCATGGCAACATGGCAATACGTAGCCATGCCTTGCACTCCCCTCGAGGAGCCAATACGCAGCCACACGGGGGGGGAGAGAGAGAGAGAGAGAGAGAGAGAGAGAGAGAGAGAGAGAGAGAGAGAGAGAGAGAGAGAGAGAGAGAGAGAGAGAAACTGTCGGGGACACACACACACACCCATTACCAACCTGCTGCTTCTTCGTCTTCTTCTTCTCTCTCTCTCTCTGTCTCTCTCTCTCTCTCTATCGCGTGGTTGCAAATATGGCTCTATGAGCTCGTGTGCTTCCGAATATGACTCACGGCTCTATGAGCTTGCAACTTGCAAGATGGCTTGAAAGCCAGGCAGAGACGCCACCTCCAGGCTTGAAAGCATCGCAGAGCCGCCTGACGCAGAGCCGCCATTTGAATTCGAAATAAGGCGCTGAAAAGCAATTTGTCTCTAGCCTTCATTTCGTAGAAACAAACACGTGGAAAATGAAGTGCTCCGCCATAGAATGTTAGTAGATGCATAGCGTCCATGGCTCATTTGGAGCATGGAGTTGTTGTGTATGGTTGTCAAGAGTACACATCCTTGAACACTTGTAGAGAGAGAGAGAGAGAGCTTGTGATTTTTTTTTAAATCAAAAACATGTTACCTTGTTTTTGTCTTAGTACCATATTTAATTCATTGCAATAGTGATGTCAAATTTTGATATGAACCATAAAAGGTTTAGAATCACTGTAAATTGATGATCCAAATTAGTTGTAATATGAAAAAAAAAAACAATATGGTGTCCCCTTTTTATGTTTGAAGAAAAAAACGGGAGAACATGCAAGTTTCTTTGCATAGGGGCACTTGCACGACCCTCCTCAATTTTATAATACATGGAAGGTGCTATTCCCACAGCAGCATGAAATTTTTAGTGTTCTCGTTTTAGTGGATGTCATTATTGAATAAAGAATTCAAAGGCTTTTACATACCCTTCTCAATTGCTGGAACCTATGCAATGTTGTTGGCTAAACCTTGATACATGACTCATTGTGCATTCAAACGTACACTTGGACCTAGCTTATAAATCGACCAAAGAGTTGCCATGCACAATGTCTTTTTTAGATGGTATATCCTAATAATCTATTCATAAATATGTTTGCACATGACAATGCCATGCACAATTCTACATATATTCAAGCTAAAAGCATAGGTAAACACTTTTGTTGGAATATACGGTCCAAAGGGAATAGCACGCTTTAAGATACATGTGGAACAAAGCATTGTCAACAATGACATCTCCTCTCTTTCTTTCAAGAGCCCTTGACTAGTAATCCCATCATGAATGTAATCCCTTGTCTTGCATATCCCAGAATGAATGTAATTGAAGCAACAAAAAGCTCATCCACATGGACGTCTTACATGAGGCCACATACCTCCAAAATGCAAGTTTAGGTGATTGCCTCTAGAGAGAAGCCCTTGCTTGCATACATTAAAACCAGAATTACATTGTCCCTCCTTTACTACATCCGTGTGACTACATGCATTGAGGACGTTGACAAAAGTGATTGCATTTAGGGAGATGCCTTCACATTGCATCTATTGAAAATAGTGCAAAGCGTCCATAGTTGTTTTCTTCTACAGATGAATTTGAGAGATCCACTCAAACCATTCAAAAGTTTCCTCACCTTGACCTTATTGCTCATTTCATGCAATCAATGAACTAAAGAGAGTCAAAGTATTGTGTGTGCCAAATGTATTCAAGAGTAAAGCGAAGAATAGAAAGATAAATCTTTGAATTTAAGGCAATGTTTTAAATTGGTGCCAAATCCTATTGAAGGTTGTGATAAGATTTTTTCAAGGTTGGAAGAAGTCAATATTACCTTTTCACGAAAAAGTATATATTTGGTGTCAATGAAGTACTGATTGCGGGACATATGTATGGTCCTTATCATAAAAGGCCTTTGTCCAACAAAGGTGGATGCCATTAAAAACATAACACAAATATTAAGATTGCTGGGTGCATTCATCTTATTTTTTATTTTGATACCATGCCATGCACATGTAGTAGATCGTCTTTGTCAGTTGTTGAGAAAGAATCAAAAGTTTCAATTGGAAGAAGAGCATAAAAAAGCTATGAGAAAGATAAAGAAGCTACTTCTTTCATCTCTAAACTTGAGGAAGGTAGACTATGCATGTGGAGGACCTATGATTGTGACAATAGATACAAGTCCTATAGGGGTTGGGCAATAAGGGAAAATGATGAAGAAGAAAATAGGTGATGGAAGAAAATGGGTATGTGGTGAGGTTTGGTGTAAGGCTTTGAGTTCTCTCCCATGCAATTATCTCAATGGAAAGAGGGAATAGTGGGGAGTTGTTACATCATTGAAGTGTGACAAGGTTTACTTGATAGGAGCAATAGTGATTGTTAGGGTAAACCCAACTTGTGGCACCATATGGGAAATCCCTCTAGCGACCTAGGAAAGATGATATAATGACATGACCCAATAGCAAGAGGATGCAACCTCTCTAGCCAATGGTTGTAAAACACTAAGCCTACTTAAGAGGCTATTTTCTGATGAATTATTGCACTTTGAATCTATCATTGTGTCTATAATTTCTTTCTCTCTCTCTCTCTCTCTCTCTCTCTCTCTCTCTCTCTCTCTATGCTCTTGCCCGTAGCCCTAACCCTAATCTCCATCTCTCTAACCCTAACTCTAACACCATTGTCAAGCTAAGGCTCCATCCTCCATAGCCTAATGCTACACCATTGGTGATTAGGGAACACGCTTCCCAACAAGTGGGATCAGAACGTGGTTAGTGATTAGCACTTCCTAATCAAACCCCGTCCATTATAAATATGTCCATCAATCTAGGGCTATCTATCTTTCCATTGCACACTAAATAATATACTCTCAGTTGTGTGCCTTGAGCTTCCTTCGTCTTCTCCAAGATGTGTGCGTTTCTCTGCAACCCTAATTCCAACAATTGGTATTAGAGCAGGTTGCGTCCTCTCGGGCTTAGTCGCCAGCAGCTCCAACACACACCTGCTCACTTTCTTCTATTTTTGTGAGCTGTGGCGAGCGTTTGCAGGTCGACAAAATTTTTGAGAGTGCTCATAGAGCTTAGTCTGCTCAGATTTCTGATTCGGGCTCGTTTCGGCCTCCATTTCCACTACACCATGACTGCAGAGGGAATTTTGTCATTTGGTGCAGAATTTTTGTCAGTGTCGATTACTACATAAAAGGTCCCATATAGTCTGCTGCGGGTTGTGCTATATAGGACGTACTGGTCTCACTCAGTTTCTATTCATTTCGGGCAGTTTTCAGATTAAGTGCAGGCATTTTCCGTGGCAAACAACAACACAGATGTGTTCAAGATGTTTGTTGCTGAGGACAGATTGGATGGGGACAATTACCCTATGTGAGCTTACATGATGCAGCATGTTCTTGTGCCAAAGGGCGTCTAGAATATTGTGCAGGACATTGATGTACGTTCTGGTTCTGAGGATGTAGTCGATGTTGAGGATGTTGCAGGTCTTGCTGCAAGGATTGTTGCTATTAGAGTTGTTTTGCCTACGGTAGAACAAGCTCATTGGGATGTAAAGGATGCGTAGGCTCATGCAATGATTGCGTTGTCTATAAAGCGTACCATTACTCCTCACATTCGTTCAACGAAATCTGCAAAACTGGCTTGGGATATTCTAACAGGTCTTTATGCAAGCCGCAATGAGGCTAAAATTGCTTTGCTGCGTAAAGAGCTGGAATCGAAGATTATGCATGAGGAAGATGATATGGACACTTTCCTTGCTGGTGTCAAGGATATGAATGAGCAACATATTTCTGCAGGTGAAGTCATTTCAGACAGTTCCCTTGTGCAGACTGTTCTTGATGCCTTACCAAATTCTTACCAGACTTTTGCTTAGTACTTGGAGACTTATGACCCAAGGAAATCATGAAGTTGTCAAGTTTGATGCATTATGCACATTGTTGTTGCAAGAGTCACTTTCCAGAAAAAACATGACTAGGCAACACGCAGTTGAAGAAGCTTTTATTGCTTCTCAAAGAAAGGGTGGTAACAACAATGCAGCCACTTCTTATGGTTCTACTGCGAGTGGCAAAACTTCTGTTCCTAATGCTTCTACTGGTAGAAATTCGTTTGAAAAATCCGGTGATAAGGGCCAAAAGAAGATGTGTTGCCATTTTTGTAAAACTAATGATCACTTGATCAAGCAGTGTCCTAAGTTGAAGACCAAAGAGGCTAAGAAGAAAGGGGGTGGTTCCACTACAAATGCAGCCATTGTTGAGTCTTTTGTGAAAGCAGACCGTGATGCTACATGGGCTTTTAGTGCAGAGTGCACTTACAATCCTGTTGTCCATGATGCATGCATGTCAGTTGTTGCAGATTCACATGTGTGGTATTTCGATAGTGGTGCTACAAAGCACATTACCTCACGTCGTGAATTGCTCACCTCTCTTGAGTCTGCCCCTCATGGGAATTCAATCACTTGTGCCAACAATGCCTCTTATCCGGTTCAAGGGGTTGGAAACATTGTGCTTACTACTGACAGTTCTTTCACACTTGTTGATGCACTTTATGTACCTAGGATCAAGAAGAATCTTTTGTCTGTATTTGCACTTGTTAGACTTGGACTTGTAGTCAAATTTGTGGACGACAGATTTACAGTTCATGATCTCAGTTTTGGTGATGAAATTGTTGCATCTGGCCTTTTGTGTTGTGGGTTGTATAAGCTCACTTTGTATGACAAGTGTGGACAAAGTTTTGCAAATGCAGCTACAGATTCAAGGAATGTTTCAGATGCAAAACTGTGGCATGCACGTTTTGGGCATCTGAATTTTGCCAGTTTTCTGTGTTTGCAAAAATCTGATATGGTTGCTTCTTTGCTGCCTCTTGGAGCACCTGTCAAACATGTTTGTGAAGGCTGTATTTTGGGTAAGATGCAACGTTTGAAGTTTCCAAAGGATGGTTCAGTTAGGGCCACATGCAGGTTGCACCTTGTGCATAGTGATGTTTGTGGGCCCATTCAAACTCCGTCCTTCAGCAATTACCTTTACTTCGTGACTTTCATTGATGATTACTCCAGGCATGCATGGGTATTTCTGCTCAAAGTGAAGTCCGAAGTTTTTATGTGCTTCAAACAATTTCTAGCTATGGCTGAAAAAGTATCCAAATTTACTATAGGCACCCTCCGTTCCGATCGAGGGGGGGAGTACATGTCTCATGAATTTAATGCATTTCTGACTAGTCGTGGGATAAAACACCAATGCACGATGCCTTATACACCTCAGCAAAATGGTGTTGCTGAGAGGAAAAACAGGTCACTTGCGGAAATGGCACGATGTATGGTCAAAAGTCAAGCTTTGCCGCATTCTTTTTGGCTTGAGGCCATCATGTGTGCCACTTATGTACTAAACAGGTGTCCTGCAAAAGCTTTGCAGTCTATTACTCCATATGAAGCATGGCATGATAGAAAGCCTTCTATTGAGCACATGAGTGTTTTTGGTTGTTTGACATATGCTTGCGTGCCACAAGCACAACACAAAAAATTGTATGATAAGCTTGCCAAATGCATTTTTGTTGATTATAGTGCTGAAAGCAAAGGTTACAGGTTGTATCATCCGCAAACAAAGTGTATTTTGGTTTTACATGATATAGTGTTTGTGGAAGATTCTGTTCAGCCCTTATTGTCATGTACTAGAGACAATAATGTAAGCTCACAAAACATTTATGACACTTTGTTGCCTCTTTCCAGTGGTGGAAGTTCAAATGTAAATTCCAATGAGGCAAATGTACAGCCTATGGGGGTTTTTGAAAATGTTACAGCTCAGCCTATTACTGATGCAGATGTACATAATGTACTTGATGGGGAAAGGGCTGAAAATGAGAAGGGTAGAGGTATGCCAAAATGGTTGGTGCATACATTGCGTGACAATAAATTGGATGCACCTTTGTCTAGTCGTACTTGTTTAGGCTATCGCCATGTATCCTATGCATCAGATTGTTATGCTTTGGCTGTGTCTAGCTTACATGATGTTGAGGAACCTCTATCTTTTGATGAAGCATAGAATTCAAAAAATTGGATGGCTGCCATGCAATCAGATTATGATGCATTACCATGCACAATGTCTTTTTTAGATGGTATATCCTAATAATTTGTTCATAAATATGTTTGCCCATGGCAATGCCATGCACAATTCTACATATATTCAAGATAAAAGCATAGGTAAACACTTTTGCTGGAATATATGGTTCAAAGGGAGTAGCATACTTAAGATACATTTGGAACAAAGCATTGTCAACAATGACATTTCTTCTCTTTCTTTCAAGAGCCCTTGACTAGTAATCCCATGATGAATGTAATCCCTTGTCTGGCATATCCCAAAATCAATGTAATTGAAGCGACAAAATGCTCATCCACATGGACGTCTTACATGATGCCACATACCTTTAAAATGCAAGTTTAGGTGATTGCCTCTAGAGAGAAGCCCTTGCTTTGCATGCACTAAAACCAGAATTACATTGTCCCTCAGTTACTACATCTGTGTGACTACATGCATTGAGGACTTTGACAAAAGTAATTGCATTTAGGGAGATGCCTTCCCATTGCGTCTATTGAAAATAGTGTAGAGCGTCCATAGTTGTTTTCTCTACATATGAATTTGAGAGATCCACTCAAACCGTTCAAAAGTTTCCTCACCTTGACCTTATTGCTCATTTCATGCAATCAATGCACTGAAGAGAGTCAAAGTTTTGTGTGCGCCAAATGCATTCAAGAGTAAAGCAAAGAATACAAAGATAAATCTTTCAATTCAAGGGAATGTTTTAAATTGGTGCCAAAAAATCCTATTGAACATTGTGATAAGTATTTTCAAGGTTGGAAGAAGTCAATATTACCTTTCACAAAAAAGTATATATTTGGTGTCAATGAAGTATTGATTGTGGGGCATATGTATGGTCCTTATCATAAGAGGCCTTTGTCCAACAAAGGTGGATGCCATTAAAAACATGACACAAATAATTAAAACAATAACTAAAGGCAAAGAGTGTTGTGTGCATTCATCTCATTTTTTATTTTGATACCACACCATGCACATGTAGTAGATCGTCTATGTCAGTTGTTGAGAAAGAATCAAAAGTTTCAATTGGAAGAAGAGCATAAAAAGGCTATGAGAAAGATAAAGAAGCTACTTCTTTCATCTCTAAACTTGAGGAAGGTAGACTATGCATGTGGAGGACCTATGATTGTGACAACAGATACAAGTCCTATAGGGGTTGCCCATGGATGGCAATAAGGCAAAATGATGAAGAAGAAAATGGGTATGTGGTGAAGTTTGGTGTGAGGCTCTGAGTTCTCTCCCATGCAATTATGAAGATCTAAAGAGGGAATAGTGGGGAGTTGTTACATCATTGAAGTGTGACAAGGTTTACTTGATAGGAGCAATAGTGATTGTGTTAGGGTAATCCCAACTTGTGGCACCATATGGGAAAGCCCTCTAGTGACCTAGGAAAGATGATATGATGACATGGCCCAATAGTAAGAGGATGCAACCTCTCTAGCCAATGATTGTAAAACACTAAGCCTACTTAAGAGGCTATTTTCTAATGAATTATTGCACTTTGAATCTATCATTGTGTATATACTCTCTCTCTCTCTCTCTATGCTCTTGCCTCATAGCCCTAACCCTAATCTCATCTCTCTAACCCTAACTCTAACACCATTGTCAAGCTAAGTTGTAGATGATTGAGACAGTCTCATTGGGTGGGAACCGGCTCCTGTGAGACGAACATTGGATCAGTCAGTAATTACCACGACAGTTACCATAGTAATTTCCAAAGCATATAAATAGGACCCATTACATTGTAATCGGGTGGGCATAAATCGTGGGCATGAATTGAGTCATTTGTCGGCCGTACCTCTATTTAATCTTTTGATTCATAATCCTTAGCCCTGAGTTGTTCTTGAGCTACATCATCTTTATTGTAATCTTTCATCTGTAATCCTAAATACAGCAGTACAGTATACTCCAGTCATACATACTCCAGTATACTCCAGTCTGAATCTGAATCTGAACATCATTCTCAGTACTTCAGTCTGGTTCTCATTTCAGTAGATGTATTCCAGTTCAGTTTCTATTTCCTTGTCCAGTCTACTATTTGAACTAACACATCACCAATAGCTGTAAACTTTTAACGCTGGAATCAGCTATCTGAAGAGATCAGCTCCAATTCCATTATGGCGATCACGATGGCTAGAGCTGTTGCTCGTTGACTAGAAAACTCATCTCCCAATTGGAAGTTTCTCAGTTGCAGTAATGGCACCCAAAACCAGTCGTGGCCGTAAACCATCCTACCATGTTGACCCTATTCCTGAGGAGTCAGAAAGAGACTCTGATCCCAAGCATGACTTGGTGACTGACACTGAGGCTCAGGAGGAGCCAAGTCAGGCTGATGAGGTGCAGGACTCACAGCATTCCAGTCAGTCCAAACGTAGAAGGGCAGAAAGGAAAGCACGCAAGGCTATAAGTTCTCGGTCCAGGCAGGGGGACGAGGGTGCCAAACGCAGTAAAGGCAGTTGCCATACTTCTAGTAGACAGGCTAGGGAGGACATAGAAACGGAGACAGAAGAAGATATTAATTGGGATGCAGATACCGACAACTGTAAGTAAACTCCAAAGCAGCGTCCAGACTCTAATATGAGAAGTGGAAGGACCAACAATGATCAGCATGATTACACATCCTCGTTAAAAATCTCTTTTCCAGTATTCAAAGGAGGCAAGAAGGATGATCCGGATGTTCACATCCAAGCTTTTGAGCAGTATGCAGAGCTGAAAAATATTGATGAGGATGACTAGGGTGAATACTTTTCGCAAACGCTGAAGGAGGCAGCGAGAAAGTGGTACTACCATTACCCGGCTTGCCAGCTTAGATCCTATAATAAACTACTTAAAGCCTTCAGATTGGAATATTCCGACAACAGAGGTGATGAGGATATTCTTTGTGAACTAGATAAGATTAAGCAGAGAAAATTGTCAGTCCGAAGCTATGTTGAGAAAATCAAGGAGCTGACAAGGCAACTGCAGGGATCACCATCGAAAAAGTGACTGCGAGCATGGTTCTTGAATGGCTTTTGCAACAAGAAGCTTAGGGAGCAGGAGGTGCCAGCACCGACGTTGAAATTCAATGATTTGGTGCAGCGAGCCCTGAAGCTGGAACAACAAGCTAAGAAGGAAAAAGGTCATAAGAAGAGGAGGTCCAGTTGTAGCAGTTCTTCTACTGATAACTCTGATTCAAGCGGAGTTTCCAACAGTTCTGAGAGTAGCTCCAATGAGAAGACCAAGGATAAGCCTAAAAAGGGGTCTTGGGCTAGGAAGATTGGAGAGATGGCTTGAAAAATTACTTAGATTAGCCAGACCAAACAACCAGTGAGAAGAATGGAGACTTGGTGTTCAAAATATAAATCTAAGGACCATGTTTCCAACGAGTGCCCACAGTGTACTTATTGTAAAGCCTATGGCCATTTATGGAATAACTGTATTAGGATTCATCTTTTCAAAAGGGGAAAGACTTGTCAGTAGTGGCATATACCAATGCCGAACCAGTAAGAGTGGAAGCTGACAACGCTTCTCAGGAGGAGAAACTAGGTACCAGTGGTATTGGTCCAGGGCGCGACAGATACCAAGCGAGTACTGGTCGGGGTCGGGGGCGTGGTAACTTCCAGAGCCGAATTCTGAATTGCTATACTTGTGGAAAGTATGGGCATTTCGCGGCTCAATGTCCATACACACCTGGGATTGCGGCTACTGAGGTGAAGGTACTAGAGCCAGTTCCAGTACGAGCAGTTACACGAAGCAAAGGAGTAGTAATTGAGGAAATCCCAGAGATTCCAGAAAAACCAATCACTAATGAAAGCAGCAAATGGGCTCAACAGAGAGAGGTATGGAAGGCCAAGGGCAAAGAAAAGGTGGTTGAAGAATGGCAGGAGCAGAGAGAACTAGCGGCAAAAATCACATAGAATTTAGCCAAGAAGCTGCCAGAGCAGCCAGAACGTTCTGAAGCACGGGTCATTCAAAAGATACCATCCCAATCTACTCAGACAGATCAGTCAAAGCCCGTCATACCTGAGACCATGCTAGCTGCAGTACAAGGGATGATTGAAGAGTTGGGAATTGATAGAGGAGCTGAAAGCACTACAAGGAAGGAATGGCATTGTGAAGATATTACCAGTTCTTTGAGCTCCGACAACCACTTTGACCAAGAGAAAGAGGAAATTCATGTCAAAATTTGTGATAGAATCCATAACTCATTGTGGAGTTGGAAGACATTAGAAGAACTTTGCCTGAAGCAGCGAAATTCATCAGACAACGAAGGAAGGCTGAGGCAGAGGCCACGATAGTCGACTTGATGGTTGTCCGAGATGATGAAGTGCCGCTAATTCAAATAGATTACAAAGTTCTAAAACAATGGGAACCACTTTCGAGTGTCATCTTGGATGGAGGAGCAAGAGTAAACATCATGGGAGTACATCTTCAGCAGAGGATGGGCAGTACAAATTTGAAGCCAACACCTTTCAAAGTGCGGATGGCAGATCATCGAGTCGTGCAAGCTACTGGTATGATCGAAAATATGCCAATACGAGTGGGCAAGGAGAAGTTCAAGACCAGTTTTCTAGTTTCGATTTGCAAGGAGCATATGGATTGCTACTAGGGCGCCCATGGTTGCGAACGACACAGGCTGTTCACAACTATGCTAATCAAACTCTGACTCTACAAGGGGCCAATGGCAAAATCCAGATTCAGACAAACAATACTAGAAGCTGGAGAAAGGAGCTGAGACCTAAAGAACTATGCTAGAAGTATAAGATCAAGAAGATTGAAAAGATGTTAGCAGCTCTAAATGTTTTTCCCTTAGCAGAAATTGATCTCAATGCAGCTCTACTGAACAAGGAGCAAGGTGACAAACAGAAGAAGTAGTTTCCAGACCAGTTTACTGAACTCAATTCAGGAGAACGATCAGTTCAATTAATTGGAAGGTCGGAAGGATCAATTGAATCCAGTACGCCAGATGAGCCAACACATTCTGGGGAGGACAAGGCAAATCAAAACAGTGATTTGGAACTCAAAGGGCCATCTTGGGATTATGCTAAAGAGTCAACCAAGAGAAAAGGCGGCAGGCCTAACTGGTTACTCCCAAATGACCAAGAGATCGAGGGATGGAATCTAGGCTCTGAAGACAACCCTAGAATGATCAAAGTTAACAAACATCTCAACCTATCAATGAAGGAGAAAGCACGCAAAATGTTCCAGCATTACAAAGATGTTTTTGCCTGGGAACACAGTGATCTAAAAGGGGTGGATCCAGAGGTCTGCCATCACAGAATACCACTAAAGCCAGATGCCAGGCCAGTAAGACTGCAGCAGTACCGAATGAATCCCAATTATGCTAAGAAGGTCAAGGAAGAGATTGACAACCTTCTCAAAGCTGGGTTCATCACTGAAGTAGCCAGTAGCGATTGGTTGTTTCCTATTGTAGTTGTTCCCAAAAAGAATGGGAAGTTGAGAGTATGTGTGGATTATAGGAAACTTAATGCTCAAACCATCAAGGATCCATTTCCATTGCCTTTCACATATATGTTGCTTGATGAGATTGCAGGGTATGAGATGTACAGTTTTATGGATGGATATAGTGGCTACAACCAATTACAAATTGCTCCTGAGGACCGGGGGAAGACCACTTTCATTACAGAGTTGGGAGCATTTATGTATTTGGTAATGCCATTTGGCCTATGCAATGCACCAGCCACTTTTCAACGGTGTATAATGGAGATATTCAACGAGTTTCTTCATTGGTTCCTTGCCATATTCATGGACGATTTCACTATATTCAGCTGAGGAACAACATTTACTATTCCTGGAAATGGTTTTTAAGTGTTGTTAGGAGAAGCGGATTTGTCTGAATCCATTTAAATCTGTTTTCCTAGTCTGGAAAGGACAACTACTGGGACATGTAGTATCCCTCAATGGAATAGAAATGGCCAACGACAAGATCCAATGTGCTCAACAGGCCAAGGCGCCCATGAATACATCTGAGTTAAGTTCTTTCTTGGGATATATTAACTTTTACAGAAGATTTGTGCATAAATTTGCCTCCCAAGATTTACCACTGTATGAGCTCACAAAGAAAACCAGCAAGTTGCTGAGTGTGAGGAAAGTTTCCAGAACTTAAAAAGTGCCATTATTAGTAAACCAGTCCTTCAAAAACCAAATTGGGATGTTATCTTCCATGTACATGTGGATGCTTCAGGGCTGACGATGGGGGCGATACTAGCCCAGTCAGATGGAAGGACTGACTATCCTGTCTACTTCGCCAGTCGCAGATTCAGTCAGGCTGAACAAGGTTATACAACCATTGAACGAGAAGCTCTAGGGATGGTTTTCAGTGCTACAAAATCCAGGCATTATTTGCTAGGCAAATTGTTTCATTTCTATGTGGATCATTAGGCTCTCTTATTCTTGATTAGTAAAGTCATTATTCAAGGCAGGCTAATATGGTGGATGATGTTCCTTATGGAATTTTAATTTCGGATTTTCCATAAACCTAGCAAGCACCACTGTGGCGCTGATTTTATCTCTAGGAGTACGGAGGGCTATTCTGAAGTGTCTTTAAGAGACGAACCAGTGGATGCTGAATTATTTCAGCTGGAAGCAGCAGAATCAGTTGATCCTGAATTATATGAAGTATATCAATTTCTTTATCAGGGTGGTTTCCCAGATGACTGGAAGCAACACCAGAAGAAGGCTTTGGTCGTCAAAAGCTTAAAGTTCACCATCATCGGGGGCTCACTCTACCGATTGGGTGTTGATGGTATTCTTCACCGATGCGTGCCTATGGAGGGGAGAATGCAAGTTATCTCAGAGGCACATAATGGAGAATCTGGTGGACACTTTTCTACTGATGTTACTTACAAGAAGATTCTCCAGGCTGGTTTATGGTGGCAAACATTGATATCTGATGTCAAAAGCTTTTGCAAAACTTGTGACATATGCCAAAGAGTGGGTAGACCCACAACTGCAGACATGACTCCCTTAACACTAGTACAACCACTGGGTTTTCATGAAATGGGGTTTGGATTTTATGGGACCTTTCAAGAAGGTTACTCCCAGGAAGAATATGTATATAGTGATGGCCACCTGCTATGTAACCAAGTGGGTAGAAGCTAAGGCTCTTCCTCATAACACAGCCAAATCCACTGCAAGATTTTTATTTGAGAATATTGTATGTCGCTATGGATGTCCTGTGGAGATTGTGTAGGACCAAGGGACACACTTCATCAATGACACTATGGAGATCCTTCTGGATATGCTTTCAGTCAAGCATCGAAAATCCACACCTTATTATCCTAGATGCAATGGACAGGTCGAAAGCAGTAACAAGACCATTAAGACTATTCTCACTAAGATTGTGCAGAAAAAGCCAGACCAGTGGGATTTGAAGCTTTAGAATGCTTTATGGGCATACAAGACAGCTTATAAGGTCACTACAGGATTGACACCATTCCAAATGGTATATGGCACTGAAGCTGTTGTCCCTATGGAATTTGTTATTCCAAATCTCAGAATGGCTGTAGAATATGGGTTAGATTTCAATCACAATCTTAAGAAGCGACTGGAGGAGCTTACCCAATTAGATGAACTCAGACAACGGGCTATGCTGGAATAGGAGATTGTTCCATAAAGAAGGAAACACTGGCATGACCGAAGGATAAGGTTCGGAAGTTTCAGAAAGGAAATCTGGTACTCCTATATCAGTCCAGATTGGGTTCTAAGAAGCCGAATCTAAAGATAGCATGGGCAGGACCATTTGAAGTGGACTGGGTTTTGTCCAATGGCACGGTAAGACTGAAAGACCTATCTGGATTACTGCTGCTAGGGGTGTCTAATGGAGCTAAAATCAAGCTCTACTATTCAGAAGTTAGAGAGCCTTGCCATGAACGGGGTACTGAGGATATGGACGCTGAAGACCAAGAAATTCCAGAATCAGCTATCTTGGGGCTTTTTCATGTATAGCCAGTTCCAGTTTCAGAACCAGTTTCAGACCACAGCGCGACCAAGCCAGGCTGATACCAGGACCAGAACAATGGGGACACAGTTATCAGTTTTTAGGCAACCAATGGTCAGATGGAATATCAGTGGTAATCATTTCAATGACGAGTGAAAGTCTTGTCCAATGCATGTCTGCCACGTCAGAGCTGCGGTGCACAGAAGTCTATGAACGATAAGTGGTGGAGCTTTTATGGCGCGAACGCGTATAACAGTAAGGCGAGTAGGCGTTTTTCCTCTCAAATCCCCTGCGGGACGATTACCTCATGTTGTCCACTCGCCATCGCCGAGCTCTGAAGTATCTACATTGCAGCCGCAGACCTCATCCTATGAGGAGACCGTGGATTGTCGTCTGACTTTGCCAGCCACACCTGGATACGGTTTCAAAGAATCAAGTAAGTCATCTTCTTCTTCACCTGCTTCATCATCTTCACGGTGCATGGGTAGGAGGAAACTGTCAGAAAGATGCAGGACACTATTGACGAAACCCAAGCTCTTATTTTACTGCTACAAAGGCAACTCTTCCACTCATCCCGTACAACAAAATTCAGTGTTATGTGTTTACTGAGCAAGCTATGACTCTACTCCGACTGTGGGACTTGCGTATGGTTCTGCAAGCCACAAGGATTGAGTTTGACACAGCCATCATAAGGCAAGTCTTGGACTCTTTTAATGATGAATATGGTAGTGCTATGATTTATGGCCAGAAGGTGTCTGTCACACCAGAAAGCATTGCTTTTGCATTCCGTATGCCAATTGGGCCCAAGCCGTCTGTGGCAACTGCAGAGCAGATCAATGCATCTTTGAAGGAGGATGATCTTGCTAAGAGGAAAAGGAAAGCCAGTGCGCAAGGGATTCCAATTGCAGGACTGGAAGCTCCCGCTGCTTATCAATTTGTGGCTGAAGCTCTGAGTCTAAAGAATAACCCGACATATGTGTCAGAGAAACTGTTTGCCATGCTTTTAGCAAAACGACTGGATTCCAAAGTCTCTATCAACCTCTGCCAGATATTGTCGCACAATGTTCTTTAGCAAACTGCCAAGCTGAAATCTCAAAGTGTATTCAAGGCTTGGTATGCTTGGCAGTTTCTGTACTGGGCAACTGCTCCAGACACCCATGTTTAGGTGAGAATGGCTTGGAGTCAGAAGCCGTTTCCACTATCCAAAAATATCGACTTGTCATGGGACGAAGAAGAGCTAGAAAGTCAGTCAACTCCTACTGGACAGAAAAGAAAGGCTAAACAAGATGCACTTGGCAGTCCAAAGAAGCCAAGGACGACACTGACTAAGAGCAGTGCTCTTCTGAAGCAACTGGAAAGTCAAGTCAAAACAGTGTCTACTGAAAGGACTCCAGTTAGCCAGACTGAACAACAGACTGACCAGACCACTGATGGAATCAACCAGTCAGTAGGCCAGATTCTAGTAACCACCAGTACTGGCCAAGATCAGACAGAAAAGGCTAGTCCTGAGCAATCAGCAGACCAGGTTGATAAGGGCAAAGGCCCAACTTCTCCAAATCCACTGGGCCAAGTATCCATCCCATACAGTGAAGAAGCCCTGCACTTGACCAAGAAAGATAGGTTACAGCAGCTGCAAACTCATCCACTCAAGGGACGTCTCCTATTGCAGAAATCTGATTATGTTGCATTACCTTATATGGCTCCTGTCACAGTCTATGAGCCAACTGATTCTGACCCAACAACAGTTAATGATGGCTGTTCAATACTCATTCAGTCATCATGGAATACTATTGTCAATTGTATGGGACAAATGCTGGATGCTGCAGGGTCAGAAGATGAACTAATTAAGGTAAAAACTGAATTGAGGGAGGCTGAGAAGAAGATTGAAAAGCTGGAGCAAGGGAGAGCAGCCCAGAACTTGCACCACACTCTCCTTGAAGCTCACTCAGATAGGACCATTCAACAGTTACAAAGTAAGCTAGCCAGGGTAGAGTCTGAGCTGCAGACCATGCGAGAAGAAAAGGCTGAAGCACAACGAGTTGCTGATAGGTTCGAAACCATGCTAAGAATGAAGCGAGTTGAGTTCAACTCTTTACTGATCCGCCACAATGCTCTGAAGACCACATTAACAAAAAGATATATTTATAATAGTCTGGCCGAGATCTTGAATCCAACAGGAAATGCTGTTTTCGACATGGATAACTTGAAGTCTCTTATGGAGACGATGCAGAGTGATTTGTAGGATAAAGTTACTGAATATAATAGTGCTCTGACAAATCAAGCTATCCTTGATTACATTGAACATCAGACTACCATTGAAGAAGATGAGGATAAGGAAGAAGAAGTAGAGAAGGAGGAGGGTGAACCAGACGAAGGGCATAATGATGATGATGATGATGCCTCTCCTCCATCTCCACCTCCAAGACCTGGTACTGGTGGTACAGGGCCAACTGGAGGAAATCAGTCATCACAGGCAAACCAGCCAGACCAGCATGAAGGACAGCAGCCGAGCAATCAACAACTAGAAGAGCAACAAACCAGCAACACTGGGAATCCATCGGCACACCAGTCACAATACAACAGGGATGTTAAAGGGAAAGGCAAAGCTGTGACTGAGGGATCGGCAGGTGATGAGCAACATTCATTAGAGCTCATCACGCTAAACAAGAGATTGAGACATAAGCAGGCTCCTATAACCAGGCGATATCTGGAGGATGATGATCTTATCTTTGATCTGGAACGCTTTCAGCGACTGTATGTCGGAGCCAGGGAAATGATTGAGCATTGGAAATTAGCTGCTTTCCATGATCAAGAGGCCTGCCAATTACCTGCCCATCCCAACACAATACAACTATTGGAAAGGGTGCCTGAATGGATACTAACTGCTGAAGAGAGAGTAACCAATCCACATTGGCAACGATAGTCTACTGCAAATTGTCGCTCTCTGGCTATGGAATTAGAGCTTCTGCTAAGAAATAAGCAAACATATAGAGGCATGAAGGATGTCAGGCATCAATTGAAAGAGGTCTTAGTGCAAACACAGATTGCTAGGGGAGTTCTAGATCAAAGGGTGCGGACCATTCTTGAAGACCAGACTGCCACCAGCAAGGGACCTCAAACTCGAATGTCAGTGGGAGAACAGACAACTGCTCTCCAACGACTGTTTCAGCTGGTTAGAGTAACCAAAAAAATGATGCAGCAAGAGAACCAGGCTGTCCTTAACTTCTTAGAATTTGTGCATGATTCCCCAGTTCTCTTGTATGCTTTACCAGCAAGAGAGGCAGAGTTGCCAAGATTTTTTCCAGCACTTTACCCTCAACATCTAGAACCAGTCGATCGGCTCACATATTTCAAGATTACTGATCTTCTTCAGGATTGGTATGAGCGATTGACTGTGGAATGGAAAACTTGGCAAACACTGTTCAACGATGCTCTCCAACTGAATGATCTCCACGAGCTCAAAGAGGAGGTGTAGAGGATCAAACTGTGTATGGGCCAGTGGAAAATTCAGATCAGAGGCCTCACTAAGATCACCAACCAACTGCTGCAACTCACTGTTGAGTCCTCTAAACTGCCTGAAAAGGATATTACGACTAAACCAGGCCTAGCACCACAGTATAGAGAGATGGCTGAGATTCTTTTTGAAGCTCAGATCAAAACCAATCAGCCTCTCCCAGAAGGATGGATCCATACAGCCTCGCATTGTCACAAACTGGCCAGAACTTGGATCACCAAAGGCAGATGCATGCTCTATGATCCCGAACCAAAACCTATCATCCTCTCACGCCTTATGAAATGGAGATGACCACAGAAAGGCGGGATCAGCTTGAGCAAGAGGCCATTTATAGACTCATTCAGAAGAAGAATGCTGACACTGGGACTTCTCAGACGCCATCCAGGCCAAAGGGTAAACGAAAGCACTTGACGAGCAACATTCCAGAAGAATTAGACGGTGGATTTTTTCTCAAAAATTTTGGAATCTTGCCAAAATTCAAGAAAGGAGGGAAGGATGTAGATGGCTGAGACAGTCTCACTGGGTGGGCACCGGCTCCTGTGAGACGAACAATCAATCAGTCAATAATTACCACGACAGTTACCACAATAATTCCCAAAGCATATAAATAGGATCCATTACATTGTAATCGGGTGGGCATAAGTCGTGGGCATGAATTGAGTCATTTGTCGGCTGTACCTCTGTTTAAGCTTTTGATTCATAATCCTTAGCCCTAAGTTGTTCTTGAGTTACATCATCTTTATTGTAATGTTTCATATGTAATCCTAAATACAACAATACAGTATACTCCAGTCATACATTCTTTGTACTCATTCTCTCTGAGTCTGAATCTGAATCTGAACATCATTCTCAGTACTTCAGTCTGGTTCTCATTTCAGTAGATGTATTGCAGTTCAGTTTCTATTTCCTTGTCCAATCTACTGTTTGAACTAACACATCACCAGTAGCTGTAAACTTCTAACACTGGAATCAGCTATCTAAAGAGATCAACTCCAATTCCATCAGGCTCCATCCTCCATAGCCTAATGCTACATCATCGGTGATTAGGGAGCACACTTCCCAACAAGCGGGATTAGAGCATGGTTGGTGATTAGCACTTCCTAATCACACCATTGTCAAGCTAAGGCTCCATCCTCCATAGACTAATACTACACCATTGGTGTTTAGGGAACAAGCTTCCCAACAAGTGGGATCATAGCGTGGTTAGTGATTAGCACTTCCTAATCACAGTAATTGATCAACATCTACTCACTCTCTCTATGTTAGACATCTTGTGTCACTAGTTTATTTGCCTCTTCTAATAAGTACTCTAATCATTGTTCGATTTGTTAAGCTTGGGCATGTTCATGGTCATTCCATTTTTCTGTGTGAAAACAATTTGGAGCTTTTTGGTCGTGCCCCTGTTGGGCATATATTGCAATGCATTCCAAAAGAGTGTATCATGGACAAGATTTTGTCAAGAAATTGTGATTTCAGAAGTACACCACACTTGCTTCCCAGCCTTATTGGAGCTTTTTGAGCTTGGTCATCCGTTGAAAGGAACCCAAAGCTTTTGACCTCACTACTACTGATATAAGATTTTTTTCTTTCAAAAGTAAAATACATGTTCACCAAAGCATTGTGAAGCCAATAAGAGACTCTAACAAACAATCTCATCAAAGTCGTGTGTAGTATCATGTTTCTTGAATATGCTAGTATAGGTAACCGCATATGAAGGGAAATCCTCACTTCTCATTTGAGGAAAAAAACCCAAAAATTCATGGCCCCACCCTTGCATGGCATGTCCTACATGAATTCTAAGAGACATTTGCTTGTTGGCCCTGCCCAATTTGACACTTAATGCAATCTGACAGACAACTCACCATATAGAAATGTCATGACAAGGGTATGACCGGGGGGGTGCATGGCCCTAAGCAAGGCTAGCTAAGCATGAGTGGTGCATGGTATCCTAAACATGGGCCACATGGTCTATAAGAGGAGGGGATTGGGTGAAGAATAGCATGGTGGTCTGTTAGTGGTATCAAAGCACGTTAGATCTCTAGGAAACGAGGGCCATGGAGCACTTGCATGTGCATGTGCATGTGCATGGAGAGTCGAGCAATGGCGTGCAACTGAGGGGCCTCTCAGCGGCATGGAATGAGACCTTCTAGGGAGATGAGAGCTGACTCGAGCGGGACCAAGCCGCATGTAGAGGAGGGGTCTGAGGTTGCCCGAGCAAGAGGAGCACAAATCAACACAAAAGCTCTGTCATATGATCACCCTAGTGGATTCTATGTACTCTTCTTCTCTCTCGCTCGTCTTTGCATGCTTTCCACAATCTCTGGTGAGCTTCAGTTCACTTTCCCTTGGAGCTAAGGACGCCCAAATGTGCCTAGGGAACATTCCCACCTAGCAAGTAGCCAAGGGAGGAAAATCAAAAGGGTGTGTGGATTTGGACCTTAACATCGAACGGGTACGGCCCAAGCCAAGGGTCTAATTGTAGATTTTGCAAGATTGAGAAGTTAAAGGCTCACAATTTGGAATAAATCAAAGCGTAATCACTAAATTATACTAGGGATTTCTAGGCTGTAATTTCAAAATCACTTTGGAATTCATGGCCAAGAGTATTGCAAGGGCTTCAAGATGGATACAAGTCTCAAAAGACCTAGACAGAATTAAAGCAAGGTGAACCATTCAATCATGGAGCATAAAAAGAAGCTTTGCTTGCAGATTTGCGAGATTACCTTGTAGAGATCTCAAGGATCAGACAAAGCCAAAGGGCATACAGATTCTTGAAGTGTTTCAAAACACTTTTGGAAACGAGATAGGTGTTGGAGACCAAGAGCTAACCGAAGTAGGGTGGCCATCCAAGTGTGAAGCCAAGTACTTATAACCAAAAATCAATTGAAGATACCCACCAAAGAAGGGACCACAACAAAGAAGGGACCACAACATGGAAGGAAAGATGAAGGGATCAAGAAGTCAATGGAGCACTGATATAAAGGGAGATACATCTTAATTGCATGGGGTGGGAGGGCAAAGCTCTAGTCCTAAAACTTGTATGGATGAGTTGTAGAGAGAACACTTGTATGCTAAGATAGTGGGCAATTGTACTTGTTGAATCTAATACAATACTACCTTGAGGGTCCCTCTTCATTGACTTGTTATGTCTACATTGTTTCATGTATCTTAAGTGGTTCATGGTGTGCTCGAGGATTCACTTGGTTTTAGTCACGGGACACAAAACCTTCACTCACCTGGGAGTTAATTGTGCACACTAACCTAAGGCTTTACCACTAATCCTCATGTTCCCAAGATCTACATGCTCAACACAAACTCCTTCCAATTGATTACTTCTTGAGCTTGACCAGGAGTCAACATTTGGCGATCATGTGGAGAAGTGATTACAAATTTCATCAGCAAACAAGCACTACAACAAGGTATGTGTGGGAACCCCACTAGTTTTTACTGAAGTTTTTAGGTTGAGAAATCGAAAATGGTAGATGAAGCAAATGAACGTGACTTGAGGAGGCAAAGACAGGAGCAGGCCAAAGGCATCTAGGATGCACAACTAGCGGTCATTTAGGAGGCAGAACAACCTCACTTGGAATAGATTGAGGAGGAAAGTGTGGACCGGGGGGGGGGGGCGTCCACTTTAAAATATGTAACTATAGCATGTAAGTTTGTCAAGAGGGTTTTTTAGTTTCAATAAAGCTATATGTTTACATTGACGAAAGGGGTTTTAAAAATAACTTTTCAAAAAAGTTCTACAAGTTTTAAAGAAAGAGGGGTCATTTAATTCATGAAAATATGTATGTGAAGAGGGGTTATTTAAATTATTCTTGAACATGCATGATACAGAGGATGTTCTAATAGTGGAGGTCCCGGCCCCAAGAATGTGGAGGTTGAATCCTCACTCTGAGTTTCATGATGTACTAGAGGAGGGACTGGCATGGAGGCAAGGAAGGCACATGGATTTAAAAATCAAAATGCAATATCTCAAGGGATCAAATAATAGTGATTCCAAGGTGCATGTACGAGCTTTTGAACATTGGGCAACGTTGGTGAATATCAATAGAGAAGACTATCATGACTATCTTCAACAAACCCTGTTGGGTAAAGCTCAATGGTGGTATTATAGGTATCCACCTAAGAACCTCGCCACATACAAAATCCTACTAAGATCTCTCCTCCTCAAATTCAAGAACAAGAAAATTGATAAAGATCTATTAACCAAAGTAGGCAACTTAAAGAGGAAGAAATTGCAGGTCAAAAAACTAGTGGAAGAATCGAAGGATTTGATAGGGAAAATGGTCACTCCACCAAGTGACTATAGTTTGAGGCCATTCTTTCTAAATGATACCTCTGTTAAGGGACTACAAAAATGTTAAGAGGCTACAAAAAGAAAAATATACAAACCCCACAATAAGATTTGAAGAGCTAGTGAAAGGAGCATTTAAACTAGAAAACAAAGGAAAAAAGGATTTGAAAACCTTGAGCAGACTGCAGTTCATAGAGTTTAAAAGATGAAACGAACACCAAAATCAAAACCAAGGAGGTGCTAAAGATTTCAGTAGTAGATTCCATGAAGGAAGAGCTGAAAAATTTGAGAAAACAATTAGAAGCGCTTACAGGGGCTCAAGAGTGTGCTGGAGTGGGGATCGTGTGTATAGTCTGTGCAATGGAGAAGCAAGAGACACATTGTGTGGGTGGAGTCAAGTAGTGAGCAATATCTCATTGAATTCTTATTCTAAGGAAGAATAAAGTTAGTGTTAGTAGATGGATGTGTGTGTTGTCAGGTTAGCCACTTGGCCATTACCTTAACAACTCCCACTTTAATGGCCAATGTGGCCTAAGTGGATCAAAACAAAACTACGTACAAAAACATGTATAATTGTGAAGCATGGCAATGGCTTCATGCCACACCCATCAACTCTATGCAATGTGCACACCGCTTTGAAGCTAGGCCCCTTGTAAGAGCATCCACAACATTGTGCATCTGTATAGAATTTGGCAAGCTTAATGCACTTAGCTGCCAACACATCTCAAATGAAGTGGTACCTCACCTCTATGTGTTTCATTTTGGAATGAAAGAAGAGATTCTTTGCCAAATCAATGGCACTCTGACTACAACAATTCAACACTAAAATGTGCTTACCCTTGTCCAAATCTCCCACTAAGCATGCTAATTATAAAGCCTCCTTGTTGGCCTATGACTCTACCACATACTCACCTTTTATAGCAGAAGAGGAAGTACAATCTTGAAGACATGATCTTCATGAGATATCTCCTTTAGCAAATATGAAAACATAGCCAAATGTAGACCTTCTACTATCTACATTCCTTGCATAATCCGCATGTACATATCCAACGATGGATGCATCATTGTTTGCAAAGTGTAAGCACTTGTTTGTTGTACCTTTCAAGTACATGACAATATACTTTAGTGCAACTCGATGTTTCTTGCCAAGTAACAACCCACCACTCTCACTGCAAATGCAATGTCTAGCCTTGTAGCTAGCATGCATGAGACTAGCCACAGATGAGGAATACAGAATCTTAGTCATCTTGGCCTTCTTAGTATCCAATTTAGAAGAATCATCCTTGTTAAGTTTCACATATGCCACGATTGGGGTACTACATGCCTATTCCCCTTGCATATTGAAATGATGCAAGACCTTATGTATGTATGATTCTTGAGACAACTCAAGAATGCCCTTTGACCTGTCACATTCGATACGCATACCAAGAAAGTGACTAGCTTCTCCCCAATCCTTCATAGCAAAAGTATGGCCCAATATTTGCTTAAAGTAGGCAACCCAGTGAGAGTTCTTCCCAACGTTAAGCATGTCATCGGCATATCACAAGAAGAATGAGTGATCCTAGCAGGCCTTGGGTAAGACCGGGCAGGCCAAGGGCTAGGACGGAGCCATGTGGTCAAGGGGGCCCTATTATTAGCAAGGTAGGGTCTATATAGGACATGGCTAGGTGGAGAGTTGTAGGCTCTAGTCCCCTCAATCTCATAGTGGTATCAAAGCCTCAAGCTATTCTAGGAAATGAGGAGGGCGTGGTCTTCCTTTGCATGCTCATGCAATTCATGCACAAGTTGTGGAGAAGATGGACAGACCTGCATGCAACGACCCTAGCATCAAGGGGGGTCGAGAAGTCGATCGACACCAAATCGGGCAAGTTCATGCTTGCTGGGATCGCGCAGACTTGCTGAGGCAAATTTGTTTCTGCACAATGGCAAGATTCAGTGCCAAATTCTCTCTCTCTCTCTCTCTCTCTCTCTCTCTCTCTCTCTCTCTCTCTCTCTCTCTCTCTCTCTCTCTCTCTCTCTCTCTCTCTCTCTCTCTCTCTCTCTCTCGCTCTCGCTCTTCTTGGCGCGCTACTATCTGCGACACCATAGCTCACTTGAGCTTTTGGTTTTACACAAAGGGAAACACTCAATTTGCTTAAGGCCAAAAAATTCTTGGCTAAAGGGTTTTTCTCACCTCCTGCACATGGAGGTACCCATGGGCAGTCCCCTTCAACTTCCCTCCTATCCTCGATTACAAAGCCGGAGCAAAAACTAATAAAGACACGTGCTACAATGTGGGATCTTTGAAAGAATGTTTACAATTTTTGAAATTGCATCCACCAACATATTGTAGAGTAATTTGAGACCATGGAAAGTCATGGCCTTGGTTTTGGCTTCGTTTTTGGTGACAACGGCTTGCAGCCGTGTTAAAAAATCATTGCCATGTGTAGTCAAGCTCTCAAGGAGAAGCATGATGGTTATGGATACGCAAGGATTTATTGATCTCGATGGAAACATGAAAGTTTGTTACCAATGGAGCACGGCTCAAATGGTATTTATTTCTTGTTTTTGAATTTAACAGATCAGACATACAAGTCAATAGTCGGTCAGGCAAGTTGATGCAAGTAATTAAAAAGGTGCACAACAGCTTTCAATTTTGTTGACACATTTTTCAAGAGTACACTCAACAACTATGGTACGTAATGGACATGTGCTACCGTGAAAAATACTTGTGAAATTTTTTATATACTTGTGAAAAATAATTTTAACAAAGAACAAACACGAGGTGAAAGACTACAATCAAGCAAAGGCTCTTGCTCCAAAACGGTCAAGAGGCAAAGGTAACATTTGGTAAGTTATTCAATTGCAGTACTGCAAGTACAAGCATGACTTGTGGCTTGCAAAGTAACCCTTAGGCTTATAAGATAGAGGTACTTGGTAAGGCTGACTATTTACTGCTATTCAACGAGCAGCCATACACTTTTCTCTAGTTGGAGTTTGGGTTTGCAGGAGCTTGGCTCCCACGCAAGTTTTCCAAACCCCTTGCAGTCACGATCAACCCAATATCGACAAGATGAATCCAATGAGATTTCTAGGATACATGCCAGTAGTATGGGAAAACCCAGGTACGCTTTGTTTTTACAATCACAGTAGATGTTTCTTAGTTTTTTGTCCGATAAATTACTCGACAAGGTCAACAATTGACAGGGTTGATTTTCTTTTATCTGTCTTGAGCATGACACTGCTATAAGATGCATCACAGAAGCAAGGCTCCTTATAAACATGTTCAAGAAACGGGCTTCTGCCTTACATCGGCCGATATCTTCTAAATGTCTCCTCTTTGTGTTGTAAACAGAGGGGAAGAGGAGGTTCTTTAGGAGCACGGCTCCTTCACTTTATTCTATGAGCCAGCTTCAAGTGAAGACAACCGCTCTCAACGAAGACAACCGCTCTCAGAGAGGCAACAAGGTTAGTACATTTCAAGTTATACTTGTTTTTTCTATAATTTAATCTTTTATTTGCAAAATATTTCTTTGTTGAGCAAAGCAAAGTGCTTTGGCAGCCTTCATGCGAAGCAAGGCTTCTATCATGTACCACGGTACTATCCATTGACTTTAAATCAAGGATAGTGGTACACATCTTTCACACTAAGTGGATATAAGTTCATAGTTTACATTTGGCAATGATGCATTGTGACGATGTATCCATGCCCGTGTAATCGCGCAAGGCACGTATCGCAGTAGTGAGACTGTCATTGAAGCCAATGGCTTATTAATCTCTTTTTCTAAGATGCATCCATGGAATGCAATACATCCACTCGATTATTGTTTACGCTTTTGCAATAACATCAGCTACTCTGTCTAAGAAGATTTGAGACTTGTATATGGGCTTTTGATCGTTGTATGTGTATACAATGATGAGCACTTGATATCATTGGCTCTATGCACAAGGTGCAACCAATCCAAATGACGATTTTTATGTGTAGCAAGTAGGCATGACCTAGCTATCAAGCAACTGATTCATGGCACGACATAAATAGATTAAGATGGCATCCATGCAGGTAATCTCTCATATAGACACCTAAGAAAATCTAGTATGAGTATTTTCTTTGTGAGTATTTTACATCTTTCTCCTTTGTTCATGGAAGAAGAAGATTCTCTCATGACTTTGTTGTGAATAAGATTCCAATTGCACAAGATCTGTTGGTTAGTTGCAACATTGATTTTGTCTCTAAGGGTGGTATTTTTAGGGGTATGACCCAACTAATACACAATCACTCCATATGTGTTGAGAGTCATGATTTGAGCTCACCACAGTTGTACTTTCAAGGAAAGAAGTCTGCAATTTACCAAGGGATAGTGGACAAATTCAACTTTCTCAGTTGATTCCAAATATTTTTGAACATGATAGCTATGTTGGTGACCGTTGGCTGTTAGGTTGGGCAATTTTCATGCAAAGTGTAACCAAGCGGTTTGACATTGCAGAAGCTAACTAAGGGGTTTGAATTGCAAAGGCAACACCCATGGTAACCAATTTCTACTACTTGATTTTCACTAATTTTCAATTAGTGTTCCTAGCCCTTTGCAGGCGAGAATATTCGGGCAGGTGCATTTGACTACGAGTAAGTGAACATTATGTTCAACCTTAGGTATGCATCTGATTTGGTTCTATTTGTTTTTTGAATATGTGTTTGTTTACTTTTCCAAGTAGGATGCATAAACTTCTATGTTTTCATCCATTTTGCTCCTTAAGAGACATGACAAGGTCACGTAGGAGAAAAGTATTTTGGGTCATAGTGTCCAACATACATTCCTGCATTATGCAGCTATAGCCCTATGTATAGGGTTTTCTTTGGTACATGTTGTTACATGGGATACAACATGGTCTAGGAACTCAAAGAGTTCAGTTTAGCCAGTGTGGAGCCAGGTTAATGAAGGTTCCTCTCACTCATGTTGTTGAGTGTTTACAATTGCCTCCACACACAAGTACATCTCGTACTTGAAGGATGTTCTTTTTCCAGAAATCCTTAGTTGAGAAATATTCCAAATGTGGAGAATATGAGTCTCTAGGATTGACACTGGCACAAGATATTCCAATAATGTGTCGCGACAAAGTCCCTAGGTGCTGGTCAAATCCATTTTCTAGACCATTTTGAGCATGTAGTATCAGGAATGATTTCAGTGGCCAAGAATTGTCGGGAACTTAGAACAACTTGTTAAGGTTACAAGTGTTTCTATACAGCATTAACGGATGGTTTTATGCATATAGAAAGGATATGTGTTGTTAATGAAAATGTTTCATTGTTTGTACCTAAAAGTGACTTATGTTTCACATTCTATTATGGTTCAAACGCTTCATCAAGGCTTGAAAATGATTGCAGTAAACAGTATTTAGTTTTTTTTAGAACTATTTACAATCCGCTTTCATGGGTGGTATGAGCATCATATTAGCCATAAGTATTGGCAAGTATGGTCATGGATATGTGGGTTCGGATATGTTTTTGCTAAATGCATGCACACTAGGTGTTATGGGACCTAGTGTTTATCAAAGGCTGATTCGGAGCGGCATGCACATTCATGACATAGATCTAACAATCACCAATAGAGGTCATGGCTCGGTTTGGGTGCACGTGGATCTTTCAAGTTAACCAAGATGGCTATTTACAAATTTTTTGATTACTCAACCCTGTTGTAAGGCACTGCGATCCCTGTTTACCAAACATTTTGGAAGATTGTCTCTAAATGGTGGGGAAACACACCTCAACACTGTCATTTATCCAAAGAGGATAGGCAGCTTACAAGTATAATCTTGTGCTAAAAGATATAAAAAGCGTGTACGTTAGCACCAAGCAATCCAACTAGAAAGCATGTATGGCTCTAGTTGGAGTTGCTCACCAAAAGGTAAAGCATGTTTACGACTAAGTTTAATCTTTTCATGTGTAAGTCAGGTTAACCTTGAACACTAGTTATAGAGGGGTTGTTTATTGATGAAAATTAACAAGGACTTATACTTTGCAGATGAGTTACGCTAGCCAATTACTTTCATGGAAGTGAAAAGAGATACTCTTTGGGGTACATATTTGTTGTGATAACTCGTTTAGCATGCTCATGTGGGTTCTAATTGGAGTCTACACACTATGTTGTTTATGGACCGGTTACACAAGACAATTACAAAGGGACAACAATGTGAAAAATCAAGATGTTAGTCTCTGGCTTCATTGAACCTCCTTCTGAACCGTGTTCCGGTCCAATGAACAGCTAGATTCATGAAGGATGCCACTGTGGAATACATTAGTGTTCTTATGAAGATATCATCACTTTTGTTTTTGAGGATGAAAACACTTCTACAAAGGGGGAGTAATGTCAGGTGTAGGGTAAGACCGTGTAGGCCAAGACCCAGGACGGGACCCAGGACGGAGCCGTACGGTCAAGGGGGTCCTATTATTAGCAAGATAGGGCCTATATAGGGCATGGCTGGGTGGAGAGTTGTAGGCTATAGTCCCCTCAGTCTCACAAATCCATCACTGAGCTTCTTCGAGTACAAGCATTGATCCTCTTGACTCCTTTTATATCCATGAGACTGCATAAACATATTTAACTTTTGATACCATTGCCTAGATCCTTGCTTCATGCCATAGTGTTTTTTTGAGTCTACATACAAGCTTCTCCCCGCTTGGCTTAACAAAGCCTTCAAGTTATTGTATGTACATATCCTCTTGGAGATCGCCATGAAGAAAAGCTATCTTCACATCCATTAGACTAACTCCAAGTCCTCAATAGCTACTAGTCCAAGCACCATACACAAAGCAATAATCTTGACCACATGTGAAAAGATCTCAGCAAAG
Source organism: Adiantum capillus-veneris (assembly GCF_014529385.1). Taxonomy (NCBI): domain Eukaryota; kingdom Viridiplantae; phylum Streptophyta; class Polypodiopsida; order Polypodiales; family Pteridaceae; genus Adiantum; species Adiantum capillus-veneris. The sequence goes on along the minus strand of NC_140947.1, from coordinate 156,286,013 downwards.
TCCACCTTTTTGAAAACTTCAGCAATTAATCTTGCCTTATACTTAGGCTTCAAATATCCTCATGCAAACTTCTTCTTGTAAACCCCTTTGCAAGGTAACACTTTCTTTCCCTCATGCAATTTTACTAATTTCCAAGTCTCATTTTTGACAATCAAATCATATTCTGATTGCATAGCTTTCCTCCAATGCATCTTATCATCCATCCGCATGGCTTCTCGAAAGCAAGAGAACTCTTTATGGTCAGTTAGTATGCATAATCCACACCTAATTGGAAAACCTTAGGCAGTCATGTGGCTCTCCTAGAATGTTTCAATATGTGAATACTGCTCTACTCTCTCTGGACTAGGCTTCTAAGTTCTTACTACCAAATTTGAGGCAACATCCTCAAATGTGAATCTTCTATGCTCAACCTCTTTGATAGTCTTTGTATGCATTTTTGACTCATTGACGATCACGTGTGAACTGCAAATAATGTTGCAAGATTCTGGGTGCGAGAGAAAATATCCGATCTCTCCATCTATACCATATCCAACAAAAATGCATTTATGTGACTTTGGGTCAAGCTTGTTTCTAAGTTCCTTTCGCTTTGCATATGAGCAAATGCCTCACAACCAAAGACACGTAAATGTTCATAGTGTGGGTTCTTGCATGACCACAACTCCTCTAACATCTTGTATTCAAAGCAGTACCAAGCAATCTCTTAATGATGCACATTTTTGGATCATCAGTCATTGATTAACCATATGCGCTTGGTTGCATCCAAACCAGAACATTCCAACAAAAATCAAAGGAAAGGCAACGAAGGTCAATCTGAGCATGCTTCTAGACATTACAAGCTAGGCTCCACTACTACGCTCGAGACTTTAGATGTGGCAAAATCTTTACACAACATCCAAAGCCAGGAAGGCCCCTCCCAGAGCATGAACCTACCACTAACCAAGCTCAAATCGTACCAAATGGATACGTTGGCTAAATCGACACATTGATTAAGGATGAGCCTCTCTCAGTCACCCAAGGGATAGCCCCCAAAAGACAATTGGTTTAGGATACAGTTAAAGGAAACAATGCTTAAATGCTAGACAAATTACAACAGGCACTCCCTCTAGCTGTGGCTTGGAGGAAACAAGGCCGCCACAATGCAGACATAGGCATTGCATGTGGTAATTTTTAGTTATCCAATAATTGAATGAAAATGTGTGTATAGAATCAGACTTGGACGGATCACTACATGGAGAACCCACAAGATTTTGGGGCTATGCTTGTGAGAAGGCCCAAAGGAAAGAGGACGGATGGCTGCATGGCATCAATACTCAGAGGGTCAGCTTTGGACTCCAAAGGACTTTAGTAGAGCTCTCTCTCTCTCTCTCTCTCTCTCTCTCTCTCTCTCTCTCTCTTCCAATTCTTCGTTTTTGACAAATTGATAAAAACCGTCTACAGACTGAGGAGTTTAGTGATCACTACTTTGACAAATTGATAAAAACCGTCTACAGACTGAGGAGTTTAGTGATCACTAAGCACTACTTTCGGATCTTTATATTTAGAGTAGTTCTCTTGATTAAATACCTGGGATAGGAGTCATAGCTCGAAGCTGTGTACACTCTTGCATGCTCCTACAAGGCACACATATAATACTCCTTTATAAATACAAACGTGCTGGTTCGACTCGCTGTTTATTCATTAGTTCTGAAGATTTCCTCCAACCTGAGGCATAGGCCAGACCTCAAAGAACTCGACTCAGCAGACAACACATTTCACAAGTCAGCAAGCTAACCAATCGAGCATGTTTACTCTATGCCATCGCCAGCGGCATTGTTTAATGAGGAAAAAAATTTCTCTGCCTTCAGCTTGCGCTCTTTGTGCCTTCGGCAGGGAGAATCTCGTGGCCCTCGCCTTCCCTCCCCCGCACTCTTAGGCCTTCGGCTGCTTTCCCCCGAGCCCCCGTTGGTCACCACCTGCACCTCCTTCCTACTTCGCTTCTGCCCAGATTTGCTCTCGTTTTCCTTTTTAAAAATTCGTAGGACATACTCTTGCATGAACTCCTACAAGGCACACGAGCTCATGCATTCGCTTTCTTAATGGAAAATACATCTCTAATATGAAGGGGTAATCAAACCTTCACTTTCTAGTATGAAGGGGTAGTCTCGACTCTCACCTTCACTTCCTGAACGAAAGTGGGTGTTTAATTACAATCGAAACCAACCATTTAGCAAATATACTGGCAGTGACGGAGGAGAAGCTGGGATGAGGAATGAGGAATGAGGAGGAAGAAGAGAGAAGTGACGATGGCTGATGGGGATCAGAACAAGGGACCATCTGGAGCATGAAGCATAAGGGAGAATTCAGCCGAGAAACAGGGCTTGAAATATGCTAGCTAGCCAAACATTAATGGGTTTAGTTCCTACAAAAGAGGGAAGAAGCGGTCAAGAAAAAGGAAGAGGACATCAGTAGGAAAAGGCAAAGGCTTAAAGAGAAAATCCAAAGCCAAAAAGAACAGCTTGACGATGACTTCAGGCTATAAATTATAATTCAATTCAATGGGGCTTCTTAAGCCCAGAAACTTTGAGGACCCTCAAAATGCTTGTTAAAGACTTCACAAGAAGGTGGCCTGAACAATTTCCTCACAACCTTGCCAAATGTCAAGCTTCTCCACATCGAAGCTGTATTCAAGTTTCTCCACATCGAAGCTGTATTCAGGGCACTCACAATCCATCCAGCTCCTCTGAGGAAACAAGCAAACTTACGGATGCATGGAGGTAGAAAATCAAAAGGATCACAAATGAGGTAGTTAATCTCAAGAAATCAGTAGATCAACAGGTCAAAGAGCTTCCAATTCTTGGAGATGTAGTCGAGCTCGGTAACTATATGCTCACTTTGATGAAGTACTAGCATCAATGGCATGCCATCCCCGGCCAAAAAAGAGCTGGGGCTAAAGTACTTGCATCAATGGCATGCCATCACCAACAAACAAGAGCCGGGGCTAATACTGCAAGTTATGGACCAGCTGCTCGATACACCACCTTTGCTTTACGCTAATTCTCCCAACCCTGAGGCTCTTCCCATGTCCTCTTTCCCGCCATGTTGGAACCTTGGGATGTGGAAAAATATGTGGCCTTGGTATGACAATTCCAAGAGTAGAGAGCTCAGATGGCCTGAAATGAATTGCCATCATGGAGCAAAGGGAGGCCACATGTTTGGGTCAAAACCATATGAAGGCTACGACAGGAAGGAGAATGCCTGGATAAAGACTTAGTAGTTGGCATGTTCCCGCTACACACGCTGATCTATTTTTCCAATAGCTGCACAAGAATATTACTGGCCAGAAAAGCTACCTAGGCCTCTCAAAGGACATGGAAGGATAGCTGTGTCAACCAACTACAGCAAACCTTTGGAAGTAGCAGAGCATTAAGTGCTAGCTCCTCGTGCAGGTGTGAAGCCAAGTACCAACAACTAAGAATCACGTGAAGATACCCTCCAAAGCTATAGCCGCAGGATGGAAGGCAAGACAAAGGGATCAAGAGGTTGATGTGCTCGAGGATTCACTTGGTCTCAGCCACAGGGCACAACACCTTCACTCACTTGGCAATTAACTGTGCTGCTGCCACACTAACCAGCCTGAGATTGCCACTAATCCTCTCGCTCCTAGGACCCACAAGCTTTCCTATGGGCATTCAAGTCAACCACAAACTCCCTCCAGTTGACTCCTTCCTGAGCAACTGGCAAGGCTCACAAGCCACGAGCTCAAGCAGAACAAAGAAAATGGCTACATATGCATGTCTGCTACTTGAGCTTGTGTGCAAGGTTCGATCATATTACATGCATTATGCATACATAGATGAGCTTGCATGCAAGGCATAGCTATAGAAAGCCATGGGAAGTTTTTGAGATACAAGGCAATTAGCCATGGCCTTTGAGCATGGCAAGAGCCATCAAAGCTTGACGAGGTTTTCATCATCAAGTGATTTAAGCAAGGCGTAAGTACAACAAGCAATTCAAGTTTGACGGAGCATGGCTCGTGTTCAAGGCCATACATAGCCATGCGAGGTAAGGCATCCACACAAGAAGTTCTTACGCTTCCCCTACGATGCAAGAAACTCGGTCAATGACACCATATCAAATTAGTTATCCGTCAATTATTTGCTCGATAATCAACAAGGTTGATTCTAATTAAGGTATGCAAGGCATGCGCAATGGGTACGCAGAATTCTAGCTATGACTCTTTGCACGAAGGGTGCTTATATAAGAGTGTACATAAGAAATCTTATGGTTGTTTTTCCATATATGCAATTTCTATTGTATTTTGGACATGGATATGTTTTTCCAAGCATATATTTTGCCTCTATGGATGAGCATCAACTCATTTATGGTTGAGCTTGATTATTCTATATGCACACAACATATTTACTATCATCAGTTCTATAGCAAAAATTTGCAGATATGTCTATAAGACAGTATATCTACGGGATGGTATGCTATGTCATGATGCAATGCATTGGACAAAGTGCACAACAAGCTTCATGTTTATCACAGTAAGACACTACGTGTGGGCAATAGATGTGCTTCCGGTGTAGTTTTTCACATCACCGTTTCTGTTTTAGAACATTATGATGTAAATATGGATACGAGCAACTACAAGTTTTGTGGCTAATTTTGAGATGTCTTATTGGCATCAATACTGGACATTACGAGTGTGCAATTTGACATTAACTTTGATCATATCTAGGATGATGTTTGGCTACTCTGTTACCATATACATGTGGTAGTGATGTGTGTGAACACACTTAGGACCACCGAGGCATTTTCCCCCTCTTTAGGAGGTTTTTCCCTCCGTGTATTGTATATACGTCCATCATTCTAGGGCTAACTATCTTTCCATTGCACACTAAGTAGTCTTCTCCAAGTTGTGTGTGTTTTCCTGCAACCCTAATTCCAACAATTGGTATCAGAGCAGGTTACGTCCTCCCGGGCTTAGTCGCTAGCAGCTCTAGCACACACATGCTCACTTTCTCCAATTCTGTGAGATTTGGCGAGCTTCGCAGGTTGACAAAATTTTGAGAGAACTCGAAGAGCTTAGTCTGTAAGATTTCTGATTCGGGCTCATTTCGGCCTCCGTTTCCACTACAATCTACAGTACTGCACAAACTATTTTGTCATTTTGTGCAAAAATTCTGTCAGTGCCGTTTTTTGCATAACAGGTCCCTTACAGTCTTCTACGGTTTGTGCTATATTATAGCACGTGTTGTTCTCGCTTCGTTTCTCCTCTTTTCGAACAATTTTCACATCAAATGCAAGCATTCATCATGGCCGACAACAACACAGATGTGTTCAAGATGTTTGCTGTGCTGAGGACAGATTGGATGGGGACAACTACCCTATGTGGGCTTACATGATACAACATGTTCTTGTGTCAAAGGGTGTCTGGAATATTGTGCAGGGCATTGATGTACATGCCTGGTTCAAAGGATGTAGGCGATGTTGAGGATGTTGCAGGTCTTACTGCAAGGATTGTTGCTGTTAGAGTTGTTTTGCCTACGGCAGAACAAGCTCGTTGGGATGCAAAAGATGCACAGGCTCATACATTGATTGCATTGTCTGTGAAGCGCACTATTACTCCTCACATTTGTTCAACAAAATCTGCAAAAGGCTTGGGATATTCTAGCCGGTCTTTATGCAAGTCGCAATGAGGCTAAAATTGCTCTGCTCCATAAAGAGCTGGAATCGAAGATTATGCACGAGGAAGATGACATGGACACTTTCCTTGCTGGTGTCAAGGATATCAATGAGCAACTTATTTCTGCAGGTGAAGTCATTTCAGACAGTTCCCTTGTGCAGACTGTTCTTGATGCCTTGCCCAGACTCTTACTAGAACTTTGCTAGTACTTGGAGACTTATGAACCAATGGGTCATTAAATCAGTTATAGTTTGTTTGATGGAACCTTGCTACTCGGATAACCGTAGTAATTCTAGAGCTAATACGTGCACCACATCCTGACTTCTGGAAGGGACGCATTTATTAGATAAAAGGCCAATGCGGGCTTGCTCGGTAATGCGGTGAATCATGATAACTGAACGAATCGCACGGCCTTGGCACCGGCGATGCTTCCTTCAAATTTTTGCCCCATCAACTTTCGATGGTAGGATAGAGGCCTACCATGGTGGTGACGGGTGACAAAGAATTCGGGTTCGATTCTGGAGAGGGAGCCTGAGAAACGGCTACCACATCCAAGGAAGGCAGCAGGGGTGCTTTTTACCCAATCCCGACACGGGGAGGTAGTGACAATAAATAACAATACTGGACTTTTTCAAGTATGGTAATTGGAATGAGTACATTATAAATCCCTTAACGAGGATCCATCGGAGGGCAAGTCTGGTGCCAACAGCCGCGGTAGTTCCAGCTCCAATAGCGTATATTTAAGTTGTTGCAGTTAAAATGCTCGTAGTTGGATCTCAGGGCGGGGCGAGCAGTCCGCCTCTTTTACTGTGCACTGGTTGCTCCGCACTTTCTATCGGGGACGTGCTCCTGGCCTTAATTGGCTGGGAGGCAATAGGCCCATACTCAATGGGCCTATTTCCGACTCATTAAGTATGGTGATTGGGATTGTGTGGGCATGCGCACGCATGCACACACACATGAAATTGAGTGTCCCTGACACTCATCCCCCTCTTATTCCCATTACTCTCCCCTCTTGCCCTGCTTGGTAATTGCTAAGCCTAGTTTAGGTCTACCTTATGGCTTCTCCTTGAAACTACCCTCTATATTTAATGGAAACTAACCTTTGTAACTATTGGGCTATGCTTTTGGTCCAACTGGTGGGGACTCCCTGACCAACTTACCTCATTTATGAGGGGTACCACCAAAGGGTATTACTGCCCCTCATTCTCTGCTATTATTCTCTCCCTTTCTCGAGGTGCTGAATTGTTGCCAAGATCCTCTGAGTTTGCTACTTTACTTCCATTACCTACCTTAATCTCCGTACCCGATTGTGATTCACACCATGTATCTTCAATATCGTTTCATGGCTCTATGTACCTCCTAAATGCATCCCTACCAACTGATAATCCCCCCATGTGCTGAAATGATGGCAAGCTCTCTGAGCATCCTCCCAAAGTCTATATACTCTTCGCACTTGCATATTGGACATGTGCATGGATTTTATAATTGACTAGCAAGACTTGGTGCAAATGTCGACGTCACTTGGAAGGCGGTGCCTTGTTCTCTCACTCTACGCTGTCTTCACGTATATAAATGGTGAGGGATCCATGTTTCCCTCACTTGGCCTTACAATATTGATTCTTAGAGTATGAAAGAGAATTGTCATGCTTACTTGCTATTGTGAAACTTTGTCGGCATAAGCATGGATATCAAAGATACTATTGCTGTTGATGAGGTTCCTTTTTTATTGACTTTCACCTTTGCAAGCAATTATGATAACATATTGCTGTGTTTAAATGATTTTTTTGGTTATCAAACTTGCTTTTTGATTGTGTGAACACTCTCGTCTATTTTTGGTAACTGCCTTGTTTTTGCAATACTTTTAAAGCTTATATTTCCAATTAGCTATCATAAATGATACGTGTCTTACAAGCTGTGGTAAGTATATTGGTTGTATGCACTATTCTTAACCCTTACTAGCATTAGGAAGAGAATGGGCTCTATGAGAACTTCTTTATTAAGCTTCTAAGGGAGTCAAATCTCTAGTATTAAGAAAGAAATCAAGATTTCAAACAGGCAAAATAGCTAGTTTATTTGAATTCAAAGAAAAAACTATATCATGTAACATATCTACCCCTTTTTTTTTGGGGGGGGGGGGGGGGAAGTGCATCCTTTGACCACTCTTATACCTCTCTTACACATCCACCATTCTTGCACACATGGAGTGTATCTATATGTCAAAATTCTAATCACCTCCATAATCTCATGGCAAATAAAGAGGCCCTCCTAGACCCCATACTCTTCCTAATGGGCTGCTACGTTTTGAAACTGGTGTATATGTAAAAAAACACAAACAAAAGCCTACTATGGTTGCTACTTGGCATGACTAGTTTACATAAAGTGTAACTTAGTGCTAGCAAGCGTAATCCGCGACCTTCATAAATTCTAGACCGGTCTCGATAGCCAAGATTTGGTCCTCTTGGTGCTAAGAAATGCTGAATTCTAGCTTTTGTCTTTAATTATGTCCTACTCAGTTGGTTTAATACTGGAGAATCTTTGCCAATTTTGAAAAAGATGGTACCTTTGTGTAATTGAGTGAGGCAATGCTAAAATTACAAAAAAATTGTGATTTTTAACCTCGTATTTACTCTTTTTCTAATATATATTTGAGGCTAATTTTGATAAAGCTTGTCATTTGCAAAAGGTAGGTGCTCTACCCAAAATTTGAATCATAAATTAACATATCCTCTTAAAAAAAATTCTTTAAATAATTTGCGGATTTATACACTGCTTGAGCTCTATCAATTTTTAGACTTGGTGTACGGCTCTAGATACAAAAAACTAAAATTTCTTTAAGAACAACTTTTAAAAAACACTTTTAAAATATAAATGGATACTTTTTTATAAAAATGAACAATAATCATGTGATTACTGCTTTGAGAATGGGGTTTTAACCTGATAACTTGTCTGGTGTCCTTAATTTGAATATATTACAAGCTCGGTCTATGGGTAAAAAATGAAAATTCTTCAAGACGATTCTTTTAGTACTTTCAAAACATGATGATTGTGGGAGATCCTTAAGATGACTCTTAGAGGACATGGTCCAACTTGGATATTTGAAAAAGGAAAATTACTTAAAATTAATTCATACTTTATAAACAAAACTTATTGCTTTATTACACATTAAAAGACACGTATAACCACTTGCATCAGAAGGGGTGATGGCCTTCTGATGATTTACATTAGTATATACTCTAAATCTATTTACAAATAAACCCATTTGGATCCCTATTGTTCTCAACTAGGATGACCCTTATAACTCCATTACTTATGTATAGATATATTGGAATGATGCCCCATTCTTACTATATTGTAAAAAAATGAATCTAATACTGAGTCATTTTTGTACAAATCATTGTCCAATTATCTAAAGCCAGCTGTCTTCTAGACGTTATGTTCTTTTGTGTATATGTATTAAGTTTAATATATCAACACACACATCCTAAACACAAGGCCCTCCCGGGTAAGTGGGGGGACCAGGACACTATTTTATATTATTTATGGTCTATAGGCCTTGATTGACCCACTTTCTATAATTCCTTGTTAGGTTGGCAGGCATTGCTCTGTCGATTTTAGGTTGCAAGTTAATCCAAACTTACTTGCCCATGTTTAATTAATTTATGGGACCGGATCACACCACCTATAAAGTGCATGCAACACTACCTAGATCAACATAATGTCAATTGAGGACACAGATGACACGATAGATGCATGGAGGCAATCTCTATAGCTTGTCAGGCTTAGACCATCCCACACATACAAGGCCAACTAAACCAAAATCAAGAATCTCACTGCTCTCAACTACACCACTCAACCCACATACACACAAACAGAAGGAAACTCACCAAATCATACCGGAATCGTATGAAACTTAAGGAACACCATCCTCTCACTAGGATACACGTGTTCCAAAGCCTCTACACTCAAAACCCTCACTCCAAACCCATCTATGAAAAACGCGTAAGAGGGCAGAGCAAAATTTTGAAAGTGCCCGAAACTAAAATCTATGAGTATCTATACGTAGCTTACATTGCAAAAATTCTAATGACTACTTGCACGCACAAAACAGACATCGTTTGATACACGTATGACCACAAATAGCTTGTAGATGCGTTAGCGCGCATGCTCCGTTTTGTGTGGAATGCTTTGCATTGTTGCGTAGCTCTCTCCGAGCCTATCGGAATGGTGCAATTGAATCTCCAATGCAATGAGCGAGCAGGGAGTAGCGTTAGGATGAAGCTCACACTTTCTCCCTCTTTCTCTCTCACACATACTCGACGACAGCTCAAAACTTTGATTAAGATGAAGTTCTCCTTTACAAAATGACCTAGGTACCTTATATACTAAGGCTACCATAGGTTATACCAAAAATAGAGTTCAATGGGTCAGAAGGCTTTGTATTTACAACATGGAAGTGCCATCGCACCCCAGCTTCTGAAAACTAGAATAGCTACTCATTACAAATGATGTTTTTAACCATAATCCGCATCATTCCATAACCCTCAAAAAATAAGACTTTGGTATGAAAATTGAGTTATGCCATAGTGTTGACCCATAGGTCAACACTCCCCCCTATGAATTCATGTCGTCCTTGACATGACCTAATTGTCAATGTCGGTGCGGTCTTTTTTGTCATTTTTGGTTTTTTTGCTCCACTGCTTTTACATTGTCTTTCGGATGCCTCTGTTATTTCCTTACTAGAATCTCTTTTGACGTCAAATTCTTGTCGGACTTATTATAACTTCAAGAATGACTTAAGGCTTTGAGTCTTCGTTTGTGTGCTCTTCTTCATTGGGGACTTCTTTGTTCCTGCATCAAGGTGATCAAAGTTGCATTTCCAATGTTAGCTTTTGTGTGTAATTAAAGCGTGATGAACCCCAGTTAATTCCCCAAGTTAGTAACTTGCTTCAAAGGACTTATGTAAAATCATTCGTGATAGATGACCATCTATGAGTTATGATTGTACATTTGTCCCCAAAATGCATATTCATGATGTACATGTGTATGTAGATGGCTATCATGGCTCAGATTTGAAAAATTGCATCTTTGGCTAGGGGTTGGACTTTTATCCTTTTTTAATTTTTCTCTTCACTCTTAGCTTGTATTCTCTATTCATAGCTTACTAACAAAGTTTGGCTAGATTTGGACTTGTATTTGGCTTTCTAAGCTAACTTTTTGGATTTTACTCTTGAAAGTGATTGATGGGCATCTATTCATAGCCTACTAACAAAGTTTGGCTAAATTTGGACTTGTATTTGGCTTTCTAAGCTAACTTTTTGGATTTTACTCTTGAAAGTGATTGATGGGCATCTATGGCACCTTCTGGATTCCAAACTTGAAATGAATTATACCTTGAGCACCCTCTATACATGTAGAACCAATGCTGATGACTAGAATTTGGCTTGACCGTGGTTGCTCTCGCAGAAATCTATCCCGATAGATGATTGAAATGTCATTTTGCGTCCCCCTTTTTTTTTGCCAGTATTGTTGGTCCCTTTTGTTTGTTAGGCTTCATTAAGTCACATAGAAAATTTATAGTATAAAGATCTACTTCATGTGTACTGCCTTGTAGTCGCATGAAGTGTTCGATAAGCAAGTTTACACTTGATGGGTGCTTTCATTTAGTCACATCACCAACTTCTTTTGTCCTTATGGGCCATCCCGGAGTTTTATGACCATTCTCACTCATTTTTGGCCTCAGATTGTTGTTGAAGACCGATCAACATTCTTTTCTTACCTCTGACATTATAGCCTTGTGCATATGGCTTTTGAGACATACCTCGTGAAGTTTCGTCATTTTCTTGTATCTTTTTCTCTTTGTATAGCTCAGGCATCTCATCAACATTTTCTTCATCTGGATTATGGATTTTTTTCATGTTTTTTACATTTAAAGAAAATCTCAAAAAAAATAAAAATAAAACCAAAAATCAACTCAACAAAAAGAAAAATCATTTGAATAGAACTCTAAATGCTATGTGCAAGGTATGGGCTCAGATATGGCTTTTGCCCCCATACTCCTTCTGTAACGCTTTTATGAGGGCATATACTCTAAATTTTGTCAAAAACTATCACAATCAAACACAAAAATTCAATGCAGCTCACAAAATATTGCGCTCTAATATTCATAATATTAGGTACGCATTTGGAGTCCTCCTGAACGACAGGGTATCGCCAAGGGTATGTGTTGTGCTTGGGAAATTAAAAAATGTGCCAATGCAGGCCTTGTAATGTAGCCCTATTATGCATACATATTCAGTGCATGGAACACATTTATGCTGTGCAAGATGTGGGTATAAGCAATTTGCTTATTGGCATTTGCTGGCAAGGCTGCCTATTATAAGCAATGGAATGATCTCTGAAGCTCTTGTGTTGTTTGCTTGATTGAAAGTTGTAGAGAGATTTGGACTTAAACTTGGCTGCCTCTGGTTATTTTTCTTTTGAGCTTTTACTATGCATTCACTTTATCTCCTAATCCGTAAGCCTTGTGCAACATGCAGTGGCGAAGTGAGCGACTTTCTCTCTTTTAACTATACTGTAACCATAGGAGGAATTGAAAAATTTCAAGCGGCGATGCGGTGAAAATATTTTTATTGGTTTCCTTTGGGACCCACTTCTTTGTGATTACTGGCTGTTTTGTTGATGATGCTTGTTTGGGAATCCATACTTGTCCCTGCTTTGTTTGTGTTTGAAGAGACTTCTTTGGGATCCACTTTGTCTTTGTGTGAGTCAGCAATGATATTTGCTTCAATCCTTGCATGCTTGGTTCAGGACGAGATTCAGACTTTGGGAGTTGATACTTTACTCGTTGTGGAATCCAAATAAACTCTTGACCTCTTTGTGCTTGAGTCAACTTCTTTGGAACCCAAATTTGAGTTGCGCAAGCTTGTGACTTTGTGATTATTTTAGCGGTTCTTGCATACTTTGACTGGTTTCCTTTTGGTGTTGGATCTTGTGATTTTTCATCAGAGATCTTCATCTTCTTGATCCATACTTGCTTTTGGCCGAGTTGGCTCTTTGGTATCCAAAATTTGTCAAACTTTTTGGCTCTAACTTGTTGTTCTTTGCCTTTGGCCTTCCATGGTTGTTATAGAAGCAACTAGTGAGGGTGATGCCATGAGTTCTTGGTAGGGGATGTCATAAGAATCATCACTGTCTCTACTATCCTCAACAAGGTTGAATTTTGGCACTTTCCCTTGGTGGTTTGGCTGGATATGGAAAGTTACTATCTCTTTGCTCTTGGATTGCTGTTTCTAGAATGACTGTTCTAGCCACTTGATTAGAGTGTTGTTAGCTTGTTGACATGGTTGTGTTCTTCTTTGCTGAGTCATTTCTTCCTGTATAGGAGACACATGTGAGGATGTTTGTTGCAATTGCATCACCATCGAGTATTTTGGAATCCACGTTTGATGCACTTTATTCTTGTAGTGGTGACATTGGTTCCTGGGTCTTTGATATAGACAATCATAAAACCGTGCATTAGTTAAAGTGTCGTTCATGTCACCTGCTGGGTTGTTCGGATTTTTGTTGTTGGCATCTTCTTGAAGCTCCAAGTGTTCACGGAGTCATAGAAATTACCTTCTTCTTCGTCTTCTGATTCGCGACATTCCTTTGTTTGCTCTTCATTTTGAGAACTTGTTGATGCTTAGTTCTCTTCATTTTCCTGGATCACACTCACTGCAAAGTAAGGAATGACATCAAAGCCATCTTTATCACAAAAAATTGTTGTGGGACCATCTTGAATAGCACACACATCTAGAGTAGTCAAGATGTGTTCCCATTATAGTGGCTCTAATGCTGTTCTAGGATATAATCAGTATCTTTGATCGCCCTCTCTAAAATACACGCCTCTTGTTTCAAGATACCACATTGTGAAGCTCCACACATCCATAGTTCTTTAGGCTTACCCAACCATGTTGGAAGTCTTGATCCTACTATCGTAGCAAAATCAAACTCCTCCATAGGGGCTAGATTCGCGTCCTTGTAACTATGGTCCTTAGGATTTGATCGCATCATGGTTTCCATATGTCTCAGGTAGATATGGTCATAACCCCAATCTTGGACCATTTTCAATTATCACATGAATAGTCTTCCTAGAATGATGTCATGGTTGTTCTTTTTGCCAAAGTCAACAATAGCAAACATATGCTTATATTCAATGCTCGGGGGGGGGGGGGGGGGTCTCTATGTATAAATTGTGTATATAATGTGCTTTCAAGGACTATTTCTAATACTCCTTATCTGTGAATTTTTAACCCATAAAATATACCCTTTTTTTATTCAATCTGTAAATTTTTTCCCCAATTCCATTTTTCAATACCCTTTTGTATGTGAAAATGGGAGAAAAAAAAACCCTGTTCTGCTGCACTCGCGTGATATTCAATATTAAGTGACCTACCCGAGATTCAAGGCCACAAGAAGTAATGACTACTTTTTCTAGCAGTCGTAGGGGCTTTTCCATGTGTCCGTCTACAAGATGTAGTTTCATCCTGGTAGCCCTGACTGCTGGTTTTTTCCCATTGTTTCCAGATCTCTTTTGATGCAATGGCAACACCAGCTCCACTATGAAGGATTGCCTATGGTTTTTACACCTTGGAATTCCACAAGAAGAGTGGTCTTCCCATTTGCACCTTCACAATACTCATCTACCTTGTTTAATGGCACTGGCCTAGTGTTTAGGTGAGGCATTTCAAGCTCTTTGATCCCTTCTTGTATTTGAGTTGTTGGGTCTTTTGCACCAAATTTCTCTAGACACTTACCCATAGTATTCCACATGTTTGGTCTTATTCTGAGCAACTCAACTAACGTTATCGTACAAGTGACTGGGATAGATAGAATATCTGTTAACCGTTTTGAATCGATGACCTTGTTGGAAGACAGTCTCTCTGTGATGGGGCTGCAATAACATCTCACTTGGCCTTGTTCTCCCTTGTATAGGATGGTAGTGTTCTTAGCGAATGGGATTAAATGTCCATAGAGTGTACAGATCCTTTGTCTCCCCGATACAATTGTACTTCTAGATTCACTTGAGATCCAACCTTAAATTCCTCTATTGGTGGAAGAAACACTCCACTTCCATCACCAGTCTGGTTTAATCATCTGCTTAGCTCACTCGCTTCATTGGCCTCTCTAGCTTGTTTCCACAGTTTGTCAAGACCATCTATTTCTTTATAACTCTTAGGTATAGCTAGGTGAAATCCCTTAGAAGAGTTATCCATGGTATTCAACACTATCCTTGGTTCTAATGTTGGGTCCTTGAGCTTTGGTCCATGCTCGTGATTGGAATCTAGCTCTACATGTTCCTGATTTGGTGGGATTATTGGTGTAGGTGGGATAAGGATCACATCCTCAACAAAATGGTGTTACTGAGAGGAAAGATAGGTCACTTACGGAAATGGCATGATGTATGGTCAAAATTAAAGCTTTGCCGCATTCTTTTTGGCTTGAGGCCATCATGTGTGCCGCTTATGTACTTAACAGGTGTCCTACGAAAGCTTTGCAGTCTATTACTCCATATGAAGCATGGCATGATAGAAAGCCTTCTATTGAGCAGTTCGTGTTTTTGGTTGTTTGGCATATGCTTTGGTGCCATAAACACATCGTAGGAAATTGGATGATAAGGCTGTCAAATGTATTTTTGTTGGTTATGGTGCTAAAAGCAAAGGTTACAGGTTGTATCATCCGCAAACAAAGCGTATTCTGGTTTCACGGGATGAAGTGTTTGTGGAAGATTCTGTTCAGCCCTTGCTGTCATGTACTAGACACAATAATGTAAGCTCACATGACATTTATGACACTTTGTTGCCTCTTTTTAGTGGTGGAAGTTTGAATGTAATTTCCAATGAGGCAAATGTATCGCCTTTGGGGGTTTCCGAAAATGTTATAGATCAGCCTATTACTGATGCACATGTACATGATGTACTTGATGAGGAAAGGGCTGAAAATGAATAGGCTAGAGGTATGCCAAAATGGTTGGTGCATACATTGCGTGACAGTAAATTGGATGCACCTTTGTCTAGTCGTACTCGTTCAGGCTCTGGCCATGCATCTTATGCATCAGATTGTTATGCTTTGTTTGGCTGTGTCTAGCTTACATGATGTTGAGGAACCTCTGTCTTTTGATGAAGCACAAAATTCAAAAAATTGGATGACTGCCATGCAATCAGAATTATGATGCACTTATAGAAAATGACACATGGACTTTATGTGATTTGCCACATGGAAAAAAGGCCATTGGTACAAACTGGGTTTACAAGTTGAAATGCAAGGCAGATGGTGAGATTGATCGCCATAAGCTTTGACTTGTTGCAAAGGGTTATGCACAGCAAAAAGGCATAGATTATGAAGAGACTTTTGCTCCCACTTGTTGTATGACTACTGTGAATTTTCTATGTGCATCGGCAGCTCATTTTGATTGGGATGTAGATCAATCAGACATTGTTACTGCTTTCTTGAATGGTGACATATTTGAGGAAGTTTATGTAATGCAGCCTCGTGGTTTTGTCAAGAAAGGACAAGAGGACAAAGTGTGCAGATGTAAGAAAGCTTTGTATGGGTTGAAGCAATCTCCTTGTGCTTGGTATGAAAAAGATGGCACTCATTTGGTCAAACAAGGCTTTTGTAACAGTCCAACAGAAAGCACATTGTATGTCAAGCGTGAGGACGATGTACTTCTCATTGTTGTTCTTTACGTGGATGATTTACTGATCACTGGTCCCAATGAGGCACATACTGCTGAATTTAAGGCTGATTTGAATGCTACTTTCAAGATGAAAGATTTGGGGTTGTTGCATCATTACTTGGGCATACAATTTAAGTAGTGTGATGGCGGTATTGCCTTGTGTCAGAAAAGTTACATAGAGACATTGCTATGTAAGTTTGGACTTGAGGATTGCAAACATATTGCCACTCCCATGGAAACAGTTTTGAAGTTAAGTCTACATGATGCTGGTGATTCTGTTGATGTCACTCTTTACCAAACTGCTATTGACTACCTTATTTATGTATGCAACACGAGGCCAGATATTCAATTTGCAGTCTCATAGGTCAACAAATTTATGCATAACACAAGGTCTAAGAATTGGCAGGATGTCAAGAGGATTTTCCGCTACCTTAGTGGCACTTTACATCTTGGCTTGTTTTATCCCAAGGGGCGATCATTGCTGCCAAACTTACATGCTTTTTCGGACTCAGATGGGGTTGGTTGTTTTGACACACAAGTGTCCACAAGTGGTTTTTGTTTCATGCTTGGTAGTTCATGTTGATCATAGTTGAGCAAGAAGAAACCTATTGTGTCCACTTCTAGCTGTGAGGCTGAGTACAGGGCAGTCTTCACAGCTACGGTTGAGTGTGTATGGCTCATACCCCTTATGGTTGGTTTGGGTGTTGGACATGACACTGCCAACACTATCCAAACTGACAATCAGAGCACATTGGCAGTTGTGAGGAACCCAGTTTTTTATGCTCGCACAAAGCACATTGAGGTGCATTACCACTATGTCAGGGAGAGGCTCTCAGCATGAGAGATCAGCTTGGCTTATGTGCCAACACATGAAAACCTTGCAAATCTTTTCAAAAAGGCATTGTCTCGTGAGAAGCTTGAAGCTTTCCACAAAGCTTTGGGCTTACTCCCCTTTGTGGAATGATTATGTCCTCACATGCATGACACTTCCCTTTACTCATGTGCCAGCTCTTGTTCATCGCATCACTCAGGGGGGATTTGTTACCATATACATGTGGTAGTGATGTATGTGAACACACTAGGACCGCCAGGGTATTTTTTCCCTCTTTAGGAGGTGTTTTTCCCCGTGCATTGTAGATACACCCATCACTCTAGGGCTATCTATCTTTCCATTGCATACTAAGTAATACACTCTCTATTGTGTGCCTTGAGCTTACTTCGTCTTCTCCAAGCAACAGTGTGTGTTTTCCTACAACCCTAATTCCAACATAATACATTGTAGTTGGTACTAGCGCTTCTTTATTAGATGATTCCATCATCGACGCGTATCTCATGTCTACTAGCATTCTAGCACCTGGTAGTGGAGGTTGTTGTCCTAGGACAGCTGTGGCTTTGAAACTCCTACTGGACCTGGCGCATTCCTTGTAACGTTACTAGGTGGAGTAGGTGCTACTGGAATAGGTTGTACATACCTCTTCCTAGCATATTCCATGCTATAGTAGCACTCTTCCCTCGTATGGTTTGCCCATTTCCTCTCAATTTTGTACTAGTTAGGCTCCCCCATATCAAACTTTACAAGAGGAGTTAACCTCTTGACCATTTCATCAATAAACTTTTATTGATCGATAGGTGCCGCTATGAATTACTGTGCTGAGATGATGTGTCATCCTCTTGACTCCTACAAACCTTTTCTTTATATTCCTCACAATTATCCACTAGATAAAGAGCTTCTTTGATCAATTCATTTAGTATCAAATTCTTATCATATGGAGATCCTTCTAAAGACCTGCATGTCTCATTCCTTGGACAAAGATCAACGTCAATTGTGTTGCATCGGTAGTTTCACTCTTGCACATAACTTGACTATCTCTTGAGCCGTAATGCCGCTTTGTGTACTGATTCAGCCTCTTTCCACTTGAATCTTTGAATTTGTGAGACTGCATTATGAGCTATTCCTTTCTATGAGAATTCTTCGAATGAATTCTTTAAGCAGCTCATTGAGAGTCTCAAAATCACGTCTTTCCACTGAATTGAACCATGTATCCACACCATCTTCTGGAGTCTGTTCAAATCCCGAAAACTGTGTCGCAAAATCTAAAACATCTGCTGCTCTAATTACTCTTTTGAAAGCTGTTACATGATCTCTTGGATCTCTATCTTTAGAGTTTTTCCTGTTTACCCATTTTTGGACTTGGGACGGTCTAACTCATCGATTATCTACAAGTCTAACCATAGACTCCTAACCATAGAATCTCCCATCCTTCTCTCATTATCGCTCTAGGAGGGAATCCAGGTGGCTTCCTTTTGGAATTCTCATAGGAACTTTTGTGTTTGGTGGAGGTATTTGCAGTCCTTCATTGACCAAATATCCACCTATTTCTAATGAAATCTGTGGGTTTGTGCTTTCTACAACTTTGTATTCTTGTCCATACTTGTCAACAACTATAGATTTCCATTGACAGTTGACTCCGTATCTATAGACATATAAGAGCTTGTAACCCATCGGCTTTTTTGGGTATGGCTCTGAGCACCTATAAAGGTTGACCTTACTACCGTCAATGTATCTACACATTCCTTCACTCTCTTGATCTGTCATCCAAACTCTCTCAACAAAATTGGTCTTTATTAATGGCCAGTTTGGACGATTTATTATGGGTGGATGTTCCTTTATCGTTGGGATCTTGGAGCTTGTATAAGCTGAGTTTGAATTTGAAGTAGATATTATATTTGGGCTTGATGTAAGAAGTCTTATTTTAATGTGTTCTAGTGCTTTGGTTACGAAAACATCAAAACTATGTTCAAAATTGTCACTTTTAGAACATAGTATGATGTCTTTTGTGGAAAATGAAACGACTTTTATCCCAAAGACTCTTTATCACTAAAACAACTCTCAACAACTTTCAGAATTAAATTTCAACACTTTTTTTGCAAGTTATGGTCAATACAAGCATTTTCGTCTTTTGGCACTTTTTAGCCCAAATGTGCTACAAATGCAATGAAATTTTGGCTAGGGACTTCTTTTATGCTTTAGGGCACTAGGGTATACTCAGATGTTTGATTTGACCCAAATCTGGCCTAAAAGTCTTCATACGTGTATGATATCTTTTGGCTCAGATTTCACTTTTGCTTCTACCCAAGGTGCTCCTTGATGAGTATGGAAAGAATATGAGCTCACAAAAAATTTTGGATGTCAAAAATGTACAAAATCACCACTTTTTACTTTTACCTTTTTGGATTTGCAAAAATCTTCTTAAATTCAAAGATATGTGTCCAAATGAGATGAAATTTTGCAAACAAGCTTAAATCATCATTTCCAAACCTCTTGTGTGGTTAGAAGTGCAAATGGACTTTCAGATCTTGACTTGAAACATCATACCCGTATGATGTCTATGTACTCCAAATCAAATGAAACTTGGTCTCTAAGCTTGTTTTGAGGTGCTAAACACCCTGGTATGCTCTGATGCCAACTTTGGTCCCTAAAATTGCCCTTTAGACATCATAAGCGTATGATGTGTAACTGGTCAAATTGGAATTCTGTTTCTACCTCAGCTGCTCCTTGATATGTACTACAAGAACGCTCACAACATATTTTGGACATCAAAATTGCACAAAATAACCACTTTTTGACAAGGAAATTCCCTAAAAGATTAAAATCCCCTCAATTCTCAATCTATATGCCCAAATGAAATGAAATTTGGTGTATGTGATCAACACAATATGCAAAATAGGGGTGTAAAGTCAAAAAATTAATTCTTGCTGCCATAACTACCCTTCAAACATCATAGGCGATGTCTATTGATGTTTCAAGCATTTCTACCAGTTTTCATGCAAAAATATTCTTAGAATCACAAGTTTCTCTTTTTTCTATTTCCAACACTTCGTCTTTTGTCTTTTGAGTACCAAGGGTTGTCAAAACCCTAGTCTCAAGGTGTACTTAGGATAAAACACCCCTTTTGAACACTCTGGTGCAGTCACATTTGGTCTCCAAATGCCTCTTGAGACATCATGTATGATGTCCAAGTTTGCATAATTTTAATTTTTCTTCACAGAACTCTAGCAAATGCCCTCTTCTTATCCGCACATCATCAATCAGTCATGAAAAAACTGTCAACACAAACCTGTTTATTGCATTTCTAAAATCAAACTTTTTTGTGATTTTAAATGCAAACAAACACTTCAACAAATAAACAAGTGGTGAATAGCTCTAGATCAAAATCAGATCACTTACCTAAAGCTACTCCTACTCATCATATGGGGTTTTTCGTTTATGAGTAGAAAAACGCTTCACTGCCACACACGGACTAGCAAACACTTATATCACCTTACAAATCATTGGACCACCAAAAACTACTCTAATATACAACTAATACTACAAATCCTAACTAAATATATCTAGTCGTAGACCCTCAGCAAGACACATGCTTCTTGGCTATCCACTTGATCTCAGAATATCCTCTTCCGAATTCACTTAAGAGAAATTTCCCCCTTTGGTCTAAACTAAAGCAAGCAACCATCACAGGAGTGTTAGTAGGATTACCTTGCATGTTGGAATTAGGGTTGCATGAAAACACACATAGCTTGGAGAAGACAAAGGAAGCTCAAGGCACACAATAGAGTGTATTACTTAGTGTGCAATGGAAAGATAGATAGCCCTAGAGTGATGGACATATATACAATACACGGGGGAAAAAACCTCCTAGTGACGAAAAAAATGCCCCGGCGGTCCTAAGTGTGTTCACACACATCACTACCACACATGTGTATGGTAACAAATCCCCCCCTGGAGTGATGTAGTGAACAAGAGCTGGCACATACAGTAAAGGGAAGTAGGATATAATCAGTCTACAAAGGGGAGTAAGCCCAAAGCTTTGTGGAAATCTTTGAACATCTGACAAGACAATGTCTTTGTAAAAAAGATCTGCAAGGTTGTCCTGTGTTGGCACATAAGCCAAGCTGATCTCTCCTGCTGCTGCTGAGAGCCTCTCCCTGACGTAGTGGTAATGCACCTCAATGTGCTTTGTGCAAGAATGAAAAGCTGCGCTCCTCGCAATTGCCAATGCACACTGACTGTCAGTGTAGATAGTGTTGACAGTGTCCTGTCCAACACCCAAATTAGCCATAAGGCGTCTGAGCCATACACACTCAACCGTAGCTATGTAGACTGCCTTGTGCATAGCCTCACAAGTGGAAGTGTCCACAGTAGGTTGCTTCTTGCTCAACCATGATATGCATGAGCTGCCAGGCATGAAACAAAACCCACTTGTGGACACTCGCGTGTCAAAACAACCAGCCCAATATGAGTCTGAAAAAGCATGTAAACTTGGAGGCAATGATCCCCCCTTGGGATAAAGCAAGCCAAGATGTAAAGTGCCACTCAAGTAACAAAAAATCCTCTTGACAGCCTGCCAATGCTTAGACCCTGGGCTATGCATGAATCTGCTGACATGTGAGATTGCAAATTGAATATCCGGCCTCGTGTTGCATACGTAAATGAGGCATCCAACAACAATTTGGTAAAGAGTGACATCTGCAGGATCACCAGCATAATGAAGAATCAATTTCAAACCTGTTTCCATGGGTGTGGCAATAGGTTTGCAATCCTCGAGTCCAAACTTACATAGCAATGTCTCTATGTAACTTTTTTGACACAAGGCAATACCACCATCAGTACACAGCTTAAATTGTATACCCAAGTAATGATGCAACAACCCCAAATATTTTACATTGAAAGTAGCATTCAGATCAGCCTTAAATTCAACAATATGTGTCTCATTTGGTCCAGTGATCAGCAAATCATCCACATAAAGAACCACAATGAGAAGTACATCACCCTCACGCTTTACATACAATGTGCTTTGTTGGACTGTTACAAAAGCCTCATTTGACCAAATGAGTGTCAGCCTTAACAATGTCTGATTGATGTTTATCCTTACCAAAATGAGCTGGCAATGCACATGGAAAATGCACAGTAGTCATATGACAAGTGGGAGCAAAAGTCTCTTCATAATCTATGCTTTTTTGCTGTGCATAACCCTTTACAACAAGTCGAGCCTTATAGCGATCAATCTCACCATCCGGCTTGCGTTTCAACTTGTAAACCCACTTCATATCAATGGCATTTTTTCCAGGAGGCAAGTAACATAAAGTTCATGTGCCATTTTCTATAAGTGCATCATATTTTAATTGCATGGCAGCCATCTAGTTTTCTTAATTATGTGCTTCATTAAAAGACAGAGGTTCCTCAACATCATGTAAGCTAGACACAACCAAATCATAACAATATGATGCATAAGATGCATGGCAAGAGCTTGAACGAGTGTGACTAGACAAAGGTGCATCCAATTTACTATCACACAGTGTATACACCAGCCATTTTGGCATACCTCTAGCCTACTCATTTCAGCCCTTTACTCATGAAGTACATCATGTACATTTGCATCAATAATAGACCGATCTGTAACATTGTCAGAAACCCCCATAGGCTGTACATTTGCCTCATTAAATTTACATTCAAACTTCCACCAATGAAAAGAGGTAACAAAGTGTCATAAATGTCTTGTGAGCGTACACTATTGTCTCTAGTACATGACAACAAGGGTTGAACATAATCTTCCACAAACACAACATTCTGTGAAACCAGAACACGCTTTGTTTGCAAACAATACAACCTGTAACCTTAACTTTCAGCACTATAACCAACAAAATTACATTTGACAGCCTTATCATCCAATTTTCTACAAAGCATATGGCAAAGAACCAAAAACACGCATGTGCTCAATAGAAGGCTTTCTATCATGCCATGTTTCATATGGAGTCATAGACTGCAAAGCTTTCATAGGACACCTGTTAAGTACATAAGTGGCACACATGATGGCCTCAAGCCAAAAGGAATGCGGAAAAGCTTGACTTTTGACCATACATCGTGCCATTTTTGTAGGTGACCTTTTTTTCCTCTCAGCAACACCATTTTGCTGAGGCATATAAGGCACTGTACATTGGTGTTTTATACCACAACTAGCCAGAAATGCATTAAATGCATGAGACATATAATCCCCTCCCTTGATTGAAATGAAGGGTGCCCATAGTACACTCCGAGACATTTTCAGCCATAGCCAGAAATTGTTTGAAGCACTTAAACACTTTGGACTTTTCCTTAAGCGGATACACCCATGCATGCCTGAAGTAATCATCAATAAAAGTCACGAATCCTTTCTAAAGCTAATTGAATCTTACTAATGCACTAGAGAGATTAGAGTAAGAGAGAACACACACACATCCTTTCTAATGCTAATAAAACTCTTAATTAATACATACCTTAGTAATCCACTAGAGTTTTTGCTCTCTTAGTGGTTTGTGGAAGCCTTCTCTCTAAGAAGTGGTAGCACTTTGTGAACATTATAGAGGCAATCTCTATGCCCAAAGTGTGTGTATGGATAGCAAAAAAGAAAAACATCCAACTTTTTTTCATATATATATATATATATATATATATATATATATATATGTACATTTTTTTTAAAAAACCAAACTTTAAAATTCATACCCATGTTTTTGGTCCCCTTGTGGTACCCAGAAGCTTGACCAATTTGTCCTCATCATAAAGAGATTATTTACTCATAAGAAAACTTTGTCACCTTCCTTGAAAACCCGGTCATATCTTTTCAAGTCTGCGTAATTCTTTTGTCAATCTTGAGCCGCTTGAATATCCCTTCAAATAGCTTTGGATTGAGCTTCCACTTCTTCAAGCATTTTATTTGAGGCTTCTACCCTTATAGTGGGGTCAGAAAAGTTAAGAGGTGATAAACATTCGTGACCGTAAAGAGCATTAAAAGGTGTCATTCCAATACTTCTCTGAGTAGAGGAGTTATATGCATACTCTATCAAGGGTAGGTATTGAATCCACTTGCGAGGTTCTCTATTGCAGTAGGCTCTGAGGATGTCTTCAATTACTTGATTAACTCTTTTAGTTTGGCCATCAATTTGAGGATGATAAGTAGTACTAAAACATAACTAAGTTCCAATATCTTGAAACAATGATACCCAAAACTTTGAAGTAAACTTGGCATCACAATCGCTGACAATCCTCTTGGGTAAACCATGGATTTTGAAAATCTCCTTCACAAAGAGACGAGCAATATCTAAAGCTGTAAAGGTTTTCTTGACTCGGATAAAGTGAGACACCTTAGTATGCAAGTCGACTATGACAATGATTGAATCATAGCCAACTTGAACAGAAGGAAACTCGGTGATAAAGTCCATGCTAATACATTCCCATTTCATTTGGGAAATGTCTAAAGGATGTAGTTTACCTGGCTTCTTTAGTCTCTTTGCCTTAATCCTTTGACAAGACAAACACTGCTTGACATAGCAAAGGATACCACCCTTCATACCTTGCCAATAGTAACTTCTGCAAACTACATTGAGGGTTTTGGCATAACCTGGATGTCCTTAAGTTGGGCCATCATGTGCTTCATGTAGGATAGCATTCCTTAGGGAAGAATATTTAGGTATACATAGTCGATTCCTATAGTAAATTTTCCCATCTTCCAAGGAATAATGTAGAGGTTTAGGCTGATTTGATGATACCTTCTTTTCACGTAGGATAATAGCAAGCATTTGGTAATCTGCATCTCTGACAACAACATCGGAGATTTTGTCTAAAATAGGGTTGTTAGCCATGGAAATTGCCCCTAGAAAAGCTTTATGACATAGGGCATCTGCCACAACATTATCCTTACCTGGTGTAAATTTAATATCAAAATCATATTCGTGCATGAGCTATATCCATCTCCTCTGTCTCATGTTAAGGTTAGGATGGGTAAAATCCACTTAAGGCTCTTGTGATATGTTACCAATTGGAATTTTCATTCCAATAGGTAATGTCTCCATAACTTGAGAGCGTGAATAACGAATAGCAATTCTAAATCATGTGTAGCATAATTCACTTCATGAATCCTAAGCTTCCGAGAAGTGTAAACTCTTCCTTCTTGAGTAAGGACTCCTCCTAATCCAAGGCTATTAGCATCTGTGATCACTTCAAATTCTTGGGTGAAGTCTGGAAGTTTTAGAAGAGGTTTTGAAGAAAGATACTCCTTAATTTGTTTGAAACAAGGTTCATGTTGGTCTTCCCAAAGTATCATAGCTCCTTTTTTTAGCAAGTCGGTTAGTGGTGCAACTTTAAGAGCATAGTCCCTTACAAAGATCTTGTATCACCATGTGATACATAAGAACCCTCTGACTTTGGTTTGTTAAGTGGGTTGAGGCCATTCCACAATATCCTTGACTTTGTTAGGGTCAATAGAGACTCCTTCAGGTGAAATGATAAACCCTAAGTAATTGACCTTACGAGTGAAGAAGGTAAATTTGCTCTTCTTTGCATACAACTTATTTTGGCATAAAAGTTCTAACACTTTCCTAACATGTCCTTGATGCTCTTCCTCTGATCTGGAATAAATTAAGATATCATCAAAGAATACAAGGACAAAATTGTCCAAGAATTGTCTAAAGATATTGTGCACCAGACGATTGAAAGTTGCAGAAGCATTCATAAGTCCGAAAGCTATCACTGTAAATTCGTAATGACCATAGCGAGTGTTGAAGCTGTTTTAAAGATATCAGCCTCTTGCATTCAGATTTGATGATAGAGAGATTGAAGGTCAATCTTTGTGAACATTTTGGCTCCATGTAGTCTGTCTAGCATCTCATCAATATGAGGAATTGGATATTTATTCTTGATGGTAATCTGATTTAAGCCCCTATAAACAATGCAAAGTCAAAGATATCCATCCTTTTTCTTTTGGAAAAGAACAGGTGTACCCCATGGAGATGTACTAGGTCAGATAAACCCTTGCTCAATCAGCTGCTTGAGCTGCTCCTTGAGCTCTATAGCCTCTAGAAGTGACATTCTGTACAGAACCCTTGAGGCTGGTTCACTACCTGGAACAATTTTGATTTCATGATCTACCTCCCTAAGTGGTGGTAGTTTAGAAAGTTCTACGGGGAAAACATTTGAAAATTCTTCTAGCCACATTGATTTAAGGTTGAAAGAAGATTTTTCTACTTTCTTTAGTTTGACTACAAAAATTTGTTGTCCCTTGCGTAACCCTTTCAAAAGACGATTAGCTTTGACCAAGTAAGCTTTTGGTCGTCCATTCTGGCCTTGAATAGTGACTTCCCGACCTTGGTTGTCCACAAAGGAAACACTTCCTTGGGCACAATGGATATTGGCATTATAGGAAGGTTCAAAAAGTAGCAGAAGTAGAGTATTCTCCCAACTTGAAATCTAATTTTCCCACAATGTACTGAGATAACACCTCCTTTACATTAGCTAATTCAACTCTCATCTTTCTTGCAGGGTGTTGAGTAAGTTCTAACCTCCTTAAGCATTTAGGTGGCAAGAAAGAATGAGTACTGCCACAATCAATAAGAAGCTCAAATTTTTCACCTTGGTGATTTGCAAGTGTTTGAATGAAAACATATTGTTGTCTTACTCCTGGGTTATCAATTGCAGCATGTCGAGTTACTCTTTCCTCTTGTTCTTATCCCAACATTGGTTCTCCTCTGAAAGCATTGACTCTCGAAGCCATTCCACGCCCTCAACCTCGTCCTCCATTTCTTCCTCCACAATTTATTATTTGACCTTGCCCTCTGGCTCGATTAGGTATATTTGTTGCAGAGACTCGCCTAGGACATACATTCTTGAAATGTCCTGGCTCATTGTATTCAAAGCATCTAAGATCTGCATTTTGAGCTCCAATTGCTGAAGCTGCAACTATTGGATGAGTTTGGTGAAGTGGATGATCTGGCCTTTGGTTCCACATCATAGGTTGTCCTTTACTTGCAACATTCCTTATATTTCCATTTTGTCCCCTTTGATAGTTTGACATCTCTTTAGCTAAGGGTTTAGCTCTTAAAAGAGCATCTCGTAAATTTACAGGCCTCATGGCTTCTAGATTAGTATTTAAGGGAGCATTTAGCCCTTGGCAAAAATGGAGTACTTGCTGATCCGCGGTCATTAGTGGAGCGTAGCCCCTAAGAGTTACAAATTTGGAGTAGTATTCTTCCACCGTAAGATACCTCATCCAAAATATGCATTTATGAACATGATGGTAAACACCTGGAATTTTTGGTAGGCCGAATGAGAATTTTCTTGTACCAGGACAGTTCAATCCTCAATAGCATATAACATCATATAAACATGATGGTAAACACCTGGAATTTTTGGTACGTCGAATGAGCATTTTCTTGTACCAGGAAAGTTCAATCCTCAATACCATATAAACATTCAAAACAATTCTCCTAGGTTTTTCTATTATTTCAAACATTCACATCCTTCAACCTCCAAACATAAATCTAAAAATCTCTCCAAGCTTTAACCTAGGCTCTGATACCAGTGTGAGGTCCTTGCTCCCTTTTTAAGGACCGGAGTATCTTTGATAGGTCTCCAATCCTGAACAAGAAAAACCAATGGACATTGCCTTAGCTACTACGTAGCCATGGGCATGAACCGTTAGTGAAGGATTGATCCTATCTTGCTATGGTGGAGCGTGATCACCATAACCCTATCTATAATCAATTATACCTAAGAGTATAAACCTTAGAGTGACCAACCAGGGTGCTTTTTTCCCCATCTTTTAGAAGCACAACCACTGAGGTTTGTCTCTTTTAAGATTTATGACTAAGAAAAAGAAACTCATAACGTTGAAAAGTTACCCGACTCATCAGAACCGTCCATAGAATGATACCGTCAGGGTATCATTCTCCTACTTTCCACATTGCACTCACCCATCTTTTGTTACCTAATTACTTTCACATTGTTTAAACATACATATTCCTTTACTTTATTTATGGTACTCGTTCATTAAAAACAACCCTTCAAACAATATTACAAACAATAGTCAAACAAGAAGTAGTCCATTTTTTTGAACCAACAACTTTTGGATTAGGTTTACTTAAGAATCTCTACTTGCACCATTAGTTCCGATTGTTATATAGATTATTCATAAAAACACTTGTCATCTTGAGCATCCCATACCGCTCAACAAGTACTTGCTGTGCCAACCTAGGTGCCTACCACAGCAACAACGGTGCCAAACCGGGCTTCATCCGCATGCCATTGCAAAACATAACTGGAGTATTCAGCTGGGCCATCTTGGGTGTACTCCCACCGCAACATTAGCTGTGCCACCCTGGGTGTCATCTCACGCCTCAACAACCTCCACCTAATGCCAATGCTAATAAGTAGAGTCTTGAGGAAAACCATATAAAAAATATTGGACCTACATTCTTTCCGATGGAACATAGCTTAACCAAACATTCTTTGGTACTTGTCATACATATGCCGAGTTTCTTGGGGTTAAGCCCCTTGGTTTCGGTCCGTGTTTTTCCTTTCCTAAGGTGATCAATATATCTCTATGGTCTTGCATATGCAATGATGCATAACTTGAAATTACATTACTAACTTGTACCATAGTTCCGATTGGTGTAGACATAGCATGTTCCACAGGAGTTCCCACTTTACTTGTACCACCTTCATGATTATTAGTGTCTTGCGTTCAAGCATGCTTTGGAGCCATTTTTTTGTACTTTACTTAGGTTATACACTTATAACTTTAAATCGGTCAATTTCCCTAGTAATTTCCTTGAAACTTAAGGTCATTTTTCCATATCAGTAACCTTGTTATTTTTCTTGAATATTACTTTACTAAAATTTTCCAAAGAGAGTTTGTAATTTGAACCCTTGCCAATTTGGATTTGCACTTAGTGTTACTGTACTACACCTAATTTCTATATATCAAAATTTTTCCTTATCTTAATTAATCAAGAATAAAGTGTGTAAACTACAAAATTAAAAGTTTAGAAATGAATTACTTTTATTCATGACATTTCTAATCCAATTCTAACTTTAATTTCTATTCTTCAACTAAATCAATTTTTAGTATTATTCAAAATACTAATTAATCTAATTGATAATAAAATTGGTGAATGAGAATTTCATTATGCATAATAAAAGTATGATGAGTACTCTTATGTATTAACTTTCAATCAAATATGCATAAGTTAATAGTTAAGTTGTACTAACTAGAGAGAGTAGGTATAATTAGAGAAATTAGAGTAAGAGAGAACACACACACATCCTTTCTAAAGTTAATGAAATCTTACTAATCCATTAGAGAGATTAGAGTAAGGGAGAAAACACACACATCCTTTCTAAAGCTAATTGAATCTTAATAATCTATTAGAGAGATTAGAGTTAAAGAGAACACACACACACATCCTTTCTAAAACTAATTGAATATTACTAATCCACTAGAGAAATCAGAGTAAAAGAGAACACACACACATCCTTTTTTAACGCTAATTAAAATTTAATAATCCACTAGAGAGATTAGAGTAAGAGATAACACACACACATCCTTCCTAAATCTAATTGAATCTTACTAATCCATTAGAGAGATTAGAGTACGAGAGAAAATACACACATCCTTTCCAAAGCTAATTAAACTTTACTAATCCATTATATAGATTAGAGTAGTAGAAAACATACCGGTTTATGTGTTTATTGTAGTGGCTGCCGCATTAAAATGGGTGTTGAAATAAATGGATGTAAAGAGTGCATTTTTGAATGGAGACTTGGAGGAAACTATGTATATGGAGCAGCCACAAGGTTATGCAAATATGAGACTACTTGGCCTTGTATGCAGGTTAAAGAAAGCATTGTATGGGCTGAAACAAGCACCTAGAGCTTGGTATGAGAGGATTGTGACATTCGTCATTTCATGGGCTTTGAGATGTGTGATGTAGAACATTCACTATATGTGCAAAAGAATGAGGCAGGAATTGTGGTAATATGCATCTATGTGGATGATTTGATCGTCCAGGTGTTAATGTGGCTAAAGTAGAGGGCATGTAGGCTATTGTTATGCAAGAATTTTACATGAAATACTTGGGAGACTTGCGATATTTTATTGAGCATTGAAATTATTTACACGGAGGAAGGTGTATGGCTGTCACAAAGGCAATATGCTTTGGATATGTTGAAAAAGTATAGTATGGCTGATTATAAGCCAATTGCAATGCGCTTAGATTAGAATTTGCAATGGGAGAATGATGCAGGCCAAGTGCTTGATAATGCTACCATGTACAAGAAGATTGTGGGTAGCTTGATCTACTTGACTATCTCACGTCCAGATTTGAGCTACACAGTTGGATTGGTGAGTCAATTTATGTAGTCTCCCAAGAGACCACATTTGGATGCAATGAGGTGTACTTTGCACTATGTGAGTGCTACTTTGGATTATGCACTCTTTTATAGGGCTGATATGGAGTTGCAGCTCTATGGCTACGCAAATGCAAATTAGGTTGATAGTACATAGATTGCAGGTCTACCAGCAGATTCATGTTCTCACTTGAGAGTGCTGCTATCACATGGAGCAACAAGAAGAAACCTACAATTGCTCTTTCAAGTATAGAGGTAGAGTACATGGGTGCTGCAGTGGCGGCATGTGAGGTAGCATGGTTGGGATTTTCACTTCACAACTTTGGAGTACAGGTAGAGAGGCCGACAGTCATTTATTGTGACAACCTTAGCATCATACAATTGGCACAAAACCGAGTGTTTCATGCCAAGATAAAGCACATTGAGGTACACTACCACTTCATCAGAGAGAGGGTCTTAGTAGGCAACATTGACCTTGAGTACATGGTGATGGATGAGCAGGTTGCATATATCTTCACAAAGGCCCTTGGAGCGGCAAAGGTATGGTGGATTTGGGCAATGCTTGGCATATGAGAGATGGATAGGAGCTTGAGGGGGAGTGTTGTGATGTCAAGATCAACATGTATGACTCCTAGATGACTACCACCAACAATCATCATCACTGGTGCGCCTTGGTGGATACGCATATCTTTGCCAGTGATAGTACATTTGGACTACATTGAGTTGGTCTACCTGCCGGAGTGTTAATACACTTATCTACTCACCTCACTCACTAGCAGTTCATACTAGACCACTGTACTAGTTCCCATTTCATGTTGTATTTTCCCTTATGCTTTGTAGACCTCTTATCTTGAGTTTATAAAGAACAAGAAGTACAGTATTTTGCCTTCATCTTTGTTTGTGTGTGTGTGTGTGTGTTCTTGCAAGAGCTCAAGCTCTCTCCTTCTCTATCTCTTGACAACATCACCATCATTGGCATAAGTAGTCGTCTCTCTAGTCTGTATCATAACTATCTGTGAATCAAACATATATCTTCACTTCTATCTCATGTGTCTAAAACAACAACACCTAATGTGTTGTGTGTGATCACAATACCAACATCGCATATGTTGGGATCAAGACCTCTGTTTCTCATGAGCCTCACTGTAGACTCAACTATTTCACACATCATGTGAATGCATACACATCAAAAGTGGGACATCACTTGTCCACTACGCTAATCAAGCATAAACCAACCAATAGCTCAATAGTGAAAACCTATAACTTGCATGTTGTGGTCTCACACTCGAAATATGCATCGATGTGAGAACATGAAGCAAAATCAAAGGAAACCTGTTAACCACTACAAGGATACCATAAATGCACTCCTATGAGAGTGGGTACAAGAACACTAAACATGTGTCTAAGCATCAAAGTGAGAGTAAACACTTGATCACTATCAAAATGGGAATAAATTGACCATTATACAATCATGAAACCATAATCAAAC
The DNA here is from genome assembly GCF_014529385.1 of Adiantum capillus-veneris. NCBI lineage: Eukaryota > Viridiplantae > Streptophyta > Polypodiopsida > Polypodiales > Pteridaceae > Adiantum > Adiantum capillus-veneris. Next base: position 156,253,918 of record NC_140947.1, on the reverse strand, counting down.
TGCATCAAACCGGATGCTCACATATGCGTAAAATCAACTCCACAATTTGCAAACTTTGCAAGCACGCAATCTGGGACAAACTGCTCAATTGAGCATAAAGCACATAACCATATATGCAACTAGAGAGTAAACTAGCTCAAAATGCATCCCACAAGAGAAATTGTCTGGAAAAAATTGCAAAAACAATGTGAAACCTGTGACTGTGTCTCTGTAGCCACACAAACATATACAATCCTCACTCCTACAAGAGTGGGTATAAGAACACTAAATTGTGTCCAAACTGAAAAATCCTATCAAAGTGAGAGTTAACACTCGATCATTGTCAAAGTCAGAGTCCAACGTGACCACCTCTAAACCATCATAGAGTAGGCTGAAAATATGTGCAAAGCATGGCATGCAAAACATGGCAAGAATCTGGGGACAAACGGACAAAGTTTTCCCTGTACTTGGAGAAAAATCTCACCAGAAAATTGCACCAAAATAGACACTCAGTGGCTCAGTAAATCCACAAATGGCATACATGAACTGCCAAAAGCGTGGCAAAGTGGCTCACTCCTAAACAAGTGGCTCTATGGATGTGTACCTATCCAAAAAAGCTATAAAATTGTGAACCTGCTACCTACTGTAAGCTATAGCTAGCTCAACCTGTATTCGCATAATGTATATGTGGCATGAAATTGCAAAAACTTGTGTTGAAAATTTCTCTCTAAACTACCCCACACAATCATACATAGTTTGCACTACAAGAAAAAGCAAATTGCGAGAAAAAATTGTCGAGAAATTGGCACACTATGCCGTTGATCGGTAAGCACGGTGATAAAAAACCAAGCGCAAAGCACAACCAAATGCTGCATGTGGTGGCAATCACCATCCGAGTGCCACACTCACGGGAAAACCTACTCCAAAATGGTTTGTTGGAGCCACTATGCACCAATGTGTGTCACCAAAACTAGAAATTGGAGATCGTCGAAGCCGTAATGACCGAATTAAAGTCAATATGCCGGGGGATGTCCGTGGGAGCCAAAACTGCTCTGAATGGGGTGTGGGAGGGGAGTCATTGGCGAAGGTGTGCTAGAGTGGAGCTAAATTTCTCTTGCTCGCTCTTGCTATGTTGAAGATGAGAGAAACTAGTCGATGCCACCTTCTACTATCGCACGGAAGTGATCGCCAATGCCATAGCCATCGCAAATCTATGAGTCGTAGATGTCAAGCAAAAAACCACCAAAATCAATGTGAAAATTGATGTCAAGCTGTCAAAAGCCAAAGTCAAGAAGAAAAGAAAACTGTCGATGTCAAGCCAATGTTGGGGGATGCCCGATATTACTCGTCGAGACTCGCACATGATGTGTGTGTGTGTGTGTGCCCGCGCCGAGAGCGTACGCGTCCACTCTCATTTTCACGACCAAGGGAGTTACGAAGCGCGCACTCTTTCTCTTTCTTTTTTATTTTCGATGCCGTATTTACACTCTCGCTTTCTCTTTCCGTCTCTCTTATGAGGGGAATGGATTCTTACACACACTCCTTCAAAAAGAAAATGGCTCCTTTGTTGAAATCTGATAATATCAAAATCTGTCCTTTGCAGTGCTTGCTCATGCTTTGGGCTGCCAATACTATTTCTATTGCACATTTGGGACCCCAATTTGCCTTGGCCTGCTTATGACCTTGCTTTTCTTGTTTTTGCACCCCAACCTTGATTTAGCTACCTGATTCCCAGCTATAATGTGTGTTTATGTACACACACTCCCAAAATCCCATGCACTGTAGCCCATTTTCAGCCAGCACTACATCAAGTTATGCCCAAACTTGCCCGTTTGCAAGCTTGTTCAATTTTGCAAGGCTTGCCCAGCGTTGCAGTGTTGATTTAATCCCCCAATTGCATTCAATTTTTTTGCTCACAAGCTTGACTTACTGCAATGTATTGTGACAACTTCAATGCTTCCAATTTTGAGCTTGAATCAATGTCTCCCTTGCTGTCATACCAAGCTCTTACTTTGTACCTACTCTAATGCAGTTTTGTGTGCGTGTGTGTAACATCATCACACACCCAAGCTCTCAGATTCTGTGCACTTGAGCTCAAAAGCTTTGTTCCTTGTAGATTTTCCTACTTGCTTAGTTTTTGACAACCTGCTCTCCAAATCTCTACATAGATTCCTTGTACACATATCTGCCTTGCCGTTGAAACCTACAAGCCCTCAATTCTCCAAGCTCCTAAGATCACTCTATAGCTTACTCTCTTTCTACAGAGATTCCTTGTTCTCTCCAAGATTCCCAAAAGACCAAGAGGGGCTGCATGCACCAGGGCTTCAATATCCACCAATCTTTTTTGATCAAGCCCTGATCTATGCCGGATCTGCTACCGCCAAGCTCAAGTTTCCATAGTGGAGCTTTGTTGCTTTTGTGTCTCGTTGGGAAGCCATCGCACACATGTGGATCGTTGTCGCTGCCACCAAAGCTTTGATACTAGTTGAAGAGTGTGTGTGCACGGATGTGTGCGTGCACAAAAGGGGAGAAGGAGAGAATGGACCGTGCGCGGTGCGGCATGCGGTGATGTGTGCATGTGGGAAGGGGAGAAGGAGAGAGTGGACCATGTGTGGGTGGAGCAAGACTCAAGTATGAGGTGCCACTTATTCTTTGTATATGTACACGAGAATAAGGTGTCAATGGGTAGGCGCCCATAGCTTGGGAAGCCGTGCAAGGCACAAATGCCTATACCCCAATATACAACCTCTTTCTTTTCTTCTTTCTTATTTTCTTAAATTTTGCTTTGTCTTTCTAGTAGACTCTCAATCGGCTGCTACAACCTTCTGTTTTGTTCTTTTACCCCTTGAGTCTTTGATTCAACATTTTTAACATCCAACTCTTGTAGACACGATATCAATCTTTTTGATATCAAGATTTTAGCTTGATAGCATCAAGGTGTTCCTCTAGATCAAATTCCTTGATGAGCCGGTCACCATCCGCAATTACTGCTCTAATGTGCGGTGAGACTGAGTTTTGTTCTTGAGTGCTTCGTTGTTGCAAAGTCCTAGCCTCCAGATTTTTCTTTTCTTGTGGATCTTTGGCTATGCTTTCATCTCTTTCACTTGGTTGAGTTGGTTTCGTAAAGTTTTCAGCCTCTTTCCCTTGATTCTCTTCATTGGTCTCCTTTTTCTCTTGATAAGCTTGATTCTCTTCAAGGTGATTTGGTTCTAAAGAGTCCTTGCCTTGATCTACATCTCTCTTTTCACATTCTTCTTTGTTATCTTGATCATCTTGTTGCTTTTCATAATCCTTTTGCTCCAAAGGAATTTGCTCTTGATCGATCTCTTTCTTTTAAGACTCCTCTTTCTTTTTGTCAACCGACAGTGGGTTGAGGGATTTGGAGAAAACCAATGTTTAGTGTAAGTATCTGGCACATCATCCACCGTATCATTCCCTTGGTGATGCTATTCTATTGTATCAGGCCTCTTTGGAGAGGTCTTTGCTGACTCTAGACCCTCTATTCTTTGTCTCTTTGAGTCTTATTCTTGATGCTTTGCCTTTCTCTTGAGGACCCTATGGATTGTTTGGCACATAGATCCAACAACCTCCACTTCTTTGGCTACTTGTCTTCTCTTGTATTCAAGATCTTCTCCATTTGTTCCTTTTCTTTGTTCCAACTTTTTGTCTAACTCTATGTTCTTTTCATCATCTGCAATTAGCTTTAGAAAGGATGTGTGTATGTTCTTTCTTACTCTAATCTCTCTAATTATACCTACTCTCTCTAGTTAGTACAGCTTAACTATTAACTTATGCATAGTTAATTGTAAGTTAATATATAAGAGTACTCATCACACTCTTATTATGCATAATGAAATTCTCATTCTATTATCAATCAGATTATTAACTATTTTGAATAATACTAAAAATTGATTTAGTTGAAGTATAGAAATTGAAGTTAGAATTGGATTAAAAATGTCATGCATAAAACTAATGCATTTCTAAACTTTCAATTTTGTAGTTTACACACTTAATTCTTGATTAATTAAGATTAAGAAAAATCTTAATATATAGAAATTAGGTGTAGTGCAATAACACTAAGTGCAAATCCGAATTGGCGAGGGTTCAAATTACACACTCTCTTTGGAAAATTTTAGTAAAGTAATATTAAAAAAGCCAACAAGGTTACTTATATGGAAAAATGACCTTAGTTTTCAAGGAAATTACTAGGGAAATTGACCAATTTAAATTTCTAAGTGTGTAACCTAAGTGTAGTACAAAACATGGCTCCAAAGCATGCTTGAACCCAATCATGAAGCTGGTACAGGTAAGGTGGGAACTCCTACAAAACTATGTCTCCACCAATCGGACCAATCGGAACTATGGTATAGGCTAGTAATGTAATTTCAAGTTATGCATCATTGCATATGCGAGACCATAGAGATATATTAATCACCTTAGGAAAGGAAAAACACGGACCAAAACCAAGGGGCTTAACCCGAAGAAACTCGGCATATGTATGACAAGTAGAAAAGAATGTTTGGTTAAGCTGTTTTCCATAGGAAAGAATGTATGTCCATTACTTTTGGTATGGTTTTCTCAAGACTCTCTACTTATTAGCACTGGCATTAGGTGGCAGTTGACGAGGCATGAGATGACGCCCAGGGTGGCACATCTGATGCTGCGGTGGGAGTACACCCAGGATTGCCCAATTGGAAGCTGCAATTATGTTTTGCCATGGCATGAGGATGATGCCCAGTTTGGCACTGTTGTTGCTGTGGCGGGAGTATGCCTGACAAGGGTTTTTATGAATAATATATATACCAATTGGACCTAATAGCGCAAGTAGAGATTCTTAAGTGAACCTAATCCAAAAGTTGTGCATTATAAAAATGGACCTCCTCTCCTTAAAAAGGGGACAGTGAACTCACACTAGCATTAGAGCCTAGGTGAAAGCTTGGAGAGGTTTTTAAATTGATGTTTGGATGTTGAAGGATGTGAATGTTTGAAATTAAAAAAAAACCTAGGAAAATTGTTTTGAATGTTTATATGGTATTGAGGATTGAACTTTCTAGGTACAGGAAAATGTCCATTTGGCCTACAAAAAAATTCCAGGTGTTTACCATCATGTTCAAAAATGATGCCAATCACCAAATTATCAATTTTGAAAATTGGTGATGAAGATTTTAATTGAGGTGTTTGCACCACCTATCCCAAGTGTGCATAGAGGATGGGGCATCGACAGGAGTCCATATGAAGGAATCTATACCGTTGATGCTAACAAGATATGGTGCATGGCTACCAACCTCAAGAAACTTTGATGGGTAGAGGAATTAAAAGTTATCGAAGTTTATCTTTTCATTGGTACTAAGAATCTAGATGCTACCATTACCTTAGGAGGAGAAAATATATTTCAGACTCAATGGGTCTATAACCAAGTTACTAAAGTTATCTATGGTGGTAGGATTCGACCCATGTGTGTATATCCTAGCTTTTGAGGGTCAAAAGAAACTTATTTTTTTGATCCTTTAGCCTATCCTTTTGTAATTACTAAACTCAAAATATGGGAATATTTCAAAGCCTTGCACTCAAAGATTACCAATCTTGGTAGCAACTAATGTGTATATGAATAAAGTTTGGATCAGTATTGATTTTTGCTTGTACTATTGTTTAATCAAGTCTTATCTTTTAGTAGATTAAAGTTAGTGTATCAAATAAAGTTTCACTTAATCTATATATGCACAGAGTGCGGTGTACACATCTCTTCAAAGAGGAAAAGCTACTTCTCAAGAAAGCTAAATTTCCCTCTTTCAAGGGGGAAGGAACTCAAGTTGAACACGATGCGGAAGTGTGGCTTGAAGAGATGGAGGATTATTTTTCTTCTGTTGGTACTAATCCTAATAACCAAGCAATGTTGGCTATGTTTCATCTCATGAAGGATGCCAAGATTTTGTGGAAACAACACTGCAAAGATCACCAAGTAGCTCAAAACACTCAAACTTGGGAAGACATTAAGTTTGTTATCAAAGGCGCGCCAATGATGATCACTATTGGTGGTAGTCATCCAAGAGTCGTACATGTTGAGATTGACATCTCAACAGATGTCACACTTACCTCTAGCCTCCACCCACAATACATGTCTCTGACAGAGATGTCACACCTACCTCTAGCCTCCACCCATGATACATGTCTCTGACAGAGATGGCACTTGCTCTTGATGGCTTCTAGATGAGTGCAGCATTTCATGTCACAACATGTCGTGACTAGTTCAACACATTTTCTAGTGGGAGTTATGGTCGTGTTTATCTGGCCAATGGTTCAACATATGACATAGAGGGTGCACAAGATATATCTCTGTTACCACCCAGTGGTGTGCATTATGTTCTTGGGATTGCGGAGAGCTTGATCTCAATGATAAGCTTGAGAGATAGTGGATGTTAGATATTGCTTCAAGAGTAGTCTTTCCAGATGTAGTTGGGTTGCCTAGTCATTGTGTGAGGTGTTAGGTCATACATTGTATATCCACTGCAGGTTTTCTAGGTGCGAAACAATATAGTCTCCATTACTACCATGACATGTGAGGAGCAAGAGACTAGACGCGTCTCCTTCACGAATGAGCTCCAATATTCTCACGAGACAGAGAATTTTGTTGTGCAGGACATGTTAGTGGACTCTGTGGTGGCAGAGGTGGAGCGAGATTGCTCAATCGAGACACAACATGCATTGTTGGATGTGTGCAAACAGAGGTAGAGTGGGTATGCTCCCTAGAGACACATGACGAGATGAAAGATATGGAGATTTTTTATATGCTCATGCTAGAGGTTGATGAGGTGATATCTGGACACACGCATCAAGTCCCTATGGATGAGGGGGAGGTGGTCCTCTAGGAGTCAGAGTTGACACATCCATTTGTGACAGCTAGTCCTGATGATGCAGCATATGCACATAGCACTGGGGTGGTTGGGATAGTCAGGATTGTGAAGATTTTGTCAGCATTTAGTCATCTCATGTATGACATGTTAGTGTCAAGGCCCAACCTATAAACTATAGTGGGAGCATTTGCAGCAAGGATTTTTAGTTGTATGGTGACTCACACTAGCATGATAAGGGACACATGTCAAGTCCCTAGATAGGTTGCCCTCATGGTGTGCCTAAAGCTTATTGGTTGGCCTCTAAAGGGGTCCAATGGTAATTTAGCTAATTAAATTAAATTTTTATACATTTATCAAGTCCTCTCTCTCAAAGGGGAAAGGGGGACACTTGTCCTAAGATGGTTGCTTGATATACACTTTGCATGTGATTGGCTAGGCTTGTAGGGCTCCAATCAAATTCCAGTATTGAGCTACAAGAAGGGTCAACCAAAGCAAGCTGGGGGTGTGTTTGGGGGGTATACTCTCCCTTGCACACACTCACATGTGCATTCTGAATTGGCAAAGTGCAAGAGCTCCATCTCCCTCTCAAAGCTTGTTGAGAAGTTGAGAGCCTACTCCAACACTCTTGGCTATGGAATGCAAATCCAACCAAGAGCCATGATTCAATGCTTAAGCTTGCCATCTTCTTCATCATCATTATTATGCTATTATGCTATGCTATGCAAGAAGAGTGACGATAAGTGAGGAACTATCTCTTTCTTGTATGTTAGTTCTTCTTCCTCTTCACTTCCCTCATTCCCCACTAGCTCTCTCCACCTTTGAAGGTGTTTGAGTCCTTGGGAATGAGTCCGGGGATGGTTAATGCTTTTACAAAGTTTATGTTATGCTCATGATGCATGAGGGTTTCCATCTTCATTGCATCATCTAGGTCACAAGGAACACAAAGATTGTATTGTACCAAGTCTCTCTTTATAGGAGAATCTATAATACAAAAGCCTATTGGAGGAGGGACCGCCGGCTCCACATAAATCCGGTCCTCAACTGTTGTCGAGTTCTCTGATTCTCTCTCTTGCAAAAGTATTGTTCATGCCAAGTTAATTGCGTATAATGGTTATGTTGCTACCGCTAATTAAGTTCACCCTCTATGTTCTCAAAGCAGTCTCATAAAAATGCTCACTCCAGTTCTCTTAATTTTGCTATCCTCAAAGTTCATAGACCATTTCCATTACAAAAATACCAGTAAATGTGCACTCTATGCTGCATTGGGCTTGCAAGTGAGCCATTTTTTTGAATTATTTACTTGAAATTTGGACGGGCATCCAAATCTCATGCCCTTCTTTAGTAAAATTCCCTTACAAGTGAGTGCTCAAATATCAGCTGTGCCAACCACTTGAATACTAGTAAATGGGCACTCTTCAATGTAATTCTCTAGTAGGTGCACCATTGCGTTGAATTCTTCTCTTCACATTTGGACGGGTATCCAAATATCATGCCCCACTTGGTGCAATCCTCTTTTTAAACCCTAATCCTAAGAACCTCTAAAATTCTAGTAAATTTTCTCCTTTGTGCAATGGTCTTGCAAGTGCGCCCTCTTTTAGAATTCTTCTCTTGACATTTGGATGGGTGTCAGAGTCTCATGCCGCCCTTAGCCGCAATTCCCCTCTCAAATCTTAGGCCTAAAAGCCTCTCCAGTACTTGTAAATGTCACTCTTGTGTTCCATGGTCTTGGACTTGCAACCTTTTTTTAAACTCTTCTCATCACCTTTGGGTGGCATCGAAATCTCATACCCCCAGTAGATGGAATCCCTATCTCAAATCTTAGCCTTAGCAATCAACCAATACTAGTACTAGTAAGTGTGCATAGGTTTAGTGTGCAGTCAAAAGCACCATTTTTATGGATTCTTTTATTAAAATTTTCTTGGGTGCAATCCCCTTACAAGGAAGTGCTCAAATCTCAACACTTGCAACCTCTCCAATACCCATATATTTGCCTTTTTTTGAATTCTTTTTGTGAAATTTGTACGGGAGTCTAAATCTCATGGGAATCTCATGCCCTCTTTGGGTGTAACCCCCTTGTGTAGAAGTACTCAAATCTCAACCCTAGAAACCTTTTCAATACTAGTAAATGTACACTCTCCTGTGCTATGGTCTTGCAAGTGCATTATTTTTTGAATTATTAGTTTGACATTTGGACATGCATCCAAATTTCATGCATCCACTTGGGTGAAATCCCCTTACAAGAGAGTGCTCAAATCTCAAACCTAACACCCTCTACATTACTAGTAGATGTGCACTCTTTGCTCCATTAGGTTTGCAAGTATGCCCCTTTTCTGAATTCTTATCTTGACATTTGGATGGGCATCCAAATATCATGCCCCCTTTCAGTAAAATTCCCTACTCCCTTACAAGGGAGTGCTCAAATCTCAACCCTGCCAACCACTTGAACTCTAGTAAATAGACACTCTTCTCTAGCAACCCTTTCTTTGAATTCTTCTCTTCACATTTTGGCGGGTGTCAAGGTCTCATACTCCCATTAGGTGCAATTTCCTTCTTAAATCTCATGCATAAAAGCCTCTCCAATACGAGCCTATTTGCTATTTATTTCTTATTTTAATTCTTTTTTTAGAACTTTCAAAATAAAAATCCAATCTAAAAATGAAAGATTAAATTTAGAAATACTAAAATATACATAAATAGTATATCTGGCCATATATTTGTGGATGCTCCATTTTTACCACATGTTTAGCCAAAACACACACTAAAAGAGTGAAAATTGCACTATGTACACACACCTAGGGCTTATTATATAGCATTTTTTCCATTATTTTACTTAAAAGGACATTTTTAGTGGATTTTGTGAAAAAACCCATGTTAACACATAAACACTTCAGACATTGTCCTTTTTCTAGCAGATTTTATTTTCAATAGATTTTGCAAAAAAATGACACATTAACACAAACAATTCAAACATTGCCCTTTTTCTAACAGATTTCATATGCTTGGGTCCCCATTCAAAATGTCTTTCCCCCTCCTAGTTGGAGTCCTCTGTGTGACCCAGGTAGTGTTGTGCACGGGTTGAAAAGTCATGTCTATGCATAGCCCTACTTGGCTCTACCATCCTTGTGATGTCAATGCACTGCAAAACACTAGGTCATGCAAGAGGAGGATCTTTAGCAAATTTGGAATGATCTGAACACTTTTGATAGCTATTCTAGGTTAATCAATTAGAGTTAGTTTATAATTAGTCAAGACTTCAGATCAGGCAAGACTGGAATGGAAATTGAGATTGGAATTGAAATACATATTGGACTAAAAATAAGATTGCACTGGAACTAGAGACTAGAGCTAGAATGTATTCTAAGTAAACCAGCACAGCAAGGTGAGTCAAGTCTACTCAGACCTTAATTAGGACTACAAGATACAAGAGCGTACAAAGCTCCAAGATACCAGCACTAGTTCCCAAAGGAGATACAAGAGATCAATAGTAAACAATCTCCATAAAACTAAGTAATGGGCCCTATTTATAGTCTTTTGATTAGATCTCTAACTGACTATACATTGTTTCAACTATTGTAGTAACTGCCTTTAGAAATACCAGACCAGGTTCCATTCCCACAGTCTATATTCCTTTCCCCTTTTATTTGAATTTTGGTATAAACCAAAATCTTTAATACCTGATGATGAGTAAGGCAATATTAGTCCGGTGGACCCTATTTCATTTATCTAGAGCCTTCTCCTTTGGTGGTTGGTAAAGGACTCGTGGTAGTGAATTGGGTTCACATGTGGCACTGGAACCAATCCTTTCCTTCTAATCAATATGCAGATTGCTTCTTGAATACGATAATCCCTCATGGTGACTTAGAGGAGAAAATTTACATGCTTCAACCAAAGGGGTATGAAGTAAAGGTAAGAAGAAAATGGTTTGTAGATTAAAGAAGAGCTTGTATGGTTTACAGCAAGCATCAAGACAGTGGTACTTGAAGTTCAATCTTGTTGGATCATGGATTCACAAGATGCAACTCAGATCACTATGTCTACACAAAGAATTTGGGAGATGGGAAGTTCATCATCCTAATGTTGTATGGTGACATGCTGATTGGAAGTGATAACATGCAGGACATCAAAGACCTAAAAGAGGAGTTATTTAAATATTTTTTAATGAAAGATTTAGGTGATATAAAGAGGATACTTGGTATGAAGATATCAAGGAACATGACAAAGAAGAAAATAAAGCCATCTGAAGAGGATTACATCAAGAAGGTACTAGAAAGGTTTGCAATGCAAAATGCAAAATGCAAAAACAATTCCTACACCTTTGGCTGGTCACTTTAAACTAACCAAGGATATGTGTCCAAAGACACAAGAAGAGATAGACTATACGTCTGAAGTTCCATATGCTGCAGTGGTAGGTTCTCTTATGTATGCTATGGTTTGGACAAGGCCATACATTGCACATGTAGTGGGGAGTTGTAAGTAGGTTCATGGACAACTTAGGTAAATAGAAATGGCAAGTTGTGAAGTGGATACTTGGGTATCTAAAAGGGACATCAACAAATGCTTTGTATTTTGGAGGAGCTGATATTTTTCTTCAAGGGCATGTTGATGCAGATATGGCAGGTGACAAAGATACTCGAAGGAGCACTACTAGCTATGTATTCACAGTTGGAGACACAACAGTAAGCTGGGTTTCAAAGTTGCAGAAAGTGGTCTCACTTTCTACCATGGAAGCAAAGTATGTAGCGAGGCAAACAAAGAAATTATGTGGCTTCATAGATTCTTAGAAGAGCTTGGATTCAAACAAGACAATTGTGTCTTGTACAGTGATAGCCAAAGCACTATCCATGTTGCAAAGAACTCAGCCTTTCATTCAAGGACAAAGCACATTAAGGTGAGATATCACTTCATACTCACTCTTTTGGAAGAGGGACAACTAAAGCTAAGAAAGGTGCATACAAGTGAAAATCCAGTAGACATATTTACAAAGGTGGTCAAATAGGAAAAGTTGATCTTCTGCTCATCTTCAATTGGCATTCAAGGATAAGAAGCCAGGATGGAAAGCAATCACAGGTTTGGTTTGGAGGTCAGTCTCCAAGTGGGAGATTGTTAAGTATGGAGCCTGATTTACCCCTTGTAATTTTTTGTGTTAAAAATGCACATTTGTAAAAGGCCCCCATTATGAGGAGAAGCCATCGTGCGTAAAGAAAAATCACTCGATGGAATATTCCTTTTCGTCAAAATATTATGGCCGGACGGCGGCTGAAAAGTGGTCAAAAAATGGCCGGTTGGCCTAGTCTATGGCCTGTGCCGATGGCCAATTTCAAAGGCAGACTTGTCTTCTCAAGGGCGGCCACACATGGGCAGATTGGAGGGTCCGATTTGGACTTGTCTACACAAGTGCAACTACACACGATTGCCTCTCTTGAGAGAGGGCATCCCTTTTGGCCTATTAAAGGAGGCCATTTCTACACACATTTCATAGTGTGAAGTTGATGCAATAAGGTGGGTGTGAAGTGGTGAGAGTGAAGCAAGGCGGGAGCTCTATTAAGAGTATAACCCCTTTGTAACCTACTTCTTGTTTGAAGTACTAAAGACATTGAGTGGCTAATTTTTTGTGGATGTAGACCTCATTGGGTGAACCACATATATTGTGCTCTCTCTCTCTCTCTCTCTCTGTCTGTCTCTCTCTCTCTCTCTCTGTCTCTCTCTCTCTCTCTCTCTCTCTCTCTCTCTCTACTCTATAATCTTGTGTGTAAAAATGTGTCTCTCTCCATTAAGTAAGCTACTCAAATATCTATTTAGCTACGTCCTAACATGCAACTGTGAAAGCTAAACCAAACTTAATGAAACTTGACAAGTGACTTGTTTATAGTGTGAACATCTAGTGCGAGACCAAAAAGTGGAACTTTGTTTTGACTTGAGAGATAACAAGTGTGCTTATTATCTCTTGTCTTAAAAAGTCAACTTTTTGAAAAAATTTCAAACGGGATTATATCTAAGGTAGTAATAGAGTGCATGTGTGAAATTTCAAGTGATTTGGAAAAGTTTTGACTTGAATAGCCACTTGCATTGCAACAAATATTTCCAAACAAAAAAACTGTGGGAAAATTGAACTAAACTTGCCCAAAAATTGTAAAAATTGATATAAAGCTTATTAAGCACCACTCTTAATGAGTGGACAACAACAAAAGCAAAATATAATGCTTTTTTGAGCCAATAGATCTCGTTATCTAGAGAGCTCAACTTTGACATTTTTTTGGTTACCATGGCTAGAAGTCCTATCATACATATATCTTGAGAAATTTGAAGTCATTTGGACACTGTTTGCCATTAGAAATTGAGTGTTTAGAAATTGAAGGTTGTAGATTGGTCCTTTGACTACTTTTGCAAAACTGATGCTAAAAATTTTGACCAAGAATCCTTGTACATACTTGTAGCTAATAGATTGGCTTGTTCACTGCTGGTTGTATAGAAGTGGTCAATTGAGTCAATAAACAATTTGGAATTGCGACACTAAAACGGCTTGGTATTGGATCTAAAGGATAGGTAATCAATTTCATTGAGTAGTATTGGTCTTTATGTAACTTAGATCATGTTGTATACTATAAAATCAAGGTTTTAATAAAGAAATCAAGAGCAGAGTGTCCATTAATTAAGGAGAGTTTTAACCAAGGGGGACTGTTAGAGACCATAGTTGAAGAAGTGCCACACAGTTACTCCGGTTCTAGTTTAAAAATGTCTTAAAAATTGGAGATTTTGACACTGTGAACAAACGGGGGTTAGAAGTTGATACGTTGATTTTGAACATGACCACCAAAGAGGGATCACTAGTTTTAGAGTTAGAAGGGTATGATAAGGCTGATGTCAAACCTCTGAAGCATATTTCGACTAATAACCCAAGTCTAGGAGTTTATTGTTGGGAGGACATGTTAAGTATGGAGCCTGATTTACCCTTGTAATTTTCTGTGGTAAAAGCGCACATTTGTAAGGCCCCCATTATGAGGAGAAGCCATCGTGCGTGAAGGAAAATCACTCACCGGAAACCAAAATTTTCACGGACAAGAATCAGGGGCAACTTTAAAGGCCTCGGGGGCGGAGGCCCCCGAGACTTTTTTTCGCCGGAATATTCCTTTTCACCGGAATATTATGGCCGGACGGCGGTCGGAAAGTGGTCGGAAAACAACCGGTCGGTTGGCCGGTGGCCGGTAGTCAATGGCCAATGGCCGGTGGTCGGAAGTCAATGGCCGGTGGCCGAATTCAAAAGCGGACTTGTCTTCTCAAGGGCGGCCACACATGGGCGGATTGGAGGGTCCGATTTGGACTTATTCGCACAAGGGCGGCTACACATGGCTGTCTCTCATAAGAGAGGGCAGCCCTTTTGGCCTATAAAAGGAGGCCATTTCTACACACATTTCATAGTGTGAAGTTGATGCAACAAGGTGAGTGTGAGGTGGTGAGAGTGAAGCAAGGCGGGAGCTCCATTAAGGGTATAATCCCTTTGTAAACTACTTCTTGTTTTGAAGTACCAAAGCCATTGAGTGGCTGCTTTCCCGTGGACGTAGCCCACATTGGGTGAACCACGTATATCGTGTGTACTCTCTCTCTCTCTCTCTCTCTACACTATAATCTCGTGTATATAAATTTGTCTCTCTCCATTAAGTAATCTACTCAATTATCTATTTAGCTACGCCTTATTTCCTAACAGGACAATATTGTATAGCTCCTGCAAAACCAAAGTAGTTAGCATCCTTGAAAATCATGTACATTTTCAAAATCAAGGAGAAGTCTTATGTGGTTAACTGCAATTCGGATAGTTGGCTTAATGGTTAATTATGTGTTGTAGATTTGATTTTACTAACAGTGAGTTGATGATGATTTGTAGATTGGAATTTTGGGAGTTGAAAAGGAAGTGTTGGCAAATAATAACCCTCTCGATCGGTTTACCTTTGCACAATATTTTAGACTTTTTATTCAATAAGCCACTATGGCTGCTTGTAAATAGTTTTAGTGAGAACTCACCCTTAAGTGACATGCAATAAGTGATGTGCTCCACTCAAGTACTAAAACGGACTAGTTGTAAAAGAGGATTTTGTTCAGTTGGATGCAAATGTCTTTCATGCATTGGTAAGTGGGCTTGGTGCCTAGAAGCATTTCCAATTGTAAACCCAAATCTTTCAAGTTGTCAGTGGAAGTGTCCCTGGGGTGGGGATTCACCACCATATCATCAGTAGTGAGACACCATTCTGGTACTCTTCCCAAGACACATATTGAGTTCGGAGGCAACTACTAGGCTTCTTGATTTTATGATAAGTGATTGACTGATTTCCAATCATTGGCCTAGCACCCACATACAACATTTGAGATCTTTCTATGTCCGAGTAAATGGTTTCATGTAGAAACTCCTCTATGAAGTGCTTTCTGTTTCCTCAATCGCTTATTAAGCATCAACAACCTAGTGGAGTGGTTATGGTTTGAGTTAGAATCTGAGTCTGGAATAAAATTCTTACCTTTATCAACCCTTTGGACTATCCTATATTTTTGTCTTGTTTGTGTTGGTGAGTTGGTTGTGTCTATTATGGGGATGAATTTGTTCCAGTCTATTCCTATGTTTGTGTTAATCCCCCAGTGTCCCCTTCGGTATTGGCCTCAAAGTCCTAGTGCTTAGTGGCCTTTGATCCTCTTGTGGTAGATCTTGGTGGTGGAGGAGAGGGGTGTATTAGCATCATCATCATCCTCATCATCATCACCCTGGTTTGTGAGATCTATCCCTTCATCAGCAGGGTCCTCCTTTTCATCCTTGTCGTGGTCGTCATCTTGTGCCTTCTAGTTATTGAAGAGCTCCATCATGGCTTAGTAGAAGGGGTTTTTTAATTAAATTTTTCTCATATTTTCACATACAAAAGGATACCCTAAAATGGAATTGGGAAAAAAAATTACAAATTGAATAGAAAAAGGGTGTATATTACTTGTCTAAAATTTCTAGAAAAGACTTTTATAAATAGTCCTTGAAAGCACGCAATATACACTATTTATACATAGCCCCCCCCCCCCCCCCCCCCCCCCCCCCCCCCTTTCCGCTTATGACCTTTTGTAGATCAGCGAGATTTAGAGTCAGGTCTTCATCAAAATCCACAATGTATACTAGAGATTGATAGATATACTTTTCAAGTATAGCTTTCTTCATGAGGTTGTGAGTTTCATAAAGTGTTCTATAGTCAACCCTGTTTAGGTTCAACAATGTTTTAAACTTTTTGCCGCTTGTTGGGCAGTATATTTCTATTCTTCCATTCCAGCATTTTCAACCATCATATTGGCTATCTTTTGTTGGAGGGTAGATATCATCTGGGCACTTTGATTTTGGTCAATTGGAAAATGCAATATTGTTTCCCCATTCTATTATTTCTTTCTTTAGTAACGTGGCTTTTTCCTTAGTCTACTGTAGTTCTTCCTTCAATGCATCCATTTTTGTACTAGAGACTGATGCTTGAGCCTCCATCAATTGTCATGTGGAATTCACAATTGTATTTTGTCATGACTTAGTGGCATCGTCATCTATTTGATCAGTTTCATAGAGAAAGAGTAAGGTGGAATTGGAGCTGATCTCTTCAGATAGCTGATTCCAGTGTTAGAATTTAAAGCTATTGGTAGGTCGTCAGTTTAGTTAGTGAAATTGGAACAGAGAACTGAGACTGGCTGAAATAGTTAACTAAACTAAAATAGTACACTGAGATGAGAGACATATTGAACGCCTGGAAAGTATTTGCAGATATAGATTAATGGTTCAAGGACAATCAATACAATGTGTAATAAGTTTGGGCTCAAATGATTACAGCAGTGATGATTACAGAGTGAAGCTAGAAGCGAAAGGCTCGTAGCTTGAGAATACATGGAAAGCTAAAGCTGAAAGATAAACAACTAAGCCAAGAACTAAGAAGTACAAAACGCAAGTAGCCCAATTACAATGTAATGGGTCCTATTTATAGCTCCCAGGAGTTACTGTAGTAACTTCTCGTGGTAATTACTGACAAGTGGCTGATCCACTGTTCGGCCTTCCAAGAGATAGTTCCCAACTGCTGGGACTGTCTTCACCTTCTACATCCTTACCTCCTTTCTTGAATTTTGGCATAACTCCATTTTTTTTGAAAAAAAACCCACTGCTTGATTCTGAATTGGTGTTGAGGAACCCATTTGGGTTTCTGGCTGTGGCCCAAACCCTAAACCCTAAACCCTAAACCCATCTGTCTGTTTGCTGAGTTGGCCTATGTTCCTCATGAGTAGGCCAATGTTCCTTATGATAGTACTCCTTCGGAAAATTGCTAGCTCTTCTGGTATTGCTAGCTTTATACCATACTTCATGCTTGTTGAGTGCTTGACACCCCTATAATTGTAATTCCAAGGGTGCCCAGCCAAAGAAATTTCAGCGGCTCACTGGGAAAGTCCACCATCTAATTCTGAGATGGAACTACCCAGTATCCTTCCACTGAACCCGCTTCCTCTTGCCCTTCTTCTACGCCGGTGCCTCAAAAGTCCCACTGCCAGCATTGTCCTTCTAGATAAGTCTGTAAATGGCCTCTTGCTCAAGCTGATCCCGCCTTGCAGTGGACATCTCCAATTCATAAGGCGTGAGAGGATTGTAAGTTTTGGTGTCGGGATCATACGGCATGCATCTACCCTTTTTCAAATGGGTTTTGGCTACTTTATGATAATGTGAAGCTATGTGGATCCATCCCTCTGGAAGAGGTTGATTTGTTTTAATCTTGGCTTCAAAGAGAATCTCAACCATTTCTCTGTACTGTGGCCCTAGTCTTGGTTTAGCCGTCATATCCTTTTTAGGGATCTTAAAGGACTCCACAGTAAGTTGAAGCAGCTGATTTGTGATCTTGGTGAGACCTCTTAGCTGGATCTTCCACTGGACCTTTTCCTTTATCAGTATGAACTGCCAGTTTCTTAGCACTAGTTCTTTTTGGCTGGTCTTTTTTAGCAATAGTGTTTGCTAGATTCAGCTCTGCTTGCCTTGCTGGATTCAGCTCTGCTTGCCTTGCTGGCTGGTCCAAACAGTAATCCGTGCTAGAGCTTATTCTTCAGGTGTTGCTGAAGTTTGAGCTACTAAAGTCTGGCCGGCCAAAAATTTTGCAGTATGCAAAGGCTTAACCTGAGTTTCTAATTGCTTTAAGAAAGCACTACTTTGGCCAATGTAGCCTTCAGTTTCTTTGAACTACTGGCTTCCACCTCCGTGGGCTTCCTCTTCTGTCTAGTAAGAGCTAACTGAGTGCCTGGAGCTTCTTCATCTGAAGATAACTCAACATTGTTGGTCGCTAGAATGGGCTTCTGCTTCCAAGCCATTCGTACCTGACAATGAGCATCTGGAGACGTTGCCCAATACAAAAACTGCCAAACATACCAAGCTTTGAAAACACTCTGAGATTTCAACTTGGCAGTCTTCTGAAGCACATTATGAGACAAAATCTAACACAAGTTGATCGGAGATGTAACATCTAATCTTTTGGCAAGCAACATAGCAAACAGCTTCTCTGATACATATGTAGGGTTATTTTTAAAACTAAAAGCTTCAACCACAAATTGATAAGCAACAGGGATGTCCAGGCCCGCTACTAGAACCCCTTGTGCACTGGCCTTTTGTTTTTTCTTGGTTGCTTTGCCTTCCTTGAGAGCTGAACTTATTTGTTCTGCAGTTGCAATGGTCAGCTTCGGCTTATTTGGAATTATGAAATCATAAGCAATGTCGTCAGGTGTTGCTGACACTTTCCTACCATACAGTACAGCACTGCCATCATCGGTATTGAAGGAATCAAGAACCTGCTTGATGATAGACGTATCAAAATCTAATCTTGTGGCTTGCACTACCACATGGAAATCCCACAGTCGCAGCAACACTTCCGCTTAAACACATACCGCTGGGGAATGAGTGGTACAGAAGCTTTAATAGAAGTGATAAGTGTGGAAGTTTCATCTAAGGTATCCTGCAACTTCTACGACATTTTTCTTCTACACATACACTGTGAAGATGATATTTGTAGAGGAAGAAGAATTACTTGGAGAGTCAAAGCCATCAGGTGTGGCTGGTAAGGATAGACAGCAATTGACAGATACTTTGGACGAAGAAGTTTGTGGTTGTAGTGAAGAAGCCTCACAGCTTGGCGGCGATGGTGAATGTGTAATAGTGGGCAGGCGTTGCGTAGGAGACTTATGAGGAAAAATGCCCACTCGCCTTACTGTTATACGCGTTCATGCCATAAAAGCTCCACTACTTACCATTCCTAGAGTTCTGTGCACCACCAGTGATGTGGCATACATGCATTGGCTAATACTCTCCAAGTTCCTTAAAATGATTATCATAGACAGTCCCATTGGCCCTTTTCCCCATAAAAACTGATACTGGATTTGACACTTTATTGATTCTGCTTCTGACATGTTTTTGTCGTGCTGAGACTTTTCTGACCCCTTGACTAGCTCTAGTCCCGGTTCTGGTCCTGGTCGTACTGGCTCTGGTCCTGGTTGTACATGAAAAAGGTTTAGAAAAGCTGACTCTGAATTTCCCAGGCCATTAGTTCCCAAAATTCTAGTATGTTCTTCCCTAGAAGTCTCTTTTTCATTCGAATAATATAGCTTGATCTTGGCCCCATTATAAACACCTGGCAGTAGTAATCCATATAAATCTTTCAACCTTACTGTGCCATTCAAAGACACCCAATTGACTTCATATGGACCTGCCCAAGCTATCTTTAAGTTTGGTTTCTTAGGATCCAGTTTGGATTGATAGAGTAGAACCAAATCATCTTTCTGAAACTCCGTAACTTTGATGCGTCTATCATGCCAGTGTTTCCTTCTTTGCTGAACAATTTCCTATTCCAGCATAGCCCTCTCTCTCAACTCATCCAACTGTGCTAACTCCTCCAGGCTCTGTTTAAGAATATGATTGAAATCCAATACATAGTCTACTGCCATTCTAAGACTGGGAATCACAAATTCCATAGGTACAACAACTTCAGTGCCATACACCATTCCAAATGGTGTTAGTCCAGTGGTGACCTTATAAGCTGTCCTATATGCCCAAACAGCAGTATGGAGCTTCAGATATGTTGGATGGATACGCCGCGATGAACGTCAGCACAACGAGAACTCACCTAACAAGATTTGTCAGCTAAGGACGAAGTTCGACCCACAGGCGCGTGGAAGCAAGCATAAGGTGTCAACCTACACTCGACCGACTCCTAAATAATTTCTACAGAGGTCTCTACCCAATGTCTAAGTCACAACCTTCAAGAGTGCATAAGAGGAAACTTCCTACAACACTTTCTAGAGCCGAACATCCATCAAACAATCTCGAAACACCACAGAACTTGAAGGAGACCCTACTAACACCAATAGGTTGCTCTCCCTAAGGTCTATGAACCAAAACCCCAACCCAAAACACCTGGTGCAAAATCACGTAGGATGTCTGGCCAAAATTTGCAGATCTTCGTTTTCGAAATCTAAAGTGCCTAATGTGTAGCTCTACTCAATGTGAACGCGTGGATATGCTGCAATGCAAAATTGGACAACATATGCTCACCAAATCACCAAATGAAGCTCGTAGAAGGAGCTCGCAAAACCAGACCGTACGCGCGCAATGTAGGTATTGGCGCGTAGCTCTCGTCGGGGGCAACACGCTGCACTTCTCCGCACTCGATTTTGACCACCGGTACACACGTAGCTCTCACTCTCTCTCGTACACAGTACGCTCACTCACAGACTTAAAACTTCTTTTTTTAAAATGACAAAAAGGTGCTTCATTAAGGTCAAAAAGTGATATAAAATACCTTACAATTCTCAAACCCTAAAGTTCCAAATCAACCATCTACTCAATCTAACTATCAAAACTAGGATACAATTTGGAAACTTCTGTAAGCCCCAATATTTACAAGGTGAAATGTCGAGTTTTCTCAATAAATGAATAATTACAAAAAAATGATAATCTGCCGAGAAGTCAGTTTCCGTAGGGTGTGTCTAGCTTCTAACACTCCCCCCCTCCTTGCTCATGTCATCCCCAACATGGCTGTTGAGTTGCTTCTTCATCTTATGGTTTCGCGCATCTTGAGTAGCGACTTTGAGCCTCAGCCAATCGTTTTGTGATGGAGGGTCGGGCCATCTTACCTTGGTGTGCAATGCCCCATAAATCACGTTCATGATTAGCTCACCCGGCACGATGTATGTGGGGTTCTTGTTGCCCATCTTAACCAAATTATCATGTACATAAGCTGCATAATTGATGATCTTCGGCTTGCTTTTCTGCATTGCCCAGGTGAATGTTGTGGCAATTGCTGTAGGTGGCATCCTGTACTTTTGTGGCCGCTTTGTACACATATGGAAATATTGATTGTACAGCTGGCTCATGATTGCCACTTTGGGGTTGGCAATATCTTCAAAGGTATAGTTGGCTTTCTTTTCAGTGTACACCTTTACTTCGTCTCTTCTTTTGGTTACACTATCCCCCTTATTGGAGAGGTCTAGTGCAACTGCCACCACTCTTTCTGTGATTAGAATCTCGGTGCCTGGCTTGCCCTACAGATCTGTTACTCTGGCCACTCCATCTTCTGTTATTGTTGTCACAAATTCCCAGACTCTTTTTATGTCAATACCTGCCGGCACCGCTTCAAAGTAATTGTGGAGATCAATCTTCTTGAGATACTCTGCCATCTTGCTTCTGACAAACTCATTGAGTTCTCGCGGTAACATTGGTAGCTCTATCACGTTTTCGTCGGTGTCTTTGAACACGCCTTGGTAAATCTTTAGATCATTGGATTCCAGAAGATCTTCTTGGATCCATGTGCTTGTTGGCTTTAGAGTTCCTTCTGGTATGACGAAGGGCTCTACCTCTTCTAGGTAATATTTTATGGTCATTCTTTTCTTCTTTGCTGGTGACTTTGCGGCTTCCATAGATCCTATTGCACTCAGTAGTCCGAAGTTAGCGTTTTTTCCATATTTGCTGAGAAACTGAGTTTTATCTATCCAAATGACTTGAAATTTGAAAATAAAGCTTAAAAGGAACTTGTGAAACTGTGCATGTGCTCACAGTGCAATTCTGGCAAAAAATTTCTATTTAGACATCCTACGCGTAAGATGTCTTTTTCATCAGAATTGGGTGATACTTGACATGCTGGTAGTCCTTGGCCTGTGGAACATGGCCATGTGCTTGGATTTGGATTTGGGCATCAAAAAGTGCATTTTTGGGCTGATTCAGGCTTTAGGTCACAAATTGGGTAGAAAGTCTATAACAGGTAGCAAGTGATGTCCAAATGGGTTGAAAATTGATATATGGGCTCATTGCACCATGGTATTAGCTCCCATGATGTCACTCTTTGCACAGAAAGTAAAAAATATGATGGAGACATCCTACGCGTAGGATGTCTTTTTCATCAAAATGGCATGGGATTTGTTCTGTGGGTAGTCCTTGGCATATGGAACATGTCCATGCTCTTGGATTTTGATTTGGACAAGAATTGATGCTGGTAAAAGCTTGTGTAGTGTTTTTGGGCTCAAAAAGTGTATCTTGAAGGTGTTGGGGGTCAAAAATGATTAGAATGGCTTCAAACTTGGTATATGAGCTCTTGAAGATGATATGATTGGATCTGGAATGGACAAACACCCTCTGTAGGCCAAAAATGTCAAATAGACATCCTACGCGTAGGATGTCTACTTCATCAATTTTTGCTTCTGACCACACAGATTGGTTGGTTATGTGCTTGTGAATGTGTTGTGCAAGTTTCATGTGATTTGGACAAGTTTTGGTAGGTCTATGGCCCATTATTGCCTCTATGCCCTAACTTTGCGTTTTTCATGCATATGAGGTCAATTTTGGTCCAAATGTGATGAAACTTGGTGGCTAGCATGTAAAGGTCAATCAAAAAATGTGTGTGATGAAGAATGTTGGGTTTTGTTCCCAGAAATGCCCTTGAGACATCCTACGCGTAGGATGTCTCCTGATGATTTTTCCATAGAATTTGTCACTAGTGCCTGCCCTTGGTCCCCCTGAGTCCCTTTTAAGCTTAATTTCAACAAAAAATTCAAATGGATAGAAAGTAACTCCCTATGTGGATTTTAGAGACTTCGAGCCGTTTTCTGAATTTTGGAGTGCTTTTTGGCGATGAAATTTCTTGATGTTGGTCTCCATAGCTTCCCGATCCCTTGGGGATCCTTGCCGTATGGTTTTTGTCGACTTTGGCTTCACCGGAGCTTCATTTGGCAATTTGTCGCTCTAGAAGCACCCGTGGTTGTGTTTACATGTCTTCGATGATTTGTGGTGGTCTACCACCATAGGACTTGGTTGTTGATGGTCTAGGAAGGCCGCTCGTGAAGTTTGGTGGCAAATGGACATGCGGTTTGGCCGCGAGAGCTATTTGACGCTTTTTGTGTCTGATGCCGTTTCTGAAGTTTAGTGCCGCTTCGGGTCACTTTTGGTCACGTGGGCTACATAGACTTGTCGAGCATGTCGAGATGCTCCTACCCATGAATTTTGGTAGCATTTGGGCGCCTTTTCGCCGATTTCCCATTTGGTGGCCTCTTGTGGGATTCTAAGAATTAGGGTTTTTCCCGATGGTTTTATACTACCTTTGGACATCCAAGACTGGTCTCCTATGCTAGGGTAAGCTGCCGATGAAGTCTCATTGCTTTTGGGTTAGCCGTTAGGTGGCCGCTTCTACTTGTAGGTCTCTACTGCCCGCTTTGTGTATGAACCCTACGCTAGTTTTCGCGACAAAACAACAAACGTGCACGAAAAGCTCAAGGCGGTGAGCTACCTCTCATTTATGAAGCTCGTCGGATAGTCGTGCGCGTCGTAGAAGTTGCTGAAAGTTCCGCTCGCTCTAGGTGGTAGAAGCTCTCTCTCAAATGTCAATAGTGAAAATGAGCTAAAAATGAGGTGAAAATTTCTTATAATGGAGGTCCCCGAACCACTTTTCATGAAATTTGACATGTGCTCCCAACTTCTTGCGAGATGCGGTTTAGGCTAAAAAATTTCTTGATTTGGACTCCATTTGCTCTGTTTACCAGCAATTTGGCATTTCGATCAAAATCTGGCCAAAACATGCTTTCCGCTCCAGTCTGATAATTGCACCCCCATTGTACCATAGGTTGTCCTATAGTCACTGATCATCCCCATATTTTTTGTTTTTCATTACGATCGTTTTTCAACTACTTTTTGTATTTTTGAAGTTTTTCTGCCGAAAATTAGCAAAACTAAAAGGAAAATAGCAAATCAAACCCAAAAAATCCCCAAAAATCATAATAAATCACAAACATCACTGCAAAACATTATATACACTCACAAGCAATTTTCATGGTCGGATTTCTCCGTTTTACCAATATTTCGCTCGAAAAATGGCTATTTCTACTTATACACACACACCTAGGGGCTTGATTTGGCGTTTGGCCCCATATACCTATAGATACATGCTGTATAAGGACATATGTACTTGGGTTAGTCCAGAAAATTTCTCAATCGAACAACAACCCTTAAAATAGTCAAAAATCATGCCCTTTTTTGCTCTTCCTGCTATTAGTTTCGCATTTGAGAATGCCTCCCCCCCTCCTAGCCGGAGTCCTCCCGGACGACCAGGTATCGCCTCGGAGTATGTACCGTGCATAGGTTGAAAAATTTGTGCTAATGCTTGGCCGATTAATGTGGCCCTAATTTATGCATACTCGGTCAATGCATGAAAAAATTAATGCTGTGCAAGAGAAGGGTATAAGCAAGATGCTTATTGGCATTCGCCATCGAGGTTTCCTGTTTTCTTTGCAAGTAACAGCTATAACTCTACTGCTCTCTGTTTAATTGTCTTGCTTGCAAAAGGCAGTGTCTTTGCCGCTATTGTTGATATAGCCGTAGTTGTTTCTGTGGAGAGGATTGGCTTGGCCAGAATCGTGGACCGTATTTCTTTTGCTTTCCATTGGTCGCTTGTTTTTGCCGGTTTTTGTAGGTGTTTTTCTACTTCCTGTGTTTCCACTGTTTTGTTGCTGATTGGCATCCACATAAGTCGGTTGTCCTTTTGCAAATGCAGCTGTCTTTCTTTCGATGTTGCTTGTACTGAAGGGTGTTCCTTTTGCTTTTGTTTCGGTAGCCAAATGCGAGTAACATTTGGGTTATTGATGAGCATTTTCTTTGGGATCCATATCTGTTTTATGCCCTTGGCTTTTGGTTGAACTATCTGCTTCGATTGAATTCTTTCGTTGCATTGTTTTTGGTTTGCCATGTCATTTCTATCCTTCCGCATCCATACTTGTTTCCCTTGTTTTGGTAACCTAGATCTTTGCACTGCGGTCAGCGACTTCGTATGTATGTAGTTAGCATGGTTGGCTTTTACTTGTTTGTTAGCCTTGGGTATCATGTTGTTCTTTGGTGGCACTCTTGCTTTTGGCTCTTCTTCCAGTGATCGCATTGCTGGCAGCTGATTATTCCGATATTGCTGAGCAAAGGCTATTACCTATTGTTCTTCTGCATGCTGAATTTTGACTGCATTCGCATTCCAATCTATGTGTACATTGTACTCTTTTTGCCAAGGTTGTCCCAACAACATTGGGTGTTGTGTGCTTTCATCCTCGACTACATAAAATTTGTGTGGGTAAATATATTGATGTACTTGTACATGCAATATAGTCTAGCCCAATGTTTTCAACGAGTGTGATGTACTACTTTCCAGCATTTGAGGAGTAGGATCAAGTTGACCTGTGGACTTGAGCTGTTGGTATAATCCGTAAGAGATCAAATTTGCTTGAGCTCTAGAATCAAGCAATGCTGTCGATTCAACTTGATTGCTCCCCACTTTGACTGCAATTATGGGCTCCACTGTGTCTTCATCCAATGTCGTTAGTCGAATGTCATTGATTCCCAATGGTGCTTCACCTTGTTGTTGTTGTCGTAGAAGTCTTCGTTTTGCAATGCGTTCTTTTGCTTTCGCTTGAGCTTCTTCTTGTACTCTCTGTTTCTCCTTCATTCGTTGTTTTTCCTTGATGGATTTGTTGAAGCATCTACTGTGTGAGTGGTAAATGATATTTCTTCAATCGACATCCACTAATCCAATTGGGCATTTCTTCACCTGCTAATGTAGCAAGCTTGAAAGCTCCGCTTTGCTTTAGATCATTAATCACAAAGGGTCCCATCCCTCGCTTTTTAAGTTTCTTGGCATGTTGCTTCAAAGTATAAACAAGTACATAATCACATGTTTGGAACTCTTTAGTGAGCACATGCTTGTCAAAAAACTCTTTTTGTCTTCTCTTTTTAGCATAGATCGAAGCTACAGCTCTCAAGTGGAGTTCATCTAGCTTTTCAAGATCATCTATTCTTGAAGAGAGCTCATGCCCTGTCCATTCTAAGCGTTTCGCTACTCGTAGAGTTGGAATTAAAAACTCTATGGGTAATATAGCATTTAGGCCAAACACCATGTTGTATGGTGTCGTTCCTATCGATGTTTTGTAAGCTACCCTGTATGCCCATAGTGTTGAGTGTAGCTGCTGATCCTAATACGTTCTTGACTCTGACACAATTTTAGTGAGAACCGTGCAAAGTGTTTTATTTGTGGCCTCAGCTTTTCCATTTGCCTACGGATGGTATGGAGCAGATTTCCTATGTATGACCATGAATTCCTCTAGCAGATATTCAATGACTTCATTAAGAAAATGTGTTCCACGATCACTGACAATTTCTATTGGTAAACCGTATCGTACAAAAACATTCTCATACAAAAATTGTGCATGGTCCGTGCATCTGCTTTTTGCGTTGCCTTGGCTTCCACCCATTTTGTGAGATAGTCCGTAGCCACAATGATATATTGGGTATGGGTGCGATATGCAGGGGGTGAAATAGGTCTCACAAAATCAATGCCCCATTTTGCAAATGCCCTTGCTCCCATCATTGGCCGTAGTGGCATCTCATCTCTCTTTATCGGCACCTTGGTGCGCTGACATGCGTCACAACGCTTTACAAACTCTTTAGCATCCATATGCAATGTAGGACACCATATTCCTGCGGTTAAGACAATTTTTACCGTCCTATTGCCTGAAAAATGGTCTCCACTTATTCCGCTATGTGCATGGTCTAGAATAAGAAGGTATTCACTTTCACTTGCACAGATTCTAAGTTGATTGTCCTTTCCTTGCTTATAGAGTTGGTTCCCAATTAACTCGAAGTCGCGAGCCTCCAGCTCTATAGCCCTTTTCCGTGCTCTTGTTATGTTCTCAGGAAACGTCGTGGTGGTTAAGAAATCAATGATATATTGACTTCATGTAGGTGCAATGTTTACCTAAAACAATGTCACGTGATCCATTGGTCGTTTGACACTACATATAGTACAATTGGTAACATAAGAATGTGTGTCCGCATACATAGTTGGCCAATAAATCCCTAACTGTTTCAGGCTCTGGTGTGTTTTCACTGTTGAACAATGAAATGCACAATCCTGGACATGTGCTTCTTCAAGGTAACTCGAATTCTTCTGGATTTATACATAATCGAAGGATTTGGTCCGATCCTAGATGATACAGCCGTCCTGCTATCAATTGGAAGTTTTTTGTTTGTCAAATTGTTTGTTGTTTGGATCTGTATTCCGTATTATCAAACCTACTGCCTAAGGAAAGAATGCTAACAATTTCCTAATACCATTTGGGTATCATTTCAATATTGAAAAGATAAGCATCTGGTATGTCATCATCTACTCCTTCAGGAGCTTCCCCGTTGTGTATCCTTGAAAGATGATCCAGTCTTAGATGGGTTTTACCCTTTTTGACCACCACTGTGAAATCAAACTCTAGCAATATAATAAACCAGCGTACAATTCTCCCTATATTGCACGGTTTATTTAACAAATACAAAAGAGCTTGATGATCTGTGAAGAACACAAATTTGTTTGCGAGCAAATAATGCCGAAATTTCTTTACAGCATAAATCATTCCTAACCCTTCTCGTTCGGTGGTTGTGTAGTTCTTTTCCGCACTATTTAACTGTCAGCTTGCATTAAAAACTGGAAAATCCATTGTTCCGTCTCTAGGTTGAGCCAGAATACTCCCGATTGCATATGCAGAAGCATCAATGTGAACATGGAATATCTTTTCCCAATCTGGTGCTTTAAGTATAGGTGCTGATACAAGGTTTTCCTTCAGCTTTTGGAATGAATTTTCACACTCCTCGGTCCAATACAAGGTTTTCCTTCAGCTTTTGGAATGAAGTTTCACACTCCTCCGTCCAATCAAAATTGACTAGCAAACGATACAGACGTTGTGCGATGACCGCATACATGTATATGAATCTTCAATAATATCCGCAGTGTCCCATGAAGGATTGCACTTGTTTCGCATTAGTAGGCCTGGGTAGGTCTACTATGACTTTGGCTTTGTCTAGGTCAGTGGTTATGCCATTTCTTGAGACAATGTGTCCTAAGATGCGGCCTTGCTTAACCAGAAAAATACACTTTTCCGTGTTAAGACAGATTCAATATGTCCTGCATTTTTCAAATACCTTTTGCAAATGGTCAATATGTTCCTCTCATAAAAGAGAGTGTACACAAAGATCATCCATGTATATTTCTAAGAATATTCTCAGAGGTATTCTTTGAACGCGTGCATCATTAACCTTTGGAAGTTAGCTGGGGCATTAGTTAAGCCAAACGGCATAACTCGATACGCATAAATTCTACATTCTGTGGCAAACGCTGTTTTGTGTTAATCCTCCCTTGCAATTGCCAATTGGTTGTATCCTGAAAACCCATCCAGAAAGGAATAAGCCCGTTTCCCGACCACCCGCTCAAGTACATGTTCTGTGATTGGCAAGGGATAATTATCCCTTATGGTGCTGCATTTACCTTTTTGAGGTTTACACACACTCACAATTTTTCGTTCTTTTTGGGAACTACCACAATGGGTGACACCCAATCTGTATGTTCAATTTCATAGATGAATTCAGCTTCCATCAACTTGTCAATCTCCTCTTTGATTCGTTTAGAAAATGTGTCATTATATGTATAAGGACATTGTTTGCTAGGTTTTGCATCTGATTTCAAAGGAATTGTATGTTGGCATATCGATAGATCAACTCCTTTGAGGTCTTTATAGGACCATGCAAACACATCTTTATACTTCTTGAGAAGTTGTGTTAGACGTTCTTCTTCTTCAGGCTCTAAATCGTTTGCTATATAGACCGGCTGAGGCTTTTCACCAGGTTCCGCGAGGTCTATCCTTTTTGCATTTTCTGGCCCATTGTAAGATTCTTGGTTGGTTCTTTCCCTGACTGGTGGTGTCATGATGATTTTTCTGTCCTAGATGGTAAATTTCCGATAGTGTGATGGTACATTCATGTTTCCCTTCTCTGACTCCCCTTTACCATCACTATCGTCTTCAGTAGTCCATATCTCACGTAAAGACCATTTCAGTTCTTGGTATTTCTGTTTACGCTCCAGTTTGGTCCACTCTTGGCCTTTCGTTGTTTCTTTGTTTGATTTTTGAGATTTTTGTGATTTTGTTTCTGTTTTAACTTTTCGTATTTTTTAAATTTCCTCTCGTGTTCTTTCCCTTTGATCTTTTGAAAATCTTCGTGATATTTGATCTTTTACACAATCCTCTGCTTTTACAAGCATCAAATAGTGAGTTTTACCATTTATCCTGGGCATCAGGTTCTCTCTCCCTTTGTTTCTTGCTCGTTTCCTCCTATAGTGTTCCTGGCGTCTAGGGTGCTGATTAACAAAATCATAAAACTTTCTATTCTCTGTTTTCCCCCCACGCTCACTTGAGTTGTCTGAACACTCATTATCTGCATCATTATTTACTTCTAGATGTTCAGAGGAGTTATAAAACTCTTCTCTTTCTGGTGGTTCTATCGTCTCATCTCCTCATGGTATAATGCTTACCATGTAGTAGGGTAGCACATCATAGCCATCCTTATCGCAAAATTTTGTGATGGTACAGACATCCAATGTTGCTAGTATGTGTTCCCATTCTAAAGGTTCCAAGGCATCTTCAGGGAATGGTTCCAGAATATACTCCTTGTCCTCAATCACTCTTTGTAAGACGCATTCCTCCCTTCTTAAGTTTCCACAATGTGAAGCTCTGCACATCCATAGCTCTTTTTGTTGCCCTAACCATGCTGGGAGTTTCGATCCTACTACTGTAGCTTAATCAAACTCTTCCACAGGTGTTTGGTTCACATCCTTGTAACTATGGTCTTTCAGGTGTATTTTAGTTGTTGTCTCGCCATGTCTGAGGTATATGTGGTCGTAACCCCAATCTTGGATCATTTTCAATTGTCGCATGAATGGTCTTCCCAAGATGATCTCATAATTGTTCTTTTTGTCGAAATCGACTATTGCAAAGGTATACTCATACTCGATTCCACATGAAGTGACAATCACTTTTTCTAAGAGTCCTAGAGGCTTCTCCATGAACCCATCTGCCAATTGCAATTTCATTCTGGTAGCTCTTAAAGCTGGTTTTCCCCATTTTTTCCAGATTTCCTTGGTGGCAATAGCAACTCCCGCTCCACTGTCAAGAATAGCTTTGGAAACTACTCCTTGGAATTCTACTGGTAGCGTGGTGTTTCCATCTTCTCCCTCACAATACTCTCCAGCCTTGTTTAATGGTACTGGCCTAGTGTTTAGTTGAGGCCTGTCCAACTCTCTGATCCCTTCCTGAAATTTCAAGGTGGTGTCTTTTACTCCAAATTTTTCTAGGCATTTACCTACTATGGTCCACATGTTTGGTCGTAACCTTAGGAGTTCGGCTAATGTGATTGTGCATGCCACCGAGGTGGACAATAACTCAATCAACCCTCGTGAATCCATCACTTTGTTAGAAGAAAGTCTTTGAGATGGGATTGCTCTCACTTCAGACTTGGCTTCATACTCTCCTAGGTAAGAGGGTAAAGTTTTCAACGAGTCTGGTTGGCTATGCTCCGAACTAATTGATCCCTGGTCTCCCCCTTGTGAATGTATCTCAAAGTTCATTTGTGACCTTGCCTCAAATTCTTAAATAGGAGGTAAGATCACATTCTTCTCTTTTCTCGTGCTATTCATGTGGTTACTCATCCTGTTAGCCTCGTTGGCCTCACGGATTTGCTTCCACAGATCATCTAGACCGTTACAGTCCTTACCCATTTCTGTCAATGTTTTAGGTTGGAACCCGTCACTTGCCTCATTTGTTGTATTTGGCACTATGATAGGCTCTCCTATGGACTCATAGATATTCATGAGTCTTTCCTTCATTTCTACTTGTTCCTCTAAAGTTGGTTGGATAGGGGTTGGAGCTGGTACTTCATGTCAATTTGCAGGTTTACCCAACCGGTCTTCCATCAATAATTGAGCTATTTCAATCATCTTTCTACACATTTCTAGCCTTTGTTTTTCTATTTCAGCATATGGATAAGTCATCCACCTTTGCTCCTGGGTTTGGTTCTTTGAGTCTGGCTTCATAAGATTTTAGAAGTGCATCCAACTGCTCATTTACCTTGTCTGCTAGTACAGATCCTCCTGATCCTGCACTTTTGGGCTCTGCTATTTCCTTGGGTGCTATGGTTGCTGTGGTGTGTGAGATTAAGCTAGCTAGATCCTCTAACCGCTCTAATCTATCCTTTGTATGTTTTAACTCCTCGGATAGAGCTGTTTGCTCTCGTTTTTTCCTGGCTTTCATACGCGCCTTTCTAGCTTTCCAAGCGCTTCTCTGATTTTTTGTTTCTGAACTTTGGGCATTGGTTTTTGGCTCTTCAATTATGGATTCGTTCGTCATTCTTTGAGCTTGGGCTCGTGTCACCGCCTGAATAGGTATGATTGTTTCATTTTCTGACCCTCCATTGGAAGGTACTGTTTCTAGCATGCTCAAGGTGGTTGAACATTGGGATGTAGTGGGGTGCAGTTGGCCTAGTGAACAATCTACCACATATACCAGGCCTTAAATAAGCTCAAGGATTTAACTTTTTCCATGTTTTGCATGACACTGGTGAGGAGTTCTTCCAGCAGTGTTGCTAGCAAATTTTTAGAGACATAGGTTGAGTTGTTCTTTAAACTGATAGCTTCAGAAAGGAATTTGTATATTGGTGTGCACTCTAGTGCTACCACTCGAATGCCCTGTCCACCTAACTTTTGCTTCTTTTTGGCAAGCTTGTCCTCCTACAAATACTAACTTACCTCATCATTCAACAATCGCTGGTGTGGCCTTGTTGGTGCATGGAAACTTGAAGACATGGGCTAATTCCCATGTGGTGACTTTTGATAGTACCGATCAAAAGGAATCCTTGTAGCTTCTACCACTAATTCCAAGTTCTAGCTTGAGAAGTTTTTGGTTCTTTTTCTTGGAAGATATATTTCCCAATTTTGTTGTGTGCTACAAATAGACAACTTTTGCTACTAATGTCAAAAGACTTTTGTTCTGTGTTGTCATCTCATCCATGGTGTCTCTCATTTCTTCTAGTTTTTCTTTCTACCCATACATGAATTGCTGGAACGATCCTGTGTAGGGAGAGAGTAATCATTGTTGGAGAGCCAAAGCAAGAAAACCTTGGAGTTTGTAGGAGAACCATAGCTACAGTGGAAGGAGAGGGTGTGAGTGGAGATGAGGCTAGTTGTGCTGCAAGTGATGTTGTAGATAAAGGTCCAAGAAGCTCTGCAGGCCATGACAGAGTCACACAAGTCTTTATGGGTAAATTGAAGGGTTTTTCACTCATCACATTGTTATATGTACACATCCCATGAATGATCCACTCCTTTCCTATCTTGGATTTATGTACACCGTTGGTGACATGTCATTCATACATTGATTGGTTTACATCGTTATTACTACAAGATTCTCTCAATGACAGGTGCATTTATATTCAACTGGTGATCATTACTCTGTACTTACTGGTTCTCCCATTCTTTGAACATGAATTGGTCTAATTGGTTCATCTCTTGTCTGATCCTAGATTGGCTCTTCCCTTTGATGAACCTGAACTAGTTTGACTTGTTTATCTCTTTTTTGATCTTGGATTGTCTCTTCCCTTATCTAAACTTGAACTAAGGTCTTCTAGTGGCCATTGAAAATGTCAAATTTTATATGCTTCTAAGTTTAAACTGAAATTGTACCAAACAGTCTAAATGTTTGAGAAATTCTTGTCCTTGTCCCTCTAAAGATCTCATATAAAACAAGTCAAGAGGTTCATCTTCTGACTCTGGATGTTTCTTTGATACTAGTGCTACTAGGATCTCATTTGACATAATACAATTTGATCTTGGCTCCATTGTACACCCTAGGAAATAATTATTTTGATAAGTCTCTTAATCTTACTATGCCATTAGAGAAAACCCAATTAGCCTCATATGGTCCCGACCATGGTATCTTCAAGTTAGGTTTCTTTGGTCCCAACTTTGACTGGTATAATAGAACCAAGTCACCTTTCTTGAACTCTCTAACCTTGATTTTTCTATCATGCCAGTGTTTCCTTCTTTGCTGGACCACCTCTCGTTCCAGCATAGCCAATTGTCTGATCTTGTCCAGCTTGAGAGATTCATCTAGCCATTGCTTCAAGTTTTTATTCTAGTCTATATTATGCTCCACTACCAATTTGAGGTTGGGAATGCCAAACTCCATGGGAACTACTACCTCTTTACCATACACCAGCTTGAAGGCTGTCATTTCAATAGTCACTTTATGGGTAGTTTGATAGGCCCATAACATTGTCTAGAGCTTGGTATCCCATTGATGTGGTTCTTTCTGGACTATCTTTTTGAGAATGGTCTTGATTGTCTTGTTATTGCTCTCTACCTGACAATTGCACCTTGAATAATATGGAATTGATTTCCTGTGCTTGACTAAGAATTATTCCATCAGTATTTGCATAGTGTCATTGAGGAAATGGATACCATGATTGGAAACAAGCTCTATTGGACAACCATATATGTAGATGATGCTCTCATATAGAAATATAGCAATTGACTTAGCACTATTGTTTGATAGTGCCTTTGCCGCTACCCACTTGCTCATAAAGCAGGTGGCCATAATGAAGTATCTGTTCTTTCTAGGAGTGATTTTCTGAAATGGACCCATGAAGTACAGTCCCCAATTCATGAACCACCCCAGTGGTGCTGTATGGGAGACAGGGTGTCATGTCTACTACTGTTGGTCTTCCCATCCTTTGACAAATATCACAAGTTTTTCAAAAAAATTTAACATCAGCCATCATACTCTGCCACCATAAGCCTACATGTAGAATCTTCTTATAAGTGATGTCGGTGGAAAAATGTCCCTTACTAGCCTTTCCACTATGAGCCTCTATGATGACTTGCATTCTTCCTCCCATGTGTATATATCTCTTGAGAACTCCATCAATGCCTAGTTGCTAGAGGGCTCCTCCAATGATGGTGCGATTTAGGTTTTTTATGATCATTGATTTCTTGTTTGACTAGGATGAGCCATCTGTAAATTTTCCATTATGAAGGAAATCATACACGTCCTATAGGCCATTCTGGATCACGTTTCTCTATTGATAAATTCTGAAATAATTCAGCATCCACTGGTTCATCTCAAAGGAAAATTTATGAATGTCCCTCAGTACTTCTAGAAAGGAAGTCTGCACCATAGTGCATCTTACCTAGCTTATGAAAGATATTGATTTCAAATTCCATTAATAACATAATCCATTAGATCAATCTTCCCTATGTAATAACCTTATTGATCAAAAGGATCAGAGGCTGATGGTCCACATAGAAGTGAAACAATTTTCCCATAAGATAATGTCTGAATTTTGTTCGTTGTTGGCTACCAACACAGAATACACATCATACCACTTAATTTCCCACTTGGCTTGCCATTTGGTACTTCAATTTTAGAATCTAAAGGTGTCACTTCTATCACATAATCAATACACACACACACACACACACACACGAGACTTATTGGACTATGTGACACCACACACACATTTGTGGGCTATGCTCACTCCCACACTGTACACCCATTGGCTCCACCAAAGAAGCGCGTCCTATTTTCTTGCTCCAAATAGCTCTTCATAAGCTTGGCTAGTGGCAACTTGCTAGTAAGCAAAATACATGCACATTCATTCTTCTGGACATTGTCAAGCTCACATGCCATCATAGCCTGCCAAACCTCCCATGCCCTCATTGTAGACCCACAAACCTGCATTCACCGTTGAAATCATTGATGGTGAGACATTGGAAACCGCCAACTCGTGCACGCACACACACACACACACACACACACACACACACACACACACACACACACACACACACACACACACACACACACACACACACACACACACACACACACACACACACACACACACACACCCACACACTTGGTCACTGCATCTGACCAGGGTATCTATTTCTAGTTACACTAACTTTACCTATTGGTATTACAACCCTAACTATGTATGTTGATAACACTTTACCCAACACACTTCTGGCGGTTTGACTAAGCCTTTGTTGTTTGATTACAAGAAGCCTACTCTTAGCATAAGGATCTTCTCCTTGAGTATGAAATCACTTAGTTGATACTTAAGTCCTCGTTGCTAGCCTACTATGCTATCTTGATTAGCATGGTTGAATGAATATCACAAAAAACCTAACTTGGTGGGAGCAACCCCTTGTGGATTTAACCTTAGTTACAATGCTATCTTGGTTTGCTTGGGTTAGTGTGAACCAATATTTTTGGAACATGGGCTCAATGGACAAATCCCTAAAAACATTTCTTTAAACCCACAAATGCTAGGCTACACACACACACACACACACACACACACACACACACACACACACACACACACACACACACACACACACACACACACACACACATACAAACACACACACACACACGCATGCACGCGCACGCCCACGCACACACGTGCGCACGTGCTCACGCGCTCATGCGCGCGCGCGCACACACACACACAATCACACCAGTTGGTTCACTTTTGAGTGACTCCTTCGCTTTGGATACCTTGAACCTTCGGCTCTTGCTAGCCCCATTTCCCGTCGTGACTCTTGCCTATGTTGATGACCAACCTGTCATACATTTTTTCCCTATTCAGACCCTCCGTGTTTTTCTCATTCCTGCCTCCAAATTGAAAAACGTCAAAAAATATAATAAAAGTTAAAACACTTTGAGATTTTTTAAAGGGATGGTTCTCCCGCACTTCAAAATTAAAGATGAAAATGTTGTCATTAAAAATGCAAAACAAACCATTGAGTCGAGAACAAAAAAATTTGCATTTGAGTTGATTTACGGGGGTTTGTGTATGTATGGGATCAAGGTGTTTTTTGAGCATTGGTCAATTTTGCATCACAATGAGATGCATTGAAACTATAGTTTCACGGTATTACAACCCACTTACTCAGGGCTAGGTTACATCTTTTGCACTCACTAGGATTTGTTCGCTTGAAAGTGGGTTTACAAGCTTGACTGATCACCTAGGAGAGGGTTTAAATTGTAGATCACTCTTCTTGAAAATTTCTTCGTCATTTCCTTTGCAAGCCATATTGGCTAAATTGAAGATCAATGTTTTGTGAATATCCATCATGTCTTGCATGGGTTGCAGTAGATTTGCAAGCTTTGTGAGGGTTTAGACATTCTGTGCTAGGGCTTGGTATTGATTGTACAATTTAGTGCTTGATTTGAATTCAAAATCCTTGCATAGCACTAATCACTAATCTTGTTTGATTGGCCATGAGATAGCATTGAGCTTTTGGGTTTGTGGTTGATCCTAAATTCTTTTATTGCTTGTGTTAAATGACCATATGCTTAGAGCACTAATGATCAAGTTCTTCTTTGAAGGTTTGTGGCAAAGTCAAATTTTTATTGATCCATGATGGGTGTTGACATTACAATATATTGCAAAATTTGGCTATTTAGAGCCATTTCATTTCATTTGATTTACGTTGTATAATCCCTAGCGAGCTTGGGCTAAAGTGCAAATTTTTCCATTTGAGCTAGCATTAGCCAGCTTTTTGAGAGCTTTCAATTGCACAATTTGACTTTCAAGAGCCACTTCATTTCTTTTAAAGTTGCATTATTTCTAGCTCATAGCTTGATCCAAATTTTCATACCTCATTTGAGCTAGCAATCAATCAACTTTGATCATGCATGAGAGTCTTACAAATTGCAAAATTTTCTTTTGTTGAAGCACATACATTTTCTGTCATTTTTTTGGTGTATGCATATATTTGCTATCCATAGAGAATCATGTGTGTAACCAAAGGCAAAAATTTTCCCCTTGGGTTTTTTCCCTTTGGCAAACGTGGGTGTACAAGACCCTAGGGCTAGGTTTTCAATAAAGTTTTTCTGTGTGAGTTCACCTAATTTTTCTTTTTTGAACATCCTTGAGCAAGCATCCACTCATCGGGTAGAGGCTTCATGATGTTTCTCTTTTGTTTATCTTTCAATGCTTGCCTGCTTGGGATAAGTAAAATTTCTTCTAATTATGGTTTTTGTCATTCCAAAAGCTAAGCGCACACTAAAGTTCCAACACTAGGCTTTATGAAAATTAAATTTATTAGAAATTTGGCTTTATTTTTGTTAATCATAGCAATTTGCCTTGACCTTTGATTAATATAGGTTCACTCTTATTAGTCCTAGACTCCTACTAATCACCTTAATATTCCACTCATTTCTAACACAACCTAGGGCTATGAATAGGCTTTATTTCCTTAGTCCATTTACCATAAGCTACTCTCATAATGGAAGCAATAAAAATGTGCTAAAAAATGGACAAATGAATTGCAAAAAAGTGTCCAAAAAAGAGTAGAAAATTTGCAACTAGGCTCATGAAAATGAAACTTTTGTGTTATGTTTGTGTCTATGTTAGGCGGCATAGCGTCTTATTGGCACTTGGAAGGCAACGAGAACTACCTTGGCTTGCTTGGTCAAGGCCCTAAATCAATGCCCTAGGTTGAAAGGGGTTAGTTGCTGCCTTGGCAGTCTAGTAGACTTTTAAAACACCTTTTTGAGGGTTCAAGGAGATGAGAGTCATAGCTTGACTTGCCTTGGGATGATCACCTTGTGTTGTTCTTTACTTTTTTCTATGAAATGCTAAAAATATCTTCCATGATCTTCATTAAAAGCTAATTATAGTGTACTAATGGATTTTGGATCTTCTTTGTGACCCATAAGCATGCATAGACTTGTTGTATTAAGAATGATCATATGGATTTTAGGCTAGTAGGTTTTTGAACTTGCATTAGTCCAGGGTCATCATTGATTACTTTTGTTACTTGCATAAAACTCAAATTTTTAGTGGTTTAATCTTTGTATTAGTTTAGGTGTATTTTTGCTTTATGTTGTTTAGATTTTGGTTATGATTGGATCCATATTTTGGAAGCAAAGTTCACTTTGCATGATCTTTTATTGCACCTCATGTCCTGTTTCTATTTGTTTGCCTTTGATGCTTAAAAATTTCTTTATCTTTTGACAACTCAACATTCCTCCAAGGAAGTAATTTCCATTATGTCACCGTGCTTTGCTTCAACGGCACACAAGGATGTGCGGCAAATTAGGAGGGGGAATGTTAGCAATGGATAACACATAGACCAAGGGTGCACCAAGAATAAGAGGACATACTACAATTTTTTTCATTAGCCTTATATAGTTTTAGACCTACATTTGTGTATCCTATGGAGGTGAGGATAATTTAATTGTAACAGATATAGGATTGAAGTAAATGCCTTTATAAGAAGCTCTTTTATGCAAAGAGGATTCATTCTTGAGAGCCTATTCTTGAGTGTCACTTTTGAATGTACTAGTGTTGAGCTTAATGCCCATGCTAAGAAGGCTACAAATAGTCCTTTGTAATTAGAGAAGCTCTTTCTTGATTAATCTAATCTCTACTTTGCTCACTAATCTTATTTATTCTACATTGCATTAATGTCCTCATGAAGTAGTTTTACCCTCTCATTATTCTAGATTTGGGTGTGGTAATGAATTCTTACTTTGATGAATGACTCCTAACATTCTATGAGTACTGAATTTTTGGTATTTAACATCTCTAACTAGGTTGATTAGTTAATTGTACGTGCACTCTTGATTTTGTGATTGGAGTATGTGCCCTATTGTGTGCTCATATGTGGGTAGGTTTAATGAGATTCAAGTACCATTCACCCTTGTATGTGGAGTTTTTGATCAAGTACCTTGGTTGGCGTGATTGGGGAGGCCAACACCAACGCAATTAGTGTGTGCTTGTCAAGTGGGTGCTTTGAGATTCAATTAATTGGCAAGCCATACTTTGGTGGGCTTAATGTGTGTAGGCGATGCTTGATTGATGATTAGTGATTAGAGTTAGTTGATTCATGGATAGTCTCTATTTGCATTGGAAATTCATTCTCTTGAATCCTCAAATTTGATGCATCCGATGATGGTCAAGTCTCCAAGCACTAGCTAGGTTGCTAATACGCAGATTGGTAACTTTGTTGGTCGCATGGGTTGCAATTAGGTTGATGCTATAATGAATCCCAAAAACATCATTCACTTATCAATCCAAGATGCAATACTCTCATCTTGAACTACCATTCCTTAAAACCCCACACATCCAAATCGGAGTGTCTTTGTTCAATCATGATGGTAATTTCATTTCAACTGATGTTTTTGGGTAGAAGTCTTGGATAGGTGTTTTCAGAACATCCTTGTAGGAGTGGTATGGTGTCATAAAATCTAATATCTAACCAACCCAAATGATTTTCTCATATCAAAATGATCATTTAATGTGGGAGAGTAAACGGGAACAAGGGTTAGAATATTGACATGTGCTTACAAATATATCTCACCACGGAGCCAATGGTAAAGGGGTCCAAATGAGAGATGGTCTGTCAAACAACAAGTCTAATGGAGCGTAAAGACCTTAGGGTTAGCTTATTAAAGACCTCCAATGGTTAGTGTTAAAAAGTCCTTTGACCTTAGGTAAGTAGGGCTGAGCTTGAGGTGGAAACCCAACCCAAGCTTAAGGTGATTGAGGTGCTTGTCGTGCTTGATGACTAAGGTGCTTGAGGTGCTTGTCGTGCTTGCTGACTAGGGAGATTGAAGTGCTTGTGGGAACACCACCCAAGCTTGAGGTGCTTTGTCATGCTTGCTGACTAAGGTTCTGAGCTAAGATGTGCCAAAAATTCAATCATCAATCCCTACAAGGAGGGGGATAAGCCCTATAGGAGGGGGGATGAGATAGAACACACACACACACACACACACACACACACACACACACACACACACACACACACACACACACACACACACACACACACACACACACACACACACACACACAAGGCATGCCTAGTACAAAGAAAGAAAAAGGGGTCCAATAATAAATTAGTTAACTTAATTAATTGTTTTAGCATTTATCAAGTCCTCTCTCTCAAAGGGGAAAGGGGGACACTTGTCCCAAGACTAGTATGCCTGCTTGATATGACTTTTGCTTGTGATTGGCTAGGCCTGAGGGTCCAATGAGCTTCAAGCATGAGCTACAAGGGGAGGTCGACCAAAGAAAGTAGGGGGAAATGCTTGAGGGGTATACTCTCAGGGGATTCACCATGGAAAACTTACCGCACCACGTAAGTGCAGGGGAGCGGGATTTTTTTACAAGTTATATAAGCGTATAAGTTAGGGCACACCCCCAAAAATTTATCTCATAATCTTAAAAATAAGGAAGGGGGGTATCATATTTCTTGGGGGGGGGGGGGGGGTTACTTGTAGTAGCGATTGGTCACCGATGTGCACTAGAACTCGAATGAATTTAGTGAAAGTTTTTATCAAGTCACACATCAAATTTTGCATCAAGCAAGTCATAGATAAGGGCTCATTTGGAGCAAGTCAAGGGTTGATTTACACCAACTTTGGATGGGTCAAAATTGGATGACTAGCCAGAGTGTAAGCCGATCATGCATATAGTTTGAAAGTCAAACTAAGACACATTGAGGGTACATCTAGTTATCAACAGAAGTGGTTCCTTAGTACATATGCCAGTCACTATGCTACACACTCCTTCACTAGTTTACTCATTTAGATCACGTGAGACCTAAATTTTATATGTAAGATGGGGGTATGATATTTTTCTTCATTGATTGTCTTATAAGCAAGAAAGGGGGGTCATATTCCCTAATATGAGTCATACGTATGGGTTTTATCAAAGTATCTGCTCGTAGGTAGCATCCCATTTTGTATATAGAGTGAATCCCCCGAAGGTAACTCTCGTGCACGCGCGCGCACACACACACACACACACACACACACACACACACACACACACACACACACACACACACACACACACACACACACAAAATCCT
Source organism: Adiantum capillus-veneris (assembly GCF_014529385.1). Lineage (NCBI taxonomy): Eukaryota > Viridiplantae > Streptophyta > Polypodiopsida > Polypodiales > Pteridaceae > Adiantum > Adiantum capillus-veneris. Next base: position 156,212,787 of record NC_140947.1, on the reverse strand, counting down.
TCACTGGACAAAAAAAGTTAGCTGATAATTATTTCAGGAGCCCTTCATCTACATCTCTATTAAACCACCCACCCATTACATGATCACACAAACAAGTGTCACAGTAAAAGCAGGTGTTTGGACGCTCAACTAAAGGTAGGACACGAGTCGCCAAGGCTATCCCATACTCCTGAGTGTGGGGAGTACTATTAAAATATCCTCTTAGTTGATGACCATAACTACGGTACAAGAAAATCTTATGAGGAGGTAGAAACTGGGCTAGCAGGTATAATCGATCTAAAAAACCTGGATTTATTGAATGCTCAATGTAATAATACCGTGGCCCTAGGCCCAGTGCCTCAATAACCATTGCCAATCTGATATTGTTTCTGAAATGCTCACGACCCCAAAGAATCACATGCGTCAATCGGTCCTGATATGTCCACCACTTAGTTTGGGAAACAGTTGTTCCTAAATGCGGAAATAGATGAAGCTCATAACGAAGTAAGGTTGCTCTTTGAGTAGAGTCCTTTGACTGATAAAGATGTGCAGTTGCTATGGTAAAAATCTGTTCTTGACTATATTCCATAATATGTTTGATACACCTGGGAAGCAAACTAACTGGTGTTTCTTACTCTGGAAAAGTTACTCTGGACTCGGTTTTTTGTAAAATAACACTTATCTTTTATAGACCCACATTAGAAAAAATAGTAGAGACTACCCAATATTGAGTAAACTCTCACCTGTAAAATCAGCACTTGAAAATCTTATCCTAGTGGATAGTTGTATGTCATGAGCCTACTGTAAGGTTTGTGAAATATATGTAAACTGCAATGGATTATCATCCAAGGCTAGATACTACAAATTGGATCAGATACCGACTATGGGAATAGACTTTTATTTTGTTACCGGGGGATGTGGTGGATAGTATGTCCTGTTCCTTGCTTTTTACATTTAAAATATCTTTACATTTTTGGCATTGTAACTCTCTATAGTGGTTTTTTTGGTATTCTCTGCATTAAAGGGTCGTGCCTCCTACTGCACTCTACCACCTGTACTAGGGGGGGTATTTGCATCCGAATAGGGGAGCAGATGTACCGCGATATTGCCTGTAAGCTTCAGATCTTGAGCTAGGGGTAATCCCTAAGGATTTTCCATTATTGGCGACCTCGATTTGAGGTGACTTGTACAACCTGGTGTCACGTTGTCTACAGATGGGCATCAACATGTATAAATGACTCATTAGGTGAGTTCTCTAACTCACTTAGTAGCGTGATCTGTTATCATCTTTGTGTGTATGTGTCTGTTCAAAAATGTGTGAGTGTATACCTGCTGACTGCCGTAAGCTCAACATGCGGAAAAAGTATGAGAAGGTGATTGTGGAGGCTTCGCCGGCTCCTAATCTACAGGTTAACAAGATTTTTTTTGCTCTTAAGACTGCTGAAAGAAACATTGAGCTGGATTTTTGTGGCTTTGTTTAATATACTAGAATCTTTGTAAAGTGTAAAGCTTTGTAAATCCATTAATTAGGCTCTGCTTTTAAGAAAAAAAAATGTAACCAGGTCTGGAAATTGGCCCATCCGGGTTATGGAAATTGGCCCATCCGGCTTCGAATATGTTGCCCTGCCTTTTGATATTCTATAGAAAGTGAGTTGCATCACATACCGGATTGTGGTATTAAAATGCAGTTTCAAATTTACTTGAGTTTTTGTTACATCACATACTAGGATGTTTAGTGAAAGATTCGGGTAGATGGTCATTGATTCAGCATGTGACAAATTTCTGCTGGCCATGGTTGGTTTGAACCTCGGATATTCGATGAAATATGCTTGCCATCATCTGCTCGCTTCTTAGTATCACTCAAGTATATAAGATCTGGTCTTTACCTACCATCTAGTAGTATATACAACTAAAAGATTCTAATTAGTTGGTTTAAAATGTTCTCGATACTATGAGGAAAGTCAAATTTTTTTTTCCTTGGCTGGTCGGGGCTGTTACTCTTATGTCCTTTCTTTCTCAGACGAGGGATGAGCTGGCTCTAGGTACTGAGTCGTCTATGGTGATTATGGTATTAAAGACAATGTATAGCTGGCTTGGGCTATAGTATGTCAGACGGCTCCCTCTACGCCTATAGTCCCTCCACCGAATAGCCTCTTTTGTAGAGATGCAGCTGCTTTAGAAGCGGTAAAATAATTTCAGAAGGACCTTTGTTCACTCAGTGAAGCTTCGCTTTTGGACATGGTACCAAAAGTCTCTAGGGCCTTTCCTTCTTTACCTTCATGACAAATTGAGGTAGAATCCTTGGGGGTAGAGCACTGGCTGTGGATGTTCCCGAATAAAGGATTTCTTGCACCCATTTCTATGGAAACCTGGCCCCTGCTACTATTCAGGACTGCAAACTTAAAGTTCTTAAAGGGATCTAGCTCTTGGACAAAGGGGATCTGATTAAAGCTCCATTCAATATGAGTTTCCTTGATGATAAAAAATGTAGTTCGAATACAGGTTTATACGCAAGAACTAAAGGAGTGATGACCTTTAGTAAAAGTAATGCTGATTACTACACTGAGACAGTGTGGAATGTGTTCAGGCCTTACCTTAAGTGTGCGTGCAGATTCTTAGACCCCAAAGCTGCTTGTGAGTCAAGCATAATTTGGTTTGACCATGCTATTTGGTACGCACTCAACAATCTGCCTAGTATCTTTCCTGACAAAGCAGAAGAATTTCACCTTTCCCTCTTTTGCTCATGGCTTGGTGGACAAGCTAAGGATCTGGTCTTAGCACAAATTGCCTTTATTCAGTACAGATCAATTATGTGTGACACACTTGAAGAGCTTGGATCGGATGGGTGTGGTACTTGCTAACCACTTATGGTGGCTTTAAAGGTATCAAAAGTATGGTTGGGCAAATCAAACCAAATATTGAAGATGATGAATCTCAAGTCTCCAAACAACCTAATACTCTTATCTCTCCGGCGGCGTCTTACACCTCTTTCTTAACTCCCTCCTCGAGTGAATCTGTGTTGGGAAGAGGGAGAGGTAGAAGTTTTGTGAGAGGACGGGGAAGAAACCTACCAATCAGAAACCTTTTGGATATGTAATATGCAGGTACGAAGGAATGTGTGTGGAAGACTTTACCTACCTCCAAAGGAAGAAGCATGTTATAAGATTTTCTCACATTGCTTGTTTACTAGCAAGATTTTGGATTTCTTTACTCCCCAAGATATTTTCTCAGAATGTTTTGGACATATTTTTGGATCAAATTTATTACTAAAAGATGTGAGGATTGGATGGAAATACTCGCCGCCTATTAAGAATCTTTTTTATTCAAATGAATTTCTCTATAACAATGAGATTCCTATCTGCTCTTGTCATCTATTTCAGAAAATCTGTAAAAGCTTCACTGACTTTGGATTACATGTGTGTATGTCTAACTTAGATATCATTTCAGATCCACAGGTAAGGAGCCTCTTGAGTAAAGGCTTGAATCATATTCCTCCTTTTCCAATAAATCCTCAAAGTGCCTTATTGGCGCTACTTGAATGCTTGGCTGATTTGGCCTTAAAACTCCAACTGGAGGAGGAAGTTCACTTCCAACTTACCTCAACACTCAAAGGGATTTTTTGGAAAAAGATCAGTCTTATGCCACAAGTATGGCTAAGCACTGATACTACCTGGCTTACGCCTAAAATTAAGACCTCTATTTCTGACTCAAAAAAGAAATGGCTCATTATTGGCTTAGATAAATCCTCAAATACGGCTTCCTTTATATGTAAAAGGTTAGCATTCGAGGCTGCCAATTCAAGAATTAATAGTAAGGACTTTCTTAAACTTGAATACTCTCCGCTTTGTGTAGCTACAACATTAAATAATGAATTATCAGGACTTGATTATTGTCCCGATTCTCTGAAAATTCTTGTACTCTTCCCAACATATAAGAATCATTAGCATAAATTTAGATGGATTTCTGACGCTTCCAAAAGCCCGTTCTCTTGTGTTACGAATGATATCACCCACTGCTTAAATTTTGTTCCACTTGAAATTGAAGATATCTGTGCCATCAAACATAGAGATATAAAAAGATTCAGAAATATAAATTATTGCCCTTTTTGGGTCATAAAAAACGCAGTCGAGGTGTCTATCAACCTCCCAAAAAACATATGCTATCTTCACGGTAGACATAACTCAATGTTATGAAAATATCCCGTTAGATGGACCGTATGGGCTTGTTAATACCTTATCTTGTCTTATTAAGATTGCCTTTGCCCACAAAAAGAAACTTGGGTATACATGCATCGCACTAAAAGGGAATAAAGGATGGGTGAAAAAATCGAATAAATCACCTTTCATCTTTAGAGAGGATGATTTATATAAGTATATCTTTTGGCTACTTAATAATAGCTGTATCCAAGTAGGTGATACCTGCTACAAACAAATTCTCGGGATCCCAATGGGATTTGCATGCTCTCCGATTATGTGTAATCTTAATCTTTGTTACTTTGAATACCAGTGGCTCCTAAAAACATTAAATAACCTAGCAAGTACTTCATTACTCACACACTTTGAACATTTGTTCAGATTTATGGATGATCTGTGTAGCCTCAACAATCCTATATTTGAGAATACTCTTAAAGATATATATCCACCTTGCCTTAATACTGAACCTACATTCTCTGAGAGAGTTCTATGGCAGAATAAATGGATTATTTCTAGGACGCACTTCCTGAATATTGAGTTTACTTTGACTCCCCCATTCTTGGGAAATTTTTATACTCGCTTTTTTTGGAAAAGAGAAAAGCTTAAGCTTGTGTCCTCTGAATTTACAAAGAGGAAAAGCAATAGACCTTTCAATAATTCTCTACACACCTGTCTAGGAATGCTTTTTCTTATAATGTATGCCTCATCTGATTGTTTTAGAGCATATGAAGAAATCAATACTCTGATTGCCAAGTTCATTAATAATGGATTTACAAAAAAAGACCTTGTTGCATGTATCTGCAACTCCCTAGAAAAACACAACTGGACCTACCTTAAGTTTGACTTACTAAATTTGATATGTCTACTTAAATCAGAACAAAATCTATCTACAACATCGCATGGTGCAAATTAATATAAACACTTCCTGAGGTAGTAGGCCCCTATTCTATGGGGTCTACTACCTCATAGGATATGGTGCCTGGGTATGGGTGGGCGCACACACACACACACACACACACACACACACACACACACACACACACACACACACACACACACACACACACACACACACACACACACACACACACACACAATCCTTCACTGGACAAAAAAGCTTAGCTGATAATTATTTCAGGATCCCTTCATCTACATCTCTATTAAACCACCCATTACATGATCACACAAACACGTGTCACAGTAAAAGCACGTGTTTGGATGCTCAGCTAAAGGTAGGACACGAGTCGCCAAGGCTACCCCATACTCTCGAGTGTGGGGAGTACTGTTAAAATATCCCCTAGATTTATTGAATGCTCAATGTAATAATACCGTGGCACTAGGCCCAGTGCCTCAGTAACCATTGCCAATCTGATATTGTTTCTGAAATGCTCACGACCCCAAAGAATCACATGCGTCAATCGGTCCTGATATGTCCACTGGACTTAGTTTGGGAAACAGTTGTTCCTAACTGTGGAAATAGATGAAGCTCATAACGTAGTAACGTTTTTCTCTGAGTAGAGTCCTTTGACTGATAAAGATGTGCAGTTGCTATGGTAAAAATCTGTTCTTGACTATATGCCATAATATGTTTGATACACCCGGGAAGCAAACTAACTGGTGTTTCTTACTCTGGACAAGTTACTCTGGACTCGGTTTTTTGTAAAATAACTCTTATCTTTTATAGACCCACATTAGAAAAAATAGTAGAGACTACCCGATATTGAGTAAACTCTCACCTGTAAAATTAGCACTTGAAAATCTTATCCTAGTGGATAGCTGTATGTCATGAGCCTACTGTAAGGTTTGTGAAATATATGTAAACTGCACTGGATTATCATCCAAGGCTAGATACGACAAATTGGATCAGATATCGACTATGGGAATAGACTTTATTTTGTTACTAGGGGATGTGGTGGATAGTATGTCCTGTCCTTGCTTTTTACATTTAAAATATCTTTACATTTTTGGCATTGTAACTCTCTATAGTGGTTTTTTTGGTATTCTCTGCATTAAAGGGTCGTGCCTCCTGCTACACGCTACCGCCTGTACTGGGGGATATCTGCATCCGAATAGGGGAGCAAATGTAGCGCAATATTGCTTGTAAGCTTTGGATCTTGAGCTAGGGGTAATCCCTGAGGATTTGCCCTTATTGGCGACCTCGATTTGAGGTGACTTGTACAACCTTGTGTCACATCGTCTGCAGAGGGGCGTCAACATGTATAAATGACTCAGTAGGTGAGTTCTCTAACTCACTTAGCAGCGTGCTCTGTTATCATCTCTATGTGTGTCTCTGTTAAAAACTGTGTGAGTGTATACCTGCTGACTGCCGTAAGCTCAACATGCTGAAAAAGTCTGAGAAGGTGATTGTGGAGGCTTTGTCGACTCCTAATCTACAGGTTAACAGGATTTTTTTTGCTCTTAAGACTGCTGAAAGAAACTCTGAGCCGGATTTTTCTAGCTTTGTTTAATATACTGGAATCTTTGTAAAGTGTAAAGCTTTGTAAATCCATTAATTAGGCTCTGCTTTTAAGAAAAAAAATGTAACCAGGTGTGGAAATTGGCCCATCCAGGTTATGAGAAGAATTGCTAATGGCTCATTTTAAACTGAGAACTACCGAATCCCTTATGAGTTGGATTTCCGAAAGATATGCTGTAAAACTGTTTTTTATCGTAACAATTGGCTGCATTGAGTATATGATGGTGTGGAATTTAAAGGGAAAGGGTTTGTATATGGCTGATGATGCTATTTTTTGTAGAATAGCTACTCAATAGGTGTAATGAAAAAGATACTGTAGGTTCTAAAAAAATCAGAAATTCACAAAAAAGCGAGCTGTATTGGTCTTATAAGATTGATAAGAAATTTTTTGGGGCAGTTGGAATACTACAGGTCTATGGTACCTTGGGTAAGTGGACAAACCCCAGACTGTTTCGGGTTCTAGCTGAGGTGCATATTTTTGAATCGGCTAAAGAGGTCACTATGTACTGTTTTCGGAAATTGGTGCCCTGTCTTCTGATATGTTGTAGGTAGTGTGTGGCATCACATAACTGTATTGCATCACCTACTAGTAAGATTGATTTTGCAGATACCTATCTTACTGAATTGGCTAATAGTTATATTGAAGTCGCCAAATACTGGCTTCGGATATGTTGCCCTGCCTTTTGATATTATGTAGAAAGTGAGTTGCATCACAGACCGGATTGTGGTAGTAAAATGCTGGTATCAAATTTACTTGATTTTTTGTACATCACATAATAGGATGTTTAGTGAAAGATTCGGGTGGATGGTCACTGATTCAACATGTGAAAAATTTTTGCTGGCCATGGTTGGTTTGAACCTCGGATATTCGATGAAATATGCTTGCCATCATCTGCTCGCTTCTTAGTATCACTCAAGTATATAAGATCTGGTCTTTACCTACCATCTAGCAGTATATACAACTAAAAGCTTCTAGTTAGTTGGTTTAAAATGTTCTCGATACTATGAGGAAAGTGAATTTTTTTTCCCCCTTTAGCTGGTCCTGGCTGTTACTCTTATGTCCTTTCTTGGACGAGGGCTGAGCTGGCTCTTGGTGTACTGAGTCGTCTATGGTGATTATGGTATAAAGACAATGTATAGCTGGCTTGGGCTACAGTATGTCAGACATGACATAATAACATAGATATTTCTTTATAAAAGGAAGTGAATATAAAATTTTAAAAAAATAGGGGAGCTCTGGTTTGTAAATTGGTAAATTCTTAGTTTTTTGGAATATCTCAGCTTGTTTATAAAAGGGTTCTTAAAGTAAGATCTGTTCCAAAAGATTGTTTTCTCTATACTTCAAACTATAAGGAAGAGGCGGTCCTTAATAAACTAAGATCTGGCTCGAGATTACTTGTGCCTACCTCTATAGAGGAAAATTCTCTCCAGTCTGATTAAAGAAGAAGTTTCTTTCATTAATCTACCTAAAAAATCTCCTATAATCTTTAAAAAAATATATATTTAAGAAATAACCTAATATATAGCTGCTCTATGGGGTTTTCACTCTCCTTTTTCAGTTTGTCAAAAAAGCCAAGGAACTTTTTTTTCTAAAAAACAACAAAATACAAGTTAAGGACTGTGTTTGTTTTTTTTATGGTGACATGGATAACAACTAGGATGCCCAGCATCACCTGCGTACAATCACGTGCTAACGAATTGTTTTCTTGTGGCTATGGGTGCAGGTGAGGGCTACCTTCCTTGATTAAAACATTCTGTTCTTAACATATGGAGGATATCTAAATGTAAAGCAAAAGTTCCCAGACTTCGGGCTGGCGGTTTTCCGAGTTATATTCTGTTTTCTTCATTACCTTGTACAAAATTTATTTTCAACCGCAAATAAATTATTGTAAAAATCCATTGTACTTTTCTAGAATTGTTGTCTGTGAACAGTTAGTGTTCGTTTGAGTATATATATAGATTTAGAACTGCTACACACACACACACACATACACACTCACACTCATTGTGTGAAGTGAAAAGTGCAAGAGCTCCCTCTCCTTCTCCAAGCAAGTAGAGAGGTTGAGAGCCTACACCAACACTCTTGGCTATGGAATGCAAATCCAACCAAGAGCCATGATTCAATGCTTAAGCTTGCCATCTTCTCCATCTTCATTACTATGCTATTATGTATGCTATCAAGAAGAGTGATGATAAGTGAGGAACTAATTTTTCTCCTATGAAATGTTTCTTCTTCCTCTTCCCTTCTCTCCACCTTCGAAGGTGTTTGAGGTCTTGGGACTCAGGCTTGGGATAATTAATGCTTTCCAAAAACTTTATGTTATGCTTGTGATGCTTGAAGCTTTCCATCTTCATTGCATCACCTAGGTCATAAGGAACATAGAGATTGTATTGTAACAAGTCTCTCTGGATCGGAGAAACTATAATACAAATGCCTATTGGAGGGGGGACCGGCTCCACATAAATCCGGTCCTCAACTGTTGTCATGTTCTCTAAGTTCTCTCTTTTGCAATAGTATTGTTCATGCCAAGTCAACTAAATGCTATGTTTATGTTGCTACCATCAATTATGTTCACCCGCTATGCTCACAAAGTAATTTCACAAAAGTATTGTCTCTAATTTCCACTACTCTCAACTTAAAATGCCACTTCCATTACATTGGTATCAGAGCATTTGGTTTCTCTTTTCTTGCTTAAGAAGAGAGGTCCTTAAGTAGCCTATAAATGGTTGATTTTATTAATTATATTAGGGTAAGTGGGATTGGGATCTATTATTGGTTTTGTTGAGCCCACTTATGGGATATGGCGCACACCTCGGGAGCTTTGGACTTAATACTGGGGTCTTTTTAGACTTGCCTATGTATTTACCTTTATTGAGCCATAAGCAGTCCCAAAGGAGCTAAACCTCAACAACTATGCAATATTAAACCCACTCCACTACTCTCTATAATTAACCACTTCGAGTCGTGGTGTAGATACTTAAGAGCCAATTTTCAGAGGCTAAGAGAAGTGGCAACTAGGGTTTTGAATTGCCAAAGCATACACTAAGCATGTACACAAATTTTATGAACATGGCTCACAATAACCAAGAGAGTAGAATGAACATTGATAGCTTTGATTTTGCATAAGAAGGGGCTAATGATGATGCCCCCATGTTTGTCAATTATCTCATTGCTAGGATGCAACAAGCTATGGGCAACCCTGCTTTGCAAGCCAAAGTTACTCAACAACTTCACGCTTATGGGGTCACCCTACCTCTCCAAGAGGAGAGAGAGCTTAGGAGGCCTCTTGAAGAGGCCCCCAAAAGAAGACTCTCTCCCATACGAGAGGAGGAATCCAAAGAGCAAGAAAGCAATGAAAGTTTAAGTGTAGGGTTTAAGGTGTATAGGTTAGTGTGCCATTCATGCTAATGACATGCTTTGGAGAGGTTAGTGTAGAGCTTGATAGAGAGAGACTATTGCACAATACAATATGGTGTAATTGCAAATGATAAAGGCTACAAATATTCAGTAGAATGTGCCTCTATATAGGCTTATACAAATAGATAGCCTTTTGACACATGAGCACAAGAGGCGGCTACCTATGCATAAATACAAGTGGTGGTGCTTTACACAAAGGCTGTAAGAGGTTCTTCACATGGCTTGACACATAAGGATTTTCTAGGTGGAAGAGACTGTTCACACAAGAGATGAAACAAAACCTTGTATCCCAACAATCCTCCCCTATGTGGGTTTTGGTTGCATATAACTCACACAATCCTCCCCTCAAAACACACTAGGATGAGGCACACAATTCACAAGCCTCCACTTGAACACAAAGTTGCCTCCCCTAGACACAAAGGGTTTAGGCATTAAAAACATCAGGGTGTAGGCACATAGAAGCCTCCCCTAGCACAAATAGAGGGTAAGGTACAATTGAGAGAATGCTCATAGTACATCATCATAAACCAAGCCAATTGCGAGAATGCTCACAATACATCATCATAAACCAAGCCAATATTGTTGTTGTTATCTTCGTTAGAATCTCCAGAAGTGGTAAGGTTGATTCTTGGTTTTGTTTGATCTTTGAAATGATCTTTGTGATTGGTAACCTATGAAGATTTATTGTTGAGTCTGCAATACTTTGTAGCATGGTTATTCTTGCCACAAATGTGACAAGGGTTGATTTCATAGCATTCCTTTGGAAGGTGATTTGTTCTACCACAGAGTGTGCACTTTAATTTCCTTTTGTGATTGTGGTTGTAGCGGTTGTATGAGACCACATATGCGCCATTTGGCTATTGTTGACTGCCTTTGAGTTTCTTTTTGTGATCTTGAAGAGAGTTTATTACATCTTCAATTTTAGGGATTGGGTCTTTCTCTTTAAGCACTGTTACAATTTGGCCAAAATATGCATCTGGTACTGCTTTGAGAAGCACAACAATTTGGTCTTCATTATCTACAGGGCATTTTATATATGTCAATTGTGTGCAAATACTTTTGAGCCTATTGACTAGAGATGACACATCTTCTCCAGGCTCCATAATTAGTCCATAAAGTTGCATTTTTAATGCAATTTTGGAATTCTTGGCAATATCACCAAAATGCTACTCCAACGTTATCCATGCATCATGTGCAGTGGTGCAATCATCTAAATAATGTACAAATTTGTCATCAAATGAAGTGAGTAAATGCTGAGAGCTTGCTCATCTTTAGTTGCAAACTGTGCTAAGCTCTGTCATGTTTCCACTCTCTCATCATCATTTGGTGGCTTAATGACGGACCATAATTGCTTTTGCATCAAGTAGCCCTTGGTTTTTTCCTACCACGTGTGAAAACCAAGTCCGTTGAGCTTGTCGATTCCTTTTTCCTCACCCATTATGGTGAACCCTTAATTGTGTGTGCAAGGAAGGTCTTAACCGGGATGTATGGGCAGTGTCTAGTCCTCGTGCAAAGTTATATAAATTGTTTGTTCTACAATCATTGATTGTGAAGTACCTCTTCACAAAGTGAAGTCACTCTTCACAATCACCGATTGTGAAGTACCTCTTCACAAAGTGAAATCACTTTTCACAAAAAGGAATTAATACTTCTCTTTTCTTGGCGATTGGGATCTTATGCCTTTGAAGGCAACAAATCCTTTTTGTTGAGCTTTGGCACACTAACCTATCCACCTTAACCCTACATCTGGTATCAAAACTTTCTAGAGATAGACTGTTGCACAATAAAATGTGGTGTAATTGCAAATGATAAAGGTTACAAATATTCAACAGAATGTGCCTCTATATAGGCTTATAAAACTAGACAGTCTTTTGACACATGAGCACAAGCGGTGGCTGCCTACGTATAAATACAAGTGGTGGTGCTTTACACAAAGGCTGTAAGAGGTTCTTCACATGTCTTGACACATAAGGCTTTTGTAGGTGGAAGAGACTGTTCACACAAGAGATGCAACAAAACCTCGCATCCCAACATTAAGTTCCTCTAAAGATGTGGCTCCATGAAGACGGTGGTCTAGATGATAACCAACTTCTCCCAAGAGGAAATGTTCAACCCACAGTCCTTCTCCTCGTTACTCCAAAAGGGAAGAGAGGAAACAAAGGAAGAAAAGGGCAAGAAAGAGGTCACCCTCTTGTCCTTCTTCTTCACCTTCCTCCTCTAGTAATAAAAGCTATGGCTATTCTCCTAGAGAATATAAGAGGGGAGGACATTATAAATCATACCCTGCATGGCAAAGGTCACAAAAGCTCAAGAAGTTCAAGGAGGGAGGAAGAGTATCTCTTTTCTCACCTATGGTGGCACCTTTGGTGCTACCGACAAAGTGTTGGCCTTCATTCTACAATTTGATGTCGCCTTTGGAGACGAGGGCTTCATAGAGACCTCCAAGATACGTTATGTAGCTATGCACTTTAAAAATCAGCTCGTCAATGGTGGACTAGCCTTTGTGGCAATGGCAAAGCCCCAAAGACATGGAAAACTCTACGAGTTTCCATCATGAAGCAATTCCTTGCAAGCGATGCAAAGGACAAAGTGCTCACCAAACGGCACAGTTTGAAGCTTCTCTCTCATGAGTCTATCCACAAATATGTAGACAAGTTTTGGAATTTACATCTCAAGGCTACTGTCTTCCAAAAGATAGACTCACCGAGAAAAAGCAACAATTTTGTGCGGGATTACCTGAAGAGATGGCCGAATACGTCAACTCTCAACGGCCTGGTTCAATCACCAAAGTAATCCATTACACCATGGTTGCTTCACACATCAATTTCCAACAAGGGGCTAGACGGAATGTCAAGCCCATGGAAAACAAAGATAAAAATGATGCAAAGGGGAAAACCAATGCCCAAAATTCTTCCCAAGGCACTTCCAACAACAACAATAACAATCGGTCCAAGGAAAAGGGAGCTTGAAGCTTTTTGCAAGGACCATAATTGTTTTAAGTGTGGGGAACAAGGACATGGCTATCATTCTTGCCTCAAGAAAAATGCTCGCAATGAAACTCCTAGGGCTTCCACCATCGAAGCTCCAAAAGAGGATGCTCATTGCAAAGGATCATCTCTCTCCTATGTTGGGGAAAGGTAAGGGAACATGACGCCTTCATCTTGTTTGACCCTGGCTCTACTCACAACTTCATATCAATAGAGTTGGCCTCCAAGTTGGGCATTCAAGCTTTTGAGATGGGAGACGGATGACACAACTTTCAAGGGACAACAAGCCTCTGTTACTCCCTTGATTGGGAAGTTGAGGCTTTGTTGGACGGATACGCCGCGATGGACATCAGCACAGTGAGAACTCATCTAACAAGATTTGTAAGCTAAGGACGAAGCTCGACCCACAGGCGCGTGGAAGCAAGCATAGGGTGTCAACCTACACTCGACTGACTCCTAACTAATTCCTACAGAGGTCTCTACCCAATGTCTAAGTCACAGCCTTTAGGAGTGCATAAGAGGAAACTTCCTACAACGCTTTCTAGAGCCAAACACACATCAAACAATCTTGAAACACCACAGAACTTGAAGGAGACCCTACTAACACCAATAGGTCACTCTCCCTAAGGACTATGAACCACAACCCCAACCCAAAACACCCGGTGCAAAATCACGTAGGATGTCTGGCCGAAATTTGTAGGTCTTCGTTTTCGAAATCTAAAGTGACTCATGTGTAGCTCTACTCAATGCGAACGCGTGGATATACTGCAATGCAAAATCAGAGAACGTATGCTCATCGAATCACTAGATGAAGCTCGTAGATGGAGCTTGCAAAACCGGACCGTACGCGCGCAATGTAGGTATCGGCACGTAGCTCTTGTCGAGGGCAACACGCTGCACTTCTCCGCACTCGATTCCCACCACTGGTATGCGCGTAGTGTCAAGATGAAGTTCTCACTCTCTCTCGTACACAATACGCTCACTCACAGACTTCAAACTTTTCTTAAACTGACAAAAGGTTTTTCATTAAGGTCAAAAAGTGGTATAAATACCTTACAATTCTCAAACCCTAAAGTTCCAAATTAACCATCTACTCAATCTAAATGTCAAAACTGGGATACAATCTGGAAACTTCTGTAAGCCCCAATATTTACAAGGTGAAATGTCGGGTTTCCTCAATGAATGAATAATTACAAAAAATAATAATCTGCCGAGCAGTCAATTTCCGTAGGGTGTGTCCAGCTTCTAACACTCCCATCCTCCTTGCTCATGTCGTCCCCGACATGGCTATTGAGGTGCTTCTTTATCTTATTGTTTCTCGCATCTTGAGCAACGACTCATATATTGCATGTAAATCCAGTAGTGTTGGGCCGAATATATCAGTGTTGATGGTGAAGAAGCCGGTGTAGAAAGCTTCTTCAAAGGCCTGGAGGTGATAGGATGGCAAAAACATGATCCTTTGATACAATGCATGTATCACCTCCTTGGAAGGCTGACCATACAGATCATATGCACATCTGTAAGTATCTTGAAAGAAGAAGATACTGTCTGTCGCCTGGCCCGGTTTGAACATCTCAAAGACTACCAAAAGGGTTTTGCAGTTCTTTCTCATCATAATGCAAGAGAGGTTAGGCGAGCCAGTGAACAATTTGATGGCACCCGTTAGGGTTTTCACCATGTATTGAACACTTATTCTCTAGCCTGCCTTCAAGCCTGGCAGCTTCGGATAGTTTAGCCACGTGGGTTGGCTTCTTTGCAGTAGCTCATGGGCCTTCCACCTCCGCATACTTGGTAGAGGGCAGAAGCTTAGGTTATCTCTGATGATTTTTGGTGCCTCTACCAAATGAATTAGGTAAAGTGTATACTTCGTCAACAATGCCTTTCTCCACCTGGGCTGGGAGTCGACTATCAACTTTACCCCTTCAGGCTTGGAGATATCTGCTGTGTACAGTGGCACTGTTGGCTCTTCTCTGATTTTTTTTGTTGATCGTGGCGGCTTCCTACTTTAGCAAAGGATATGGGAGGGAGGGCTGTAGTCATTCACGCCGAAGGTTGCTGGCGTCTATCTTATGAATGGTCATGGATTTAAAAATTGTCTGCTCCCATTCCAAAGCTTCTTTGGCCGTTTCTCTGATTTCTTTTTCTACGGCCTTGTGCAGCTTCTCTT
The DNA here is from genome assembly GCF_014529385.1 of Adiantum capillus-veneris. Taxonomy (NCBI): domain Eukaryota; kingdom Viridiplantae; phylum Streptophyta; class Polypodiopsida; order Polypodiales; family Pteridaceae; genus Adiantum; species Adiantum capillus-veneris. Next base: position 156,197,567 of record NC_140947.1, on the reverse strand, counting down.
CCTCTTCTTGTGTCAGATCTTGTGGCTCTTGAGAGGGTCCTACAAGGATTTCCTCTTGCATGGGTGTGTCCACAGCATCTGCCACATTTTCCAGGTCTATGCCTTCCATGGCTGCTGGCCCTGTGCTTGCCTGCTCTTCTGCCTGCTGGCCTCTCAGCTCTTCTATCTGCTTTTGGAATGTCTGTTTCTCTGCTTCAGCTTGTTCTCCCATGTTTACGAGGAGGTCGTTCAAATCGGCCTTTATCTTCTCCGCCTCCTCGCGCTTTCTCTTGATATTTTCTAGCTCATCTTGCATTGCCTTTTGCTCTTCTTCCATGCGGGTTTGCATGACTACTGATCCTTCTGCCATCATCAGCCTTAGCTTCTTCTCTAAAGTCAACTCTTTCTGGAGTTCTTTCATTTGTTCTTCATAGATCTGGCTCTTTGAAGTGGTGTGAGTCGAGCTAGTAGCTCTGACTCTGGCAGGAGATCATGCCCGTAGCCGCTGGATGGTTTGATCTTTAACTTTAAGTTGGTCCTTGAGCTCAAGGACCTCATCCTGGCTAGTCTCCTGCTCTATTTCCACCTTCTCTTTGGCATTCCGCATGGCCTCCACTTCCTTGGACTCCTCAACAAGTTGTAGGGTTAGGTTATCCCTTTCCCTTTCTGCATATGTCAATGTCTTGCTGAGTTGTCTATATTCCTCTTTGGCTCCTTGCAGTCTTTGAGCTACTGCCTGATTTTCTCTTTCCATCTCCTGGCATCTTTGCAATGCCTTTGCCAGACTAGCTTGCAGCTCTCTCTCTCTCTCTCTCTCTCTCTCTCTCTCTCTCTCTCTCTCTCTCTCTCTCTCTCTCTCTCTCTCTCTCTCTCTGCCTTTGGCTTTGTTTTTGTAAGTGTCGACTTCAAGCTTGATTTGCACTTCAGTGGCTTTGAGAGTTGCCATTTCACTTTCTGTGGCTATTGACTGTGCCCTTAGCCCGGTTAGCTTGGTCATCACCACATCCCAATCATTGGTTGGCGGGTGCAGGTACACTGTACCAGTGGCCATCTCCTTTAGCTCCACTAACCGCAGGCTCTGCATTTGCTCTTTGGGCCCCGTGCTTGCCAAGTCAAATGCGACTGTGGCAGCCTCTTCTTTTGAATATCCGGCATAGCCAGTAGGTCTAGAAATGTGTTATACCTTGCTTCATTTGTCTCTGGATGCTCACTTTTAGGCTTAGATTCTTCTTTTGGTTCTTGCTCTTGGCTCTGTTCTTGCCTTGACTCTGTTCTTGCCTTGACTCCTCTTGATCTTCAGGTTTGTCTTGCTCCTCCTTCTGTTGAGTTTGTGGAGGGCTACGAGGAGGTGGTGAAGGCGGTGGGCTTGACTCAGGGCTGGACGGTGGAGTTGTCTGCTTTTTCTTGAGATCCCTTTCCGCCTTTGTCTTCCTCTCTCTCTCTCTTGGCCTTCCTGCTCCTCTAGCAGTTGCCATCGGACTTGCTCCACTTCTGTTTTTGTAAATGGTACATGTGGGATGTTTTCTGCTGTGGCATCCAGAATCTCAAAATTCTTAATATAGTCGTCAAATCTTTCTCTGTGCACCCTTCGGGATGATCCCGACATTGCTTCTAGATACGGCTTCCATAGCTCATTTAAATCTCCTTTGAGGGCTCTTTCGGCTCTGAAACTTTCCATTAGTCGCTCTAGCCGTGACGCTTTGTGTGATTTTGTCTCTTTTACAGGCACTTGGACAGATTCCTTCTTTCCCTTCTTCAGCTCTGGCTGCTCTTCGTGCACGGTCTCTAGCCGACGTTTCAACCTTGTGGCAACCCATGGTGCTTTGGGCTGTTCCTCTTCCTTATCTTCCTTGAGCCTCAGCCAGTCGTTCTGTGATGGAGGGTCGGGCCATCTTCCCTTGGCATGCAATGCCCCATAAATCACTTTCATGATTAGCTCGCCCAGCACAATGTATGTGGGGTTCTTGTTGCCCATCTTTACCAGATTATCATGTATATAAGCTGCATAGTTGATTACTTTTGGCTTGATTTTTTGCATTGCCCAGGTAAAGGTTGTGGAAATTGCTCCAGGCAACATTCTGTACTTTTGTGGACGCTTTGTACACATATGGAAATAGTGATTGTACAGCTAACTCATGATTGCCACTTCAGGGTTGGCAATGTCTTCAAAAGTGTAGTTGCCTTTCTTTTCTGTGTACACCTTTACTTCGTCTCTTCTTTTGGTTACACTATCCCCTTTGTTAGAGAGGTCTAGTGCAGCTGCCACCACTCTCTCCGTGATTTCAATCTCCGTGTCTGGCTTGCCCCGCAGATCCGTAACTCGTGCCACTCCGTCTTCCGTGATTGTCGTCACAAATTCCCATACTCTTTTTATGTCGATTCCTGCCGGCACAACTTCAAAATAATTGTGGAGATCAATCTTCTCAAGATATTCTGCCATCTTGCTTCTGATGAACTCATTGAGCTCCCGCGGTAGCATTGGTAGCTCTATCACATTTCCTTCGGTGTCTTTGAATACGCCTTGGTAGATCTTTAGATCATTGGACTCTAGCAAGTCTTCTTGGATCCATGTGCTGGTTGGCTTTAGAGTTCCTTCCGGGATGACGAAGGGCTCTACTTCTTCCAAATAATCCTTTATGGTCATTCTCTTCTTCTTTGCCGGTGACTTTGCGGCTGCCATAGATCCTGTTGCACTTAGTAGTCCAAAGTTAGCATTTTTTGCATATCAGCTGAGAAACTGAGTTTTAACTATCCAAATGACTTGAAAATTGAAAATAAAACTTAAAAGGAACTTGGGAAACTGTGCATGTGCTCATAGTACAATTTTGGCAAAAATTTATAATCTGGACATCCTATGCGTAGGATGTCTTTTTCATCAGATTTTGGTGATACTTGACATGCTGGTGGTCCTTGGCCTGTACAACATGGCTATGTGCTTGGAATTGGGTTTGGGCATCAAAAAGTGGATTTTTGGACAGGTTCAGTCTTTAAGCTCACAAATTGGGTAGGATGTCCACAATAGGTAGCAAATGATATCCAAATGGGTTGAAATTTGATATTTGGACTCCTTGCACCATGGTAATGGCTCCCATGATGTCATTGTTTGCACAGAAGTTCAAAAACATGCTGGAGACATCCTATGCGTAGGATGTCTATTTCATCAAAATGGCTTGATATTTGTTCTGTAGGTAGTCCTTGGCATGTGGAACATGGCCATGCTCTTGGATTTTGATTTGGACAAGAATTGATGTTGGTAAGACCATGTGTAGTGTTTTTGGGCTCATAAAGTGTATCTTGAAGGTGTTGGGGGTCAAAAATGATTGGAATGGCTTCAAACTTGATATATGAGCTCTTGAAGATGCTATGAAAAGATCTGGAATGTAAAAATACCCTCTGTAGGCCAAAAATGTCAAATAGACATCCTACGCGTAGGATGTCTACTTCATCATTTTTTGCAAGTAACCACACAGATTGGTTGGCTATGTGCTCATGAATGTATTGTGCAAGTTTCATGTGATTTGGAAAAGTTTTGGTAGGTCTATGGCCCATTATTGCCTTTATGCCCTAACTTTGCGTTTTTCCATGCATATGAGGTCAACTTTGGTCCAAATGTGATGAAACTTGGTGGCTAGCATGTAAAGGCTATTCAGAAAATGTGTGTGATGAGAGTTGTTGGGTTCTGTGCCCAGAAATGGCCTTGAGACATCCTACCTGATGATTTTTTTATGGGAACTGCTACTACTGGTGCCTGCTACCCTTAGCCCCCTTGAGTCCCTTTTAAGCCTAATTTCAACAAAAAAAGTCAAATGGATAGAAAGTAACTCCTTGTGTGGATTTCAGAGCCTCCGAGCCGTTTTATGACTTTTGGAGTGCTTTTCGACGATGAAATTTCTTGATGTTGGTCTCCATAGCTTCCCTATCCCTTGGGGATCCTTGCCGTATGGTTTTTGTCGACTTTGGCTTCACCGGAGCTCCATTTGGCAATTTGTCGCTCTAGAAGCACCGCACCCGTGGTTGCATTTACATGGTGTCGATGACTTGTGGTGGTCTACCACCATAGGACTTGGTTGTTGATGGTCTAGGAAAGCCGCTCGTGAAGTTTGGTAGCAAACGGACATGCGGTTTGGTCGCGAGAGCTATTTGACGCTTTGTGTGTCTGATGCTGTCTCTGAAGTTTAGTGCCGCTTCGGTTCAACTTTTGGTCATGTGGGCTATATAGACTTGTCGAGCATGTCGAGATGCTCCTACCCATGAATTTTGGTAGCTTTTGGGCGCCTCTCCGCCGATTTCCCATTTGGTGGCCTCTTGCGGGATTCTAGGAATTAGGGTTTTCCCGATGGTTTTCTATTGCCTTTGGACATCCAAGACTAGTCTCCTATGCTAGGGTAAGTTGCCGATGAAGTCTCGTTGCTTTTGAGTTAGCAGTTAGGTGGTCACTTCCACTCGTAGGTCTCTACTGCCTGCTTTGTGTGTGAACCCTACGCTAGTTTTTGCGACAAAACGACAAACATGCGCGAAAAGCTCAAGGTGGTGAGCTTACCTCTCATGTCTGAAGCCCGTCGGGTAGTAGTGTGTGTCGTAGAAGCTGCTGGAAGTTCCGTTCGCTCTAGGTGGCAGGAGCTCTCTCTCAAAGTTCAATAGTGGAAATGAGCTAAAAATGAAGTGAAAAATTCTTATAATGGGGGTCCCTGAACCACTTTTCATGAAATTTGACATGTGCTCCCAACTTCTTACACACCCATGAAGTGCATGCAAACACTACCTAGATCAACATATAGTCAATCGAGGACACAGATGACACGATAGGCACATGGAGGAAATCTCTTTAGCTTGTCAGGATGAGACCATCCTACACATACAACACTCTGGAAGGCCAACTAAACCACAATCAAGAACCTCACTGCTCTCAACTACACCACCTAGCCACATACACACATACGGAAGGTAACTCACCTAATCATGCCAGATTCGTACGAAACTTAAGGAACACCATCCCCTCACTAGGATACACCTGTCCCTATGCTTCTACACTCAAAACCCTCACTCTAAACCCGTCTGCGGAAAACGCGTAGGATGACAGAGTAGAATTTTGAAAGTGCCCGAAACTGAAATTTATGAGTACCTATGCGTAGCTTATGTCGCCACGATTTTATAGACTACTAGCACGCAGAAAACAGACATCATTTGATACACTTACGACCACAAATAGCTCGTAGATGCGTCGGTGTGTGCGCTTCGTCTCGCATGGAATGCTTGGCGTTGTCATGTAGCTCTCCTCGAGCCTATAGCAATGGTGCAGTCGGATCTCCAATGTGTCGAGCGAGCCGAGCGTAGCGAGAGGATAAAGCTGACGCTCACTCTCTTTCTCTCTCACACACAGTAGATGGAAGCGCTCCAGTTTAGATTATGATTAAAGTTCCCCCCCTTTACAAAATGACCTAGGTACCTTATATACTAAGGCTACCTTAGGTTTAACCAAAAATGGGGTTGAAAGGGTCAAATGGCTTTGTATTTACAATCTGGAAGTGCCATTGCACCCCGGCTTCTGAAACTAGAATAACTACTCATTACAAATGACGTTTATAGCCATAATCCGCAGCATTTCATAACTCGCAAAAGATAAGACTTTGGTACGAAACTTGAGTTATGTCGTGTTGTTAACCCAACGGTCAACACTCCCCCCTTCCGCGTTCATGTCGTCCCCGACATGACCTGATTGTCGATGGCGATGTGGTCTTTGCTGTCGTTTTGGCTTCATCTGTTGCATTGCTTGTAACTTTGTCGAACCATAACAAGAACTATGATCCATTAGAGTGGACATCTATCATCATAACCATTCATCTTTTGAGATCCTTTGATTACTTTTATGTCTGCTCTTCTTCATTGGGGACTTCTTTGTTCCTGTGCAATCATGTTGTTAGTGTTGTCTGCAGCTTTGTCATTGTAGACCATTCTTCGACTCGCCATTGAGGAGAAGTATGCTATGATCTGAAATTGGTGCTCCAATTCATTTGTCAATTGATTTGACTAGCATTTCCTTATTGTTGAGGTAGAAGGAATATGTACAAGAGGATGGTGATAGGTGTCTTTAGGTTAGGGTCTAAAACCTGGATGACCAAAGGGAAAAAAATCCGGTGGGAAAAAAATTCCTTTGATATACTCTCTTATTGGAGTTGAGCAGTTGAACGTGAAGTACATGTTCATAAAAGGTGAGTGCTTGGGTGAAACACGGAAAGAGTGCCTGATGCAAGTGCTAATTATGGGACACTCTATATGCATACGAGAAATTTGTCACCAAAAGCATGCAATGTGAAAGAAGGAGATGATGGGTGTTTCGAGAAATAAATGTAGCACATGTGACATCAAAAGATGTCTCAATAGCTTCCACCTTTCCAAGAAGGGTTTTCGATGTAGAAGTTTCTGCACTCGTATCTCACTGTGCTCAGTACGTGAGTGTCTTTTGGACCTTCTCCTTCACTTCACCATACTTAAGTACTTAGACTTCGACTCTTTTGCTCACCTATACCAGCATGAGCGACACAACGTAAATATGCTCAACTCTTCCAGCTTGAGCAGTACCTAGAATAGCTAAGACGCTTAGACCACAGAGAATATTACTTGAAGCTTTGGGACTAACACCTCACTCATTTTGTGGCTTAGCTACTCGACTCTGACTTGTATGACTTGTCGGTTGCATGTTGACACTGCTTTGTGACATGTTCTTCGGCTGTTGTAGTGGCTACTGAGACATACGTCATGAAGTTTCATCGTTTTCCTGTACCTTCTTCTCTTTGTAGTGCTCAGGCCGCTCGTCAATCTTTTCTTCACGTGGATTATGGATTTTTTTATTTTTTCTTAATAATAAACAAAGAAAATCTTAAAACAACTCAACAAAAGAAAAGTCATTCAAATAGAAATCTAAATGCTATGTACACTATACACATGTCCCTAGGGGCTCATATATGGATTTTGTCCCCATACTCCTCTGTAACATTACTATGAGGGCATATACTCTAAATTTCGTCAAAAAATTATCACAATAAAACGCAAAAATTCAATGCATCTCAAAAAACATTGCCCTCTAATAGTCATAATGTTAGGTCCGCATTTAGAATGCCCCCCCCCCCCCTTCCTATTTGGAGTCATCCTTTACGACAGGGTATCGCAAAGGGTATGTGTTGTGCTTGGGCAATTATAAGTTGTGCCTATGCAGGCCTTGTAATGTAGCCCTATTATGCATACACAGTCAATGCATGGAGAAGATTTATGTTGTGCAAGATGTGGGTATAAGCAATTTGCTTATTGGCATTTGATGGCGAGGCTTCCTATTCTAAGCAATGTAATGGTCTTTGAAGCTCTTGCATCGTTGCTTGATTGAAGCGACTTGATCTCTTCTAACTGTACTGTAATCGTAGGAAGAATTGTAAGAATTCAAGTGGCGATGCACTGACAACAGTTTTGTTCTTCTTCTTTGGGACCCATTTCTTTGCAATTATTGGTTGTTTTGTTGCTGACGCTCATTTGGGAACCCATACTTGCCCGTGCTTCGTTTGTGTTTGAAGAGACTTCTTTGGGATCCACCTTTTTGTTGTGTGAGTCGACAGTGGTCTTTGCTTCAGCCCTTGTACGCTTGGTTGGGGACGGGGTTTAGGCTTTGAAAGTTGATACTATGGTTGTTTTGGAATCCAAATGAATTCCTGACTTTTTTGTGATTGAATCAACTTCTTTGGAGCCCAAACCTGAGTTGTGAAAGCTTGCGACTTTGTGATATTCTTACCCATTCGTGCACGCTTTCCTTGTTTTGGTTTTGGTGTTGGATCTTGTGATTTGTCATTAGAGATCTTTGTCTTCCTGATCCATATCTATTTTTGGCCGATCTGGCTTTTTGGTATCCAGATTTGTCGAGCTTTTTGGCTTTGGCTTGTTGTCCTGTTGTTTTGACCTGTCATGGTTGTTGCTGAAGGGGTTGGTGATAGTGATGGCCTGAGTTGATGATAGGGGATGTCGTAAGATTCATCACTATCGCTACTATCCTCAGCAAGGTTGACTTCTTGTACTTTCCCTTGATTTTTTGGCTGGTAGTGGAAAGTTACTGTCTGTTTGCTCGTGGGTGGTAGTTTCTTGGAGGACTTTTCTAGCCCATTGATTAGAGCATTGTTAGCTCGTTGCTCTGGTCGTATTCCTTCTAGCTGAGTCTTTGCATCCTTATTAGGAGCCATGTATGAGGATGCTTGTGGTGGATGTGTCTTCACCGAGGACTTTGGAATCCACTTTTGATGCACTTTATTCGTGTAGCGATGACATTGATTCCCGGGTCGTTGATCTTCTTGAAGCTCGAAGTGTTCTACAGAGTCATAGAACTCGTCGTCTTCTTCATCTTTTGATTCTCCACATTTCTTTGTTTGCTCCTTATTTTGAGAGCTTGTTGATGTCTGGATCTCTTCGTTTTCTTGGATTACACTCACTACAAAATAAGGAACGACATCATAGCCATTTTCATCACAAAACTTTGTTGTGGGAGCATCCTCCACGGCGCACACGTCCAGAGTAGCCAAGATGTGTTCCCATCCAAAAGGCTCTAACTCTTCTTTAGGAAATGGTTCTGGGATATAGTCCCTATCCTCTATAACCCGCTCTAGGATACATTCCTCACGTTTCAAGCTACCACATTGTGAAGCTCCACACATCCACAGTTCTTTAGGCGTACCTAACCAAGCCGGAGGTTCTGATCCTGCTACTGTGGCGGAATCAAACTCCTCAACCAGTGTTCTCGTCACATCCCTATAGCTATGGTCTCAAGTTTATCTTTGTTATGGTTTCCATATGTCTCAGGTATATATGGTCATAACCCCAATCTTGGACCATTTTCAATTGTCGCATGAATGGTCTTCCCAGAATGATGTCATAGTTGTTCTTCTTGCCAAAGTCAACAACAACAAAAGTGTGTTCATATTCAATGCCACAAGAAGTAACAAGTACTTTTTCTAGCAGTCCTAGGGGCTTTTCCTTGTGTCCGTCTGCAAGCTGCAGGGTCATTTGTGTGGATATCAAGGCATTTTTTCCCATTTTTTCCAAACCTCTTTGGTTGCAATGGCCACACCAGCTCCACTGTCAAGGATTGCCATGGTTTTTACACCATTGAATTCCACAGGAAGGGTGGTGTTTCCATCTTCTCCCTCGTAATACTCGCCTACCTTGTTTAATGGCACTGGCCTAGTATTTAGTTGAGGCATTTCAAGCTCTTTGATGCCTTCCTCGATTTGAGTCATTGGGGTTTTTACACCAAATTTCTCTAGACATTTACCCACATGTTTGGTCTTATTCTGAGCAGCTCGGCTAACATTATTGTACAGGTGACTGGGGTAGATAGAATATGTACTAGCCCCTTTGAATCTATGGCCTTGCTGGGAGACAGTCTCTGTGATGGGACTGCAACCACATCTGACTTGGTCTCGTACTCTCCCATGTAGGACGGTAGTGTTCTTAGCGAATGGGGTTGACTATCCATAGATTGTACAGATCCTTTGTCACCCCAATACGATTGCACGTCTAGATTCATATGAGATCCAGTCTCAAATTCCTCTATTGGTGGTAGAAACACTCCTCGTTCATCACCAGTCTTGTCTACTAGTCTTCTTAGGTCATCGGCTTCATTGCCTCTCTGACTTGTTTCCACAATTCGTCAAGACCATCTATCTCTTTACAATCCTCAGGTATAGCTTGGTGAAATCCCTCGGAAGAGTTATCCGTGGTATTCAGTACTATCCTTGGTTCTAATGCTGGGTCTTTGAGGTTTGTTCTGTGATCATGACTAGAATCTAACTCTTTTAGTTCCTGGTTTGGTGGGATTACTTGTGTAGGCAGGACACGGATCACATCCTCAGGTTTTGCAACTGGTGGTTCTAGTAAAGCTTGGGCTGTTTGAATCATTTTCTGGCACATTTCAAACCTTTGCTTTTCTAGTTCCGCATAGGGATATGTCATCCACCTGTGTTCTTGGGTTTGATTGTTTTTGAGCCTCACATCATAGGATTTCAAGAGGTCATCTAATGTCTCATTAACCTTCTCTGCCAACACAGAACCTCCTGAACTAGAACTTCTCGGTTTCTCATCTGTGTATGGTTCTTCTAGAGGTTTAACCATATGTGTAAGAGAAGGTGCCTCCTTTTCCTCATGTTGTTTTATCTTCTCCTTAGCTTCGGTAAGCTTCTTAGCTAGGGATTTTTGCTCTCGTTCCCTGCGTGCTTTCATCCTAGTCTTGGCTTTCTGACTAGGTGCATCTATCTTGGTCCATCATCTGTCTTTGGACTCGTGTCACTTTCCGTGTTCTTTGTCTCTAGATTCTCATCAGCTTTCTTTTGAGCTTGTGCTCTCGTAACCACTTGAACTGGTATGACATTTTCATTTTCTGAGCTACTAGGTAGGTGAAAAATCCCTAATACATTTGTCGTGATTTTCCTGATTTGGTTTGGGTTTTTCGAGCAATCGGGGATCAAGTGAGTGATGTCACACTCAAGACAATAGGCATTTACTTCAGCAATCTCCATATGAGGACATTGTTTGTGGTTGTCACGACTTTTGTGACACTCTGTCTCTGGTTGAGGAGATTCTTTTAGCATTTCCTCTTGGCTATAAGCAAGCTTTGACCTAGATAAGCCGCTATTTGCAATGAATCGCAATGTCCTTTCGTCCATTTCATACCTTCTTTCTTTCGACTGAAACCCAGGAGGTGGAGGTTGTACCGGCCTCACCACTCCATTGTTGGAATTAGGGTTGCAGAGAAACACACACAGCTTGGAGAAGACAAAGGAAGCTCAAGGCACACAATAGAGAGTGTGTTACTTAGTGTGCAATGGAAAGATAGATAGCCCTAGAGTGATGGGCGTATATACAATGCACGGGGAAAAACCCTCCTAAAGAGGGAAAAAATGCCCTGGCGGTCCTATTGTGTTCACACACATCACTACCACATGTATATGGTAACAAATCCCCCCTGGAGTGATGCGGTGAACAAGAGCTGGCACATGAGTAAAGGGAAGTGCCATGCCCTGAGGACAGGATCAATCCACAAAGGGGAGTAAGCCCAAAAGTTTGCGAAAAGCTTCAAGCTTCTCACGAGACAATGCCTTTGTGAAAAGATCTGCAAGGTTGTCCTGTGTTGGCACATAAGCCAAGCTGATCTCTCCTGCTGAGAGCCTCTCCCTGACATAGTGGTAATGCACCTCAATGTGCTTTGTGCGAGCATGAAAAACTGGGTTCCTCGCAACTGCCAATGCGCTCTGATTGTCAGTGTAGATAGTGTTGGCAGTGTCCTGTCCAACACCCAAATCAGCCATAAGGCGTCTGAGTCATACACACTCAACCGTAGCTGTGAAGACTGCCCTGTACTCAGCCTCACAACTCGAAGTGGCCACAGTAGGTTTCTTCTTGCTCAACCATGATATACATGAACTGCCAAGCATGAAACAAAAACCACTTGTGGACACTCGCGTGTCAAAACAACCAGCCCAATCTGAGTCCGAAAAAGCATGTAAGTCTGGCGACAATGATCCCCCCTTGGGATAAAACAAGCCAAGATGTAAAGTGCCACTAAGGTAGCGGAAAATCCTCTTGAAAGCCTGCCAATGCTTAGACCCTGGGCTATGCATAAATCTGCTGGCCTGTGAGACTGCAAACTGAATATCCGGCCTCGTGTTGCATACATAAATGAGGCAGCCAACAAAAGTTTGGTAAAGAGTGACATCAGCAGGATCGCCAGCATCATGTAGACTCAACTTCAAACCTGTTTCCATGGGAGTGGCAATAGGTTTGCAATCCTCAAGTCCAAACTTACATAGCAATGTCTCTATGTAACTTTTCTGACACAAGGCAATACCACCATCACACTGCTTAAACTGTATACCCAAGTAATGATGCAGCAACCCCAAATCTTTCATCTTGAAAGTAGCATTCAAATGAGCCTTAAATTCAGCAATATGTCTCTCATTTGGTCCAGTGATCAGCAAATCATCAACATAAAGAACCACGATGAGCAATACATCACCCTCACGCTTTACATACAATGTGCTTTCTATTGGACTGTTACGAAAGCCTTGTTTGACCAAATGAGTGTCAGCTTTCTCATACCAAGCACGAGGAGATTGCTTCAACCCATACACAGCCTTGTTACATTTGCACACTTTGTCCTCTTGTCCTTTTATGACAAAACCGCGAGGCTGCGTTACATAAACTTCCTCAAATATGTCACCATTCAAGAAAGCAGTAACAATGTCTGATTGATGTACATCCCAACCAAAATGAGCTGCCAATGCACATAGAAAACGCACAGTAGTCATACGACAAGTGGGAGCAAAAGTCTCTTCATAATCTATGCCTTTTTGCTGTGCATAACCCTTTGCAACAAGTCGAGCCTTATGGCGATCGATCTCACCATCCGGTTTGCGTTTCAACTTGTAAACCCACTTTGTACCAATGTCCTTTTTGCTAGGAGGCAAATCACATAAAGTCCATGTGTCATTTTCTATAAGTGCATCATATTCTCATTGCATGGCAGCCATCCAATTTTTTGAATTCTGTGCTTCATCAAAAGACAGAGGCTCCTCAACATCATGTAAACTAGACACAGCCAAAGCATAACAATCTGATGCATAAGATGCATCGCGAGAGCCTGAACGAGTACGACTAGACAAAGGTGCATCCAATTTACTGTCACGAAAAGTGTGCACCAGCCATTTTGGCATACCTCTAGCCTGCTCATGTTCAGCCCTTTCCTCATCAAGTACATCATGTACATCTGCATCAGTAATAGGCTGATCTAAAACATTTTCAGAAACCCCCATAGGCTGTACATTTGCCTCATTGGAACTTACATTCGTATTTCCACCACTGAAAAGAGGCAACAAAGTGTCATAAATGTCCTTTGAGCTTACATTACTGTCTCTAGTACATGACAGCAAGGGCTAAACAGAATCTTCCACAAACACTACATCCCGAGAAACCAGAATACGTTTTGTTTGCGGATGATACAACCTGTAACCTTTGCTTTCAGCACTATAACCAACAAAAATACATTTGACAGGCTTATCATCCAATTTTCTACGCTGCACTTGTGGCACCAAAGCATATGCCAAACAGCCAAAAACACGCATGTGCTCAATAGAAGGTTTTCTATCATGCCATGCTTCATATGGAGTAACAGACTGCAAAGCTTTTGTAGGACACCTGTTAAGTACATAAGTGGCACACATGATGGCCTCAAGCCAAAAAGAATGCGGTAAAGCTTGACTTTTGACCATACATCGTGCCATTTCCGTCAGTGACCTGTTTTTCCTCTCAGCAACACCATTTTTCTGAGGTGTATAAGGCACTGTACATTGGTGTTTTATCCCACGACTAGCCAGAAATGCATTAAATTCATGAGACATATACTCCCCCCCTCGATCTGAACGGAGGGTGCCCATAGTACATTTCGAGACATTTTCAGCCATAGCCAGAAATTGTTTGAAGCACATAAAGACTTCGGACTTCGCTTTAAGCGGCAATACCCATGCATGCCTGGAGTAATCATCAATGAAAGTCACGAAGTAAAGGTAATTGCCCAAGGACGGAGTTTGCATGGGCCCACAAACATCACTATGCACAAGCTGCAACCTGCATGTGGCCTGAACTGAACCATCCTTTGGAAACTTAGAACGCTGCATCTTACCCAAAATACAGCCTTCACAAACATGTTTGACAGGTGCTTCAAGAGGCAGAAAAGAAGCAACCATATCAGATTTTTGCAAACGCAGCAAACTGGCAAAATTCAGATGACCAAAACGTGCATGCCAAAGTTTTGCATCTGAAATAGCCCTTGAATCTGCAACAGCATTTGCAAAATTTTGTCCACACTTGTCATACAAAGTGAGCTTATACAGCCCACGGCACAGAAGCCCAGATGCAACAATTTCATCACCAAAACTGAGATCATGAACTGTACATCTGTCATCCACAAATTTGACTACAAGTCCAAGTCTAGCAAGTGCGGATACAGATAAGAGATTCTTCTTGATCCCAAGTACATAAAGTGCATCAACAAGTGTGAAGGAACTGCCATTAGCAGCAGTGAGCACAATCTTTCCAACTCCCTAAACTGGATAAGAGGCGTTGTTGGCACAAGTGACTGAATTCCCATGAGGGACAGACTCGAGAGAGGTAAACAATTCACGATGTGAGGTAATGTGCTTTGTAGCACCACTGTCGAAATACCACACATGTGAATCTGTAGCAACTGACAAGTATGCATCATGGACAGCAGGATTGTAAGTGCACTCTGCGCTAAAAGCCTATTCTGCATCAACATCAGCAACACAGTCTCCTTTCATAGAAGACTCAACAATGGCTGCATTTTTAGTGGAACCAGCATTTGCAGTGGAACCACCCTCTTTCTTCTTAGCCTCTTTGGCCTTCAACTTAGGACACGACTTGATCAAGTGATCATTGGCTTTACAATAATGGCAACGCATCTTCTTTTTGCCCTTATCACCAGAATTGCCAGACGAAGTACTGCCAGCAAAAGCATTAGGAACATACTTTTTGCCACTCGCAGCAGAACCATAAGAAGTGGTTGCATTACTGTTACCACCCTTTCTTTGAGAAGCAATAAAGGCCTGTTCAACTACACGCTGCCTAGTCCTATTTTTTCTAGAAAGTGACTCTTGCAACAGCAATGTGCATAATGCATCAAACTTGACAACTTCAGGATTTCCTTGGGTCATTAGTCTCCAAGTACTAGCAAATGTCTGGTAAGAATCTGGTAAGGCATCAAGAACCGTCTGCACAAGGGAACTGTCTGAAATGACTTCACCTGCAGAAATACGCTGCTCATTGATATCCTTGACACTAGCAAGGAAAGTGTCCATATCATCTTCCTCATGCATAATCTTCGACTCCATCTCTTTACGCAACAAAGCAATTTTAGCCTCATTGCGGCTTGCATAAAGACCTGCTAGAATATCCCAAGCTTGTTTTGCAGATTTTGCAGAACGGGTGTGAGGAACAATGGTGCGCTTCACAGACAATGCAATCAATGCATGAGCCTGCGCATCCTTAACATCCCAACGAGCTTGTTCTGCCGTAGGCAAAACAACTCTAACAGCTGCAATCCTTGCAGCAAGACCTGCAACATCCTCAACATCGCCTACATCCTCAGAACCAGGACGTACATCAATGCCCTGCACAATGTTCCAGACACCCTTTGACACAAGAACATGTTGAATCATATAAGCCCACATAGGGTAGTTGTCCCCATCCAACCTATCCTCAGCAGCAAACATCTTGAACACATCTGTGTTGTTGTTGTTAGCCATGGTAAATGCTGCACCTGATGTGAAAACTGCCCGAAAATAGGAGAAACGGAGCGGGAACAACCTGTGCTATATAGCACAAACCGTAGAAGACTGTAAGGCACCTGTTATGCAGAAAATGGCACTGACAGAAATTCTGCACAAAATGACAAAATAGCCTATGCAGTACTACCTGTAGTAGAAACAGACCTGCGAACGCTCGCCAAAGCTCACTGAAATCGGAGAAGGTGAGCAGGCGTGTGCTGGAGCGGCTGGCGACTAAGCCCGGAAGGACGTGACCTGCTCTGATACCAATTGTTGGAATTAGGGTTGCAGAGAAACACACACAGCTTGGAGAAGACAAAGGAATTTCAAGGCACACAATAGAGAGTGTGTTACTTAGTGTGCAATGGAAAGATAGATAGCCCTAGAGTGATGGGCGTATATACAATGCACGGGGGAAAAAACCTCCTAAAGAGGGAAAAAATGCCCCGGCGGTCCTAGTGTGTTCACACACATCACTACCACATGTATATGGTAACATCCATGTGTTTCTCTCACATTTTGTTGCTCCGAAGGGTAGTAATCACTTTGGTTGCTATACCACATTGTAGCTGGTACTGGCGTTGGTTTATTTGATGCTTCCATCATTGGCATGTATCTCATGTCTACTGGCATTCTAGCACCTGGCAGTGGACAAGCTGTGGCCTTAAAACTCGTACTGGTCCTGGCGCATTCCCCGTAATGTATCTAGGTGGAGTAGGTGCTTCTGGAACAGGTTGTACATACCTCTACCTAGCATTTTCCATGCTATAATAGCACTCTTCCCCCGTATGTTTTTTCCATTTTCTCTCAATTTCACACCACTTCAGCTCTCCCAAATTAGACCTTACAAGAGGAATCAACCTCTTGACCAAGTCGTCGATAAGCTTTTCTTGATCAATAGGTGCCATTGGCTTGGCAATGGACTCACTTGTCTGTGAAACACTGTGCTGAGAGGATGTGTCATCTCCTTGACTCTTTAAATCCTTTTCTTTGTATACCTCATAGTTATCCACTAGATAAAGATATTCTTTGATCAACATGTGATCTCTAATCACTCTTCTGAAAGCCGTTACGTGATCTCTCGGATCTTTATCTCCGGAGTATTTTATGTTTAACCATTTCTGGACTTGGAATGGTCTAACTCGTCGATTGTCTACAAGTCTAACCAGAGACTCTCCCAATCCTTCTCTCGTTATCGCTCTTGAAGGGAATCCTGGTGGCTCTATTCTTGGAATTCCTATAGGAATTCTCGTGTTTGGTGGAGGAATTTGTGGTCCTTCATTGACCAAATATCCACCTCTTTCTAGTAAAGTCTGTGGATTTGTGCTTTCTACAACTCTGTATTCTCGTCCATACTTGTCGACAACTATAGATCTCCATTGACAATCGACTCCGTATGTGTAGACATATAAGAGCTTGTAATCCGTTATCTCTTCTAGGTATGGATCTGAGCACCTATAAAGATTGACCTCATTGTCGTCAATGTATCTATATAGTCCTTCACTCTCATGACCAATCATCCAAACCCTCTCAACAAGATGGATCTTTATCAATTGCAAGTTTGGAAGATCCATTATGGAAGGATATTCCTCTATCGTCGGGATCTCCAAGCTTGTGTAAGCTGCGTTTGAATCTAGGGTAGACATGATTTCTGGGCTTAAGAGCTTTTGCTTGGTTCAAGTAGACTTAGTCCACTGTGTTCAAGTGCTTTGGTTAGGGAAAAGTCAAAACTATGTCCGAAACCGCAACCGTTTTGTCACAATTCTCGCAAATTGTCGCTTTTAGACACCCCTAACTTGCGGATGTATTTTGAGGCCTCAAACGACATTTTTTTCAAAGTTGACCCAAATGGTTGCCATAGGCATACATTTAGTTCAAGTTTTGCTCTAAGATCTCTAGAGTCGCTCTCAGACTACGTTTTGATATAAAAACTTTTCCGATCCGATACCGTTTGTGAAAGTTATGACCAGAATAGTGAAATGCAGTTTAGACTGGTCAAAATGGGTCCAAATTCAATTTTAAAAGAAGATTTGGGATCTCTGTGACACTGTGAACACTCCTGTATGGTCAAAAGTGTTAAGTATGGAGCCTGATTTACCCTTGTAATTTTCTGTGGTAAAAGCGCACATTTGTAAGGCCCCCATTATGAGGAGAAGCCATCATGCGTGAAGGTAAATCACTCAGTGGAAACCAAAATTTTTACAGTAAAAAAACCAGAGGCAACTTTAGGGACCTCGGGGGCGGAAGCCCTCGAGACTTTTTTTTTCCCTCGCCGGAATTTTATGGCCGGACAGCGGCCGGAAAGTGGTCGGAAAACAACCGTCGGTGGTTGGTGGCTGGTAGTCAATGGCTGGTGGTCGGTGGTCGGAACTCAATGGCCGGTGGCCGGTGGCCGAATTCAAAAGCGGACTTGTCTTCTCAAGGGCGGCCACACATGGGCGGATTGGAGGGTCCGATTTGGACTTATCTACACAAGGGCGGCTACACATGGATGCCTCTCATGAGAGAGGGCAGCCCTTTTGGCCTATAAAAGGAGGCCATTTCTACACACATTTCATAGTGTGAAGTTGATGCAACAAGGTGAGTGTGAGGGGGTGAGAGTGAAGCAAGGCGCGAGCTCCATTAAGGGTATAATCCCTTTGTAAACTACTTCTTGTTTTGAAGTACTAAAGCCATTGAGTGACTGATTTCCCGTGGACGTAGCCCACATTGGGTGAACCACGTATATTGTGTGTACTCTCTCTCTCTCTCTCTCTACTCTATAATCTCGTGTATGTAAATCTGTATCTCTCCATTAAGTAATCTACTCAATTATCTATTTAGCTACGTCATATTTCCTAACAACTGGTATCAGAGCAAGGTTTGCTTGTAGCTAAATTATCTCAAGGAAAGGATTCCTTGAATTGAGTGGGAGTTATGGCGGAGGAAGGGAAGCTCAAGATTGAGAAGTTCAACGGCAAAAACTACCAACATTGGAAGATGCAGATTGAAGACTATCTCTACCAGAAGGACCTCTATTTGCCACTATGCGGTCTTGCGAAGAAGCCCGCAACAATGGCAGATGAAGCATGGATTGTCCTTGATCGAAAGGCACTGGGAACAATCCGGTTAAGCTTGGCATCAACGGTGGCCTTCAATGTTTCGGAGATGAAGACCACGGAGGACTTGATGAAGTCACTTGACGACTTCTACGAGAAACCATCGGCATCCAATAAGGTATTTCTTATGAAGCGGTTGTTCAATCTAAAGATGGCAGAGAATGGTTCAGTTGCAGAACACCTAAATGACTTTAACACAAACATAACTCAACTTCGATCGGTGAAAATCAATTTCGATGATGAAGTGCGAGCTCTCCTTATACTATCATCTCTACCGGATAGTTGGGACAGCCTTGTGATGGCTGTAAGTAATTCTATTTCTGGCACAAATACTCTTAAGTTTGATGATGTTGTGGGTGTTCTCCTAAGCAAGGAAATATGAAGGAGAAGCACAGGAGAATCATCAAGTGCTTCACTGTCAGTGGAAACAAGAGGAAGGCCTAAGGAGAGGTTCAAAAACCAAAAGGGTCGTGATTGCTCAAGGCGGAGCAAGTCACGCACAAAGTCAGTTCTTGAATGTTGGAACTGCGGCAAGAAGGGCCACGTCAAGAAGGATTGCTGGTCCAAGAAGAAGAAGGAGACAGAGTCTCAAGATAACAAGCCAACATCGGAGGCCAATGTGGCAGGTAAAGTAGAGCAAGATGCTCTAATTCTCTCATTAGACAATGTGTCTAATTCCTGGATAGTAGATTCCGGGGCTTCATTCCATGCGACACCACACAAGCAACATTTACAAGACTACACCAAAGGTAATTTTGGGTATGTATACTTGGGAGATGATGAAGCTTGTGAGATTGTCGGCAAAGGTACAGTTTCTGTCAAAACTGCTAACGAAAATGAATGGAAGCTTAAAGATGTTAGGCATGTTCCTTCTCTTCGCAAAAATTTAATCTCTATAGGACAATTGGACGATGAAGGTCACAACATTGCATTCGGAAACAAACGGTGGAAGATCTCAAAGGGATCTTTGGTGGTTGCCAAGGGAGAAAAGGTCGGTACACTTTACTTGTGTACTGTTAGCACGCAACCTTCAGCTTGTGCAGCAACTACAGAAGTTGACAGTGCAGTGTGGCACTACCGGCTTGGGCATATGAGTGCCAAAGAAATGCAAATCCTTCAAACAAAGAAGCTTCTACCAGGTTTGAAAGAAGTGGACTTAAAGTTCTGTGAAGATTGTGTTTATGGTAAACAAAAGAGGGTAAAATTTCAAAAATCAGGAAATGAAAGAAAAAAAAAACTTGAGTTGGTTCATTCTGATGTTTGGGGTCCTGCAAGTACACCGTCACTTGGTGGCTCATTGTACTATGTAACATTCATAGACGATGCGACTAGAAAAACATGGGTTTATGTCATGAAGAATAAATCCGATGCATTTTCCATATTTCAAAGGTGGAAAGCCTTTGTGGAGAATGAAACAGGTACCAAGGTAAATGCCTCAGATCCGACAATGGAGGTGAATATTGCAGCCAAGCTTTTGAAAGCTTTTGTGCTAGCAATGGCATTCGGAGGCAAAGGACAACCCCAAGGACACCTCAACAAAATGGTATTTCGGAAAGGATGAACAGAACAATCATGGAGCGAGCACGAAGCATGCGGCTACATGAAGGCCTACCGCTTGAGCTTTGGGCGGAAGCTGTAAGTACGTCTGTGTACTTAATCAATCGGTCACCCTCGACGGCATTGGATGGGGGAGTTCCAGAAGAGGCATGGACAGGTAAACCGGTGAATTGTGCATTTCTCAAAGTGTTTGGGTGTGAGGCTTTCATGCACATAGATAAAAGCCTAAGATCAAAGCTAGATGCAAAGTCCAAAAAGTGTTTCTTCATTGGCTATGGAGAAGGAGACTTTGGATATCGCCTATGGAATCCTGAAGATGGTAAAATCTTAAGGAGTAGGGATGTAATTTTTAACGAACAAAATATGTACAAAGATTACTTGGAAAGAAAACAAACAAAAGAAACAGGTGATGAGTACATGGAGCTTGAGGACGGTGAAGACTCAAGGACTGCAAACGGTGACAATGTGCAACAACGTCAACCAAATGAGGAGCCTCAATCTATTCCCCAAAGATCTACAAGAGCAATTAGACCTCCAGAAAGGTTTGTTCCTTCCTTCAACCATCTCTTGATCTCAGATTCTGGAGAGCCGGAATCATACGAGGAAGCTATGCAACATGAATCCAAAGAAGAATGGACGAAGAGCATGCAAGTGGAGATGGACTCACTACATCGCAACCAAACATGGGAGTTGGTTGAGTTGCCTAAAGGTAAGCGGGCACTTCAAAACAAATGGGTGTACAAGCTGAAGGAAGAAGAAGGTGGGAAGAAAAGGTACAAGTCTAGGCTTGTGGTAAAGGTTTTTCTCAAAAGAAAGGTATTGACTTCAATGAAATATTTTCTCCTGTTGTAAAAATGAACTCAATTAGGCTTGTCTTAAGCCTTGTGGCTGCTCATGATCTAAATCTCGAGAAAATGGATGTAAATACGGCATTCCCTCACGGTGACTTAGAGCAGGAAATCTACACGCTTCAACCAAAGGGGTATGAAGTAAAAGGTAACGAGAAAATGGTTTGTAGATTAAAGAAGATCTTGTATGGTTTAAAGCAAGCATCAAGACAATGGTACTTGAAGTTTGATCGATGGATGTTGGATCATGGATTCACAAGATGCAACTCGGATTACTGCGTCTACACGAAGAATTTGGGAGATGGGAAATTTATCATCCTAATGTTGTATGTTGATGACATGTTGATTGCAAGTGCTAACATGCAGGACATCAAAGACCTAAAAGAGAACCTGTCTAAATCTTTTTCAATGAAAGATTTAGGTGCTGCAAAGAGGATACTTGGTATGAAAATATCAAGGGACAGGACGAAGAAGACAATAAAGCTATCTCAAGCAGATTACATCAAGAAGGTACTAGAAAGGTTTGCAATGCAAAATGCAAAACCAGTTTCTACACCTTTGGCTGGTCATTTTAAACTAACGAAGGATATGTGTCCAAAGACACAAGAGGAGATAGCATATATGTCTAAAGTTCCATATGCTGCAGCGGTAGGTTCTCTAATGTATGCTATGGTCTGGACAAGGCCAGACATTGCACATGCAGTGGGAGTTGTGAGTAGGTTCATGGACAACCCAGGTAAAGAGCATTGGCAAGATGTGAAGTGGATACTTAGGTATCTAAAAGGGACAACAACAAATGCTTTGTGTTTTGGAGGAACTGATATTTTTCTAGAAGGGTATGCTGATGCAGATATGGCAGGTGACAAAGATACTCGAAGGAGCACTACTGGCTATGTGTTCACGGTTGGAGGCACAACAGTAAGCTGGGCTTCAAAGCTGCAGAAAGTGGTTTCACTTTCTACCACGGAAGCAGAGTATGTAGCAATGACGGAGGCAAGCAAAGAAATTCTATGGCTTCACAGATTCTTAGAAGAGCTTGGATTCAAACAAGACAATTGTGTCTTGTACAGTGATAGCCAAAGCGCTATCGATCTTGCGAAGAACTCAGCCTTTCATTCAAGGACAAAGCACATTGAGGTGAGATATCACTTCATACACACTCGTTTGAAAGAGGGACAGCTAAAGCTAGGAAAGGTGCATACAAGTGAAAATCCTGCAGACATGTTTACAAAGGTGGTCAACAAGGAGAAGTTGAGCTTTTGCTCATCTTCAATCGGCATTCAAGGATAAGAAGCCAGAATGGAAAGCAGTCACAGGTTTGGTTTGGAGATCAGTCTCCAAGTGGGAGATTGTTAAGTATGCAGCCTGATTTACCCTTGTAATTTTCTGTGGTAAAAGCGCACATTTGTAAGACCCCCATTATGAGGAGAAGCCATCGTGCGTGAAGGTAAATCACTCACTGGAAACCAAAATTTTCACAGTAAAAAAACCAGAGGCAACTTTAGGGGCCTCGGGGGAGGAAGCCCCCGAGACTTTTTTTTCCCTCGTCGGAATATTCCTTTTCTCCGGAATATTATGGCCGGACGGTAGCCGGAAAGTGGTCGGAAAACAACCATCGGTGGCCGTTAGTCAATGGCCGGTGGTCGGTGGTCGGAAGTCAATGGCCGGTGGCCGGTGGCCGAATTCAAAAGCGGACTTGTATTCTCAACGGCGGCCACACATGGGCGGATTGGAGGGTCCGATTTGGACTTATCTACACAAGGGCGGCTACACATGGCTGCCTCTCATGAGAGAGGGCAGCCCTTTTGGCCTATAAAAGGAGGCCATTTCTACACACATTTCATAGTGTGAAGTTGATGCAACAAGGTGAGTGTGAGGTGGTGAGAGTGAAGCAAGGCGGGAGCTCCATTAAGGGTATAATCCCTTTGTAAACTACTTCTTGTTTTGAAGTACTAAAGCCATTGAGTGGGTGCTTTCCCGTGGACGTAGCCCACATTGGGTGAACCACGTATATCGTGTGTATTCTCTCTCTCTCTCTCTACTCTATAATCTCGTGTATGTAAATCTGTCTCTCTCCATTAAGTAATCTACTCAATTATCTATATAGCTACGTCTTATTTCCTAACAAAAAGTACAGTTGGACCCTAAAACTGGCCTAGAGACATCCTACGTGTAGGATGTCTATATGCTCAGAATTTAACAAAATTTGGTCCAGAGACTCCCCTTAAGTCCAACAACACAATGGTATGCTCAGAGGTTGATTTGGACCTAAAAATGGACTTGAGACATCCTACGTGTAGGATGTCTTTTTGCTCAGAATGACTTGAAAGTTTCACCCCAGCTTCTCCTTGATGTGCTGATCACAGTGGTGTGCTCATAGGTTGGTTTGGAGTCCTAAATCAAGCTGGAGACATCCTACGCGTAGGATGTCTAACTGCTCAGATTTTGTCCAAACTTGATCCCAAGATTCTCCTAGTGCTCAACAACCCAATGGTATACTCAAAATTGAATTTGGATGCCAATAGGTCAAGATTTAGGCTGCAAGAGCTTCTAGTGCACTCCAAGAGTAGGATGTCTGACAATTCTTGTCTTTGCTTGGTAAATAGGCCAAACAAGGTCCAAATTCACTTTTGAAAAAAGTTATAGAATCCTTGAGACACTTAGAACCTCCCTTTATGGCCACAGTAGAATTTTGACCACTTTATGACCCCGGAGACATCCTACGCGTAGAATGTCTTTTTCTTTTTTTCAGCTCAAACTTGCACTGTAGCTTCCCCTTGATGTGCTAAAGTCACAGCTATTTTTACTTTTTGATTATGACACCTATAGGTTGGTCAAATGATCAAGAATCTGTTCCAAAAGCCTGATGTCCGTTCTGATGAATTCACCAGTCAAATCAACTCCAAATTGGACCAAAATTGACTAGGAGGCTTGCCTAAGGCTATACAACACCCTGCTATGTCCACAGTTTGAATTTGGCCTCTAAATCATGCCTTAGACATCATACACGTAGGATGTCTAACTGCTCAGAATTGCCCCAAATTTGAACCACAGACTCTCCTTAAGGTGCTAATCATTGTGGTATGCTCAGAGGTTGATTTGGAGTGCTAAATCATGGTGAAGACATCCTACACGTAGGATGTCTAAGTGCTTAGAATTTCCCCAAACTTGAGCCACAGCTTCCCCTTGATGTCAGCAACCCAATGCTATGCTTAGATTTGAATTTGGATGTCAAAAGACCCCAAAACTAGCTGTTCTAGCCTTTTTTTCTTTAAAAAAAGCGCTAAAGTCTGCTTAAAACCCAATTTTCTCACCCAAATGAGCTGAAAACTCTCACATGCACTCAAACATCATGTATAACATGCACATGAAGTCACCCTATGGTTTGGTCTCAAAAATTATGCCTTGGGCACAATTTGGGTAGGATGTTTGGCAATTTTCGTCTTTTGGTCTTATCCTGACAAGATATGGTCAAGTTCCCCTTTCCAGGTGAAAATAGGGTAAAACCTACCTTCTGAACACACTAGTCAACTCAGAATTTCAAAATTTCCACCAGATCACCCTGTAGACATCCTACGCGTAGGATGTCTTTTTTCTCAGAATGGACTTCTGTTTCTACCCAAGGTGCTTCTTGATGCATATAACAAGAATATGTGATCACATCAAATTTTGGATGTCAAAATTGCTCAGAATCACCACTTTTGGGAAAATATTTCTCTGAAAGAGTAACATCCCCTTAACTCTCAGTCTATATGTCCAAATGACATGAGCTTTGGTGTTTGTGTCCAATACAACATGCAGAATATTGGTATGATTTTAAAACTTGATTTTTGCTTCCAGAATCACTCTCTAGACATCCTACGCATAGGAGGTCTACTATTGAAATTTTTGGCAGAATTCATCCACAGGCATCCCCAAGTCTTGAGCACTACTTTTCAAGCATTCCTACCAGTTTTTATGAAAAATTGAGCTCAGAATCTTAACTTTCTTGTTTTCTCGTTTTTGACACTCCGTCTTTGGTCTTTTGGGTGTCAAGAGTTGGTCAAAACTCTAGTTTCGATGTACACTTAGGGTAAACCCCCCCTTCTGAACACACTGGTACAGTCAGAATTTTCAAATTTGGTCTCCAGAACCCCCTTGAGACATCCTACGCGTAGGATGTCTATGTTTACAGAATTGCAGGTTTTCTTCACAGAACCCTTGCAAATGCTCTTTTATATGCACAACATCAATCAGTCATACAAAAATATGCAGAAAAGCTTGTTTAATGCATTTTTACCCTCAAAAGCACACTTTTCTGTGATTTCAAATGCAATCAAGCACTTTAGCAAATAATTCAGTGCTGAATAGCTCTAGATCAGAATAGCTCTAGATCAGAATAATTCAGTGCTGAATAGCTCTAGATCAGAATCGGATCACTTACCTAAAGCTACTTCTACAAATCATATGGGGTTTTGCATCTATGAGTAGCAAAACGCTTCACTGCCACACACGGACTAGTAAACGCTTTTATCACCTCACAAATCACTCGACCACCAACAACTACTCTAATCCACAGATCCTAAAAAAACCTATCTAGTCGCAGACCCTCAGCAAGACACATGCTTCCTGGCTATCCACTTGATCGCGGAATATCCTCTTCCGGATCCACTTAAGAAAAACGCTTTCTTTAGCCGAAACTAAATCAAGCAACCATCACACGAGTGTTAGTAGGAAACCTACTTAGGTCCTTGTGTCCCTGGCAGCGGCGCCAATGTTGCGAAAGCGACTCACACACCCATGAAGTGCATGCAAACACTACCTAGATCAACATAATGTTAATCGAGGACACAGATGACACGATAGGCACACGGAGGAAATCTCTTTAGCTTGTCAGGCTGAGACCATCCTACACATACAACACTCTGGAAGGCCAACTAAACCACAATCAAGAACCTCACTGCTCTCAACTACACCACCTAGCCACATACACACATACGGAAGGTAACTCACCTAATCATGCCAGATTCGTACGAAACTTAAGGAAAACCATCCCCTCACTAGGATACACCTGTCCCTACGCTTCTACACTCAAAACCCTCACTCTAAACCCGTCTACGGAAAACGCGTAGGATGACAGAGCAGAATTTTGAAAGTGCCCGAAACTGAAATTTATGAGTACCTATGCGTATCTTATGTCACCAAGATTTTATAGACTACTAGCACGCAGAAAACAGACATCGTTTGATACACTTACGGCCACAAATAGCTCGTAGATGCATCGGTGTGTGCGCTTCGTCTCGCGTGGAATGCTTGGCGTTGTCGCGTAGCTCTCCTCGAGCCTACAACAATGGTGAAGTCGGATCTCCAATGTGTTGAGCAAGCCAGGCGTAGCGAGAGGATAAAGCTCACGCTCACTCTCTTTCTCTCTCACACACAGTAGACGGCAGCGCTCCAGTTTAGATTATGATTAAAGTTCCCCCCCTTTACAAAATGACCTAGGTACCTTATATACTAAGGCTACCTTAGGTTTAACAAAAAATGGGGTTGAAAGGGTCAAATGGCTTTTTATGTACAATCTGGAAGTGCCATTGCACCCCGGCTTCTGAAACTAGAATAACTACTCATTACAAATGACGTTTATAGCCATAATCCGCACCATTTCATAACTCGCAAAAGATAAGACTTTGGTACGAAACTTGAGTTATGTTGTGTTGTTGACCCAGCGGTCAACAGATGCGGTTTAGGCTCAGAAATTTCTTGATTTGGACTTCATTTGCCTTGTTTACCAGAAATTTGGCATTTCGGTCAAAATATGGCCAAAACACGCTTCTGCCCTTGTCTCATAATTGCACCCCCAATGTACCATAGGTTTTACTATAGTCACTGATCATCCCCATATTTTTTGTTTTTCATTAGGATCATTTTTTCACCTGGTTTTTGTATTTTTGAAGTTTTTGTACCGAAAATTAGCAAAATTAAAAGAAAAATAGCAAATCAAATCCAAAAAATCTCCAAAAATCATAATAAATAAAAAACATTACCGCAAAACATTATATACACTCACATGCAATTTATATGGCCGAAGTTCTCCGTTTTACAAATATTTTTTCCGAAAAATGGCTATTTTTACTTATATACACACACCTAGGGGCTTGATTTGGCATTTGGCCCCATATACCCGTAGATTCATGCTGTATAAGGGCATATGTACTTGGGTTAGTCCAAAAAATTTTGCAATCACACAACAACCCTTAACAATAGTCGAAAAACATGCCCTTTTTTGCTCTTTCTACCATTGGGTCCGCATTTGAGAATGCCTCCCCCCCTCCTAGCCGAAGTCCTCCCGGACGACAAGGTATTGCCTCGGAGTATGTGTTGTGCATAGGTTGAAAAAATTGTGATAATGCTTGGCCGTGTAATGTGGCCCTATTGTATGCATACTCGGTCAATGCATGGAAAAATTAATGCTGTGCAAGAGAAGGGTATAAGCAAGATGCTTATTGGCATTCGTTGTCGAGGTTTTCTGTTTTCTTTGCAAGTAAGAGCTGTAACTCTACTGCTCTTTGTTTGATTTTCTTTCTTGAAAAAGTCGCTGGCTTTGTTGCTACTGTTGATATGGCCGTAGTTGTCTCCTTAAAGAGAATTGGCTTGGCCGGAATGGCCGTAGACCGTATCTCTTTTTCTTTCCATTGGCAGCTTGTCTTTGCCGGTTTAGGGTTTTATTGCTACTGCATTGGTTGCCATTGTTTTGCTGTTGATGGGCATCCACATAAATCGGTCTGTTGGTTTCTTATGCAGTTGTCTGCTTTCCAATGTTGCTAGTACTGAAGGGAGTTCCTTTTGCTTCGGTTTCGGGATTCAAATGCAAGTCGCATTTGAGTTATTGCTGAGCATTTTCTTTGGGATCCATATCTGTTTTATTCCCTTGGTTTTTGGTTGAAC
This sequence comes from Adiantum capillus-veneris, assembly GCF_014529385.1. Classification (NCBI taxonomy): domain Eukaryota; kingdom Viridiplantae; phylum Streptophyta; class Polypodiopsida; order Polypodiales; family Pteridaceae; genus Adiantum; species Adiantum capillus-veneris. The sequence goes on along the minus strand of NC_140947.1, from coordinate 156,169,793 downwards.
TATCTGCTTCGGTTGAATTCTTTTGTTGTATTGTTTTTTGTCTGCCATGTCATTTCTATCCTTCCGCACCCATATTTGTTTTTCTCTTGTTGGTAACTCTGATCTTTTCACTACGGTCGGTGACTTTTCATACCTGTACTGAACATGGTTGGCAGTTCCCTGTTTGTTCTTTAGTGGAATCCTTCCTTTTGGCTTTTTATCCAGTGATTGCATTTTTGGCAGCGGATTATTCCGGGGTTGCTGAGCAAAGGATATTACTTGTTGTTCTTGTGCATGCTGAATTTTGAATGCATTCGCATTCCAATCTATCTGCACATTGTACTCTTTTTGCCAAGGTTACCCCAACAACATGGGGTGTGTGTGCTTTCATCCTTGACTACATAAAATTTGTGTGGGTAAATATATTGATGTACTTGTACATGCAATATAGTCCAGCCCAATGTTTTTAGTGAATGTGATGTACTACTTTCCAGCACTTGTGGAGTAGGATGAAGTTGACTTGTGGGTTTGAGCTGTTTGTATAATCTATAAGAGATTAACTTTGCTTGAGCTCCCGAATCAAGCAATGCCGTCGATTCAACTTGATTACTACCCACTTTGACTGCAATTATTGGCTCCACTGTGTCTTCATGAAAATTCGTTAGTCGAATGGCATTGATTCGCACCGGTGATCCACATTGTTGTTGTTGTCGTAGAAGCCTTCTTTTTGCCATGCGTTCTTTTGCTTCTTCTAGTACCCTCTGTTTCTCCTTCATTCGTTGTTTTTCTTGATGGATTTGTTGAAGCATATCCTGTGTTAGTGGTAAATGATATTTCTTTAATCAACACCCACTAATCCAATTTGGAATTTCCTCACCTGCTAATGTAGCAAGTTTGACAGCGCCGTTTTGTGATAGGTCACTAATCACAAAGGGTCCCATCCCTCGCTTTTTAAGTTTCTTGGCATGTTGCTTTAAGGTATAAACAAGTACATAATCACCAGTTTTGAACTCTTTCGTGCGCACATGCTTGTCAAAAAACTCCTTTTGTCTTCTCTTTTTAGAATAGATCGAAGCTACAGCTCTCAAGCGGAGTTCATCTAGCTTTTCAAGATCATCTATTCTTGAAGAGAGCTCATGCCCTGTCCATTCTAAGCGTTTCGCTACTCGTAGAGTTGGGATTAAAAACTCTATGGGTAATATAGCATTTAGGCCAAACACCATGTTGTACGGTGTCGTTCCTATTGATGTTTTGTAAGCTACCCTATATGCCCATAGTGTTGAGTGTAGCTGCTGATCCCAATCTGTTCTTGACTCTGACACAATTTTAGTGAGAACCATGCATAGTGTTTTATTTGTGGCCTCAGCTTGTCCATTTTCCTGTGGATGGTATGGAGCATATTTTCTATGTATGACCATGAATTCCTCTAGCAGATATTCAATGACTTCATTAAGAAAATGTGTTCCTTGATCACTGACTATTTCTATTGGTAAACTGTATCATACAAAAAAATTCTCATACAAAAATTGTGCAGTGGTCCGTGCATCTGCTTTTTGTGTTACCTTGGCTTCCGCCCATTTTGTGAGATAGTCCGTAGCCACAATGATATATTGGGTATGTGTACGATATGCAGGGGGTGAAATAGGTCCCACAAAATCAATGCCCCATTTTGCAAATGCCCTTGCTCCCATCATTGGCTGTAGTGGCATCCCATCTCTCTTTATCGGCACCTTGGTGCGTGACATGCGTCACAACGCTTTACAAACTCTTCAGTGTCCATATGTAATGTAGGCCACCATATTCTTGTGGTTAAGACAATTTTTGACGTCTTATCGCTTGAAAAATGGCCTCCACTTATTCCGTTATGTGCCTGTTCTAGAATCAGCAAGTATTCACTTTCACTTGCACATATTCTAAGTTGATTGTCCTTTCCTTGCTTATAGAGTTGGTTCCCAATTAACTGAAAATCATGAGCCTCCAACTCTATAGCCCTTTTCCGTGCTTTTGTTATGTTTTCAGGAAACATCCTTGTGGTTAAGAAATCAATGATATATTGACTCCATGCAGGTGCAATGTTTACCTGAAACAATGTCGCGTGATCCACTGGTCGTTTGGCACTACATATAGTACAATTGGTAACATAAGCATGTGTGTTCACGTACATAGTTGGCCAATAAACCCCTAGCTGTTTCAGTCTTTGGTGTGTTTTCACTATTGAACAATGAAATGCACAATCCTGGACATGTGCTTCTTCAAGATAACACTCGAATTCCTCCAGATTTATACATAGTCGTAAAATTTGGTATGATCCTAGATGATACAGCCATCCTGCAATCAACTGGAAGTTTTTTGTTTGTCGAATTGTTTGTTGTTTGGATCTGTCTTCCGTGTTATCAAACCTACCTCCAAAGGAAAGAATGCTAACAATTTCCTGAGACCATTTGGGTATCATTTCAATATTGAAAAGATAAGCATCCGGTATGTCATCATCTACTCCTTTAGGAGCTTCCCCGTTGTGTATCCTTGAAAGATGATCCGCCCGCAGATGAGTTTTACCCTTTTTGACTACCACTATGAAATCAAACTCTAGCAATATAATAAATCAACGTACAATTCTCCCTGTGTTGTATGGTTTATTTACTAGATACAAAAGAGCTTGATGATCTGTGAAGAACACAAATTTGTTTGCGATCAAATAATGCCGAAATTTCTTTACAGCATAAATCATTCGTAACCCCTCTCTTTCGGTGGTTGTGTAGTTCTTTTTCACACTATTTAACTGTCAGCTTGCGTAGCAAACTGGAAAATCCATTGTTTTGTCTCCAGGTTGAGCCAGAATAGTCCCAATTGCATATGCAGAAGCATCAATGTGGACATGAAATATTTTTTCCCAATCTGGTGCTTTAAGTACAGGTGCTGATACAAGGTTTTCCTTCAACTTTTGGAATGAAGTTTCACACTCCTCGATCCAATCGAAATTGACTAACAAACGACACAGAGGTTGTGCGATGGCTACATACATATATATGAATCTTCGATAATATCCACAGTGTTCCATGAAGGATTGCACTTGTTTTGCATTAGTAGGCCTGGGCAGGTCTACTATGACCTTGATTTTGTCTAGGTCAGTGGTTATGTCATTTTTTGAGACAATGTGTCCTAAGATGCGGCCTTGCCTAACCATAAAAATGCACTTTTCTGGGTTAAGACAGATTTGATATGTCCTGCATTTTTCAAATACCTTTTGCAAATGGTCAATATGTTCCTCTCGTAGAAGAGAGTGTACACAAAGATCATCCATGTATATTCCTAAGAATATTCTTAGGTATTGTTTGAATGCGTGCATCATTAACCTTTGAAAGGTAGTTGGGGCAACAGTTAAGCCAAAAGGCATAACACGATACGCATATATTTCCCATTCTGTGGCAAATGCTGTTTTGTGTTGATCCTCGATTGCAATTGCCAGTTGGTTGTATCCTGAAAATCCATCTAGAAAAGAATAAGCCCGTTTCCCGGCCACCCTCTCTAGTACATGTTCTGTGATTGGCAAGGGATAATTATCCCTTATGGTGGCTGCATTTACCTTTTTGAGTTTTACACACACTCGCAGTTTTCCGTTCTTTTTGGGGACTACCACAATTGGTGACACCCAATCTGTATGCTTGATTTCATAGATGAATTCAGCTTCCATCAGCTTGTCAATCTCCTCTTTGATTCGTTTAGCAAATGTGTCATTATATGTATAAGGACACTGTTTGCTAGGTTTTGCATCTGATTTCAAAGGAATTGTATGTTGGCATATTGATGGATCAACTCCCTTGAGGTCTTTGTAGGACCATGCAAACACATCTTTATACTTCTTGAGAAGTTGTGTTAGCCATTCTTCTTCTTCAGGCTCTAAATCGGTTGCGATATAGACCGGTTGAGGCTTCTCTCCTGGTTCAGCGAGATCTATCCTTTTTGCATTTTCCGGCCCATCATAAGATTCCTGGTTTGTTCTTTCCCTGATTGGTGGTGTTATTATGATTTTTCTGCCCTGGATGGTGAATTTCCAATAGTGTGATGGTACGTTCATGTTTCCTTTTTCTGACTCCCCCTTACCATCACTATCTTCCTCAGTAGTCCATTCCTCCCGTAAAGACCGTTTTAGTTCTTGGTATTTTTGTTTACGCTCCAGTTTGGTCCACTCTTGGTCTTTCGTTGTTTTTTTTTTTAATTTTTTTGATTTTTGTGATTTTATTTCTGTTTTAGCTTTCCGTACTTGTCTTATTTACTCTCGCGTTCCTTCCCCTCGAACTTTTGAGAATCTTCCTGATATTTGATCTTTTACACAATCCTCTGCTTTTACAAGCATCAAATAGTGAGTTTTACCTTTTATCCTGGGCATCAGGTTCTCTCTCGCTTTGTTTGCTGCTCGTTTTCTCCTATAGCGTTCTTGGAGTCTAGGGTGTTGATTAGCAAAATCATAAAACTTGATATTCTTTGTTTTCTCCCCGCGCTCACTTGAGTTGTCTGAACACTCATTATCTGCATTGTTATTTACCTCTATATACTCAGAGGAGTTATAAAACTCTTCTTGTTCTTGTGGTTCTACCATCTCATCTCCTCCTGGTATAATGCTTACCATGTAATAGGGTAGCACATCATAGCTGTCCTTATTGCAAAATTTTGTTGTTGGACTATCTGTAATGGTACAGACATCCAATGTTGCTAGTATGTGTTCCCATTCCAGAGGTTCTAAGGCATCTTCAGGAAAAGGTTCCGAAATATACTCCTTGTCCTCAATCGCTCTTTCTAAGATGCATTCGTCTCTTTTGAAGCTCCCACAATGTGAAGCTCCACACATCCATAGCTCTTTTTGTTGCCCTAACCATGTTGGGAGTTCCGACCCCGCTAATGTAGCTGAATCAAACTCTTCCACTGGTGTCTGGCTCACATCCTTGTAACTATGGTCTTTCAGATGTATTTTGGTTGTTGTCTCACCATGTCTGAGGTATATGTGGTCGTAACCCCAATCCTGGACCATCTTCAATTGTCGGATGAATGGTCTTCCCAAGATGATCTCGTAATTGTTCTTTTTATCGAAATCGACTATTGCAAATGTATGCTCATACTCGATTCCGCATGAAGTGACAATCACTTTTTCTAAGAGTCCTAGAGGCTTCTCCATGAACCCATCTGCTAATTGCAATTTCATTCTGGTAGCTCTTAAAGCTGGTCTTCCCCATTTTTTCCAGTCCTTGGTGGCAATAGCAACTCCTGCTCCACTTTCAAGAATAGCCTTGGAAACTACTCCTTGGAATTCTACTGGTAGCGTGGTGTTCCCATCTTCTCCCTCGCAATACTCTCCAACTTTGTTTAAAGGTACTGGCCTAGTATTTAGTTGAGGCCTGTCCAATTCTCTGATCCCTTCCTGAAGCTTCGAGGTGGGGTCTTTCACTCCAAATTTTTATAGGCATTTTCCTACTGTGGTCCACATGTTTGTGGTCGTAACCTTAAGAGTTCGGCTAATGTGATTGTGCATGCCACCGTGGTGGACAATAACTCAATCAACCCTTGTGAATCCATCACTTTGTTAGAAGAAAGTCTTTGAGATAGGATTGCTCTCACCTCAGACTTGGCTTCATACTCTCCTAGGTAAGAGGGTAGAGTTTTCAGTGAGTCTGGTTGGATGTGCCCCGAACTAATTGATCCCTAGTCTCCCCCTTGTGAATGTATATCAAAGTTCATTTGTGATCTTGCCTCAAATTCTTCAATAGGAGGTAAGATCTTGTTTTTCTCTTTTCTCGTGCTGTTCATGTGGTAACTCACCCTGTTAGCTTCGTTGGCCTCATGGATTTGTTTCCACAGATCATCTAGATTGTTACAGTCCTTATCCATTTTTGCCAATGTTTTAGGCTGGAACCCTTCACTTGCTCCATCTGTAGTATTTGGCACTATGATAGGTTCTCCCCTAGACTCATAGGCATCGTGAGTCTTTACTTTGTTTCTACTTGTTCCTCTAAAGCTGGTTGGATAGGGGTTGGAGCTGGTACTTCATGCCCATTTGCAGGTTTACCAAGCGGGTTTTCTATCAAGGATTGAGCTGTTTCAATCATCTTTCTACACATTTCCAACCTCTGTTTTTCTATTTCAGCATATGGATAAGTCATCCATCTTTGCTCTTGGGTTTGGTTCTTTTTGAGTCTGGCTCCATAAGCATTTAGAAGTGCATCTAATTGCTCATTTACCTTGTCTGCCAGTACTGATCCTCCTGATCCTGCACTTTTGGGTTCTGCTATTTCCTTGGGTGCTATGGTTGCCGTAGTGTGTGAGCTTAGGCTAGCTAGATCCTCTAACCGCTCTAGTCTATCCTTTGTGTGTTTTAACTCCTCGGATAGAGCAGTTTGCTCTCGTTCTTTCCTGGCTTTCATACGCGCCTTTCTAGCCTTCCAAGTGCTTCTGTGATTTTTTGTTTCTGAACTTGGGGCATCGGTTTTTGGCTCTTCAATTATGGGTTCGTTCATCATTCTTTGAGCTTGGGCTCGTGTCACTGCCTGAATAGGTATGATTGTCTCGTTTTCTGACCCTCCACTGGAAGGCACTGCTTCCAGCATGTTCAAGATAGTTTTTTTGCTCCTTTGCTAGGGTTCTTAGGGCAATCAGGAATCAAATGAGTAACTCCACACTCGGTGCAATATGCATTGACTCTAATGATTTCATCATGAGGACAGTCTCTTAGCCAATGGTCTCCACCACACTTGTAGCAGGGTCCCTTGGGTTGTTGAGGTGCTCCTTGAGCTCCTCTTTGTTGGTATGCATGTCTCTGTCTGCACCTGCCTCCATTGGCTATGAACAACAATTCATTCATCCAAGTTATATCTTCCTTCTCCTGTGGCCTGTGCAGCTGTAGGTGGTCCTGCACCTCCCATCATGCTCCATGGTTTTGGTGTTGAGGGTTCTTCTGGTGGATAGTAGACATGATTTTCTGCATATCCACTGGGATCTTCATAATATGCATGCATAGGCACCAAAGCCTTCTCTTCTGATTCGGTTACTGTTGGTGTGTATCTTATGCCAACTAGTCGTAATCTTGGTAAGGGTGGTTGTTGCCCCAACACTGGTTGTGGTATTTCTACCTAGGCCTGCTTGATACCTAGGCATCGGTGGAACTTGAGGAGAAGCTACCTGAGCTTGGGGAGCATAACGTCTCTCTCTCTCACATATCCCTTGTTATAATAACATTCCTCCGTCCCATGGTTTGTCCATTTTTGTTCAATAGCACACCACTTGGGCTGTTTGGCCTGGGGTTTGGCGTACAAGTTAATCTTTTTTAGCATTTCCTCTACAAGCTGCTCTTGGTTTACAGCTCCTCTTTGTAGACCGCACAATTGTCTACAAGGTAAAGAGCCTCCTTGATTAACTCATTCAACGTCGTGCTCCTCTTCATATGTAAGTCCTCGAGATCTACATTCCTTAGTCCTTGGATAAATATAAGCATAAGTCTCGACTGAGTTGGTAGTTCTTCCACCGGGCAGAACTTAACATATCTTTTTAGTCGTAGGGCTGTCTTTCGCACAGATTCCCCGTCTTTCTGTTTGAATTTATGGATTTGGGAGACGTATTATGAGCTATTCCCCTTTGTGAGAATTCCTCGATAAACTCGTCAAACACTTCCTCCATAGACTCAAAGTCTCTACGCTCCACAAAGTCAAACTAAGTAGCAGCGTCATCCTCTAGGGTTAGTCCAAACCTTGTAAATTGGGTAGGAAAGTCTAACACCTCTTCCGCTCTAATTACATGCACAAAGGCAGCTACATGATCTCTGGGATCTCTGTTTTTTGTGTATGGCTTGTTTACCCATTTTTGCACTTGAGAAGGTCTAATTCTACAATGGTCTACAAAATCTCATCATTGGATCTCCACGTCCTAATTGATATACCTCCTCTGGTATTCTATAGTAGGCTGGTTCCTCTCCCAATGGTGCTCTTAAGCCATAATTTCTAACAGTTCTTGCAAGAGATGGTTCATCTCTTCGAACTCGTTCTATGGGTGGTCTTCCAGGCTCTGTTGACCCTTGAGTTTTTGGCTTACTCTCTCCTTGATACCTTGAATAGAGTGGTGATTCTTGTGATTCTCGATTTCGGTCTTGTTCTAACGTTGCACTTTGTCGAAGCCATGCCTGCAATGATGGTTGAGTTGCTGGTTGGTTTTGGTTGTGGAATGTTTGCGGTTGGGTAGAATGTGAGGTCGCGTCATACTCCTCTGAGAAGAGATTTGTCGACTTGCTAGGGGTGTAGGTGGCTCTTGGCACTTCATCGGGGGCATATTTTGATGCTCCTGGAACTTTTGCCTTTTCTACCTCCTCTGGGAGAATACGTAGGTATTCTTGCCCGTACCTATCAACAAAAACTATATCCTTCCCCATAGCAGTTTCATAAGAGAATAAGTAAAGAACCTTGTCTTTGCTTAACTTGTTTAGGTATGGTTCTTTGTAGCGAAAGTAAAAGACTATTCCCTCACTCTCATGCTTGTAAATTCCCACATTCTCATTATAAGTTGAAACCATGGTTGTTTTCTTATCGTACATAAAAATTTCTCCAGGTCGATCAATGTTTGGAGGCGGTTCTTGAGTTTCTCAAACCATTTTCCCCTCTGCCACGTTATCTCCATATCTGTTGTAATCTTCAGTGTTACTAACTATCAGATAGTGGTTCCCCTTTTCGTCTCGGAATCTATCCCCATCATCATAGACTCGAATTATCTCCAATATTTGAGCCGGACTTTCCTCAATACAAATACACTTGCGTCCTCGATAGTCAGAATAGACTAAGGCTTCCTTCAAGTTTGTTCCTTCTAAGAAGATCACAGTGAACTTGGAATCATTCAATGGATTTAGGGAGGGGCTTCCTTCTGGCATTGGTCCATCATAGGTGAAACTTGCTGGCTGTTGACTACCCATCATGAAGAAGGATTTTTCTGAGGAAGTGATAGTATCACTACCCTCCTCAATAATCGGTGCTAGTGGATCTAGCCTTGCTTGAGTTACACTCTCTTCGGTGGACACTAAGCTACCTTGGTCACTTGCCACCTTTTGGTCTCTAGAAATGTATCTTCCTGACCTTAAATTCATCAAACTTATCAATGCAATTTATTACAAATCTAACCACTCACCTGGCAAAGGATCAGTCTCCGCACAACTTCTTGCTTCTCTGCTGAATATACCTGTACACAAGCGTTTAATTTCGGCAATCGAATCAAAGCATTTAACTACTAGAGGTGATCTTAGTAATGATTGGTATAACTGGAGAGTTAACCTCAACCACTATTGTATTTTATACACTGCTGATGTTCTGAATTAGGTCTGTTAATCTGGAATTGTACTTCCCTAGGATGTTGGTCAATTTACGTGGAAAAGTCTTAATTCTGTCTCTGCTCCGCCAAATAGCCAAACAAGGTCCAAATTCACTTCTGAAAGAATTTCTAGAACTCTTAAGCCAAATGGAACCTCACTGTCTAAGCTCAATCAAATTTTGTCTTCACTAAGCCCCAGTAGACATCCTACACGTAGGATGTCTCCTGCTCTGTTTTGCCTGGATTCTTGTATTATGAATTCCCCTTAATGTGCTGAGTCCACAGCTGTTTTTAGTTTTTGATTTGGACACCTATAAGCTGGTCAATGGATCAGAAATCTTTCCCGAAAGCCTGCTGTTGGTCTTGATCAGTCTAATCAACTCCAATTTGGACCAAAATTGACTAGGAGGCTTGCCTCAGGCTATACAACACCTTGCTATGCCCACAATCAGTATCTGGCTTCAATTTCTTGCTTTAGACATCCTACGCGTAAGATGTATTTTTGCTCAGAATGTCTTCAAATGTAAAGCACAGACTCTCCTTGAGGCACTGATCACTTTGGTATGCTCAAAATTAGGTTTGGAGTGCAAAATCACACATATGACATCCTACGCGTAGGATGTCTTTTTGGCCTGTTTGACCCCAGACTTGACCCATAGCTTCCCCTTGATGTCAGCAACCCAGTGGTATGCTTAGATTTTGGTTTGGATTTCAAAAGTCCCCACTTTTAGCTGTTTTAGCCTTTTTCAGTCAAAAGTGCTAAAGTCTGCTTAGAACCCAATTTTTCTCACCCAAATGAGATGAAACCTCTCTCAGTCACTCAATATATCATGCAGATCATGCCCATGCAGTCATCTTATGGTTTTGGTCTTAAAATAATGCCTTGGCACAATTTGGGTAGGATGTCTGGCAATTTCAGTCTATCTGGCCTTATCCACTCAAGATATGGTCAAATTTTCACTTTCCAGGTGAAAATAGGGTAAAACCTACCATCTGAACACACTGATCAACTCAAAATTCCAAAATTCCCACCAGATTAGCATGTAGACATCCTACACGTAGGATGTCTCCTGGCTTAAAATTAAATTTTTTCCTGACAGAAATGCTCCTGATGCTCTACAGCTCTATCAGAAACACTCACAATAACTTTTAGACTTCACTTCAGCATTCAAACACACTTTTGCGTCTTTTACAATCTTGTGATGAATCCAACAAGCAAGTATACATGCATGAAATGCTCTAGATCTGAATCATGATGTCCTACTTACTCTACTCCTACTCATCATGTGAAATGGTGATAATGGTGTTTTGGTTGCTTTCTAGCCTCTCCGGACTCTCAAGCTCTCCTCTCACCGCTTCTACCACTCTAACTCCTACTCAAGAAATCAACTAATATCTAAAACTATCTCAGTCTACCTAAATCTACCTAAGTCGAAGGATCTAGGCCATACACACGCTACCTAGACTCCCTCTAAGACCTAGAGAGTCCTCCACCCTCTGATCCTATCTAAATGTAAAACAAGACTCTTGGCAATCCAAAGAATCCCTATCCTCAAGGACTAGTCTCGGTCACCTACCTAAGGTTTTCGTCCCCGGCAACAACGCCAATATTGGACGGATACGCCGTGACGGACGTCAGCACAGCGAGAACTCACCTAACAAGATTTGTCAGCTAAGGACAAAGCTCGACCCGTAGGCGCATGGAAGCAAGCATAGGGTGTCAACCTACACTCGACCGACTCCTAACTAATTCCTACAGAGGTCTCTACCCAATGTTTAAGTCATAGCCTTCAAGAGTGCATAAGAGGAAACTTCCTACAACGCTTTCTAGAGCCAAACACCCATCAAACAATCTCGAAACACCACAGAACTTGAAGGAGACCCTACTAACACCAATAGGTCGTTCTCCCTAAGGACTATGAACCAAAACCCCAACCCAAAACACACAGTGCGAAATCACATAAGATGTCTGGCCGAAATCTGCAGGTCTTCGTTTCCGAAATCTAAAGTGCCTAATGTGTGTAGCTCTACTCAATGCAAACACGTGGATATGCTGCAATGCAAAATCAGACAACATATGCTCACCAAATCACCAGATGAAGCTCGTAGATGGAGCTTGCAAAACCGGACCGTACGCGCGCAATGTAGGTATCGGCGTGTAGCTCTTGTCGGGGGAAACACGCTGCACTTTTCCGCACTCGATTCCGACCACTGGTACACGCGTAGCGTCAAGATGAAGTTCTCACTCTCTCTCGTACACAGTACGCTCACTCACAGAATTCAAACTTTTTTTAAAATGACAAAAGGTTTTTCATTAAGGTCAAAAAGTGGTATAAATACCTTACAATTCTCAAACCCTAAAGTTCCAAATTAACCATCTACTCAATCTAAATGTCAAAACTGGGATACAATTTGGAAACTTCTGTAAGCCCCAATATTTACAAGGTGAAATGTCGGGTTTCCTCAATGAATGAATAATTACAAAAAATAATAATCTATTGAGCAGTCAATTTTTGTAGGGTGTGTCCAGCTTCTAACAGGCTTCATGTCCAAATCTATGTCGACAAAGAAAACTTTTTAATCTCCCCTCTCCAACATGAGGATGCTATCCTAGGGGCATCATGGTTTGATTGCATGGCTGTCAACATGAAGTTCCTTGAAAGAAGAATCTACTTCACCTATAGGGGAAAGAACATGTATATAGATGCTAGTGAGGGTGGTTGCACTATACCACTTGTAAATCCTTCTGATTTTTTATAAAACAATGAAGAGCTCAGTTTTTGCGTACATTTTTTTTTCAAAGAATCCCTAAAAGATCTTAATGTTTCATCAAATGTAAATGGTAGGAATCAAGAAGAGTTAGGCTTATCTAATTTTCTAAAAGGATTCCAAGATGTGTTCATTGATGATATCCCTATGGACTTACCTCCAAAAAGAGGGGATGATGACCATTGAATTGAGCTCCTACTAGGAAGCTCACCGCCTAACAAGCCTCCTTATCGAGTTTCTCAAGCTCAACAAGAGGAGATCATGAGGCAAGTACATGAATTGGTAGACAAAGGGATGGTGAGGCCTAGCTCCTCTCACATTTGTTCTCCAATCCTTTTAGTGCAAAAGAAAGATGGTACATACCATATGTGTGTAGAATATCGAGCACTAAACCATATCACTATCAAAAACAGATTTCCCGTGCCTCAGGTAGAAGATCTATTTGATGAGATACAAGGCTCTACCTACTTCAGTAGGATTGACCTTAAAAGTGGCTATCATCAAATAAGGATAACGGATGAAGATATCCTAAAGACCACATTTCATATAATGTTTGGTCTTTATGAATATCTAGTCATGCCTTTTGGCTTGACTAATACACCAGCCATGTTATATCGTCTAATGAAGAAAATCTTTAGACCTTACCTAGAATTCACTGGAGTGTTATGATGATATCATCATCTACTCCAAGTCCTTGGAGGAACACAAGCAACATCTCCAAGTGATCTTTCAAGCATTGATGGAGAACAAGCTTTTTCTCAACCAAAAGAAAATCAAAATTTTCCTTCAAGAGATTCAATAATTAGGTCATATCATCTCTCAAGATGGTATCCTTATGGATCCATTGAAGTAAGACGTAATAAAAGCATGGCCTAATCCAAGGAATCTCATGAGCTAAGAAGCTTTATTGGTATGTGTGCATACTATAAACGCTTCATAGCAAAATTCTCTCAAATAGTCGGACCATTACATGACTTAACAAACCTCCCAACCAGTCCTCTTGCTTCTGGGTCTCTCAAAGCCATTTGAGGTCCAATGTGATGCTTGTGGTGATTTCCTTGGAGTAGTTTTTGCTTCAAGAAGGGCATGCTATAGCATATGAGAGCCAAAGGCTCAATACAGATGAACGTGTCTTAGGCACCTATGAGAAAGAGCTTTTAGCTGTTCTACATGCCCTAGACACATGGAAGCACTACTTATTGGGCACTCCATTTATTCTACGAACCGACCAGCAAAGTCTCAAGTACTTCATGACACAAACCAAGCTTTCCAACAAACAAATGAGGTGGAAAAATTTTCTTTCGCAATTTAATTTCGATATTGCTCAGATTGCTAGTAAGCACAATCAAGTGGCCGATGCACTTTCACGACGACCAAAAATTAATGCAATGTCTATAGCTACTCAAAATGATTTATCTTCTGTGATAGATGAGTATGCTACTGACCCTGACTTTAGAGAGATAATTTCAGCCCTTGATTTGGGAAATAAAGAGGAACCATTCACCTTGTAGGATGCTTATCTTCTCCACGGAAATAGGCTATGTGTTACCCACTCCCTTCGTGAGAAATTAATGTATGAATCCCATGCTCCTCCCTATGCGGGGCATAAAGGCATTCAACCTACTCTTCGAGGAGTAGAAACATACTTCTATTGGCCTACCATGAAAGTGGACATACAAGAGTATGCTTCAAAATGTATACAAGAGTATGTTTCAAAATGTATAGTATGCCAAAAGACCAAGTATGATAGAGGGAAGCAACCTGGATTACTCCAGCCATTGCATATCCCAAATTCACCATGGGAGAGTATATCCATGGATTTCATCTTTGGATTACCCAAGTCTATCCATGGAAATATGGGAATATAGACAATAGTTGACAGGTTTTGCAAGCAAGCACACTTCATTCCTATCAAAAAGACTATTAAGGCACACCAAATGGAAACTCTCTTCATATCTTAGATTTTCAAACACCATAGACCAACATTCATCGTGTCAGATAGAGATCCTAGAATGACCAATAATTTCTAGAAAGGTCTCTTTGAAAATCTAGGAACAAGATCAAATTTTTGTTCGGCCCGTCACTCACAAACTGATGGCCAAAGTGAGAGCCAATCTTACGATAGTCGATTTATTCAAGACTTATGTTATCAAAGTAGATCAACACTCACAATGGGAAAAGTACTTACCTCTTGTAGAGTATGCGTACAATAATATTGTACATACCTCTACAAGAAAATCATCTTTTGAAATAATTGAGGTAAGACCTAAACGTCCCTTGTTACTTAAAGTACATGGGAAGATATTCACTGCCGATGAGTGTAGCCGTGACCTACAAGAATATTTTCAAAAGATTAAGGAGGCTTATCCATCTCTCAAAAAAGGAAAAAAGCTGCTACTGACAAGCACATAAGGGCCTTAACGTTCAAAGAAAATGATTGGGTCTTGCTTAAGTTTCCTAAGGCTTGATTGAGGCAAACGACGGGCAAAAATCCTACAGGCCATCAAAAGTATTATGATAAGCTAGCAAAAAGAAACTATGGTCCTTTCCAAATATTGAAGCCCATCAATGAGATGGCCTATCAACTCAAGTTGCCCAACCATTGGCTCATACACAATGCTTTTCATGTGAGCTTACTTAAGCCCTACAAAGGAGAGCCACAGAGTGAACCAATTATTGAAGACCCTACCGAAGTTGAAGACCAAGAAGAGGTGCTACAACCCGAAGCTATCCTTTGGCATGAAGACAAGGTACTACGACATGGTAAGATTATCCGATGGTATCTTATTAATAAAAAATTATCCTTTTGAAGATTCTATATGGACGCAAGGAATACAACTTAAGGATAGTATGAACTTTGTCAATGCTTACAATGCTACATTAGAGTAAAAAAATGTACAAATTTCTTTTAAATGACCAATGTTTTTGTATTATAAGACTTCTTCTCTTTTTTATTGTGCACAAATTTAAATAGTATGCATGCTTAGAATCATGTTTGTAATGACGATGTCTCTCAAACACCAACTAGAATTTGTCACTCTACTTGGGAGAATGAAATCGACTAAAGAGCAGACATGCTTGTGGAAGCTATGTCTCCCGAGCACCAAATGGATTAGTCATCCATCTTGGAAAGATGTCATAGGGTAAAAAGGGATACTCTACCCACTAAGAAAGATTGACTAATGACTAAGGCTTTATCTCTTCTACCTCATAGTCGAGGACGACTATGATTTCAAGAGAGGTAATGTCATAAAATCTAGTATCTAACCAACCCAAATGATTTTCTCATATTAAACTGATCATTTAATGTGGGAGAGTAAACGAGAACAATGTTAGAATATTGACATGTGCTTACAAATCTATCTCACCACCACGAGGCCAATGGTATAGGGGTTCAAATGAGAGATGGTCTGTCAAAGAGCAAGGCTGATGGAGCTTAAATACCTTAGGGTTAGCTTCATTAAAGAACTCCAATGGTTAGTGTTAAAAAGTCCTTTGACCTTAGGTAAGCTAGGGCTGAGCTTGAGGTGGGAACCCAGACCAAAGGCGTAAGGTGCTTGAGGTGCTTGTCGTGCTTGATGACTAAGGTACTTGAGGTGCTTGTAGTGCTTCCTAACTAAGGTTCTTGAGGTGCTTGACGTGCTTGCTGACTAAGGTGCTTGAGGTGCTTGCTGACTAGGGAGATTGAGGTGCTTGTGGGAACACCACCCAAGCTTGAGGTGCTTTGTCATGCTTGCTGACTAAGGTGCTTGAAATAAGGTGTGACAAAAAGTCAATCATCAATCCCTACAAGGAGGGGGTGAGCCCTACAAGAGGGGGCATGAGAGAGAACACACACACACACAAGGCATGCCTAGTACAAAGAAAGCAAAAGGGACACTTGTCAAGTTTCTCCTCATGCTGCCCTCATGGTGTGCCTAAAGACTATTGGTTGGCTTCCCAAGGGGTCCAATAATAAATTAGTTAATTTAATTAATTGATTTAGCATTTATCAAGTCCTCTCTCTCAAAAGGGAAAGGGGGACACTTGTCCCAAGACTAGTATGCCTACTTGGTATGACTCTTGCTTGTGATTGGCTAGGCGTGAGGGGTTCAATGAGATTCAAGCATGAGCTACAAGGGGGGGTCGACCAAAGCAAGTAGGGGACATGCTTGTTTAGTATACTCCCCCCCCCCCCCCCCCCCCCCCCCCCCCCCCCCCACACACACACACACACACACACACACACACATGCACTCTCATTGTGTGTGTATGTGTGTGTGTGTGTGTGTGTGTGTGTGTGTGTGTGTGTGTGTGTGAAGTGCAAAGTGCAAGAGCTCCCTCTCCTCCTCCAAGCAAGTAGAGAGGTTGCACTTCACACTCTCTCATTGTGTGAAGTGCAAAGTGCAAAAGCTTCCTCTCCTTCTCCAAGCAAATGGAGAGGTTGAGAGCCTACACCAACACTTTTGGCTATGGAATGCAAATACAACCAAGAGCCACGATTCAATGCTTAAGCTTGCCATCTTCTCCGTCTTCATTACTATGCTATTATGTATGCTAGCAAGAAGAGTGATGATAAGTGAGGAACTAATTCTTTCTCTTATGAAATGTTTCTTCTTCCTCTTCCCTACCCTCATTCCCTGCTATCTCTCTCCACCTTCGAAGGTGTTTGAGGTCTTGGGACTCAGGCTTGGGATAGTTAATGCTTTCCACAAAGTTTATGTTATGCTCGTGATGTTTGAAGCTTTCCATATTCATTGCATCACCTAGGTCAAAAGGAGCACAAAGATTGTATTGTAACAAGTCTCTCTTGATGGGAGCAACTATAATACAAATTCCTATTGGGGGGGGGACGGCTCCACATAAATCTACTCCTCAACTATTGTCATGTTCTCTAAGTTCTCTCTCTTGCAAAAGTATTGCTCATGCCAAGTCAACTAAATGCTATGTTTATGTTGCTACAATCAATTATTATCACCCACTATTCTCACAAAGTAATTTCACAGAAGTACTCTCTCTAATTTCCACTACTATCAAGTTAATAGGCCAATTCCATTACATATGGTGAATTTAATAGGTGTTGACATGATCAATTGAAGGTTTTCCATATCTAAAGTTTGCTTCACTCGGTCTAGTTTTGTGGTCTTACACACCAAGGATTTTTGTTCGTTATCTCCTAAGTATGAGGGTAGGGTTTTAAGTGTTTAAGATTTCAAAAAGCTTGACTATTTTGATTCCTTGTCTTCATACAGAGGTTTTTCATCCAATTCCATGGGTGGATGGTCTAGCCATACCTCTTTGATTGGAGCTCATTTTAGTGTCAAGATTCCATCATTCACCTCTCTTACTCTGTCCCACAAGTGAGTCAGTAAATCTTCCTTCACTAAGGGGATTCCTTCAAGCCCATCTTCACTGTCTGGTACTATGATCTCAAGTTTGTCATTTTCAACTAAAGATTATCTCAATTCTTTAGTGTCATTTACTTCCACTAGTTCTAGTCTTGTTTTGTCTTTTTTGGATTCCCAATTGTTTCTAGTTTTAGTTTTTGTGTTTCCAACATCATTTGTGTGATTTTTACTAAGTTTTGATAAGCTTCTAAATTTGTGGCTTCCATGTCAAGAGTTTGGTAGTTTTTTCACTTTGTCTCCATTGTCTAACCCATTTAAAACTCTTCTTGAAAGGCCTCCAAGGCTGCATTAATGGGTTCATAAATTTTATCTACAAGTACTAAACCTCCCAATTTTTTCTTTGGTTCCTTGAAATTAGTCATCATTGACTTTGTTCTTTCTCAAAAAACTTGTGAGCTTT
The DNA here is from genome assembly GCF_014529385.1 of Adiantum capillus-veneris. Classification (NCBI taxonomy): domain Eukaryota; kingdom Viridiplantae; phylum Streptophyta; class Polypodiopsida; order Polypodiales; family Pteridaceae; genus Adiantum; species Adiantum capillus-veneris. The sequence goes on along the minus strand of NC_140947.1, from coordinate 156,151,925 downwards.
CTCTTCAATTTCTCTTCATTGTTTTTATCTCCTAAGCTCATAGCATTTTTGCCTCTCTTGTTTAGCATCTTCATACGACTTCTTCAGCAAGTTGACTCACTAATAGTGTTTTATTTGTTTCTCTTTCATTATATTATTGTCACTACTTTGAATTGAATCATAGGCTCACTATCAGAGGAGCTATCTAGCATGATATGTATTATGTTGATTTCCATTTTTCCTTTATTTGTGAGGTCCCCAACCCCGAGAAGATTGGGACGACTTGATAGATGGACTTCCTTTATTCTCCTCTTCCATTGACGACACCCTCCTCTCTTTCCACAAAATAGAGATACGAGCAACAGAAGATAGGAAGTCCTCTATGCATTGTTTACGTGGTTATAAGGGTCATACGCCACAAGCCAGGTTGATAAATCTAGGATTCTAATGAAGCTGTTTCCTAACATAAAGATGAAATCCCATTGACATATTTAGAATCCATAAAAAATGCCTTTTTTCCCACATTTAAGAGGCACGGCCGCCATCCATAAACCATAAATATGATATGAGACTTAGTCTAAATTAAATAGTAATCTTGTGTCATGTAGATTTGGGCCATCTCGACTCTTGGCACAATGAGTCTCTAATTTCACTTCTCTTAATAAGAGGGAGTGGAGAGTTTCTCGACTAATCAAGACCACCCATCCTTGACTGGAAACCTGAGCCAACAACCCCCACTTTCCACCCACACTAACACTTTTTAGCTTGTTCTCTAATTACTACCACACTGTTTTACATAGACAAACAATATTCTTTTCTTAATTCCAGGCACAGGTTCTTTCATCCAGCCCTTCAAACATCACCAAAACATTTCTTTCTCAAACATGGTCTAGTGAAGACAATCCTATATGTCAACAAAAATGATTCTTTCAATTGTCAAGGGTTTGCTGCTACCCGCGGACTTTCTCTGTCTAACCAAGAGGGCCTTTGCAAAGGATTTACTTATTCGCTAACAGTGAAATGTGCATACTTTCCCAGTCCCTAACCACAAGAGAGCATCTTGCTAACCACAAGGCATCCTGCTGACCGTAAGGTATCCTGCTAACCGCAAGAGACAAAAAGAGAGATGATAACCTCAACTTAATCTCCACTAACTGCAGAATCACCTTGCTAACCGCAAGTTCCATTTGAAAACAAGATATTCTTTTAGCAATTGTTTTCTTTATGTGATTTCTCAAACAAGATTAACTAACTTCTAATATCAAACAGAGATAGTTTATCAAACAGTAATCATAAATCAAAAAATTCCTTCTCTACTCTATGAAATCATATGCTTGTTTCTTGTGATATAATCATATTTGTTGACAGTTTAAGGGAATTCTTAGGTTTGACTTATCGGTGATCATGTATAATGATGCAGAATTATAAATTCATCTCACTGGATTAGCAACACGTTCGACTACCTCTCGTGGTTGAGATTGGACGGCTTCGACTTCTCTCGCAACCAATACCTCCGCTCGAGTAACATTTGGAGTAGTTGATGCCTTCCTTTGCATCTTTCTTGGAGGTGGAGCAACATGAGCGTCCTTTGAGCTTTGAGTCACTCGCTTCAGGGTCATCATATTGCAAAAGAGAAAGGAGAAAGTTGAGAAAGAGAACTCAAGTATTTGAGAGGCAACATGATGATGGTAGAGAAAGAAGTTGGAGATGGAGATGGCTTGAGGGTAAGAGCTTGAGGGGGAGAGGTTGATGGAGAGAGGTAACTCCGACATCAAGACAAGAGGGCTTTCGCTTTTGAGAGTGTGTGTGTGTCCTCAAAGTGAAGGGAGAGGGGTGTTTATATAGGCTCTCAAGGTCAGCTAAGAATAGAGGGAGGAAGGAGAGATAAGTTCGTGCACGTTCACGGTTTTTTTTTTGCGGACAGGGATTTTGATGCGCAATTTTGAACCTCTTAGATGAAACTTGGCTTCCAAGAAAAGATCTCTAAACTAAGCTCCTCCTCTCTTTCTTTCCTAAAAGTACTCCTTCTATTTCTTCTCCTCTAAAGTTACTTCTCCTTTCCTAAAATTGCTCTCCCTTTCCTAAAATTACTCTCTTTCCAAAAGAGTCAACTCTTATCTTTAGATACAATGTTGAGGCTTAAGTTTCCCATCAACCTGATTGTTTTCAAGTGAATAAGGGTCATAATTAATAGTTCTAAAGTCCGATTTTTGATCCGATCATTCCATTAGAATGCTGTTTGACTTAATAAAATGCAAACCTCAAATATTTGCGAAGTAAATGAAATACTTTTATTAAAAAATGTTGGGTACATTACAATCTCCCCAACTAGGGATTCAAGATGTCCTCATCTCGAGAAAAATTGAGGATAGTCCTTCTTTATGGTGGCTTCATCTTCCTATGTTGCTTCTTCTTCAGGATAGTCTTGCCACTGAACAAGGTGTTCTCTGAGAACTCTATTTCAAAGGATCTTCTCTCGAGACTCTAAAATTATAGAAGGTTGGAGTTCCAAGATGTTTTGAGTAGGCATGACAATTTGTTCATCATTGAGGATTTGATCATCACTGGGAATATAGGGTTTTAATAAGCTTACATGAAATACATCGTGAACTTTGATGTGAGTTGGCAACTTCAACTTGTAATCTTGAGTTCCTATACACTTGATCACTTTGTAAGGGCCACAATAAGGTGGACTAAGCTTCTTGTACTTTCCAAGTGATAAGGTACTTCTTTTTGGATGAATCCGAAGAAAAACCTTGTCACCTTCTTTAAATCTTCTTTCGGATCTCTTACTATCCACATACTGCTTTTGACGATCTCGAGTTGCCTAAATATCCTTTCGGATGGCTTTTTTTAATTTTCCATTCCTTTCAGCATCTTCTTAGAGGCTTCAACTCTGATGGTAGGGTCAGAAAAGTTGAGTGGAGAGACACATTCTTAACCATACAAGGCACAAAATGGGGTCATACCAATGCCTTGATGATGAGAAGCATTGTAAGCATACTCCACTAGAGGTAAAAATTGAATCCATCTCTTAGGTTCTATACTGCAATAAGCTCTAAGAATATCTTTGATGACTTGGTTAACTCGTTCTATTTGACCATCTAATGAGGATGGTATACGGTACTAAAGTTTAACTCTGTTCCAATTGCCTTGAAGAGTGAGGTCCAAAAGTTTGAAGTAAACTTCACATCTTGATCGCTTACAATCCGTTTGGGCAATCCATGAAATCTAAAAATTTAACAAATAGTCGTGCAATATCAGAGGGGATAAAGGTTGTTTTGACTGGTATGAGATGCGCAACCTTTGTGAGTAGGTCAACAACTACCATTAGTGAATTATATCCTCCTTGTACCATACGTAATCCAATGACAAAGTCCATACTTATACACTCCCACTTCATTTGGAGAATTTCCAATGGTTGAAGTTTACCGGGAAGTTTAACTCTCTCAACTTTAATCCTTTGGCATGTCAAGCATTGACAAACATAGCATAGAACATTTGCCTTTTGCCCAGTCCAATGGAAACTTTTTTGTACGGCATTGAGAGTCTTCGCATATCCTAGGTGTCCTGAATTAGTGCTATCATGGGCTTCAAATAAGATAGCCTTATTTAAGTTAGGGTCCTTTGGTACACATAACCTATCTCTATAGTAGAGATAAGGTCATCATGTGAGAAGTGTAACATTGAAGGTATATTCTTTGAATCCCCAGATCAAACAAGGTTAATTTGCCTTTGATACTCTGGATTAGATGATGCAACTTCCTTAATCTTTTCAATGATTGGGTTGTTGGGTATAGATATGAGGCTCAAAAAATATTTTTGACTAAGTGAATCTGCAACTGTGTTTTCTTTTCTGGGACGATAGATAATGTCAAAGTCAAATTCTTGCAAAAGTTCTACCCATCGTCTTTGTCTCATATTCAAGGTTGCTTGGGTAAAAATCCACTTTGAGCTCTTATGGTCGGCTATAAGTCGAAACTTCCTTCCCAATAAGTAGTGTCTCCATAGCTTCAGAGCCTGAATGACTGCCAATAGTTCGAGGTCATGGGTGGGGTAGTTCTTTTCATGAACCTTAAGCTTACGTGAGGTGAAAGCTATTGGTCTGCCTTCTTGAGCTAATACTCCTCCAACTGCTATTCCACAAGCATCAGTAACGACTTCAAAGGCCTGATTGAAATTTGGTAGCTTTAGGCACGATGCATTAGTCACATACAGCTTGATTTGGTCGAATCTTTCTAGGTGTAGTGGTCCCCAGCTTATCTTCACTCCTTTCTTCAAAAGATCGGTCAAGGGTGAAGCAATCACTGCATAATCCTTTATAGAGATTCTATACCATCCTGTGATTCCTAAGAATCCTCTAAGCTCACTTGCGTTTTGTAACATTTAATGGCCTAATAAATTGTGTGTAGCGGAAATTAACATGAACATAGTGGGCATTTCATTAGAATAGATTCCTAATGAGAATTACAAGAGTGCTTGGGTGGAGAGAGCAACAAAAAGCATAACACCTAGTTAGATAGCATCAACAATACTTTCAAAAGAGAGAGAAATTAAGCTATTGACAATAGTTGAGGACCGGATTTTCATGGAGCCGGTCCCCCCTCCAAAAGGCTTTGTATTATGGTTTCTCCCATCAAGAGAGACATTGTACAATACAATTCTTTGTGTTCCTTCAAGACTAGCTAGTGCAATGAAGATGAAAGCTTCATGCACTAAGCAAAACACTTAGCAAAAACAACTTTAATTATCCCCGTTCTCAGACCCAAGACCTCACACACCTTCGAAGATGGTGAGAGCTAGCGGGGTATGAGAGTAGATTGAGAGGAAGAAGGAGTATCTAACGAGAAAGATGTACATCTCCTCACATAATCACTCATATTAGCATAGCTTTAACTTAGTAATTAGCATAGTAGAGGAGATGAGCATGCATTGAATCTTGGCTCTTGGTTGGATTTGCATCCACAAGCCAAGAGTGTGTCGATGTAGGCTTCTATCTCACAAGCTTCGAGTAGGTGATGAGCTCTCCATTAAAGCTTGGGAAGACATAGTCTTCTCTTTCTTCACACATGAGATTGTGTGAGTGTGTGTGTGTGATAATGCTTTGCAAAAATCAGCCCCCTCTCTCTCTTGGGCGAGCCCTCTTGCTATTTGCTCTTGCTCCAGCCTCATTGGCCCTCCCCAAGTCAAGCCAATGACCATTAAGCAGCATAAGTGATAGCCTTTTGACATGTGTCCCCCTTTCCCCTTTTGTGAGAGCTTTAGGTAATTTAATAATTAAACTAAACTCTCATTGGACCCCTTTGCCTCCTGGCCAATAGGAATCAGGCAAGCCATTGGGCTCCTGAATGCTCATTGGACCCCTTGGGAGATTGCCCAATAGTCTTCTAGGAGACTTAATTCTCATTGGTTCTTTTATTAAGTGTTTTTAAATTAATTAAACTAGATTTACTCTAGCCTAATTCTCATTGGTCCACCTCCAAGTCCATCCAATAGGAATTGGGCACACCTTTTGGGCATCTGGGCTAGGGAGCTGACATGTGTCCCTAATTCCCTTTGTGTAAAGGGAGCCTGTGTGTGTGTGTGTGTGTGTGTGTGTGACTTTCTCTCTCATCCCCTACTCCCAAGGCTCGCCCCCTCCTATGTAGGGATTTGAAAAACTTTTTGGTCACACACAAAGCATCCAATTTTCCCTAGGGTTGACCTTTGGACACAACCTTTGAATTTTGGAACCTCAGCATTTTGGAAGTCTTAATGGGCTGAACCTTAGGGTCTTTTTAGCCCATTGTTGCACATGGATCTTTTGCAGATGGCCCCCCTTTTGGATCCCTATTTTCCCTCCTTTGGACCCCTACGGTGGCCGGTCTGCTAGCTTAACCAATATTCTAGCTTTTTCTCCCCTGGCACTTCCCCACATTAAATGATCATTTTAATATGAGAAAATCATTTAGGAGAATTAGATATTGATTATTATGACATTACCTCTCTCTTGAAATCATAGTCGTCCTCGACTATGGTGTAGAGAAGATAAAGCATATTCATGAGTCCTTTTCTTAGCGGGTAGAGGATCTCTATGTTACCCTACGACATCATTCCACAATGGATGACTTGTCCATTTGGTGCTTGAGAGCCTGAGGCTGCCGCAAGCATGTCTGCACATTAGTCCTATCAGTCTTCCATAGTAGAGTGACAAGCTCTACTTGGTGTTTGGGAGACGTCGTCTCCGCAAACTTGATCTAAGCATGCATACTACTTCATTTTTGTGCACAATAAAGAAAAAGAGAGTCTTATAAGACAAAAAAAACTTTGTTCATTTTTAACATTTTGTACATTTGCTTACTCTTGGGAAGCATTGTAAGCATTGACAAGGTTTAGGTTATCCTTTAATTGTATGCCTTGCATCCATCTAGCATCTTCAAAAGGATAATTTTTAAACTTAATAAGATATCGTCGGATAGTCTTACCGCCACTTAATACCTTGTCTTCATGTTGGAGAATGGACTCGGGCTGCAGCACCTCCTCTTGGTCCTCGATCTCCGGTGGGTCTTCAATAGTTGGTTCTTGAGGTGGCTCTCCTTTGTAAGGCTTTAATAGGCTCACATGGAAAGAATTGTGTATGAGCCAGTGATTGGGCAACCTGAGTTGATAGGCCATTTCATTGATTGGCCTAAGAATCTGGAAGGGACCATAGTACCTTTTTGCTAGCTTAGCATAGTACTTTTGGTGGCCCGTAGGATTCTTGCTCGACGTGTGCCTTAATCGAGCCTTGGGAAACTTTAACAAGACCCAATCGTTTTCTTTAAAGGCTTGGGATCTTCTGTGCTTGTCAGCATCAGCCTTTTGCCTTTGCTATGAGATAGAGATAGCATCCTTAATCTTTTGAAAAGATTCTTGTAGGTCTCGGCTATACTCATCTGCAGCGAAGATCTTCCCATGTACCTTAAGTAGCAAGGGACTTTTTTATCTTCCCTCAATTACCTCGAAAGGTGCTTTTCCCATGGAAGTATGTATAGTGTTATTGTAAGCATACTCCACTAAGGGTAAGTACTTCTCTCATTGGGATCTTTAATCTACTTCCGTTACATAGGCTTTTAGTAGATCGAGAATGGTTAGGTTATCTATTTCACTTTGACCATCTGTTTGTGGATGATAGGCCGAAGAGAAGTTTAGCCTTGTCCCTAAATTCTCAAAGAGACCCTTCCAGAAATTACTCGTCATTCTAGGATCTCTATCCGCCACTATGGACATTGGCAAGCCATGGTACTTGAAAATTGTGAAATGAAGAGGGTTGCCATTTGATGGGCTTTGATAGTCTTTTGATAGGTATAAAATGAGCTTGTTTACTGAACCTGTCTACTATCGTCTATATTCCCGTATTCCCATGGACAGACTCAGGCAATCCAAAGATAAAATCCATGGATATGCTCTCCCATGGTGAATTAGGGATTGGCAAGGGTTGAAGCAATCCAAGTTGCTTCCCTCTATCAAATTTTGTCTTTTGGCATACCACACATTTAGAAACATACTCTTGTATGTTCACTTTCATGGTAGGTCAATAGAAATATGTTTTAATTCCCTTTAAGGTAGACTAAATCCCTCTATGCCCCACATAAGGTGGAGCATGAGATTCATACATTACTTTCTCACGTAGTGAGTTAGTAACGCATAGTCTATTGCCATAGAGAAGATAAACATCTTGTAAAGTAAATGGTTCTTCTTTCTTCCCTAATGCAAGGGCTGAAATCACATCTTTAAAATTGGGATCAATAGCGTACTCCTCTATCATTGAAGATAGATCATTGTGAGTTGCTATGGAAACCGCATTCACTCTCGGCCGTCTTGAGAGTGCATCAGCTACTTGATTATGCTTGCCAGCAATGTGAGCAATATGAAAATGAAATTGCGAAAGGAAATTTGCCCACCTCATTTGTTTGTCGGAGAGCTTGGTCTCCGTCATGAAGTACTTAAGACTTTGGTGATCCGTTCGCAGAATGAAAGGAGTCCCCAATAAATAGTGCTTCCATGAGTCTAAGGCATGTAGAACTGCAAGGAGTTCCTTTTCATATATGCCTAGAGCTTGCTCAACAGGGTCGAGCCTTCGACTCTCATAGCCTATGGCATGCCCTTCTTGGAGCAAAACAGTTCCAAGGCAATCACCACACGCATCACATTGGACCTCAAATGGTTTTGAGAGATCCGGTAGTGTAAGCACAGGTTGAGAGATAAGCTTTTCTTTAAGCTTTTCGAAAGCATTGTTCTCCTTAGCAGACCATGTATACCTAACTCTTTTCTTTGTTAGGTCATGTAATGGTCCCGCAATTTGTGAGAACTTTTCTATGAAGCGTCTATAGTATGCACACATACCTATAAAGCTTCTTAGTTCATGAAGATTCCTTGGTTTAGGCCATCCTTTTATTACCTCTAACTTTGATGGATCCATTTGGATGCCATCTTGAGAGATAATGTGACCTAAATACTGAATCTCTTGCAAGAAAAATTCACTTTTCTTTCGATTAACATAAAGTTTATTCTCTCTCAAAACTTGAAATATTACTTGGAGGTGTTGCTTGTGTTCGTCTAGTGAATTAGAGTAGATGATAATATCATCAAAGAACACTCCAGTGAAGGTTCGATGATGCCTGAACAGCTTCTCCATCAAGCGGTTGAATGTGGCTGGTGCATTGGTCAAACCAAAAGGCATGACAATGTATTCATAAAGACCAAATGTGGTGCGAAATGCGGTCTTTACAATGTCTTGATCAACTATCCTTATTTGATGATAGCCACTTTTTAGGTCAATCCTAGTGAAGTAGGTTGATCCATGTAGCTTATCAAATAGGTCTTCTACCTGTGGAACGGGAAACCTATTCTTGATAGTGATCCTATTTAGTGCTCTATAGTCGACACACATACGATATGTGCCGTCTTTTTTTTGCACTAATAGCACAGGTGAGCAAAATGCAGATGAGCTAGGCCTAACCATGCCCTTCTCAACTAACTCATGCACTTGCCGCATAATCTCCTCTTGTTGAGCTTGTGAAACTCTATAAGGAGGTTTGTTAGGCGGTGAACTTCTTGGAAGAAGTTCAATTGCATGGTCATCATTACCTCGTTTAGGAGGTAGCTCAAAAGGGATGTCGTCAATAAAAACATCTTGAAACCCCTTGAGTAAATTGGATAACTCTAATTCCTTTTGGTTACTTTTATTTTCCTTTGCTAAAGCATTAGGTTCTTTTTGAGAATCTTTAACAAAAATCATGTACACGGAAATAGAGCTCTTTATTGACTTGTTGAAAGTTGGTGTATGTACAATGGGGATAGTGTTACCCATTTCCTTAGCATCTATATACATGTGTTTTTCCCTGAACTTAAAGGAGATTCTCCTTTCAGGAAACTTAACATCGGCAGCGAGGCAATCAAACCATGGTGCCCCTAGGATAACATCCTCATGCTTGAGAGGAGAGATACAGAAGTCCTCTTTGTCCACATAGCCTTGTGTTAGGAAATAAGACGTAGGTAAATAGATAATTGAGTAGATTACTTAATGGAGAGAGACAGATTTATATACACGAGATTATAGAGTAGAGAGAGAGAGAGAGAGAGAGAGAGAGAGAGAGAGAGAGAGAGAGAGAGAGAGAGTACACACGATATACGTGGTTCACCCAATGTGGGCTACGTCCACGGGAAAGCAGCCACTCAATGGCTTTAGTACTTCAAAACAAGAAGTAGTTTACAAAGGGATTATACCCTTAATGGAGCTCCCACCTTGCTTCACTCTCACCACCTCACACTCACCTTGTTGCATCAACTTCACACTATGAAATGTGTGTAGAAATGGCCTCCTTTTATAGGCCAAAAGGGTTGCCCTCTCTTATGAGAGACAGCCATGTGTAGCCGCCCTTGTGCGAATAAGTCCAAATCGGACCCTCCAATCCGTCCATGTGTGGCTGCCTGTGAGAAGACAAGTCCGCTTTTGAATTTGGCCACCGGCCACCGGCCATTGACTACCGGCCATCGGCCAACCGACCGGTTGTTTTCCGACCACTTTCTGGCCGCCGTCTAGCCATAATATTCCGGCAAAAAAAAAAGTCTTGGGGCGGCCTTTAAAGTTGCCCCTGATTCTTGTCCGTGAAAATTTTGGTTTCCGGTGAGTGATTTTCCTTCACGCACGATGGCTTCTCCTCATAATGGGGGCCTTACAAATGTGCGCTTTTACCACAGAAAATTACAAGGGTAAATCAGGCTCCATACTTAACAATCTCCCACTTGGAGACTGATCTCCAAACCAAACTTGTGACTGCTTTCCATTCTGGCTTCTTATCCTTGAATGCCGATTGAAGATGAGCAAAAGCTCAACTTCTCCTTGTTGACCACCTTTGTAAACATGTCTGCAGGATTTTCACTTGTATGCACCTTTCCTAGCTTTAGTTGTCCCTCTTCCAAAAGAGTGCGTATGAAGTGATATCTCACCTCAATGGGCTTTGTCCTTGAATGAAAGGCTGAGTTCTTCGCAAGATGGATAGCGCTTTGGCTATCACTATACAAGACACAATTGTCTTGTTTGAATCCAAGCTCTTCTAAGAATCTGTGAAGCCACATAATTTCTTTGCTTGCCTCCATCATTGCTACATACTCTGCTTCCGTGGTAGAAAGTGAAACCACTTTCTGCAGCTTTGAAGCCCAGCTTACTGCTGTGCCTCCAACCGTGAACACATAGCCAGTAGTGCTCCTTCGAGTATCTTTGTCACCTGCCATATCTGCATCAGCATACCCTTCTAGAAAAATATCAGTTCCTCCAAAATACAAAGAATTTGTTGTTGTCCCTTTTAGAACCTAAGTATCCACTTCACAGCTTGCCAATGCTCTTTACCTGGGTTGTCCATGAACCTACTCACAACTCCCACTGCATGTGCAATGTCTGGCCTTGTCCAGACCATAGCATACATAAGAGAACCTACCGCTGCAACATATGGAACTTTAGACATATAGGCTATCTCCTTCGTTAGTTTAAAATGACCAGCCAAAGGTGTAGAAACTGGTTTTGCATTTTGCATTGCAAACCTTTCTAGTACCTTCTTGATGTAATCTTCTTGAGATAGCTTTATTGTCTTCTTCGTCCTGTCCCTTGATATTTTCATACCAAGTATCCTCTTTGCAGCACCTAAATCTTTCATTGGAAAAGATTTGGACAACTCCTCTTTTAGGTCTTTGATGTCCTGCATGTTAGCACTTGCAATCAACATGTCATCAACATACAACATTAGGATGATGAATTTCCCATCTCCCAAATTCTCCGTGTAGACGCAGTGATCCGAGCTGCATCTTGTGAATCCATGATCCAACATCCATCGATCAAACTTCAAGTACCATTGTCTTGATGCTTGCTTTAAACCATACAAGCTCTTCTTTAATGTGCAAACCATTTTCTCCTTACCTTTTACTTCATACCCCTTTGGTTGAAGTATGTAGATTTCCTCCTCTAAGTCACCGTGAGTGAATGCCGTATTTACATCCATTTGCTCGAGATTTAGATCACGAGCAGCCACAAGGCTTAAGAAAAGCCTAATTGAGTTCATTTTTACAACAGGAGAAAATATTTCATTGAAGTCAATAACTTTCTTTTGAGAAAAACCTTTACCACAAGCCTAGACTTGTACCTTTTCTTCCCACCTTCTTCTTCCTTTAGCTTGTACACCCATTTGTTTTGAAGTGCCCGCTTACCTTTAGGCAACTCAACCAACTTCCATGTTTGGTTGCGATGTAGTGAGTCCATCTCCACTTGCATGCTCTTCGTCCATTCTTCTTTGGATTCATGTTGCATAGCTTCTTCATATGATTCCGGCTCTCCAGAATCTGAGATCAAGAGATGGTTGAAGGAAGGAACAAACCTTTCTGGAGGTCTACTTGCTCTTGTAGATCTTCGGGGAATAGGTTGAGGCTCCTCATTTGGTTGACGTTGTTGCACATTGTCACCGTTTGCAGTCCTTGAGTCTTCACCGTCCTCAACCTCCATGTACTCATCACCTGTTTCTTTTGTTTGTTTTCTTTCCAAGTAATCTTTGTACATATTTTGTTTGTTAAAAATTACATCCCTACTCCTTAAGATTTTACCATCTTCAGGATTCCATAGGCGATACCCAAAGTCTCCTTCTCCATAGCCAATGAAGAAACACTTTTTGGACTTTGCATCTAGCTTTGATCTTAGGCTTCTATCTATGTGCATGAAAGCCTCACACCCAAACACTTTGAGAAATGCATAATTCACCGATTTACTTGTCCATGCCTCTTCTGGAACTCCCCCATCCAATGCCGTTGAGGGTGACCAATTGATTAAGTACACAGACATACTTACAGCTTCCGCCCAAAGCTCAAGCGGTAGGCCTGCATGTAGCCACATGCTTCGTGCTCGTTCCATGATTGTCCTATTCATCCTTTCTGAAATCCCATTTTGTTGAGGTGTCCTTGGGGTTGTCCTTTGCCTCCGAATGCCATTGCTAGCACAAAAGCTTTCAAAAGCTTGGCTGCAATATTCGCCTCCATTGTCGGATCTGAGGCATTTAACCTTGGTACCTGTTTCATTCTCCACAAAGGCTTTCCACCTTTGAAATATGGAAAATACATCGGATTTATTCTTCATGACATAAACCCATGTTTTTCTAGTCGCATCGTCTATGAATGTTACATAGTACAATGAGCCACCAAGTGATGGTGTACTTGCACGACCCCAAACATCAGAATGAACCAACTCAAGTTTTTTATTTTTTCTTTCATTTCCTGATTTTTGAAATTTTACCCTTTTTTGTTTACCATAAATACAATCTTCACAGAACTCTAAGTCCACTTCTTTCAAACCTGGTAGAAGCTTCTTTGTTTGAAGGATTTGCATTCCTTTGGCACTCATATGCCCAAGTCGGTAGTGCCACACCGCACTGCCAACTTCTGTAGTTGCTGCACAAGCTGAAGGTTGCGTGCTAACAGTACACAAGTAAAGTGTACCGACTTTTTCACCCTTGGCAACCACCAAAGATCCCTTTGAGATCTTCCACCGTTTGTTTCCGAATGCAATGTTGTGACCTTCATCGTCCAATTGTCCTGTAGAGATCAAATTTTTGCAAAGAGAAGGAACATGCCTAACATCTTTAAGCTTCCATTCATTTTCGTTAGCAGTTTTGACAGAAACTGTACCTTTGCCGACAACTTCACAAGCTTCATCATCTCCCAAGTATACATACCCAAAATTACCTTTGGTGTAGTCTTGGAAATGTTGCTTGTGTGGTGTCGCATGGAATGAAGCCCTGGAATCTACTATCCAGGAATTAGACACATTGTCTAATGAGAGAATTAGAGCATCTTGCTCTACTTTACCTGCCACATTGGCCTCCGATGTTGGCTTGTTGTCTTAAGACTCTATCTCCTTCTTCTTCTTGGACCAGCAATCCTTCTTGACGTGGCCCTTCTTGACGTGGCCCTTCTTGCCGCAGTTCCAACATTCAAGAACTGACTTTGTGAGTGACTTGCTCCGCCTTGAGCGATCACGACCCTTTTGTTGTTTGAACCTCTCCTTAAGCCTTCCTCTTGTTTCCACTGATAGCTAGCTTGAGGACCTCCCTTCTTGAGCAAGAAAAGAGAAACCTTGTGCTCTGATACCAATGTAACATTTAATGGCCTAATAACTTGTGTGTAGCGGAAATTAACACGAACATAGTGGGCATTTCATTAGAATAGATTCCTAATGAGAATTACAAGAGTGCTTGGGTGGAGAGAGCAACAAAAAGCATAACACCTAGTTAGATAGCATCAACAATACTTTCAAAAGAGAGAGAAATTAAGCTATTGAAAACAGTTGAGGACCGGATTTTCATGGAGCCGGTCCCCCCTCCAAAAGGTTTTGTATTATGGTTTCTCCCATCAAGAGAGACATTGTACAATACAATTCTTTGTGTTCCTTCAAGACTAGCTAGTGCAATGAAGATGAAAGCTTCATGCACTAAGCAAAACACTTAGCAAAAACAACTTTAATTATCCTCGTTCTCAGACCCAAGACCTCACACACCTTCGAAAATGGTGAAAGCTAGCAGGGTATGAGAGTAGATTGAGAGGAAGAAGGAGTATCTTACGAGAAAGATGTACATCTCCTCACATAATCACTCATATTAGCATAGCTTTAGCTTAGTAATTAGCTTGGTAGAGGAGATGAGCATGCATTGAAGCTTGGCTCTTGGTTGGATTTGCATCCACAAGCCAAGAGTGTGTTGATGTAGGCTTCTATCTCACAAGCTTGGAGTAGGTGATGAGCTCTCCATTAAAGCTTGGGAAGATATAGTCTTCTCTTTATTCACACATGAAATTGTGTGAGTGTGTGTGTGATAATGCTTTGCAAAAATCACCCCCTCTCTCTCTTGGGCGAGCCCTCTTGCTATTTGCTCTTGCTCCAGCCTCATTGGCCCTCCCCAAGTCAAGCCAATGGCCATTAAGCAGCATAAGTGATAGCCTTTTGACATGTGTCCCCCTTTCCCCTTTTGTGAGAGCTTTAGGTAATTTAATAATTAAACTAAACTCTCATTGGACCCCTTTGCCTCCTGGCCAATAGGAATCAGGCAAGCCATTGGGCTACTGAATGCTCATTGGACCCCTTGGGAGACTGCCCAGTAGTCTTCTAGGAGACTTAATTCTCATTGGTTCTTTTATTAAGTGTTTTTAAATTAATTAAACTAGATTTAATCTAGCATAATTCTCATTGGTCCACCTCCAAGGCCATCCAATAGGAATTGGGCACACCTTGTGGGCATCTGGGCTAGGGAGTTGACATGTGTCCCTAATTCCCTTTGTGTAAAGGGAGCCTTTGTGTGTGTGTGTGTGACTTTCTCTCTCATCCCCTACTCCCAAGGCTCGCCCCCTCCTATGTAGGGATTTGAAAAGACTTTTCGGTCACACACAAAGCATCCAATTTCCCCTAGGGTTGTCCTTTGGACACAACCTTTGAATTTTGGAACCTTAGCATTTTGGAAGTCTTAATGGGCTGAACCTTAGGGTCTTTTTAGCCCATTGTTGCACATGGCTCTTTTGCAGATGGCCCCCCTTTTGGATCCCTATTTTCCCTCCTTTGGACCCCTACAGTGGCCGGTCTGCTAGCTTAACCAATATTCTAGCTTTTTCTCCCCTGGCACTTCAATGATCAGTTTAATATGAGAAAATCATTTAGGAGAATTAGATATTGATTATTATGACACGTTTGATGGCTGAGGCCATTCAACAATGTCTTGAACTTTAGCAAGGTCCACTGAGATTCCTTCATGCAAAACAATAAAAACCAAATCCTAAATCCTTGGAGTGAAAAATGAAAACTTGCTCATCTTTGCATATAGTTTGTGTTCTCGAAGAATATCCAACACCTTTTTCAGGTGGTCTTCATGTTGTTCTTCATCCTTTGAGTAGATTAGAATATCATCAAAGAAGACAAGAACAAAGTCATCTAGGTACGGCCTGAAAATATCTTGCATCAATCTATTGAATTTACCTGGAGCATTAGTCAGACCAAATGACATTACTATAAACTCAAAATGTCCATAACGGGTGTTGAAAGCTGTCTTTGGAATATGTGATTCCTTTATTCTGATTTGATAATAACCAGATATTAGATCTATCTTTGAGAAGACCTTGGAATCATGTAGTCTGTCCAAAAATTCATCGGTTCATGGGATAGGATAGTTGTTCTTAACTGTTACTTGGTTTAGTCCTTGTAGTCAATGTAGAGTCGTAAAGTTGCATCTTTCTTCTTATGAAGAGAACTGGAGCTCCCTAACTTGATTTACTCGGTCTGTCACATTAACCAATATCTAATTCTCCTAAATGATTTTCTCATGTTAAACTGATCATTTAATATGGGGAAGTGCCAGGGGAGAAAAAGCTAGAATATTGGTTAAGCTAGCACACCGGCCACAGTAGGGATCCAAAGGAGGTAAAATAGGGATCCAAAGGGGGGGCCATCTGCAAAAGATCCATGTGCAACAATGGGCTAAAAAGACCCTAAGGTTCAGCCCATTAAGACTTCCAAAATGCTAAGGCTCCAAAATTCAAAGGTTGTGTCCAAAGGTCAACCATGGGGGAATTGCATGCTTTGTGTGTGTCAAAAAAATATTTACAAATCCCTACTTAGGAGGGGGCGAGCCTTGCTTGTAGGGGATGAGAGAGAAAGCCACACACACACACACACACACACACACACACACACACAAGATCCCTTTACAAAAAGGGAATGAGGGACACATGTCAGCTCCCTAGGCCAGATGCCCACAAGGTGTACCCAATTCCTATTGGATGGCCTTGGAGGTGGACCAATGAGAATTAGGCTAGAGTAAATCTAGTTTAATTAATTTAAAAACACTTAATAAAAGAACCAATGAATACTATTGGACAGTCTCCCAAGGGGTCCAATGAGCATTCAACCGCCCAATAGCTTGCCTGATTCCTATTGGCCAGGAGGCAAAGGGGTCCAATGAGAGTTTAGTTGAACTATTAAGTTACCTAAAGCTCTCACAAAAGGGAAAAGGGGGACACATGTCAGAAGGCTATCACTTATGCTGCTTAATTGTCATTGGCTAGCCCTAAGGAGGTCCAATGAGAGGATAGCAAGAGCAAATAGCAAGAGGGGTCGCCCAAGAGAGAGAGAAGGCTGATTTTTGGAAGGCATTATCTCACAGACACACACACACAATCTCATGTGTGATGTAAAGAAGACTCTCTCTCCTTCTCAAGCTTTAATGGAAAGCTTACCACCTACTCCAAGCTTGTGAGAAGGGAGGCCTACACCAACAACTCTTGCCTTTGTGATGCAAATCCAACCAAGAGCCAAGCTTCAATGCATGCTCATCTCCTCTACCATGCTAATTACTAAGCTAAGCTATGATGATATGAGTGATTATGTGAGGAGATGTACATCTTTCTCGTAAGAATACTCCTACTTCCTCTCAATCTAATCTCATACCCTGCTAGCTCTCACGATCTTTGAAGGTGTGTGAAGTCTTGGGTCTGAGACCGGAGATAATTGATGTTGTGTTTGCTAAGTGTTTTGCTTAGTGCATGAAGCTTTCATCTTCATTGCACTAGCTAGTCTTGAAGGAACACAAAGAACTGTATTGTACAATGTCTCTCTTGATGGGAGAAACCATAATACAAAGCCTTTGGAGGGGGGACCGGCTCCATGCAAATCCGGTCCTCAACTATTGTCAATAGTTTAATTTCTGTATCTTTTGAAAGTATTGTTCATGCTATCTGACTAGGTGTTATGCTTTTTGTTGCGCTCTCCACCCAAGCACTCTTGTAATTCTCATTAGAAATCTATTATAATGAAATGCCCACTATGTTCATGCTAATTTCCGCTACACACAAGTTTTTAGGGCATTAAAGGTTGCATTGGTATCAGAGCACAAGGTTTCTCTTTTCTTGATCAAGAAGGGAGGTCCTCAAGTGAGCTATAAATGGTTGGTATTATTAATTGCCTGTGAGTAAGTAGAATAGGGATTTTTCAGCCTTGCAGTGTGTCTGCCTTTGTGCAGTTAACGGGGCATCACCGTTGAGAGCTATGGTCGTTATAGTGGAGTACTACGGGGCTTGCCTACGGCTTAACCACTATTGAGCTATTAGAAGGTTGACAAGAGCCGGTGCTGTTTTGGTGTTGAACGACCCTCTCTTCTATTCCTTGCAATTAATGGTATTCGAGCCACGGGTACAATAGCTTGAGTGCTTTTTCTAAAGGGGTAAAGAGGAGTAGCAACTAGGGCTTGAAGTGCCAAAGTACACCTAAAAGTTGTTAGAATGGCTCACAATAGTAAAGAGAGTGAAATTAATGTTGATAACTTTGATTTTGCTAATAAGAAAGCTACTAATGATGCTCCGATGCTTGTTAACTATCTTGTTTCTAGGCTTCAACAAGCCATGGGCAATCCATCTCTCCAAAGTGAAGTGCAACGGCAGCTCCGTGCTCATGGGATTCTCCAAGCTCATCACCATGATGAGAGAACACCTAGGAAGCCTCCTTGTGAGACTTCCAAAAGAGGTCTCTCTCCGATTCGGGAGGAAGAAGAGAATCCATACGAAGGGCTCAAGAATTTACTTCTTGATGATGCATCTACACCAAAGGAACGAGAAAGAAGTGAGTCTCCCGCCACCTCGGCGGAGATGGCTCCAGGAAGACGGCGGGCTAAACGCTATCCCTCACCACCAAAGCGGAGAAGACCATCGCACCCTTCTCCACACCATAATTCAAAGAGGGATGATAAAAGGCAAGAGAAGAAAAAGATGAGAAAGAGGACACCCTCTTGTCCATATTCTTCTTCCTCTTCCTCTTATGAAAGTGATGGTGAAGACGACGAAGATTAAGACAAGAAAAAGGCGAGAAAGAGGTCACCCTCTTCTCCACCTTCCTCAAATTCTTCACCTTCTGAAGAAAGTGATGGTGCAACCTTTGAACCATCAAAAAGAAGAGGCCATAGGAAATCCTATGCCGCATGGAAGAGGTCGTCCAAGCTCAAGAAGTTCAAAGAGGGAGGGAAGAGTATCTCTTTCCTTACCTATGATGGCACCTTTGGTGCTACAGACAAAGTCTTGGCCTTTATCCAACAATTTGATGCGGAGTTTGGAGATGAGGGCTTCACGGAGTCCTCTAAGCTACGCCATGTAGCTATGCACTTTCAAAAGTCCGCTAGACAATGGTGGTCTAGCCTACGAGCCAACGGTGAAGCTCCACAAACATGGAAATCTTTAAGAGCTTCCATTATGAAGAAGTTTTTGGCCACCAATGCCAAAGACAAAGTACTCACCGAATGGCAAAGCTTAAAGCTCTCTCCCTATGAATCCATCCACAAAAATATAGACAAGTTTTGGGACCTACAACTCAAAGCCACTGTCTTCAAAAAGATGGATTTTGGAGAGAAAAAGCAACAATTTTGTGCGGGCTTAACCGAAGAAATGGCGGAGTATGTCAACTCCCAAAGGCCATGTACCATATCGGCGGTAATACACCATACTATGGTGGCCTCTCGAATCAATTTCCAAACGGGGGCTAAAAGAAATAATAAGCCCACAGAAAACAAGGGTTCCAATGAGCCTAATGGGAAGGACAATGTCCAAAAGTCTCCTAAGGGCAACTCCAACAAAGCTAAAGAGAAGGGAGTTTACAAAGGTAAAAACAAACTCTCTCTTGAAGAGCTTGAGTGTTATGGCAAGGATAACCGGTGTTTCAAATGCGGAAAACAAGGGCATGCGTACCGCGTTTGTCCCCAAAAGAACAACCGCCAAGATCCTCCTAGAGCTACCTTGGTTGAAATCCAAGAGGAGGAGACTCACCAAATTCACCACAAAGGATCTCCTCTATGCCATGCTTGGGAAAAGGTAAGAGAACATGATGCTTTTATTCTCTTTGACCCTGGTTCTACTCACAATTATATATATATAGAGTTGGCCACCAAGCTAGGCATACAAGCCTATGAGATGGGAGATGTTTTACCCGCAGATAGTGCTTTCAAGGGGCAAGAATCTTCAGTCACTCCCTTAATCGAGAAATTGAGGCTTCATGTCCAAAGCTATGTGGACAAAGAGGAGTTCTTTATCTCTCCTCTCAAGCATGAGGATGTAATCCTAGGGGCACCATGGTTTGATCGCCTGGCTGCCAATGTTAAATTCCCTGAAAGGAGAATCTCCTTTAAGTTCAGGGAAAAAGACATGTATATAGATGCTAAGGAAATGGGTAACACTATCCCCATTGTACATACACCAGCTTTCAACAAGTCATTAAAGAGCTCTATTTCCATGTACATGATTTTTGTTAAAGATTCTCAAAATGAACCTAATGCTTTAGCAAAAGAAAATAAAAGCAACCAAAAGGAATTAGAGTTATCCAATTTTCTCAAGGGGTTTCAAGATGTCTTTATTGACGACATCCCTTGTGAGCTACCTCCTAAACGAGGTAATGATGACCATGCAATTGAACTTCTTCCAGGAAGTTCACAGCCTAACAAACCTCCTTATAGAGTTTCTCAAGCTCAACAAGAGGACATTATGCGGCAAGTGCATGAGTTAGTTGAGAAGGGTATGGTTAGGCCTAGCTCATCTCCATTTTGCTCACCTGTTCTATTAGTGCAAAAGAATGACGGCACATATCGTATGTGTGTCGACTATAGAGCACTAAATAGGATCACTATCAAGAATAGTTTTCCTGTTCCACGGGTAGAAGACCTATTCGATAAGCTACAAGGATCGACCTAATTCAATAGGATTGACCTAAAAAGTGGCTATCATCAAATAAGGATAGTTGATCAAGACATTGTAAAGACCGGATTTCGCACCACATTTGGTCTTTACGAATACATTGTCATGCCTTTTGGCTTGACCAATGCACCAGCCACATTCAACCGCTTGATGGAGAAGCTATTCAGGCCTCATCGAACCTTCACTGGAGTGTTCTTTGATGATATTATCATCTACTCTAATTCATTAGACGAACACAAGCAACACCTCCAAGTAATATTTCAAGTTTTAAGAGAGGATAAACTTTATGTTAATCGAAAGAAAAGTGAATTTTTCTTGCAAGAGATTCAGTATTTAGGTCACATTATCTCTCAAGATGGCATCCAAATGGATCCATCAAAGTTAGAGGTAATAAAAGGATGGCCTAAACCAAAGAATCTTCATGAACTAAGAAGCTTTATAGGTACGTGTGCATACTATAGACGTTTCATAGAAAAGTTATCACAAATTGCGGGACCATTACATGTCCAAACAAAGAAAAGCGTTAGGTATATATGGTCTGCTAAGGAGAACAATGCTTTCGAAAAGCTTATCTCTCAACCTGTGCTTACACTACCGGATTTCTCAAAACCATTTGAGGTCCAATGTGATGCTTGTGGATTGCCTTGGAGCTGTTTTGCTCCAAGAAGGGCACGCCAAAGGCTATGAAAGTCGAATGCTCGACCCTGTTGAGCAAGCTCTAGGCATATATGAAAAGGAACTCCTTGCAATTCTACATGCCTGAGACTCATGGAAGCACTATTTATTGGGGAATCCTTTCATTCTGCGAACGGATCACCAAAGTCTTGAGTACTTCATGACGCAGACCAAGCTCTCCGACAAACAAATGAGGTGGGAAAATTTCCTTTCGCAATTTCATTTTCATATTGCTCACATTGCTGGCAAGCATAATCAAGTAGCTGATGCACTCTCAAGACGGCCGAGAGTGAATGCGGTTTCCATATCAACTCACAATGATCTATCTTCAATGATAGCTGAGTATGATATTGATCCCAATTTTAGAGATGTGATTTCAGCCCTTGCATTAGGGAAGAAAGAAGAACCATTTACTTTACAAGATGGTTATCTTCTCTACGAAAATAGACTATGTCTTACTAACGCACTACGTGAGAAAGTAATGTATGAATCTCATGCTCCACCTTATGCGTGGCATAGAGGGATTCAGTCTACCTTAAAGGGAATTGAAACATATTTCTATTGGCCTACCATGAAAGTGAACATACAAGATTATGTTTCTAAATGTGTGGTATACCAAAAGACAAAATTTGATAGAGGGAAGCAACTTGGATTGCTTCAACCCTTGCCAATCCCTAATTCACCATGGGAGAGCATATCCATGGATTTTATCTTTGGATTGCCTAAGTCTATCCATGGGAATACAAGAATATGGACGATAGTAGAGAGGTTCAGTAAACAAGCTCATTTTATACCTGCCAAAAAGACTATCAAAGCCCATCAAATGGCAACCCTCTCCATTTCACAAATTTTCAAGTACCATGGCTTGCCAATATCCATAGTGTCGGATAGAGATCCGAGAATGAATAGTAATTTCTGGAAGGGTCTCTTATAGAATTTAGGGACAAGGCTAAACTTCTCTTCGGCCTATCATCCACAAACGGATGGTCAAAGTGAAATAGCTAACTTAACAATTCTCGATCTACTAAAAGCCTATGTAACGGACGTAGATCAAAGATCCCAATGGGAGAAGTACTTACCCTTAGTGGAGTATGCTTACAATACACTGTACATACTTCCACGGGAAAAGCACCTTTCGAGGTTATTGAGGGACGATAAAAAAGTCCCTTGCTACTTAAGGTACATGGGAAGATCTTCGCTGCAGATGAGTATAGCCGAGACCTACAAGAATATTTTCAAAAGATTAAGGATGCTATCTCTATCTCACAACAAAGGCAAAAGGCTGCTGCTGACAAGCATAGAACAACCCAAGCCTTTAAAGAAAATGATTGGGTCTTATTTAATTTTCCCAAGGCTCGATTAAGGCACACGACGGGCAAGAATCCTACGGGACACCAAAAGTACCATGCTAAACTAGCAAAAAGGTACTATGGTCCCTTCCAAATTCTTAGGCCAATCAATGAGATGGCCTATCAACTCAATTTGCCCAATCATTGGCTCATACAAAATGCTTTCCATGTGAGCCTATTAAAATCTTACAAAGGAGAGCCACCTCAAGAACCAACTATTGAAGACCCACCAGAGATGGAGGACCAAGAAGAGGTGCTGCAGCCCGAGTCCATTCTCCGACATGAAGACAAGGTACTAAGAGGCGGTAAGACTATACGATATCTTATTAAGTTTAAGAATTATCCTTTTGAAGATGCTAGATGGATGCAAGGCATACAATTAAAGGATAACCTAAACCTTGTCAATGCTTACAATGCTTCCCAAGAGTAAGCAAATGTAAAAAATGTTAAAAATGAACAAAGTTTTTGTCTTATAAGACTCTCTTTTTCTTTATTGTGCACAAAAATGAAGTAGTATGCATGCTTAGATCAAGTTTGCGGAGACGACGTTTCCCAAACACCAAGTAGAGCTTGTCACTCTACTATGGAAGATTGATAGGACTAATGTCCAGACATGCTTGCGGTAGCCTCAATCTCTCAAGCACCAAATGGACTAGTCATCCATTGTGGAATGATGTCGTAGGGTAACATAGGGATCCTCTTCCCGCTAAGAATAGGACTCATGAATATGCTTTATCTTCTCTACACCATAGTCAAGGACGACTATGATTTCAAGAGAGAGGTAATGCCATAATAATCAATATCTAATTCTCCTAAATGATTTTCTCATGTTAAACTGATCATTTAATATAGGGAAGTGCCAGGGGAGAAAAAGCTAGAATATTGGTTAAGCTAGCAGACCGGCCACAGTAGGGATCCAAAGGAGGTAAAATAGGGATCCAAAGGGGGGTCCATCTGCAAAAGAGCCATGTGCAACAATGGGCTAAAAAGACCCTAAGGTTCAGCCCATTAAGACTTCCAAAATGCTAAGGTTCCAAAATTCAAAGGTTGTGTCCAAAGGTCAACCATGGGGGGATTGGATGCTTTGTGTGTGTCAAAAAAGTCTTTACAAATCCCTACTTAGGAGGCGGCGAGCCTTGCTTGTAGGGGATGAGAGAGAAAGCCACACACACACACACACAAGCTCCCTTTACACAAAGGGAATGAGGGACACATGTCAGCTCCCTAGGCCAGATGCCCACAAGGTGTACCCAATTCCTATTGGGTGGCCTTGGAGGTGGACCAATGAGAATTAGGCTAGAGTAAATCTAGTTTAATTAATTTAAAAACACTTAATAAAAGAACCAATGAGAATTAATTCCTCTAGAAGACTATTGGACAGTCTCTCAAGGGGTCCAATGAGCATTCAGCAGCCCAATGGCTTGCATGATTCCTATTGTCCAGGAGGCAAAGGGGTCCAATGAGAGTTTAGTTGAATTATTAAATTACCTAAAGCTCTCACAAAAGCGGAAAGGGGGACACATGTTAGAAGGCTATCACTTATGCTGCGTAATTGTCATTGGCTAGCCCTAGGGAGGTCCAATGAGAGGATAGCAAGAGCAAATAGCAAGAGGGGTCGCCCAAGAGAGAGAGGGGCCTGATTTTTGGAAGGCATTATCATACACACACAAACACACACACACACACACAATCTCATGTGTGAAGTAAAGAAGACTCTCTCTCCTTCTCAAGCTTTAATGGAAAGCTTACCACCTACTCCAAGCTTGTGAGAAGGGAGACCTACACCAACAACTCTTGACTTTGTGATGCAAATCCGACCAAGAGCCAAGCTTCAATGCATGCTCATCTCCTCTACCATGCTAATTACTAAGCTAAGCTATGCTGATATGTGTGATTATGTGAGGAGATGTACATCTTTCTCGTAAGAATACTCCTACTTCCTCTCAATCTACTCTCATACCCTACTAGCTCTCACGATCTTTGAAGGTGTGTGAGTTCTTGGGTCTGAGACCGGAGATAATTGATGTTGTGTTTGCTAAGTGTTTTTCCTGAGTGCATGAAGCTTTCATCTTCATTGCACTAGCTAGTCTTTAAGGAACACAAAGAATTTTATTGTACAATGTCTCTCTTGATGGGAGAAACCATAATACAAAGCCTTTTGAAGGGGGGACCGCCGGCTCCATGCAAATCCGGTCCTCAACTGTTGTCAATAGTTTAATTTCTCTTTCTTTTGAAAGTATTGTTCATGCTATCTAACTAGGTGTTATGCTTTTTGTTGCTCTCTCCACCCAAGCACTCTTGTAATTCTCATTAGGAATCTATTCTAATGAAATTCCCACTATGTTCATGCTACACACAAGTTTTTAGGCCATTAAAGGTTACACGGTCTAATAAATCCTTATTCTATAAGTTGACAAAGTTGCTCCTTCAATTCAATGGCCTCTGGTAGTGCCATTTTATAAGGTCTCTTTGACATTGGCTCACTTCTTGGAAGAATCTCTATCTCATGATCAATCTCTTGATTGGGAGGAAGAGAGGTGAGATCTTCAAGGAAGACATCTGAATATTCATGAAGCCAAGAGGGTTTTGTAATGCTTGATTTCAAATCCATCTTGTTCAGCTTGACCACAAATATTTGTTGTCCAGCCTTCATACCTTTGAGTAGACGGTTGGCTTTAACTAATTGAATCTTTGGAATACCATTCTTTCCCTGTACTTTGACTTGCTTTGCTTGACTATCTTTAAAGCTCATACTACCTAGGCCACAATGGATGCTAGCCTGATTCTTAGATAACCAATCCATCCGAAGAATTCCATCATACATCCCAACTGGTAAGGTTCCAAAGAAATCTGAAGAGCATGTCCTCCTAGTTCAAAGTCAAGGGTTCCCACAGAATATCGTGATACCACAGTTTTTCTATTAGCCAATTCTATTGTCATGGGTTTAGCTTGTTTTTTATTCAGGTTCAACTTTAGTAAGCATTTTGGGGATAGAAAAGAATGAGTACTGACACAATCGATGAGGAGGTTAAAAGGCTTACCTTGATGGATTGCTGGTGTTTGAATAAGAGAAAATTTCCTTTGGGTTCCAGGGTTGTCAATAGCTACATAAAATTCTTGCTCTCTCTTCTTCTTCACCAAGGGTAGGCTCTTCTATGACTACATGTGCATGTGCATTCCTTCCTTGACCACTTCCAAAGTCTCTGGCTGCGCTTCCTCATCCTCTACCTCGTCCACCACCTCGTCCATTGTTATTTCCAAAAGGGCAGTGTCTTTGATCTACTTCAATTGTTGTTGCTGCTCTACTCCTCAGACATGGACATCTGTTCTGATAATGTCCCAACCCTCCACATTCAAAGCATTGAACATCCGAGCGTGAAGGGTTTTGAGCATTAGTAGCATAAGCTCTTTGTGGTTGTCCAATATTATTGGGAAGCCTTATTGGTCATCTCGCTCCATTGAAACTTTGATTTTGTTCAACTCTCCTTCTAACCCCTTGCTCCTTCATTAAGGGCTTAGCTTGTAGTAAAGCATCTTGCACAGTAGTAGGTTTCATGGATTCTAATCCCGAGCTGATTGGTTCTCTTAAACCTTGACAAAAACGGGCTACCTGCTGCTCTATGGTCATTGGCGGAGCATAACGCCTAAGCCTTACAAACTTTAAGTAGTACTATTCCAAGGTTAAACTATATTGCTTCAAGCTAAAGAACTCATTTATCTTCAATGCTTCCTGTGCAGGAGGTAAGTATCTTTTCTTCAGTGCCCGTTTAATTTCCCTCCAACTCTGGGAGTTCTCCAATACTCCCATGTCACGACAATGTTGTTTCCACCATAATTTTGCTTTACCAGAGAGGAGAAACATCCCTAACATCGCTTGATTTGCAAGTGCAGTCTTTGCAGCCAAGAAGTAATCATCCATAGCTTCAATCCATACTTCTGTATCCTTCTCAATAACAACACCCTCTCATTTAAAAGAAGGTGGTTGCATTTGTTTCAACAATAAATTCTTCTCCTGAATCTCCGTATAGATAGCATCGTTCTAAGAGTTTTCCATTATAGGAGTGATTTGAGGATCTCCTGAGTGTACGCATGTATTATTGTTAATATTCATAATACTCAAAACAGTAGGGTATTTTCTAGACTTAGACTTATCCAGTCCACTAAAAGTTCAACCACATAACTTTACCAATAGTGACTTACCCAGTCTATTAAAACTTAACCATATTTCAGTCCATCAAAACTCAGTCACCAGTCATGACTTACCCAACCCATCAGAACTTAGTCACATGACTTAACCAGTCATGACTCTTGTTAATCACACGACTTAACTAGTCATACAATTTCTTTGAAGAAAAACAGCTCAATCAAATGACTTAACTAGTCAACAATCTTTTGAAGCAAAAAATTACTATTCATAACTCATCAAAAAGCCATATAAGGGTCTACAAAAGATCTTTCCATGAGAATATATAATAGAGGTTTCAACCATAACTATGGTACGCATCAACTGAAATATCACAATGTATCCGTGATTCTGGTAATGGATATAAACAACCATCCACACAATGAATCCCGATGTAACTACTAAAACCTTTTAACCTAAGGCTCTAATATGGAGGTCCCCAACCCCGAGAAGATTCGGGCGCTTTGATAGATGGCCTTCCTTTATTCTCCTTTTCCATTGACAACACCCTACTCTGTTTCCACAAAGTAGAGATACAAGCAACAGAAGAGAGGAAGTTCTCTATCCATCATTTAGGTGGTTGTAAGGGTCATACGTCACAAGCCACGTCGATAAATCTAAGATTCTAATGAAGCTGTTTCCTAGCATAAAGATGAAATCCCATTGACATATTTAGAATCCATAAACAACACCTTTTTCCCCACGTTTAAGAAGCACGATCGCCATCCATAAACCATAAATATGATATGAGACTTAGTTTAAATTAAATAGTCATCTTGTGTCACGTAGATTTGGGCCATCTCGAATCTTGGCACAATGAGTCTCTAATTTCACTTCTCTTAATAAGAGGGAGTGGAGAGTTTCTTACTAATCGAGACCACCCATCCTTGACTGGCAACCTGAGCTAGCCCCCACTTTCCACCCCACACTCACACTTTTTAGCCTGTTCTCTAATTACTACCACACTATTCCACATACACAAATAATATTCTTTTCTTAGGCACAGGTTCTTTCATCCAGCCCTTCAAACATCACCAAAACATTTCTTTCTCAAACATGGTCTACTGAAGACAATCCTATATTTCCACAAAAATGAATCTTTCAGTTGTTCTTAAGAGTTTTCCGCTACCCGTGGACTTTCTCTGTCTAACCAACGGAGCCTTTGCAAAGGATTTACTTATTCGGTAACTGCAAAATGCACATACTTTCCTAGTCGCTAACTGCAAGGGAGTATGTTTCTAACCGCAAGGCATCCTGCTAACCGCAAGGTAACTTGCTAATCGCAAGAGACAAAAAGAGAGGTGATAACCTCAACTTAATCTTCGCTAACCGCGGAATCACCTTGCTAACCACGAGTTCCATCTGGAAACAAGATATTCTTTCAGCAATTGTTTTCTTTATGTGATTTCTCAAACAAGATTAACTAACTTCTAATATCATGCAGAAATAGTTTATCAAACAATAATCATAAATCAAACAATTCCTTCTCTACTCTTTGAAATCATATGCTTGTTTCTTGTGATATAATCATATTTTTTGACAGTTTAAGGAATTCTTAGGTTTGACTTACTGGTCATCATGTATAACGATGCAGAGTTATAAATTCATCTTACCGGATTAGCAACACGTTTGACTACCTCTCGTGGTTGAGGTTGGACGGCTTTGACTTCTTCCGCAACCAATACCTCCGCTTGAGCAGCATTTGGAGTAGTTGATGCGTTCCTTTGCATCTTTCTTGGAGGTGGAGCGACATGAACGTCCTTTGAGCTTCGAGTCACTCATTTCAGGGCCATTGTATCGCGAAAGAGAAAGGAGAAAGTTGAGAAAGAGAACTTAAGAATTTGAGAGGCAACACGATGATGGTAGAGAAAGAAGTTGGAGATGGAGATGGCTTGAGGGTAAGATCTTGAGGAGGAGAGGTTGATGGAGAGAGGTAACTCCGACGTCAAGGCAAGAGGGCTTTCGCTTTTGAGTGTGTGTGTCCTCAAAGTGAAGGGAGAGGGGTCTTTATATAGGCTCTCAAGTCCAACTAAGAATAGAGGGAGGAAGGAGAGATAAGTTCGCGCACGTTCACGGCTGTTTTTTTGTTTTGTTTTTTAGACATGGATTTTGATGCACGATTTTGAACCTCTTAGATGAAACTTGGTTTTTCAGACTAAGCTCCTTCTCTCTTTCTTTCCTAAAAGTACTCCTTCTACTCCTCCTCTAAAATTACTCCTCCTTTCCTAGAATTACTCTCTCTTTCTAAAAGAGTCAACTCTTATCTTTAGATACAATCTTGAGGCTTAAGTTTCCCATCAACCTTATTGTTTTCAAGTGAATAAGGGTCATGATTAATAGTTCTTTGATCCGATCGTTCCATTAAAATGCTCTTGGAATTAATAAAATGCAAACCTCAAATATTTGCAAAGTAAATGAAATACTTTTATTGAAAAATGTTGGGTAGATTACATTATTTGTAGGATTCTTAGGACAATCTTAAGGATAATGTCTACTTTTTGTGTCACATTGCATGTAATAAGCTTCAATTGCCTTAGTTTTCTTATCAAGCTCTATGAAATCATGTTTCCAATTATCATCCGCTCATCCAGAGTTGTGGCAATTTCTCATTCTCAATTTAGGCATTTGTTTCATCATGGGTGGCCTAGCTCCCTAGTTTGCAATAAAATACATAGGTGTTGCCTCTAGAGGTGCCCGATAAATTGGTTCCACCATAGTAGTTTGTGGTTGAGTGTCCCCTTCTTCCTCTACTACCACAATTGATGACCTACCTTCATTGTAGGATGTGATCGATACTATGGCCTGGTCCTCCACTTGTCCTTCAGGATGCATGTACTTGATTGGTACAACGTTGTTTCCTAGAAGGGGTGGTTGCTGACCTAGCATGGGTTGTGGGGTCTCCATAACTATGGGTGGCTTTTGATTTGTCCCATGTTAGACAAAATCCATACAAATGTAGAGACAAATGCAAAATCCACCTAGTTCTTGCATTCTTATTGGCATATATTGGACATTTTCATCTTACTTTGTTTGATTATAGCACTAATTGGTCTCGTGGCTTGTTTATTTTTCCTCAATGGCACACCGCTTAGATGGCTTCATTGATCCCTTAGGTTTCCCTTGTGGTAGAACTTGTCCAAGCCCTCTCACTAGAAGAGAAACCAAAAGAGAACTTAGATGCCATGCTACAAGCCTACAAGGCAAGGCTAAAAAACATTCAAACAATAGAACAAAGATTGTTGACCTATCCACATCTTGAAATAGAAACAAAAAAATTTGAAATGTATAGAATCCTCGTAGAGACAACTCAAGCTCTAATGCAACCAAAAACATTGAAAATCCCTAAGCATGTAGTGTCTGTTCCCGAAAAGGACAAAGCAAGTGCACTAAAAGAAAACAACACAGATGAACTAATCAAACCAAGAAATGAAAGACCATTATATATGAGGGTAGTTGTAAACACAAATGAGGCCAAGTTTCACGAGATGCAGCCCATTCCTAAAGTGGACGAGCTGTGGCCACAATCCTTATGGGAAACAATCAAGAATAGAAAATACGGTAGTGCCATGCTCCAATCAGCACCAATCCTAGAGATCAACATGGACCATGAGATTTATCCTGGGGATATATAATCATTGTACAGAGATGCAAGGACAAAAGTTTTTGTGGTGAGTAAACCTGAAACTTTAAGAACATTACCTTCCTTTATAGGGAAACATGAGACGATATCCAAGGTGAGGGTTGTGCCATCTCAATGGAATCCAATTCCATAGATGAATTGACACAAAAAGCCTTCATGAATGGATGTTTTCCCCTATAAGATACACTATTACTCTTGCAAAACTTCTAAAAGGCAGACCACATTTATGGGGTCAAATGAGACAAAATCTTTAAAAAATGGGATTAAAAATCCCTACACAAAATAAACTTGTATATGAAATCATGGAAACAACTCAGCCAGAGAGACCAGAAGCAAAGCCTATACCAATGAATAAGGTAGGTGGCTATTTTGAAGGTGAAGAGTTGAACACCACCTTACCACTAGAGTTCAAGGGAGTTAAGACGATAACAATACTAGACAACGGAGTTGGAATAGCCATTGCTACAAAGGAAATCTGGGAGAAGTGGGGAAGACCAGCTCTCAGGAAAATGCAGATGAAATTGCAACTAGCAGACGGATTTGTAGAGAGACCCTTGGAAATGCTTGAACAAATTATTGTATCCTCGTGGAATCAAGTACGACCACATTTTTGTTGTGATAGACTTTGGAAAAAGAAACAACTTTGAGGTTATTTTGGGATGGTCCTTCATGTGTCAACATAAAATGGTTCAAGATTGGGGCTATGACGGCCTCTAATTACAACATAAGGGCATAACAATGAGGGTCAACACAAAGAACCATAGTTATAGAGATGTAAATTGAATCCGAAATGAAGATTTTGGTGTAGCTACGGATTCCAAAACACAATTGCCTTCTTGGTCGATGAAACAAACGCATGTTTGGATGTGCGGAGTATCTGAGTGTGGAAGCCTGGAAAAGGAAGATTGCATGTTAGAGAGCCTGTAAGTACTATCTAAAAGAGCCATTTTCAGAGGAATTATTTGAACCCTTTGGATGGGAACAGATACTGGCAATTCTAGATGTTTACGTAAATGAAATAATCTCTACAATATTTTGTGATAAGGATGGTTACAACATAGTTCCCTTCCAGATGGTGAATATCTTAGAACCAAAAGAGAAAACCAAAACAAAATAAACTAACAAAACAATCAATTGCAAACGAATGGTGGACAAAGTTTCTATTTGAGATCTTAGTCATGAGGAAGAGAACAAGTTCCATGATTTGTGGAGTGATGACTTAGGAAACGATGCTGAAGATGAACTCTTGAGTGGCTCAGGAAACAATGATGCACCAAAACTCAATGAGCCAATCTTCTACAAGTTTCCAAATTTTGAGAAGACAAAAGAGCTATCAAATCAGACAAACGAGGAAACAACGAAGTCAATTTGGAAAACCAATGCCTTGATTAATGACCAAAACATAGTATCTCATGCTCATGGGAGCAGATGACTATGTCCAAGACAGAATTTTCAAAAAACCATTGAAATCAACGACTTTTTGACCAAATTTAAAGAAGCGCAGTAAAAAGAAACCCAAGGACATAGCCAAAACATCAACAAAAATGTCCAAAACAAAACAAAAAAGAAAATACCAAAAGCTAAAATGAACATTAAAAGAGGTTTGGACAACTAAAACGGGAAGTGAAGAGGAGTCCAACGCGGAGAAATTTGACACATCCTCTCATTATAAAAAGTACACCATCCGAGACAAAAATTGTGATTGACCAGCCAATGAGAGAACTCAAGGAACCAGATACATCATACGATGGTCCTGAGAACACAAAAAGAATTGACCTAGCTGAACCATGAGAATAACTGAGACCAACGTACATAGCCACAGATCTAACAAAAAAGAAGAGAGGATTTTGATAACTACTGTTACCATATACATGTGGTAATGATGTGTGTGAACACATTAGGACCGATGGGGCATTTTTTCCCTCTTTAGGAGGTTTTTCCCCCCGAGCATTGTATATATGCCCATCACTCTAGGGCTATATATCTTTCCATTGCATACTAAGTAACACACTCTCTATTGTGTGCCTTGAGCTTCCTTCATCTTCTCCAAGCTGTGTGCGTTTCTCTGCAACCCTAATTCCAACAATTGGTATCAGAGCAGGTTGCATCCTCCCAGGCTTAGTCATCAGCTGCTCTAGCACATGCTTGCTCACTTTCTCCAATTTCAGTGAGCTTTGGCAAGCGTTCGCAGGTCGACCAAAATTTCGAGAAGGCTCGTACAGCTCAATTTTCTCAGATTTTTGATTCGGGCTCATTTCGGCCTCCGTTTCCACTACAAGCAGGTCTGCACAGGAAATTTCATCATTTTGTGCAAAATTTTTGTCAGTGCCATTTTCTGCATAACAGGTGCCTTACAGTCTTCTACGGTTTGTGCTATATAGCACATGTTGTTCTCACTCCGTTTCTCCTATTTTTGGGCAATTTTCACATCAGGTGCAACATTTTCCATGGCTAACAACAACAACACAGATGTGTTCAAGATGTTTGCTGCTGAGGACAGGTTGGATGGGGACAATTACCCTATGTGGGCTTATATGATGCAACACGTTCTTGTGTGAAAGGGCGTTTGGAATATTGTGCAGGGCATTGATGTAGGTCTTGGTTCTAAGGATGTAGGCGAGGTTGAGGATGTTGCAGGTCTTACTGCAAGGATTGCTGCTATTAGATTTGTTTTGCCTACGGTAGAACAAGCTCATTGGGATGTAAAGGATGCGCAAGCTCATGCAATGATTGCGTTGTCTGTGAAGCGCACCATTGTTCCTCACATCCGTTCAGTAAAATCTACAAAACAGGCTTGGGATATTTTGGCTGGTCTTTATGCAAGTCGCAATGAGGCTAAAATTGCTTTGCTGCGTAAAGAGTTGGAGTCGAAGATTATGCATGAGGAAGATGATATCGACACTTTCCTTGCTAGTGTCAAGGATATCAATGAGCAACTTATTTCTGTAGGTGAAGTCATTTCAGACAGTTCCCTTGTGCAGACTGTTCTTGATGCCTTACCACATTTCTATCAAAATTTTGCTAGTACTTGGAGACTGATGACCCAAGGAAATCCTGAAGTTTTCAAGTTTGATGCATTATGCACATTGCTGTTGCAAGAGTCACTTTCCCAAAAAAAAAGGACTAGGTAGTGTGCAGTTGAATAGGCTTTTATTGCTTCTCAAAGAAAGGGTGGTAACAGTAATGCAACCACTTCTTATGGTTCTGCTGCGAGTGGCAAAAATATTGTTCCTAATGCCTCTGCTGGCAACAATTTGTCTGGAAATTCTGGTGATAAGGGCAAAAAGAAGATGCATTGCCATTATTGTAAAGCTAATGATCACTTGATCAAGTCGTGTCCTAAGTTGAAGGCCAAAGAGGCTAAGAAGAAAGAGGGTGGTTCCACTACAAATGCTGGTTCCACTACAAATGCAGCCATTGTTGAGTCTTCTGTGAAAGGAGACTGTGTTGCTGATGTTGATGCAGAATGGGTTTTTAGCGCAGAGTGCACTTAAAATCCTGCTGTCCATGATGCATGCTTGTCAGTTGTTGCTGCAGATTCACATGTGTGGTATTTCGACAGTGGTGCTATAAAGCACATTACCTCACATCGTGAATTGTTCACCTCTCTTGAGTGTGTCTCTCATGGGAATTCAGTCACTTGTGCCAACAATGCCTCTTTTCCGGTTCAAGGAGTTGGAAAGATTGTGCTTACTGCTACAAATGGTAGTTCCTTCACACTTATTGATGCACTTTATGTACCTGGGATCAAGAAGAATCTCTTTTCTGTATCCGCACTTGCTAGACTTGGATTTGTAGCCAAATTTGTGGATAACAAATGTACAGTTCATGATCTCAGTTTTGGTGATGAAATTGTTGCATTTGGTCTTTTGTGTCGTGGGCTGTATAAGCTCACTTTGTATGACAAGTGTGGACAAAATTTTGCAAATGCTGTTGCAGATTTAAGGGCTATTTCATATGCAAAACTTTGGCATGCACGTTTTGGTCATCTGAATTTTCCCAGTTTGCTGCGTTTGTAGAAATTTGATATGCTTGCTTCTTTGCCGCCTCTTGAAGCACCTATCAAACATGTTTGTGAAGGCTGTATTTTGGGTAAGATGCAATGTTCTAAGTTTCCAAAGGATGGTTCAGTTAGGGCCACATGCAGGTTGCAGCTTGTGCATAGTGATGTTTGTGGGCACATGCAAACTCCGTCCTTGGGCAATTACTTGTACTTCGTGACTTACATTGATGACTACTCCAGGCATGCATGGGTATTTTTGCTTAAAGCAAAGTCCAAAGTTTTTATGTGCTTCAAACCATAGTATCGAAATGTACTATGGGCACCCTCCGTTCCGATCAAGGGGGGGAATATATGTCTCATGAATTTGATGCATTTTTGGCTAGTCGTGGGATAAAACACCAATGTACAGTGCCTTATACACCTCATCAAAATGGTGTTGCTGAGAGGAAAAATAGGTCACTGACGAAAATGGCACGATGTATGGTCAAAAGTCAAGCTTTGCCGCATTCTTTTTGGCTTGAGGCCATCATGTGTGCCACTTATGTACTTAATAGGTTTCCTACGAAAGCTTTGTAGTCTATTACTCCATATGAAGCATGGCATGATAGAAAGCCTTCTATTGAGCACATGCGTGTTTTTGGCTGTTTGGTATATGCTTTGGTGCCACAAACACAGCACAGAAAATTGGATGATAAGGCTATCAAATGTATTTTTGTTGGTTATAGTGATGAAAGCAAAGGTTACAGGTTGTATCATCCGCAAACAAAACATATTCTGGTTTCACGGGATGTAGTGTTTGTGGAAGATTCTGTTCAGCCCTTGTTGTCATGTACTAGAGACAGTAATGTACTAGAGACAGTAATGTAAGCTCAAAGGACATTTATGACACTTTTTTGCCTCTTTTCAATGGTGGAAATACGAATGTAAGTTCCAATGAGGAAAATGTACAGCCTATGGGGGTTTCTAAAAATGTTACAGATCAGCCTATTACTGATGCAGATGTACTAGAGACAGTAATGTAAGCTCACAGCCCTGGCTGTCATGTACTAGAGACAGTAATGTAAGCTCATAGGACATTTATGACACTTTGTTGCCTCTTTTCAGTGGTGGAAATACGAATGTAAGTTCCAATGAGGAAAATGTACAGCCTATGGGGGTTTCTGAAAATGTTACAGATCAGCCTATTACTGATGCAGATGTACATGATGTACTTGATGAGGAAAGGGTTGAAAATGAGCAGGCTAGAGGTATGGCAAAATGGCTGGTGCACACTTTGTGTGACAGTAAATTGGATGCCCCTTTGTCTAGTCGTACTCGTTTAGGCTCTCGCCATGCATCTTATGCATCAGATTGTTATGCTTTGGCTGTGTCTAGTTTACATGATGTTGAGGAGCCTCTGTCTTTTGATGAAGCATAGAATTCAGAAAATTGGATGGATGCCATGCAATCAGAATGTGATGCACTTATATAAAATGGCACATGGACTTTATGTGATTTTCCTCTTCGCAAAAAGGCCATTGGTACGAAGTGGGTTTAGAAGTTGAAATGCAAGCTGGATGGTGAGATCGATCGCCATAAGGCTCGACTTGTTGCAAAGGGTTATGCACAACAAAAAGGCATAGATTATGAAGATACTTTTGCTCCCACTTGTCGTATTGACTACTGTGCATTTTCTATCTGCATTGGCAGCTCATTTTGGTTGGGATGTACATCTATCATACATTGTTACTGATTTCTTGAATGTTGACATATTTGAGGAAGTTTATGTAACACAGCCTCGCGGTTTTGTCATAAAAGGACAAGAGGACAAAGTGTGCAGATGCAAGAAGGCTTTGTATGGGTTGAATCAATCTCCTCGTGCTTGGTATGAGAAAGCTAACACTCATTTGGTTAAACGAGGCTTTTGTAATAGTCCAACAAAAAGAACATTGTATGTAAAGCGTGAGGATGATGTATTTCTCATTGTGGTTCTTTATGTCGATGATTTGCTAATCATTGGACCAAATGAGAGACATATTGCTGAATTTAAGGCTGATTTCAATGCTACTTTCAAGATGAAAGATTTGGGGTTGCTGCATCATTACTTGGGTATACAGTTTAAGCAGTGTGATGGTGGTATTGCCTTGTGTCAAAAAAGTTACATACAAACATTGCTATGTAAGTTTGGACTTGAGGATTGCAAACCTTTTGCCACTCCCATGGAAACAGGTTTGAAGTTGAGTCTACATGATGCTGGCGATCTTGCTGATGTCACTCTTTACCAAACTGCTGTTGGCTGCCTCATTTATGTATGCAACACGAGGCCGGATATTCAGTTTGCAATCTTACAGGTCAGCAGATTTATGCATAGCCCAGGGTCTAAGCATTGGCAGGCTGTCAAGAGGATTTTTCGTTACCTTAGTGGCACTTTACATCTTGGCTTGTTTTATCCCAAGGGGGGATCATTGCCGCCAGACTTACATGCTTTTTCGGACTCAGATTGGGCTAGTTGTTTTGACACACGAGTGTCCACAAGTGGTTTTTGTTTCATGCTTGGCAGTTCATGTATATCATGGTTGAGCAAGAAGCAACCTATTGTGGCCACTTCGAGTTGTGAGGCTGAGTATAGGGCAGTCTTCACAGCTACGATTGAGTGTGTATGGCTCAAACGCCTTATGGCTAATTTGGGTGTTGGACAGGACACTTCCGACACTATCTACACTTACAGTCAGAGCGCATTGGCAGTTGGCAAGGAACCCAGTTTTTCATGCTCGCACAAAGCACATTGAGGTGCATTACCACTATGTCAGGGAGAGGCTCTGAGCAGGAGAAATCAGCTTGGCTTATGTGCCAACACAGGACAACCTTGCAGATCTTTTCACAAAGGCATTGTCTCATGAGAAGCTTGATGCTTTCTGCAAAGCTTTGGGCTTACTCCCCTTTGTGGACTGATCATGTCCTCAAGGCATGGCACTTCCCTTTACTCATGTGCCAGCTCTCGTTCACCGCATCACTCCAGGGGGGATTTGTTACCATATACATGTGGTAGTGATGTGTGTGAACACATTAGGACCGCCGGGGCATTTTATCCGTCTTTAGGAGGTTTTTTCCCCGAGCATTGTATATACGCCCATCAATCTAGGGCTCTCTATCTTTCCATTGCATACTAAGTAACACACTCTCTATTGTGTGCCTTGAGCTTCCTTCGTCTTCTCCAAGCTGTGTGCATTTCTCTGCAACCCTAATTCCAACAACTACTCTATAATAATAGTATAGAAATGTGTTTTCTTAGTTGTACAAAGATCTTAAGGGAGTGGACCCAAATATATGCCAACATATAATACCCCTTAAGAGTGATGCTAAGCCGCATAGACAACATCTCTATACTTACAATGAAAATTTGCAAAGCAAATCAAACAAGAGATAGACAAGATCAATGAGGTGGAGTTTATCTACGAAATTGAGCACACGGAGTGAGTGTCACCTATTGTGGTAATGCCAAAAAAGAATGATAAATTCCTGGGAGATTCACTGTGTTTTTCCGTACGGTACCACGTGACTGTACAATAGGGGGGGTTTTGGGTTTTGTACATAAGCGTATACAATAGGGGTAGCCCCTCATTATTTCATACTCATACCGTACACATAAGGGAGGGGGGGGGAGGGTGGTTATATTGGGACCTGAGCCACCTTAAAAACATTAGTAAGCCACTCTCTCTCTCTCTCTCTCTCTCTCTCTCTCTCTCTCTCTCTCTCTCTGTGTGTGTGTGTGCATCGATGAATACTTTCATGGCATGGTGAAAGTAAGGGAAAACTTGAAATTTTATCGTTTTTTTTTGGTCAAAATTAGAAGCTTTTGTCAGTAATTACACTAAAACTTATGCAAATTTCCTTGTTTTCTTAAAGCCAAGCTTAAACCCCTCTAATTTGTCAAAATTCCCAAAATACCCTTCAAATTTTTAAAATTCTCAAAGTACATATGTATCTATTTTGGTCGGATTGATCAAGTTTTTCTAATTTTTATTTTTCTTTTTGTCAATTGAGATGCATTTTTGAGTGGTTAGCATGTAATTTGTCACATATTACCTCACAAAACAGGCGACTATGTCCACAAAGATAACACATAAGTGTAGTCATCAACAAAATGTCAATCACCTATCCTGCCACACATTGGCTAGAGAGAGAGAGAGAGAGAGAGAGAGAGAGAGAGAGAGAGAAGAAGAAGAAGAAGAAGAAGAAGAAGAAGAGAGTTTTAACATCGTAGGAAACCATCGCAAGATACCTTAAAGATCTAGCTGATGAGGAGAGTTGAAGCCAAGGTTTCCAAGGTTTTCGTCCTTGCTCTCTTCCTGTGAGTCGCAGATGAGCTTCCAAACTCCATGGCCAGTCCTGCAAGGCATCTCTCCCCTCCCTCAAAGCCTTTGATCTAACAAGGTATTGTGCTTTACCACCTTTTATCATTTTTCAAACCTCAAGGCCTGCCGGCAAGCTCTGCCAGCTATTGGAGAGCGGTCTCACTATGGTACTATCTGCCCATGCTCCTCTCACAATAGAAGGGCGAGCTTGGTCCTCCCAGCTTTGACCTCCTCTGTTTACTGTACACGTAGGTGCCATGTGTGTCCTCTCACGACCTTAGCCCTCATGGCGCACCTTGCCTCTCTCGACCAGCACCATTGATTGAGCTGATTATTAGTTAAAAAGAACTAGTAGTAGGGTATCTCCTGGTAGAAAAGAAAAAACAAAGGGGAATCCTCGAGGATGCTTGCGATATAAATTTTTTTTTTCTCTCTCTCTCTCTCTCCCCCTTCACAGAGTGTTGCCATGTGGATATGCTCATTTCGTTTCTCTCTCTCAGATTGTTCTTTGACACCTCACATGCGAGGTGCCTCAGTGTGCACATACTTAGGGTGGGTTCAGACGGGGCGACGGCACATCCACCCACAGGGGCGTTGCTGTGAAGTAGCACATGAGCATTGGAAGGAAGGGACGATGAGTTCTCCGGACCCACCATAAAAATGGGCAACACCCCCCCTTCCGAAGATGAGGATTTCCGCACACTTTTCAGCGTGAAAGACAAAGAATCTTTGACGATGCCCGCCATAGCCAATCGCACAGGGTTTTTTTGGATTCACTGCAAGCTGAGGTACGCTTTTCGTGAGGCAGAGAGCTGCTACCTATTGTGAACTAGAAGGGTGGAGGCAGAAGAATTCGACGAAAGCTATCGGCACCCTCGTCTGAACCCAGCCTTACCTCATAGCGTGCGTGCGCGTTGTGTACATATTTGCTCACAACAGCGATACTTCTTTAGACTCTCTCTCTCTCTCTCTCTCTCTCTCTCTCTCTCTCTCTTCCATTTTGGCTCTCCCGCTCCAGCTACTAAGACAGGGGATACTCTTCAATGCGTTGAGTACGCTGTGTGTGTGTGTGTGTGAGAGAGAGAGAGAGAGAGAGAGAGAGAGAGGTAGTGGCCTCTCCGAGTCTTCGTGCTCGCGTTAGTGAAAGGAGCGAGGCTGCGAGCAGAGAGAGAGAGAGAGAGAGAGAGAGAGAGAGAGAGAGAGCTAGCTAGCTGCATACAGCGCTAAGTTTGTGTCTATGACAGCACGTGTGTGTGTGTGTGTGTGTGAGAGAGAGAGAGAGAGAGAGAGAGAGAGAGCTAGCAGCCTAGCACCATGAAGGTCGCCCTCCTCGCTTTCGCCCTACTCCTCTCTCTGCTATGTGCCACCAGAGCCAACAACAACGTCACAAGATCCTCGCTTCTCACCCCAGCCACTCCGCCTTCAGCAGGCTTTGCAAGGAAACAGGGGTCGCAGACGTCACGGCCGCCATTCTTCTCCGGGAGTACCATCATTGTCCTTGTCCTGCTCGACTCAGTTCTCGACCCCATTGTCCAGCAGTACTCCTCTGACTCCAACACTCTGTATGATGTTGTAAGCTTCCATGTCCTACTCGACTACTTCGACATTGCCAAGGCCATCACGAAGGGCACTACATTGAGCATCTTGCACCATTGAGCGGCTGGTCAGGATGGCTTTGTCAACATCACTGTGAAAGGCAGCTCTATTTATATTGCCCTCATAGATGGTGGCATGTCCACTGTTGTCCAGAACGAGCTCTACAAGGCCCCCTATAACATCAGCGTTGTTAGCATCAACACTGTCCTTATCCCTAATGGAATTAGCACACCGGGTCCTGCCGCTCCCCCTGTCAATTTCACTGAGATATTGATCCAAGTATTTGTTGCAACCCTGCAGTGCATGCTTGATGTTTGGTATGTGGGTGTAATGTGGAAGGACTTGTGCATGCAAAAATGTTTCACACACCAGCATTTTGGATGTGATGTGATAGTTTGCATTTGCCTGCAAGCATCGGGGTTTACGAGGAATGACAGGTTAGCAATTGATATGATCTTTTACAGTGTTGGACTTTTGGGTAAAAGACTTATGCACCTTCTATGGATGTGTTTGGATGTTTAAGGCTTTAAGGATATTAGCATTGCATAGGTGTCGTACGCATGCATGCATGTATGGATGTACATATATGCATGTGCATGTTGATAAAAGGCATGCTTATGATGGTATGCATCATTTAGCTAGAGCATCAATGCTCCTTCAAACACTGCATGTGTTGTTGCATATTAGTCCATTCTTCTCCATGATAGTTGTTAGAGCTATAACCTGTTTTAACCTTGATGCTTCTCATTCGTTTTTCTGCGGAATCAGACCAAGAACTACAACAATCTCTTGAGTCTCATCAAAGCTACGGGCGTGGATTCACTCCTTTTGAAGCATGATACTCCACATCCATTCTTAGTCATTACGATTGAAGTATTGATTATTAGTGGTATGTAGGATTTTTTTTTTCTTGCTACGATTGAAGTATTGATTTATATGGATTGTAGGGAATGGGTAAGACGATTGTATTGCTATAAGCTAATTATATGGTAAAGCGAAGGAATCAAAAGCAAGACGTTTTCAAAATAGTTCTGGCCTTCTTTTAAGCTTTGAGTAAAATGAGGACAGAAAAATGGCAGGCCTGATTTCATGGCAAAAATAGAAGAATGGCGGAAGCAGACGGCCTCGACCTTAGGGCAGTCCGAGTGCACCTTTGAGCTCTCTCTTGACCTCATGTGAAAATAGAAAAAAAATGAGTAAAAGAGGACAACAAGAAAGTAATAGAAGTTATTGCTAAAATATCATTGCATCCAATATTGTAAGCTAGCATACAATCAAGATCGATAGTGAAAACACCAAACAAATGACGGAGCAACTCTTGACAATTTAAGACGTCGGAGCTTCTCATGGCTAGGTGAGGAAAGCTATGAGGTAGCCAATGCACAAAGTCCCCACGGTCAAGGTAGCCCTTGCAAATGAGCTTGCCAAAGGCAGGACCTATGATCTACATGGTTGCAAATGCTTGCAGCCATGGGATCACACATCCTTGCCCATCCTTCACCCACATTGCATGGCGTAGGACTATAGTCAATGTGGCCTTCCCCTGCCTTGCATGGTCTATACAGTATTGTAGCAAGTGAGCAATTTTTTACTTGCGGACAAGCATGGTGCCCATGTTGTTACAGCCGTACATATACAAAAACAGTCCTATAGTCCAATTTTTTATTAAAAATTTTGTAGGTCATTTTTCATGAGTTGTTAGGTCCTTTAAAATTTGGTATAGTCCAAAGTCATGAGGTAATTTGCAGATGATTTTTAGGTTTTAGAGTTCTGCCTCTTTTTACGATAAAAAGCGTTAAAGTTTTTAAGACTGTTAGTTTTTTTCCAATGTAGTTATAAATTCTATAGTCTCAATTTGTCACATGGTCATATGGCTTGACCGGGTGTGCCATCTTGAGCTATCGATTTTTACAGAAGCATTGGGAACAAAAGTTTTGCCACTCGTAGCAGAACCATAAGAAGTGGTTGCCTTGCTATTACCACCCTTTCTTTGGGATGCAATAAAAGCATGTTCAATTGCACACTGCCCAGTCCTTTTTTTTTTTTGGAAAGTGACTCTTGCAACAGTAATGTGCATAATGCATCAAACTTGACAACTTCAAGATTTCCTTGGGTCATAAGTCTCCAAGCAAAAGTATGGTAAGAATCTGGTAAGGCATCAAGAACAATCTACACAAGGGAACTGTTTGAAATGACTTCACCTGCAGAAATAAGTTGCTCAGTGATATCCTTGATACCAGCAAGGAAAGTGTCCATATCATCTTCCTCATGCATAATCTTCGATTCCAACTCTTTACCCAACAAAAAAATTCTAGCTTCATTGCGGCTTGCATAAAGACCTGCTACAATATCCCAAGCCTGTTTTGCAGATTTTGCTGAACGAATGTGAGGAACAATGATGCATTTCACAGACAACACAATCAATGCATGAGCCTGCGCATCCTTTATATCCCAACGAGCTTGTTATGTCGTAGGCAAAACAACTCTAATAGTAGCAATCCTTGCAGCAAGACCTACAACATCCTCAATATTGCCTACATACCCAGAACTAGGACGTACATCAATGCCCTGCACAATATTCCAAACGCCCTTTGACACAAGAACATGTTGCATCATGTAAGCCCACATAGGGTAATTGTCCCCATCCAATCTGTCTTCAACACCAAACATCTTGAACACATCTATGTTGTTGTCAGCCATGGTAAATGCTGCAACTGATGTGAAAACTGCCCAAAAAGAGGAGAAAGGAAGGGGGAGCAACACGTTCTATATAGCACAAACCGTAGAAGACTATAAGGCACCTATTGTGCAGAAAACGGCAAAAAAATTCCACACATAGCCTATGCAGTACTGCCTGTAGTGGTAACGGAGGCTAGTTTGTTGACCTGCGAATGCTTGCCAAAGCTCACTCTGCTGGAGCAGCTAGCAACTACGCCGGGGAGGATGCAACCTGCTTTGATACCAATTGTTGGAATTAGGGTTGCAAGAAAATGTACATAGCTTGGAGAAGATGAAGGAAGCTCAAGGCACACAATAGAGAGTGTGTTACTTAGTATGCAACGGAAAGATAGATAGCCCTAG
This sequence comes from Adiantum capillus-veneris, assembly GCF_014529385.1. Lineage (NCBI taxonomy): Eukaryota > Viridiplantae > Streptophyta > Polypodiopsida > Polypodiales > Pteridaceae > Adiantum > Adiantum capillus-veneris. The sequence continues at coordinate 156,108,820 of NC_140947.1, read as the reverse complement.
AGTGATGGGCATATATACAATGCACGGGGGAAAAAACCTCCTAAAGAGGGGAAAAATGCCTCAGCGGTCCTAGTGTGTTCACACACATCACTACCACATGTATATGGTGACATGTGTCACAAAAGTCAACACAAATCCCTACAAGGAGGGGGCAAGCCATACAGGTAGGGGGTGTGTTTGCTTGACCTCTCTCTCTCCCAAAGGGCATCCCTTTCCCTAGTGGCAAGTAGGACACATGTCAAGCCCCTAGCTAGGTTACCCTCAAGGAGTGTCCAAAGCCTATTGGTTGACCCCTAGAGAGGTCCAATGATAATGTAGTTGACTTAATTACTTGTTTTTGCATTTATGAAGACCTCTCTTTCAAAGGGGAAAGGGAGACACTTGTCCCAAGACTACCCTTGTTGCTTGATATGCATTCTGCATGTGATTGCCCAGGCTTGCAAGGGTCCAATGAGCTTCCAAGTTTAGCTAGAAGAGGGGGTGGACGACCAAAGCAAGAAGGGGGGTTGCTTGTGGGGTATACTCTCCCACACACACACACACACACACACACACACACACACACACACACACACACACACACACACACACACACACACACACACGCTCTCTCTCTCTCTCTCTCTCTCTCTCTCTCTCTCTCTCTCTCTCTCTCTCATTGTGTGAAGTGCAAAGTGCAAGAGCTCCATCTCCTTCTCCAAGATAGTAGAGAAGTTGAGAGCCTACACCAACACTCTTGGCTATGGAATGCAAATCCAACCAAGAGCCATGCTTCAATGCTTAAGCTTTCCATCTTCTCCATCTTCATTAATATGAAATTATGTATGCTAGCAAGAAAAGTGATGATAAGTGAGTCCTGTGAATGTTTCTTCTTTCTCTTCCCTATCCTCATTCCCCGCTAGCTCTCTCTATCTTTGAAGGTGTTTGAGTCCTTGGGACTGAGGCTTGGGATAATTAATGCTTTTTACAAAGTCTATGTTATGCTCAAGATGCATGAAGCTTTCCATCTTCATTGCATCACTTAGGTCACAAGGAACACAAAGAATGTATTTTACCAATTCTCTCTTGATGGGAGAATCTATAATACAAATGCCTATTGGAGGGGGGACTGGCTCCTCATAAATCTGGTCCTCAATTGTTGTTAAGTTCTCTAAACTCTCTCTCTCTCTTGCAAAAGTATTGGTCATGCCAAGTTAATTAAGTACTATGATTATTTTGCTACTGTCAATTAAGTTCACCCTCTATGTTCTCAAAGTATTCTCACAAAAATGCTCTTTTTAATTCTCCTAACTCCGCTATTCTCAAAGTTCATAAGCCATTTCCATTACACGAAGGGAATGGGTAGCACATAGCCTATGTCCATGGAGAAGATAACCATCTTGCAAGGTGAATGGTTCTTCTTTCTTCTCCAATACAAGGGCTGACATTATATCTTGCAAGTTAGGGTCAGTAGCATACTCATCTATTATAGAATATAGATTATTGTGAGTTGCTATAGACACCGCATTGACTCTTGGTCGTCTCATGAAAGTGCATCGGCCACTTGATTGTGCTTACAAGCAATGTGAGCAATATGAAGATAAACTTGCAAAAGAAAAATTTCCCACCTCATTTGTTTGTCGAAAATCTTGGTTTGCGTCATGAAGTACTTGAGACTTTGGTGGTCCGTTTGGAAAATAAATAGAGTCCCCAATAGATAGTGCTTCCATGTGTCTAGGGCCCGAGACCCGTTCATTGGCATTGAGCCTTCATCTCTCATATTCTATGGCATGCCCTTCTTAAAGCAATATTGCTCCAAGGAAATCACCACAAGCATCAGCCTCAAATGGTTTTGAGAGATCCAAAATCATAAGCATTGGTTGGGAGGTAAGCTTCTCGTTGAGATTGTCAAAATCATTTTGCTCTAAACGTTCTTCTTTGTTGTTCTTCTTTGTTAAGTCATATAATGGTCCAACTATTTGAGAGAATTTTGCTATGAAGCTTCTGGAGTATGCACACATACCAATAAAGCTTCATAGCTCATGTAGATTCCTTGGATTAGGCCATGCTTTTATTACCTCCAACTTTTATGGATCCATATGGATACCATCTTGAGAGATAATATAACCTAAAAATTGAATCTCTTGAAGGAAAAATTCACTTTTCTTTTGATTGATAAAAGCTTGTTCTCCCTCAAAGCTTGAAAAAACACTTGGAGATGTTGCTTGTGCTCCTCCAAGGACTTGAGTAGATGATGATATCATCAAAAAACACTCCAGTGAATTTGCGATAGGGTCTAAAGATTTTCTCCTTTAAACGATTGAATGTGGCCGGTGCATTAATCAAGCCAAAAGAAATGACTAGATATTCACAAAGACCAAACATTGTACGAAACGCGGTCTTTATAATATCATCATTCACTATCCTTATTTGATGATAGCCACTTTTGAGGTCAATCCTACTGAAGTAGGTAGATCCTTGTAGCTTATCAAACAGATCTTCGACCTGTGGTACATGAAATCTGTTTTTGATAGTGATATGGTTTAACGTTCGCTAGTCCACACACGTGAGGTATGTACTATCTTTATTTTGCACTAAAAGGATTGGAGAATAGAAGGGAGAGGAGCTAGGCCTCACCATCCCTTTGTCTACCAATTCTTGTACTTGCCTCATGATCTCTTCTTGTTGAGCTTGGGAAACTTGATAAGGAGGCTTGTTAGGTGGTGAGCTTCCTGGTAGGAGTTCAATTCAATGGTCATCATCCCCTCATTTTGGAGGTAAGTCCATAGGAATATCATCGATAAAAACATCTTGGAATCCATTTAGAAAATTAGACGAGTCTAACTCTTCTTGATTTCTACGATCTTCATTTGATAAAACATTAGGACCTTTTATGGATTGTTTGACAAAAATCATGTACGCAGAAATTGAGCTTTTCATTGATTTTTCAAAAGCAAGAGAATTTACAAGGGGTATCGTACAACTAGGCTCATTAGCATCTATGTACATCTTCTTTTCCTTGTACTTGAAATACAACCTTCTTTTAGGGAACTATACATTAACAACCATACGGTCAAAACATGTTGCCCCTAGGATGACATCTTCATGCTTGAGAGGAGAGATGAAGAAATATTCTTTGTCAATATAATCTCAATTTCTTAATCAAGGGAGTAACTACAGCTTCTTTCCCCTTGAAGGCTCCATTAGCTACAGCTACATCTCCCATCTCATGAGCTTGAATGCCTAACTTGGTGGCCAACTCCATGGATACAAAATTGTGAGTAGAGCCAGGGTCAAATAGGATGAAGGCATCATGCTCCCTTACCTTTTCCCAAGCATAGGAGAGAAGTGATCATTTGCAATGAGCATCCTCTTTTGGACCTTCTATTGTGGAAGCTCTAGGAGTCTCATTGCAGGCATTTCTTTTGGGGCAAGAATGGTATCTATGTCCTTGCTTCCCACACTTGAAGCATTTGTGGTCCTTACAAAAAGCTTCTAGCTCTTCGTGAGAGAGTTTATTTTTACCTTTGTGAACTCCCTTCTCTTTGGACCAGTTGTTGTTGTTGTCGTCGTCGTCGTTGTCGTTGTTGTTGGAATTTCCTTGGGAAGAGTTTTGGGCATTGTTCCTTCCCTTTGCTTCATTTCGAACTTTGTTTTCCATGAGCTTGACATTCCTTTTAGCCCCTTGTTGTAAATTGATGTGCAAAGCAACAATAGCATGGTGGATTACTTTGGTGATAGAACCAGGCCGTTGGGAGTTGACATACTCGGCCATTTCTTCGGGTAATCTCGTACATAATTATTGCTTTTCCTCAACGAAGTCTATATTTTGAAAGATGGTAGCCTTGAGATGTAAGTTTCAAAACTTGCCCACATATTTATGGATAGAGTTGTTGGAGATCAGCCTCAAACTCTACCATTCGGTAAGCACTTTGTCCTTTGCATCACTTGCAAGGAATTGCTTCATGATGGAAACTCATAGAGTTTTCCATGTCTTTGGGGCTTTGTCATTGCCATAAAGGCTAGCCCACCATTGACGAGAAGATTTCTGAAAGTGTATAGCTACATGATGTAGCTTGGAGGACTATATGAAGCCCTCGTTTCCAAAGGCTACGTTGAATTGCTGGATGAAGGTCAATACTTTGTTAGTAGCACCAAAGGTGTCATCATAGGTGAGGAAAGAGAAACTCTTTCCTAGGCTCTTTGAACTTCTTAAGCTTTTGGGACCTTCTCTATGTAGGGTAGGATTTGTGATGCCCACTCCTCTTGTATTCTCTAGGAGAATAGTTGTTTCTTTACTCGAAAGAGGAGGAAGGTGAAGAAGAAGGAGCAGAGGGTGACCTCTTTCTTGGCTTTTTCTTCCTTTGTTTCCTCTCTTACCTTTCAGAGTTATGAGGAGAAGGACTATGGGTTGACTATTTCCTATTGGGAGGAGTTTGTGATCGTCTAGGCTGTCGTCTTTGTGGAGCCGCATTTTTAGAGGAACTTAGTGATTCACTTCTTTTTCATTCTTTGGATTCCTCCTCTCTTATGGGAGAGAGTCTTCTTCTGAGAGTCTCATCAAGAGGCCTCATAAGCTCTCTCTCCAAGAGGAGAGAGAGGAAGGGAAATCCCAAAATCACAAAGCTATTGAATAACTTCAACTTGCAAAGTAGGGTTGCTCATAGCTTGTTGCAACCTAGTAGCAAGATAATTAACAAACATGGGGGCATCATCATTAGCACCTTCATGTGCAAAATCAAAGTTGTCAATATTCATTTGACTCTCTTGGTTATTGTCAGACATGCTAATTAAACTTATGTATAAAATTACTTTGTTCTTAGGTACCCTCAAAAACCTTAGTCGCTACTCTTATTTAAGGCTTTGAAAATTAGTTCTCAAGCAGCCACACCTGTGGTTTAGAGACTGATGATTGCAAATACTAGTGGAGAGTGTCTAACATTGTTTGGTTGATTATGGTTCCTGTTGAGGTTGCTAGTAGCTCAATAATGGTTAAGCCAAAGGCAAGCCCCAAGAGACTCCATTAAAAAGACTATAGTTCCCAACGGTGTATCTTAAACTAAGTCCTTTTTAACCAAGATAATAGATCCATGTCCCATGAATCCTATTGCAATGAACAGGTCCAACCTTACATGGACAACTTAAGGACCTCTCTTCTAAAGTAATAAAAGAGAAACCAATAGCTCTGATACCAATGTAATGGAAATGGCCTTTAAACTTTGAGAATAGCGAAATTAAGAGAACTAGAGTGAGCATTTTTGTGAGACTACTTTGAGAACATAGAGGGTGAACTTAATTAGTGGTAGCAACATAACCATTATACTTAATTAACTTGGCATGAACAACACTTTTGCAAGAGAGAGAATAAAAGAACTCGACAACAATTGAGGACCGAATTTATGTGGAGTTGGTCCCCCCTCCAATAGCTTTTGTATTATAGGTTCACCCATAAAGACAGACTTGGTACAATACAACCTTTGTGTTCCTTGTGACCTAGGTAATACAATGAAGGTGGAAAGCTTCATGCATCACGAGCATAACATAAACTTTGTAAAAGAATTAACCATCCCCGGCCTCAGTCCCAAGGCCTCAAACACCTTTGAAGGGGGAGAGAGCTAGCAGGGAATGAGGGTAGGGAAGAGGAAGAAGTAATATATGAGAAAGAGATAGTTCCTCACGTATCATCACTCTTCTTGCATAGCATAGCATAATAATGATGATGAAGAAGATGGCAAGCTTAAACATTGAAGCATGGCTCTTGGTTGAATTCATATTCCATAGCCAAGAGTGTTGGAGTAGGCTCTCAACTTCTCAACAAGAAGGAGATGGAGCTCTTGCACTTTGCCAAGTGAGAATGAGCATGTGAGTGTGTGTGAGAGAGAGTATACCCCCAAAGCACACTTGTCATTCTCATTTTGCCAAGTGAGAATGAGCATGTGTGTGTGTGTGTGTGTGTGTGTGTGTGTGTGTGTGTGTGAGAGAGAGAGAGAGAGAGAGAGAGAGAGAGAGAGAGAGAGAGAGAGAGAGAGAGTATAGCCCCCCAAGCACACCCGCAACTTGCTTTGGTTGACCCCCCCCTTGTAGCTCATGCTAGAATTTGATTGGACCCCTAAAAGCCTGGCCAGTCACATGCATAGTGTATATCAAGAAACCATGCTAGCCTTAGGACAAGTGTCCCCCTTTCCCCTTTGAGAGAGAGGACTTGATAAATGCATAAATAATTAATTTAATTAGCTAAATTATCATTGGAACCCTTTAGAGGCCAACCAATTAGGCTTTAGGCACACCGACAACATGGAGAGGAACTTGACATGTGTCCCTTTTGCTTCTTTAGGGAAGGCTTGACTTATGTGAGGGTGGATGTGTTCTCTCATGCTCCTACATGCCCCCCCCCCCCCCCCCACCCCACCCCACCCCATGAGTAGGGATACTTGTTGACTTTTGGAACACCTTGAGCCCCTCAAGAACCTTAGTCATGGAGCACCTTAGCACCTTAGTCAACAAGCACGACAAGCACCTTAAGGACCTTAGTAAGCAAGTACAACAAGCACCTCAAGCTTGGGCCGGGTTCCCACCTCAAGCACAACCCTAGCTTGCCTAAGGTCTCTCTCTCTCTCTCTCTCTCTCTCTCTCTCTCTCTCTCTCTCAGAGTCACATGGGTCCGACATCAGCTATTCTGTCAATTCTCTCCTTGGACCCTATCTGGCATCGCGTAGGCTAATAGGCACATCAAATTGCAGAAGCAATTTGGTATGCAACATTGTGTACCATCGAATTACAACAAGAGGCATATTTAGGGCATGTTCAGACTACCGCCCCATCGTAAGCTCGCAACCGGTGCATCTGATTCACACACACGACGATGATCACACGGAGCATAGTTCTCCGTCACAAATAATTGAAATAAACTAAGCAGTGATCGATCATACAAAATTCCTTTTAGGATAGATTCAAAGAGGAAATTTTGCAATATAACGGGCTTTGTTGCAATTTAATTCTATTTTTTTTAATTTTCCAACCAGACTTTCTCCTTCTCCCCCTCTCTTAAACTGGCTGATTTGATTTTTCAATTGGCTGAAGGCTAAGCTGAGGTATCCTTTTCCCAAACACTGGAACTAAGACTGTTGCAATAAATGCATGCATAATTTAACCTTCAGCTTGGTCTTGCACTACAAAAGTCAAGCACCCAGGTAACACTCGTCGAGACAATTGTGGCATCAAAAAGAGCTTGAACAGGTTACAAGGACAACTCCGTTAACATTATTGGTCTCCTTGTGGACATCTCCAATGTCACTTGTTATAGTGGGCGGACTTGGGTTTTTGTTGGATCCGATTAGTATCCATTGTATGCATTGGTGAGAGGCAAGCAAAGGACTGGGGACTAGGCTAGGTGACGTGAGCATGGCAACGTGGTAGTGAGAAAAAGGCGATGCCGTAAAGGGTTGAAAAGGAGAGAAAGGGTGGGAAGCGGACAAGGCGTTATCATTAACACCTACTTTGTTGGGAGTCCATCCTTAGCCTACCTGCTGCAACACAACACCCCGAGTGAATTTTGTGAACAATCGCATAACTTATGGCCAATTATCCTCTCCCACATAATACTATGCAATATGCAAAAAATCCCACATAATACTCTATAAAAATCTGATGGATGTTCTCTCCCACATAATACTCTGTTGTGCAATAATAAATCGCACTCCCCAAAGTTGTTGTTAGCATTGAAGAGGTCACTCCTATTAATGAAGACCCTTGGCAAGTAACACCTTTGGTAGCAACTCCAATAGAGTCCTTTGCAGCGTCAGGTTTGCAACAACGAATAGTGGTAGCGGTCGCCTCATGTGCCCAGGTAGCAGCAACCTCACAAGATAGCAGCAGCTTCACTTTCCCACTTGCCGATAGCGGCAACCTATGGACAACAATGACAAATAGTGGCGTGCTCAACAACTTGAGTAGTGACATGAAGCAGCATAAGCAGGGCGATATGGCTTTAGCAATTGAGTGCGGGGGAACGTCGACTTCATTGTGAAGAGTCTCCAGCTTCAGCAGTAGAGGAAAGAGGGAGTCCACTGTTGCTACATTGTAAGCTTTCGCAAAAGAGATGAGATGCAAATATATGTAGGTTCCACAGGTCTCATTGTAAGGCTAGTATGAACTGGCAGGCCTCTGAGCTCTAATTGGTGGGAGCTGGATAGTCCAATACTCAAGCGACATGGTTGGGCATGAGTGAGCTTGCTGCAATGGAATGGCATGGATCCATCTCTAGGCAGTGTGAATCATGCGATAGATTGCGCTTCTTCTTATTGGCTAGTGCTATAAAAAGTAGGCATGGACTCGGTAGTGTGAACCTGGCCCCATTCAGACTGCGGATGGGCAACAAACAATGTGTGGCATCCTAATAAAAAGGTTTTAGGATCGATGCTTTCCAACGTCTTGTGTTGCATCTCGAGTTCTAGGGGTGGGAGGCTGCCCAAATTTTGGTGGGTCCGAAAAAGGGTGCAAAAACTTTTGGACCAATCAAGTGACACCATAAAGGATGTAGTCCCTTGCCCGCCCATGCACGGTTTTCATGCAGTAGTACTGCAAATTGTCACACATATGATTTCTAATACATGAGCAATAGACATGATCAAGGTATGAAAGACGAAGAGACCATGACAAATAGGATGAATATAAATAAAGGGATTATAGCCACAAGGAAGGTGATCTTAGGACTCACAAGAGAGCATGATGATTTTAGGGATTGATACAATGGATATGTTGGCAGTGAGGAGGGCGATGATGAATGTGGAGATCAAAGCAGAAGGGATCGATATGGTAGAAACCCCAACTCTTCAAAAGGGCAACAACCAGAGGTACTTCAGTTGTTTGATGTTTACAAAGGTAGGGTTTCATGTGTCATTGATTATGGTTTCTTTGAGTAGCTTGTGGGCTTTCATGATCGAAAGGAAGGGATTGTACATGTGTCACAAATTTCCACAAGTATTGTTAATACAAAAGATCTTGTGAAGAGAGATCAAGAGGTATGACCTAAGGTTGTTTACATGAGCGGGAATACAATTAGCCTTTCCACTGCTAAGCACTAAGTGTCATTGTTACTTAATCTCTCCATGTGCAATCATATATGTTTGTATCTCAAGTTCAAACCTCTTGGGATGCATTGACATGAATTTCCTTGGCCAACTACCTCCGACTCTGAGAAAGTTGAATTAAGCATGCAACTTTCTAAAGAGGAGTTTGTATAGTAGTTCTTTTCATACACATACATAATGCTTACAATATTCTATAACCTAAATAGAACCCTAAGACAAAAACCCCAAACTTATGGCCCTAAATCCTAAATAATAAACCCTAAGTCCCGAGACTTTAATCCTGAACCAAAAGACACAACCATCAAACCATAAGCCCTAAGTCCCAAAGTTAGGGCCCTAACGCCTAGCTCCCAAACTAAGGGCCCTAAACCCTAAGCCCCAAGCCCCAAACCTCAAATTGTAAACCCTAGACCCTAGACCCTAAGCCCTAAACCCTAAATCATAAGCCCTAAGTCCTTAAGCTTGAACCAAAAGACACAAACATCAAACCTTACTCCCTAAGTCTCGAACTTAAGGCCCTAATGCCTAACTCCTAAACTAAGGGCCCTAAGTCCCAAACCCCAAACCTCAAACCGTAGTTCCTAAATCCTAGACCCTAAGCCCTGAGCTCCAAACTTAGGATCCAAAACCTTAAACCCTAAACCCTTAACTATAAGCCCTAATTTTCAAATCGTAAACCCTAAGCCCCAAACTAAGGGCCCTAATCTATAAACCCTAAACCTTGAGCCCCAAATCATAAATCCTAAAGATGAAATCCTAATCCCTAAGTCCCAAATTCCAAACCAGAAAGTCTAAACCCTAGACTCTAAGCCCTATGCCCCAAACTTAGGTCCCTAACCCTAAACTCTAAACCATAAGCCCTAAACTTAGGGCCCTAATCCCTAAATCTTAAACTCTAAACCCTAAGACCCAAATCCCAAACCTCAAATCCTAAACCCTAAGTGTAGGTCCTTATGTGCTTATGAAAGATATAGTTGCTTAAACATAAGTATACCTAGTGCTTTGCCAATATCTAAGTTACAATGCATTAATAGTCCCGCAAGGGGTGATAGTGTAGATTTAGAAGTATGCACAATACTTTCTTATTGGTCTTACACTACATTTAGTGGTATAATGGATGTCTTGGCACTCATGAAAGGATGAGGCTTGATAGCACATGGTAATGTCTACATGTGATATTTGGACGGTTGGCCCTACTGTACAGATTTACTTCAGTTTATGATCATGTGTACTAGAAGAATGTGATCTCATGTGTTGAAGCCCTTATTGTGCCCATGAAAAATATGGTGAATTCAAAATCAATAAACATAGTCCATATGAATTAGCCATTCCCCTTTATAAGGCCTCATAGCATGGAGTTGGAACTATACATGAGATTTGGACAATTGGTCAAATCTCATGGAAGATGATATTACACTTGAGCTAATGTGGACTCCAAAGCACGGTGCCTTTATCAAATACTTTGACACTATGAGAATTGGATGGGCCAAATCTCAATTTTCTTGATGTTCAGAGAAATGTTGTTATCGTCAACATAATTTTCTTATTGGTTTTATATTTATGTGTTGAAGCCCTTGATGTGCTCATGGAATATATGATAAATTCAACGTAAGTTGTATCAATGTCCAATGGTTTTATTGCATCAACGATCTTTCCAAGGATGAGGGACAGGGTTCATAGCAGGGAGTTATAATTACACATGAGATTTGGACAGTTGGCCAAATCTCATGCAACTTGATAGCTAGGTGAGGTATTTTGAAAATTCTAAATGTGTTAGCACCAAGATTTCCTTGCACCAAAACTTATGTGACTTTGTTACAAGTACGTACATTGTAGTTGATGTGAAATCCTAAGTTTATTCATTTATTGTGCTCTTGGAAATATGGCAAATATGTTACAAGTATGTACACTATAATTTCTGTGGGCTCTTGTGTTGAAATGATCATGGAAACATGGTAAATTCAATGCATGAATATATAGTGGCTTCCCAAAGTCTAATGGTTTGATCACATCAATCTTGCTACGGATGAGGGGTTCATAACACGGTATCAAAACTATGCATGAGATTTGGACAGTTGGTCAAATCTCACGGCCAACACTAAATATGCTAGTGCAAAGATTTTGTTGCACAAACTAATGTGAACTCCATTGTAGTGACTCATGAGTAGGATGATTCTACTAAAAAATATACTAGAAGAACTGGATGGCCATTCAAATATCAATCGTCTTGATCTACAGAGGAACTTTGTTATGTTCAAAGTGTGTTTAATCATTGGTTTACAATTATGTTTTGTGGTATGAATGCCTTAACACTCCTAAATAGGATGAGGGTTGAGAGCACATGGTAATGTCTACATGTGAGATTGGCAGTTGGCCAAATCTCATGCGGACTCATTGATAGCTAGGCTAGCTTACAAAGGTTCAAGATCACTCCATATAGCTTTAAGTCCGGTCGCAAATATGTGCACTAGAACCAATGAAAAATCATGTGTTGAAGCCATAGTAAATTCAACATAAGTAAACATAGTTCCTTGCCAATGTCTAATGATCTAGATGTATAATCAATGCTATCAGGGATGAGGGTTCATAGCATGGAGTCAAAACTATGCATGAGATTTGGACGGCTAGCCAAATCTCATGAAATTTCATAGCTAGTTGTCTTGCAAAGGTTGATTATGCTGGCTCCATGCTTCTCTTACACTAGAGATGGTATGAACTTGTTAAGGATGGACACTAGAATCAATGTGTACTATTGTGTTGAAGCACTTAATGTGCTCATGGAAAATATGGTAAATTCAACATAAGTATGCATAGTGCCTTCCCAATGTCTAACGTTCTAGATGCATTAATAATCCTACCAAGGCTGAGGGTTCATAGCACGGAGTCAAAACTATGTATGAGATTCTGCGATTGTAGGCCATTTTGGGGTGATGATGCTATGTAGTTTGAGTTGGATTAAGATAATTGGGATGTTATAGCTAATGACCCAAAACTTGTGGTACCTTTATCAAACAAGGAAAACATTGTATGAGAAATAGGAAACAAAAAGAACTAATTAGGGAACCAAAAACATAAAAAAATATGTCTCTTGAGTCTGTGAAACAAGTATCAATTATTGATTTGTGTGCTACATGGATGGTATCAAATGCATGGAGTTTCAAAAATATCCTCTTATAAATACAAGAAAAAATATTGAAGGAGAAGTGTGGCTATTCTTACATGGGAGCATTAGCCTCTTGGGAAGATCAAGGGACCATGTTGGAATGGGAGAAGCTATTTTTTTATTATTATTTTTTTTCAAAACAAATTCTAGAACAAACCACAAGAGTAGAGCTATAGTAGATAGTACAAAGGTGATCTTACTTTTTGTATGGGAGATGTATGGGTAGGTTCATAACTTAGAAAGGTCAATGCAAAACTTGTAGCCACAATAGGATATAAGAGCTTATCATCTTTAACATTCAATAGGATATGGAACAATGAGTTGAAGCATGTGTGATTATCAAAGTTAATTGAATTTTCTAAGTGTTTCTTGTGTGGTGGGACTATATCATGGCTAGTTGCTCCAAAATCCTGAAGAGTGCGACAAGATCATAGAGGAGTGGAGGAAACACATGAAACAAAGTTCTTGGAACTATTTCAATAGATTTATGGAAGGATGTTGGTGTGATGGTTTACATGATTTTTTGGGGCGATCAAAGTCCTTTTAATTTATAGTTTTCATGAAATATGATGTATTTATTATGCTATGTAAGGTCCACCCAAAGATGCATATTTGGAAGTTGTGTTAGGGAGGGATAGAGCAATGGAGAAAGAGGGATGCTATGGGCAAGGTCATGCTTCCCCAAGGGTCTTAAACTAGAAATCTATTTCAAGACAATACTCAAGTTATTTGAGGGATAAATGACCCGATTAGATATTGGGAGAAATGGATGGGTATTTTGGTCAAGCTATGGGAAAAAATTAGTCCCATGATTAAGTATTGGAAGTGGATGGTCGTTGAAATACAAAATTCCTCTTTGACAAATGCAGTTGTGTATGAAATAACCTAGCTTCTATCAAAAGGGACTCATTATGTGGTGACTTTGGAGATGGAAGAGTATTATAAGTTTGAGGGCTACGAGAGGTACAAAGATCACTATTGTGGTCCACAAAATTGGAGGCTAAAGGACTCATTTTCACAATTGATCGATGTCAAGAGAGGGGACTTCATATCGGCACAACCTTTCAATATAGTATGACAATATGGCTAGCTATTTCCCAATCAAAAATTGATGCAGATCCTAGCTTAGCTAACTTTAGGAAAACCCTCATTCAATATTGGGCGTTAGTGTGCAAGAAGAAAGGTATGAGTGACATTGAAGTTTAAGAAAATTATTGGGATACGCAATGGGGACCTAATGTAAGAGTTTCATAGTTATGAGAAGATGTTGATGCACAATTGTGTTCTCATGCGTAGGAAAGGGGAATCCAATAATGAGAATAGAGTGAATATCCCAAAACATGTTTCTCAAAAGGCTCAATAGAGCATGAGCATCCTCAAAGAAGGATAAGATGTTGATAATAGATCTATCTTAGCAATTGAGGAGTGAACAACCACTCAACATTCCCTTTAAATTTTTGTTACTTATGTGATTCTTTGAGATTTGAATCTAACTTTTTTTAACATTTGTGTCCACCATATGTGATCTAGTCTCTTATTATGATGTTTGTGGAATTTAAGGTGTTGATAAACAACACATATCCTATGAGATGTAGTCTCTTTTCTAAACTAAAAAACCTGGTAAAAACACTCTTCTACAAGTTCTTTCAACACATGAAAAAGATGTCCTCGTGCTTGAACAAAACTCATGGTGTATAATGAGTGTATAATAGTCTTAAAAATTTTCATAATTGGATTTTTCCCATTTCAGGTGGGATGGATCAAAGTTTCGGATTCCCATTTTAGTGAGAATTTCCCATTTTATATAATATGGTGTTTCTATGCAAGGCTGTGGAATGTGGCCCTATATTGCTTATGGAAGATGTAATAGGTAACATTATACTGTGCAAGATGCAGGCACTGAATAGATTGTTCAATTGTTTTTTCTGGCGAGATTTCATCTAGGCTATGTTTTTTGAATGAAAGTCTTTGTAGATAAATCCCCTGTTCTTTTAGTGGTTTAGTGAGTACTATTGGTTGGTTGATGATCGGATTGGCTTGTCTTTGGATATCAACTTGAGGATTGGTGTTAGAGACTTGATGGTTGGTTTAGTGAGTACTATTGGTTGGTTGATGCTCGACTTGGCTTGTCTTTGGATATCGACTTGACGATTGGTGTTGGAGACTCTAAAGATGGTTGTCGGTTTTATTGATTGGTTCTCCATCTCTATGGCGGTTATTGTGCATTTGTTGGATTTTTTGATGTGAATTTGGGAATCCGTTTGTACTTGGGTGAACTTGATGAAGCCTTCGGGTGCTGTTTGGATCCCGTCCACCGTTTTGGCTTGTTTTGAGGGTTCTAGCTTCTTGAAAGCTTTGCTTGGCTGATTCAAAAATTTGATTGGAGATTAATGCTTTGCGTATCCATATTTGTTTTGGCTTGGTTTCCAGGATGGAGTTATTCACCCAAACTTGTTTGACCTGTCTCCCTTGGATGTTTGGATAATGTTGCAGCCCGATGGTTGGCTTTGGCTTGGCTTTGGCTCCTTGGACTATGGCTATACATTCCAAATGTGAATTTTTTGTGCTAAGGGTGTAACATATGATGTATCCTTGAGGTTGTACTTTAGAGTTTCTTGTGAACGATCTAGAACTGCTTTGTAAGTGTGCATCCACAAAACTCCCAAGATGATTTCTTCATTAAGACTTGTATCTGCCATGATGTGGAATTGATGTGGACAGTGGATACCATCAAAATTGATTGAGACATTGTCTTGCCCCAAACTAACCAGTATTCCTCTGTTAGCTGCACAAAGCTCAAATTTTTTTGGTTCTATAATGGAGTTCAATAGTTTGAGGTATGTAGAATATCACATGGCATTCGCAGGATCTCAAGTATCCACAAAAGCTCTTTTTGGTGTTCCATTGGCAAGCTGAAATTGATGCGTACATCCATACCTCCCAACCAACTATCGATTTGGATTGCTTCGATAGGAGGAGATGGTGTTTCTATTTGCCAAATTGGAGCTGGATTTTGTCGTTCTTTGCGCTTTAAAATTTGTAACATGGCTTCACCTTTGCTTGTTCTTGAATGACTTGAAATGTTTGATTCCTTTCCTTTGCTTCATGAATCTTCTAAGTTCTCCAAAATGTTAGCAGTTAGAGGTAGATGGTATTTCTTTAATCTGCAACCATTGATCCAATTACGCATCTCCTCTCCCTCTAGTGTCACAAGTTGTATGACACCACTTGGTGATATGTCATTGATCACAAATGGGCCATTACCATGCCTTTCAATTTCTTGGAGTGTTGCTTCAAGCTATAGATTAACACATAGTCTCCCTTTTTAAACTCCTTATTTGTCAAGTGTTGGTCATGAGATTCTTTGATCTGTCATTTTTGTGCACAGATTGTTGCAATAGCCTTTAGTCATGATTCATCTAGCCTAGTGAGCTATTCAAGTCTACCTGAAAGCTTGTGTCCAATCCATCCTAAGTCTTGTGCAACTTGTAGCCTACAGGAATCAAGAAGTCTAAGGGTAATATGGCATTAATCCTAAACACCAATTTGAAAGGTGTCGTATTTAGTGTTGTTTTGTCTGCTATCCTATACGCCCATAAAGCTGAGTGTAGTTTTTTATCCCAATTGGTCCTTGATTTGTTTAAAATTTTGGTGAGCACGATGCATAGGATTTTGTTTGTGCTCTCAGCTTGCATGTTTGCTTGGGGTGATATGGTGTGGACTTTCAATGAAGCACCATAAATTCTCGTAGTAAGTAGTCAACCATATTGTTTATGAAGTGAGTCCCTCGATCACTCACTATCTCTATCAAAAGTCCATATCGAGTGAAAACATTCTCGCACAAAATCTATGATGTTGTTATGGCATCATTATTTTGCGTCTCGTTGGCCTCTACCCATTTGGTCAAATAATCTATTGTGATTATGATGTATTGAGCATGCATTCCATAGACAGGTGGCGAGATAGGTCCAAAAAATTATATCCCCCATTTAGCAAAATTCCTTGCAACCATCGTTGGTCATAACGGCATTTCATCACATCGCATATGTAGTTCTTTTTGTTGGCAATTATCACATTGTTTTACATATTGCTCTGCCTCCATGTACAGTTTTGCCACCAGATTGCAATTTGTCCGTCAAAAAGTGACCTCCTAGGGGTTCGGCATGTGCTTGCTCAAGAATCATAAAAAAATACTTGCATTATGTGGCACATATTCACAATTTCTTATCAATCCCTTTGTAATAACGGTGATTTTCAATGATCACGTAGTTTTTGCTTCTCTCTAGATTGAACATAGTCTAGATCTACTCATGTTTGTTGACAAGGCTCCTTTTTCCAGATAATCCACATTGTTTTTACCCACTTGGGTTCTTGTGCTATTTTGAATAGTGTAGCATGTTCAGTTGGATTATGAATTGCACAAATATCACATGAACTAACATAGTCATGGACACTACGCTACATGTGAGGCCAATACCTCCGAAGTCGCATTAGTCTTTGTAATGTTTTCCTTTTTGCATTGTGAATCCACAACGTTTGTACGTGAGCTTGCCTCAGGTACACTTATTTCTTGGATGGCTCTACACATAGCCTGAGTATCCCCAACATTTGTAAGTGAGCTTGCCTTAGGTACATTTATTTCTCGGATGGCTCTATACATAGCCTAAGTATTCCTTCCTTTCCAAGCTTATATAGCCATCATCCTATAAGAATAAGCAAGCATGTTTTCAATGACTTATGGATGTCATTCAATCTGTAGAGAACCAATGGTGAGCAATGGAATCACATGTTTGCTCCACCTTGACACCATCTAAATATTGAAAAGATACGAGTTGGCAGGTCATTGTCAGCTCCACGATGTGCTTCCCCATGAATCAATCTAGATAAATGGTCCACCTTGTGATGAGTAGTCCCTTTCTTAACTACTATTGTGAAATCAAACTCTAGCAATATAATGAACCATCAAACTATTTGGCTAGTATTGCATGGTTTTTTCACTAAGTATAATAGTGCATGATGATCCACAATGAATACAAACTTGTTTGTGAGAAGGTAATGCCTAAACTTTATGACGGCATAGATCATTCACAATCCCTCTCTTTCTATGGTCGTGTAATTTTTCTCTGCAGTATTGACTTGTCTACTAGAGTAACATATTGGAAAATCCATATTGCTCTCTCTAGGTTGTGCTGATATGCACGCAATTGTGCAAAGGCCGATGCATTTATATTGATATGGAAGATCTTGTTAATCTCTACTTGAATTGTTGAAACGCTTTGTCACATTCTTCATTCCACTCAAATTTTGTGGTGAGAGCATAGAGAGGTTTTGCAATGACAGCATACATATAGATAAACCTTTGGTAGTAGCCGCAATGGCCCATAGAGGCTTGTACCTCTCTAATTTTGGTGGGTCTTGGAAGAAAAAAGTCACTTGTTTCTTTTGTAGATTTGGAAAAATGCCATTTTTAGACACAATGTGTCCTAAAAACTTGTCGTGTTTGACCATTCTTTCAGGGTTTAGGCAAATGCAATAAGTTTTGCACTTCTAAATTATTATTTTTTCAAGTGCTCAACCTATTGACAATGCACACACAAGTCATCCATATAGATTTCTAAGAATTGTCTTAGATATTCCTTGAATGCATGAATCATCAACCTTTGGAATGTGACAAGTTCATTGATTAAGCCAAATGGTATCACCCTATAAGCAAATATGCCCCATTTTATTGCAAAGACCATTTTGTGACAATCCTCTGGCTTTATTGTGAGCTAATTGTAGCCCAAAAGCCATCAAGAAAATTATAAGCTTCCTTGCCCATGACTCTCTTGATCACATGATTTGTGATGGGTACATGATAGTTGTCTCTTATTGTGGTAGTGTTTACCTGCTTGAGATTCATACAAACTTGTAGTTTATTCCCGGGGGATTCACTATTAGTAATGGGGGGATGTCACCTGCGTGCATCAAGATTAGAGAAACCCCCCTATGTACGGTATCTTACTTACTAACCTACCCCCCTACCTACGGACAAGATATGGACGTTCTCGCAATGAGCCATCCCCCCTCATACGGATTTCGTACAAAATGTAATGACCCACTATTTTATGTAAACTAGTAACCACTTTTATGTGCATACTCTTATGTAATGAGTAACCCACTTTTTTCATACTATTTTTCAAAATGTAATGACCCACTATTTTACCCACCATTGAAGGTAAAAAAGGATAGCTCAAGATGGCACACCTGGTCAAGCCATATGACCATGTGACAAATTGAGACTATAGAATTTGTAACTACATGGAAAAAAAACTAACGGTCTTAAAAACTTTAACGCTTTTTATCGTAAAAAGAGGCGCAACTACACATTTGGTAAGAATGGATAGCTCAAGAGACCCGGTCAAGCCATATGCATAGGTAGAAGAACTAAAGGTAAAAATCGATAGCTCAAGATGGCACACCCGGTCAAGCCATATGACCATGTGACAAATTGAGACTATAGAATTTGTAGCTACATGGGAAAAAAACTAACAGTCTTAAAAACTTTAACGCTTTTTATCGTAAAAAGAGGCACAACTACACATTTGGTAAGAATGGATAGCTCAAGAGACCCGGTCAAGCCATATGCATAGGTAGAAGAACTGAAGGCTGGCAGGAATTCGTCTGGAAATTTTGGTGATAAGGGCAAAAAGAAGATACGTTGCCATTACTATAAAGCTAATGATCACTTGATCAAGCAGTGTCCTAAGTTGAAGGCCAAAGAGGCTAAGAAGAAAGAGGGTGGTTCCACTACAATTGCTGGTTCCACTACAAATGTAGCCATTGTTGAGTCTTGTATAAAAGGAAAATGTGATGCTGGTGTTGATACAGAATGGGCTTTTAGTGCAGAATGCACTTACAATCCTACTGTCCATGATGCATGCATGTCAGTTGTTGCAGATTCACATGTGTGGTATTTCAACAGTGGTGCTACAAAGAACATTACCTCACATCGTGAATTGTTCACCTCTCTCGAGTATGTCCCTCATGGGAATTCAGTCACTTGTGCCAACAATGCCTCTTATTCGGTTCAAGGAGTTGGAAAGATTGTGCTTTTTGTTGCAAATGGCAGTTCTTTCACACTTGTTGATGCACTTTATGTACCTGGGATCAAGAAGAATCTTTTGTCTGTATATTTGCACCTGCTAGACTTGGACTTGTAGTCAAATTTGTGGATGACAGATGTATAGTTCATGATCTCAGTTTTGGTGATGAAATTGTTGCATCTGGACTTTTGTGCCATGGGTTGTATAAGCTCACTTTGTATGACAAGTGTGGAAAAAATTTTGCAAATGCAACTGCAGATTCAAGGGCTATTTCAGATGCAAAACTTTGGCATGCACGCTTTGATCATCTAAATTTTGCTAGTTTGCTGCATTTGCAGAAATGTGATATGGTTGCTTCTTTGTCGCCTCTTGAAGCACCTGTCAAACATGTTTTTGAAGGCTGTACTTTGGGTAAAATGCAGCGTTCTAAGTTTCCAAAGGATGGTTCAGTCAAGGCCTCATGCGGCTTGCAACTTATGCATAGTGATGTTTGTGGGCCCATGCAAACTCCTTCCTTGGGCAATTACCTGTACTCCGTGACTTTCATTGATGATTACTCCAGGCATGCATGGGTATTTCCACTTAAAGAGAAGTCTGAAGTTTTTATGTGCTTCAAACAATTTTTGGCTATGGCTAAAAATATATCAAAATATACTATGGGCACCCTCCATTCCGATCGAGGGGGGGAGTATATGTCTCATGAATTTAATGCATTTCTGGCTACTCCTGGGATAAAACACCAATGTGCAGTGCCGTATACGACTCAGCAAAATGATGTTGCTGAGAGGAAAAACAAATCTCTTACCAAAATGGAAAGATATGGTCAAGAGTCAAGCTTTACCACATTCGTTTTGGCTCGAGGCTGTCAAGTGTGCCACTTATGTAGTAAACAGGTGTCCTACAAAAGATTTGCATTCTATTACTCCATATAAAGCATGGCATGCTAGAAAGCCTTCTATTGAGCACATGCATGCTTTTGGCTGTTTGGCATATGCTTTGATGCCACAAACACAGCGCAAAAAATTGGATGATAAGGCTGTCAAATGTATTTTTGTTGGTTATAATGCTGAAAGTAAAGGTTACAGGTTGTAACATCCTCAAACAAATCATATTCTGGTTTCACGGGATGTAGTGTTGCAAAAAGCTATCACCTGATGCTAGATTGAGCCCATTTCTTATGCCAGATTGAGCCCATTTTTGCCAAACCTTGTCACCATCAACTTTAGTATGTTTTGGAAGAGTTTGTACATCCTATGAAATTGCACCAATAGTTAGTTGTTTTGAAAGGCCTTCTAGGCAAAAAATGACCCTAACCTGGCATTTATACATCCAAGTTTCCCAAAAAAACCAAATTCTACTTGTTTTTAATGCCTAGAAACCATGTGCAGAGCCAAAGTTCACACTTCATGCCAAAATATTCCCTAGATAATAAGCGCACTTAAAATCCCAGACTTACATTTTTTGTAATGGAATTTGCCTATTCAATTTGAGAGTAGCGGAATTTAATGAGAGTACTTTCAAGAAATGGTTTTGTGAGCATAGCGGGTTGACATAATTGAAGATAGCAACATAATCATAGCAATTAGTTAACTTGGCATAGACAATTCTTTTGCAAGAGAGAGAATTTAGAGAACATGACAATAGTTGAGGACCGGATTTATGTGGAGCCGGTCCCCCCTCCAATAGGCATTTGTATTATGATTTCTCCCATAAAGAGAGACTTGTTGCAATACATTCTTTGTGTTCCTTGTGACCTAGGTGAAGCAATGAAGATGGAAAGCTTCATGCATCATCATAATAGCATAACCTAAACTTGAAGAAAGCTTTAACTATACCAAGCCTCAGTCCCAAGACCTCAAACACCTTCGAAGGTGGAGAGAGCTAGCAGGGAATGAGGGTAGGGAAGAGGAAGAAGAAACATTTCATACGAGAAAGAGCTAGTTCCTCACTTATCATAACTCTTGTGCTAGCATACATAATAGCATAGTAATGAAGAAGAAATAGATGGCAAGATCAAGCATTGAAGCATGTCTCTTGGATGGATTTGCACTCCATAGCCAAGAGTGTTGGTGTAGGCTCTCAACCTCTACTTGCCTGGAGAAAGAGAGGGAGCTCTTGCACTTTGCATAGTACACAATGAGAGTGTTTGTGAGTGTGTGTGGGTGAGTATACCCCTTAAGCACCCCCCTATCTTGCTTGGGTCGACCCCCCCTTGTAGCTCATGCTTGAAGCTCATTGGACCCCTCCAGGCCTAGCCAATCACAAGCAGAAGCCATTACAAGCAACAGGGATAGCCTTGGGACAAGTGTCCCCATTTCCCCTTTGAGAGAGAGGACTTGATAAATGCAAAATCAATTAATTAAATATCCTTTATTATCATTGGACCCCTTGGGTGGCCAACCAATAGGTTTCAGGCACACCATGAGGGCAACATGAGGAGGAACTTGACAAGTGTCCTTGCTGCCTCTTCAAGCTGGGGCTTCCCTTGTGTGTGTGTGTGTGTGTGTGTGTGTGTTCTCTCTCATCCCCCCCCTTTTAGGCTCTCCCCCCCTCCTTGTAGGGATCTTTTTGACTTTGGATGAGCAAGCCCCTTAGTCATCAAGCATGACTAAGCACTTGAAGTAGGGGGTGTTCCCACAAGCATCTCAGGCAAGCTTCTCAAGGCACCTCAAGCACCTTAATCATGCACCAAGTCAAGCACCTCAAGCATGGAGCCAGTCAAGCACCTCAAGCATCTTAATCAATCACCTCAAGCACGACAAGCACCTCGAGTTTGGGCCGGGTTCCCACCTCAAGCTCAGCCCTAGCTTACCTAAGGTCAAAGGACTTTTACACACATTATTGGAGGTCTTCAATGAAGCTAACCCTAAGGTCTTATGCTCCATTGGTTATCCTTGCTCTTGATAGAGCATCTCCTATTTGGGCCCCTTTACTATTGGCCCCGTGTTGAGATAGATCTATAAGCACATATCTATATCTTATCACTTGTTCCCGTTTATTCTCCCACATTAAGTGATCAATTTAATATGAGAAAATCATTTGGGTTGGTTAGATATTAGATTTTATGACATTACCTCTCTCTTGAAATCATAGTCGTCCTCGACTATGAGGTAGAAGAGAGAAAGCCTTAGTCATTAGTCAATCGTACTTAGCGGGTAGAGGATCCATTTTTTACCCTACGACATCTTTCCAAGATGGATGACTAATCCATTTGGTGCTTGGGAGACATAGCTGCCGCAAGCATGTCTGCTCTTTAGTCCATTTCATTCTCCCAAAGTAGAGTGACAAATTCTACTTGGTGTTTGAGAGACGTCGTCATCACAAACATGATTCTAAGCATACATACTAGTTAAATTTGTGCACAATTAAAAAGAGGACTAGTCTTATAAGACAAAAACATGAGTCATTTAAAAGAAATTTGTACATTTGCTTACTCTAATGTAGGATTGTAAGCATTGACAAGGTTCATACTATCCTTAAGTTGTACTCCTTGCATCCATCTAGCATCTTCAAAAGGATAATTTTTGAACTTAATAAGATACCGTCGGATTATCTTACCATGTTGTAGTACCTTGTCTTCATGCCGAAGGACAGCTTCGGGTTGTAGCACCTCTTCTTGGTCTTCAACTTCGGGAGGGTCTTCAATAATTGGTCCAGTTGGTGGCTCTCCTTTGTAGGGCTTAAGTAGGCTTACATGAAAGGCATTGTGTATAAGCCAATGGTTGGGCAACTTGAGTTGATAAGCCGTCTCATTGATGGGCTTCAAGATCTGGAAAGGACCATAGTATCTTTTTGCTAGTTTAGCATAATACTTTTGATGGCCCGTAGGATTTTTGCCCGTGGTTTGCCTTAATCGAGCCTTAGGAAACTTGAGTAAGACCCAATCATTTTCTTTGAACATTAAGGCTCTTCTGTGCTTATCAACAGCAGCTTTTTGCCTTTGTTGAGACATGGCTATAGCCTCCCTAATCTTTTGAAAAGATTCTTGTTAGGTCACGGCTATACTCATCGGCGGCGAAGATCTTCCCATGTACTTTGAGTAGCAAGGGACTTTTAGGTCTTCCCTCTATGATCTCGAAAGGTGCTTTCCCCGTAGAAGTATGGACAGTATTATTGTAGGCATACTCTACTAGAGGTAAATAATTTTCCCATTGTGAGCGTTGATCTAATTCGGTAACATAAGTCTTGAGTAGATCGAGTATCGTAAGATTGGCTATCTCACTTTGGCCATCCGTTTGTGGGTGATAGGCCAAAGAGAAATTCAATCTTGTTCCTAGATTTTCAAAGAGACCTTTCCAGAAATTACTGGTCATTCTAGGATCTCTATCTGACACGATGGATGTGGGTAATCCATGGTGCTTGAAAATCTGAGATATGAAGAGAGTTGCCATTTGATGTTCCTTAATAGTCTTTTTGACAGGAATAAAATGTGCTTGCTTGCTAAACCTGTCGACTATTGTCCATATTCCTGTATTCCCATGGATAGACTTGGGTAATCCAAAGATGAAATCCATGGATATACTCTCCCATGGCGAATTTGGAATAGGCAATGGCTGGAGTAATCCAAGTTGCTTCCCTCTATCATACTTGGTCTTTTGGCATACTACACATTTTGAAACATACTCTTGTATTTTCCACTTTCATGGTAGGCCAATAGAAATACGTCTCTACTCCTCGGAGAGTAGGTTGAATACCTCTATGCCCTGCATATGGAGGAGCATGGGATTCATACATAACCTTCTCACGAAGGGAATGGGTAACACATAGCCTATTGCCGTGGAGAAGATAACCATCTTGCAAGGTGAATGGTTCCTCTTTCTTCCCCAAAGCAAGGGCTGACATTATGTCTCGAAAGTCAGAGTCAGTAGCATACTCATCTATCATAGAGGATAGATCATTGTGAGTAGCTATAGACACCGCATTAACTTTTGGTCGTCGTGAAAGTGCATCGGCAACTTGATTGTGCTTACCAGCTATGTGAGCAATATGGAAATTAAATTGCGAAAGAAAATTTGCCCACCTCATTTGTTTGTCGGAAAGCTTAGTTTGCGTCATGAAATACTTGAGACTTTGGTGGTTGGTTCGTAGGATAAATGGAGTCCCCTATAGGTAGTGCTTCCATGTGTCTAGGGCATGTAGAACAGCTAAAAGCTCTTTCTCATAAATGCCCAAGACTCGTTCATCACTACTGAGCCTTCGGCTCTCATATGCTATGGCATGCCCTTCTTGAAGAAAAACCGCTCCAAGGCAATCACCACACGCATCACATTGGACCTCAAATGGCTTTGAGAGATCCGGAAGCACGAGGACTGGTTGGGAAGTAAGCTTCTCTTTGAGTTTTTCAAAAGCATTTTGCTCCTTAGCAGTCCATACAAACTTAACGTTCTTCTTTGTTAAGTCGTGTAGTGGTCCTGCTACTTGAGAGAATTTTGCTATGAAGCATCTATAGTATGTACACATACCAATAAAGCTTCTTAGCTCATGTAGATTCCTTGGGTTAGGCCATGATTTTATTACCTCTAACTTTGATGGATCCATACGAATACCATCGTGAGAGATAATATGACCTAGATATTGAATCTCTTGAAGGAAGAATTCACTTTTCTTTTGGTTGAGAAAAAGTTTGTTCTCCCTCAAGGCTTGAAAAATCACTTGGAGATGTTGCTTATGTTCCTCCAAAGACTTGGAGTAGATGATGATATCATCAAAGAACACTCCAGTGAATTTACGATATGGTCTAAAAATTTTCTCCATGAGACGATTGAAAGTAGTTGGTGCATTAGTCAAGCCAAAAGGCATGACTATATATTCATAAAGACCAAATGTTGTGCGAAACGCGGTCTTTAGGATATCTTCATCCACTATCCTTATTTGATGATAGCCACTCTTAAGGTCAATCCTACTGAAGTAGGTAGAGCCTTGTAGCTTATCAAACAGATCTTCTACCCGAGGCACAGGAAATCTGTTTTTGATAGTGATATGGTTTAGTGATCGATAGTCCACACACATACGGTATGTACCATCTTTCTTTTGCACTAAAAGGACTGGAGAACAAAAGGGAGAGGAACTAGGCCTCACCATCCCTTTGTCTACCAATTCCTGTACTTGCCTCATAATCTCCTCTTGTTGAGCTTGTGAGACTCGATAAGGAGGTTTGTTAGGCGGTGAGCTTCCTGGAAGGAGCTCAATACGATGGTCATCATCCCCTCGTTTTGGAGGTAGGTCCATAGGGATATCATCGATGAACACATCTTGGAATCCTTTTAGAAAAGTAGACAAGTCTAACTCTTCTTGATTCCTATCATTTTCATTTGATGAAACATTATTAGCTTTTAGAGACTCTTTGACATAAATCATGTACGCAGAAACTGAGCTCTTCATTGATTTATCAAAAGAAAGAGGATTTACAAGTGGAATAGTGTGACCACGCTCACTAGCATCTATATACATGTTCTTTCCCCTGTAGGTGAAGTAAATTCTCCTTTCAGGGAACTTCATGTTGGAAGCCATGCTATCAAACCATGGTGACCCTAGGATAACATCCTGATGTTGGAGAGGAGAGATGAAGAAGTCTTCTTTGTCGACATAGCTTTGGACATGAAGCCTCAACTTCCCAATCAAGGGAGTAACGGAGGCTTGTTGTCCCTTGAAAGCTGCATCAGCTGTTACTATATCTCCCATCTCAAAATCTTGAATGCCCAACTTGGTGGCCAACTCTATTGATATGAAGTTGAGAGTAGAGCCTGGGTCAAACAAGATGAAGGCATCATGCTCTCTTACCTTTCCCCACGCATATTAAAGTGATGATCCTTTGCAATGAGCATCCTCTTTTGGAGCTTCGATGGTGGAAGCCCTAGGAGTCTCATTGCGAGTATTCTTCTTGGGGCAAGAACGATAGCCATGTCCTTGCTCCCCACACTTGAAACACTTATGGTCCTTGCAAAAAGCTTCAAGCTCTTCAGGAGAGAGTTTGTTTTTACCTTTGTAAACTCCCTTCTCCTTGGACCGATTGTTGTTGTTGTTATTTTTGTTGTTGGAAGTGCCTTGGGAATTATTTTGAGCATTGGATTTCCCCTTTGCATCATTTTTATCTTTGTTTTCCATGGGCTTGACATTACGTCTAGCCCCTTGATGGAAATTGATGCGTGAAGCAACCATGGTGTGGTGGATTACTTCGGTAATAGTACCGGGCCGTTGAGAGTTGATGTATTCGGCCATCTCTTCAGGTAATCGCGCACAGAATTGCTGTCTTTGCTCGGCAAAGTCTATCTTTTGAAAGACAGTAGCTTTGAGATGTAAATCCCAAAACTTGTCTACATACTTGTTGATAGACTCATGAGAGAAGCTTCAAGCCGTGCCATTCGGTAAGAACTTTATCTTTAGTATCACTTGGAAGAAATTGCTTCATGATGGAAACTTGTAGAGTTTTCCATGTCTTTGGGGCTTCTCCATTGCCACGAAGGCTAGCCCACCATTGACGAGCTGATTTTTGGAAGTGCATAGCTACATGGCGTAGCTTGGAGGACTCTGTGAAGCCCTCGTCCCCAAAGGCCGCATGAAATTGCTGGATGAAGGCCAACACTTTGTCGGTAGCACCAAAGGTGCCATCATAGGTGAGAAAAGAGATACTCTTTCCTCCCTCCTTGAACTTCTTTAGCTTTTGTGACCTTCGCCATGCACGAAATGATTTGCGATGTTCTCCCCTCTTGTATTCTCTAGGAGAATAGCCATAACTTTCATCGGAAGAGGAGGAAGGTGAAGAAGAAGGAGAAGAGGGTGACCTCTTCCTAGCCCTTTTCTTCCTTTGTTTCCTCTCTTGCCTTTCAGAGTGATGAGGAGAAGGACTATGGGTTGATCTTTTCCTCTTGGGAGGAGTAGGCGATCGTCTAGACCGCCGTCTTCGTGGAGCCACATCTTCAAAAGAACTTAGACTGTCATTGATTTCTTTCTCTTTGGATTCCTCCTCTCGAATGGGAGAGAGTCTTCTTTTGGGGGTCTCTTCAAGAGGCCTCCTAAGCTCTCTCTCCTCTGGGAGAGGAAGGGAAATTCCATAAGCACGAAGTTGTTGAGTAACTTCGGCTTGCAAAACAGGGTTGCCCATAGCTTGTTGCAACCTAGTGACGAGATAATTCACAAACATGGGAGCATCATCATTAGCACCTTCATGTGCAAAATCAAATCTATCAATGTTCATTCTACTCTCTTGATTATTGTCAGCCATGTTAACAAAATTTATGTTTATACTTAGTGTATGCTTTGGCAATACAAAACCTTAGTTGCCACTCCTCTTAGCCTTTGAAAATCGGCTCTTAAGTATCTACACCCACGGCTCAAAGTGGTTAATTATAGAGAGTAGAGGAGTAGGTATAACATAGCAGAGTTGCCAAGGGCTAGCTCCTTTCGGACTTCTTATGGCTCAATAATGGTAAAGTCGTAGGCAAGTCTAAAATGACTCCATTATTAAGTCCAAAGCTCCCGAGGTGTGCACCATCCCCCACATAGTGGGCTTAATAAAACCAATATTAGATCCTAGTTCCACTTACTCTATTATAATTAACAACATCAACCATTTATAGGCTACTAAAGGACCTCTCTTCTTAAGCAAGAAAAGAGAAACCAAATGCTCTGATACCAATGTAATGGAATTTTCCTATTCAATTTGAGAGTAGCGGAATTTAATGAGAGTACTTTCAAGAAATGGTTTTGTGAGCATAGCGGGTTGACATAATTGAAGATAGCAACATAATCATAGCAATTAGTTAACTTGGCATAGACAATACTTTTACAAGAGAGAGAATTTAGAGAACATGACAACAGTTGAGGACCGGATTTATGTGGAGCCGGTCCCCTCTCCAATAGGCATTTGTATTATGATTTCTCCCATAAAGAGAGACTTGTTGCAATACATTCTTTGTGTTCCTTGTGACCTAGGTGAAGCAATGAAGATGGAAAGCTTCATGCATCATCATAATAGCATAACCTAAACTTGAAGAAAGTTTTAACTATACCAAGCCTCAGTCCCAAGACCTCAAACACCTTCGAAGGTGGAGAGAGCTAGCAGGGAATGAGGGTAGGGAAGAGGAAGAAGAAACATTTCATACGAGAAAGAGCTAGTTCCTCACTTATCATAACTCTTGTGCTAGCATACATAATAGCATAGTAATGAAGAAGAAATAGATGGCAAGCTCAAGCATTGAAGCATGTCTCTTGGATGGATTTGCACTCCATAGCCAAGAGTGTTGGTGTAGGCTCTCAACCTCTACTTGCCTGGAGAAAGAGAGGGAGCTCTTGCACTTTGCATAGTACACAATGAGAGTGTTTGTGAGTGTGTGTGGGTGAGTATACCCCTTAAGCACCCCCCTGGCTTGCTTGGGTCGACCCCCCCTTGTAGCTCATGCTTGAAGCTCATTGGACCCCTCCAGGCCTAGCCAATCACAAGCAGAAGCCATTACAAGCAACAGGGATAGCCTTGGGACAAGTGTCCCCCTTTCCCCTTTGAGAGAGAGGACTTGATAAATGCAAAATCAATTAATTAAATATCCTTTATTATCATTGGACCCCTTGGGTGGCCAACCAATAGGTTTCAGGCACACCATGAGGGCAACATGAGGAGGAACTTGACAAGTGTCCTTGCTGCCTCTTCAAGCTGGGGCTTCCCTTGTGTGTGTGTGTGTGTGTGTTCTCTCTCATCCCCCCCCCTTGTAGGCTCGCCCCCCCTCCTTCTAGGGATATTTTTGACTTTGGATGAGCAAGCCCCTTAGTCATCAAGCGTGACTAAGCACTTGAAGTAGGGGGTGTTCCCACAAGCATCTCAGGCAAGGTTCTCAAAGGCACCTCAAGCACCTTAATCATGCACCAAGTCAAGCACCTCAAGCATGGAGCCAGTCAAACACCTCAAGCATCTTAATCAAGCACCTCAAGCACGACAAGCACCTCGAGTTTGGGCCAGGTTCCCACCTCAAGCTCAGCCCTAGCTTACCTAAGGTCAAAGGACTTTTACACACATTATTGGAGGTCTTCAATGAAGCTAACCCTAAGGTCTTATGCTCCATTGGTTAGCCTTGCTCTTGATAGACCATCTCCCATTTGGGCCCTTTACTGTTGGCCCCGTGTTGAGATAGATCTATAAGCACATATCTATATCTTAACACTTGTTCCCGTTTATTCTCCCACATTAAGTGATCAATTTAATATGAGAAAATCATTTGGGTTGGTTAGATATTAGATTTTATGACATTTTTTGTCACATTTATTTTTGGTAATTGCATTCTGTTTTTATGGCTTTTAGTAATAGTTTTAAACTTGAATCTGGCTTACCCCAGCTCAAATAGGGCATTACAAGGATTTTTCCAATCTAAAGTGTACCTAATGTGCCAAATCCTATGTGTTGACTCCAGGATCAATGCAAAGTTTGCCAGCCATGACAAAGAAGAAGACTATTTTCCATGGAAAATTTAGAAGTGCGAACACCGAGGCAATAGAGTTGCAACTGCTTCCCAAGGAAATATAAGATGTATGTCAAGCTTCAGAGGTTAGAGAATTACACAAAATACTAGGCTTGCTACCCTTCTACCAAACGGATTCCTATGGAGTCAACTAACAAAGGGCGTACAAGATCCTCAAATCAATCCAAGAAGATGGTACATGAAGGATTGTTGACTCCACTTGCCAAGCTATCGAGGTCAATATAAGAAAATAAATAGTAGCAAAAGCTTTAAAGATCCCAAAAGAGGGAGAATCAATGCAATCTAAGGAAAAGAAGAGAATATAAATATTCACTAGGAATACTGCCCAAAAACTTTTACTACATGATCCATAAGCCGGCAGAAGACCCCACCCTACTCTTCCACCAACACTTCCACTTCTCATAACCAAGATATACATGCCCCAATCATGCAGTGGCATCAACTTTCACCACCTCCTTGAAGACCAAGCTATCAATGCCCATAGACCATGCTTCATATGTGTTCAACACATTAAAGAGCACCAAAAAGAAAGTTCTCACCAAGATTTCCCACCATGCAGTGGGTATGATCGACAACCTATTGCATGCACCTGATCAAAATGCTTGGATGATAGTAGGTGTGGAAAAGGAACAACAAGAAAAAGAAGACCAAGAAGCTGCAACTCACCCTACTAGAAGATGAAAGAGGAAGTTAATGCAACCTTCTTAAGGCCCCATGGAAGAGTAGGAGAGTGTTCTAGAACCATTGGAAAATGAAAAAGAGATAAGAAGGGCTACAAAGGGTAAAAAGAAGATGGGGAAAATAAGATCCAAACAACTCAAAGTACCACCCCAATGATCATAGAAGAACCTACACAAAGAGCTGCAAGGCTAGAAAAGGAGAAAGAAGATTTTGAAAGGGAAAGAGGCCTATAGGGAGGGAGAACTTGGAGAGTTCTAAAATCCAAATTGAAGGAATCTTTGAATAAAGAACCCCATGTAACATCAAGGCAAGGATCCTCTCACAAATCTAGAGTTTATTTATGGCCAAGAGGAAAGAGAAAGAGTAGAAGTTGAAGCAGAGATAGAAGAAACAACCTGAACAAATGAATTTGATGGAACTTCTATTGCTATGTTAGTCTAATAAATCACAATAAAGACATTATGTACTATCTACGAGGAGTCCCAAGAGAATATGCAATAAGATTCTACCCAAGAGCTTCCCATCACATAGACAAAAGTGCTAGTTGAAGAAAAGACAAAAGAGCAATCTCTTGATGACTTAGAATCTGACAAAGCAGATACAATAGTTGGACAGAGTTGAACTTTATGCACAAGAAATCAAAATCAAGAAAGTGGAAATCTCAAACCAACACCTAACCAAAAGACTAGAGATAGCTAATGCTTTCTTAGAAGAATTAAGTGCTCTCTAGGCAAAGTCACAAGTTGAAATCTAGAGCCTACAAGAAGTAAACCACAAGAAAATTACTAAACTAAAAAATATGAATATGTTAGTAGAAAAGCTAACGCTATTAAGTGAAGACCAAGAAAAAAAGATCCAAGAGTTGAACACAATAGTTTTGGATATTAACGCACATGCTCAAGGGCTATACATGAAGCTAGATGGTTCCAACATCCAGATAACTCAATCCAAAGCTAGACTTAAGGACTAGAAGGATCTTTCAGACAAGCTAAGGACTAATCTAACTGTCCTCACACTTTTGTTGGAATTAGGGTTGCAGGAAAACACACATAGATTGGAGAAGATGAACGAAGCTCAAGCCACACAACAGAGAGTGTATTACGTAGTGTGCAATGGAAAGATAGATAGCCCTAGTATGAATGGGCGTATATACAATGCACGGGGGAAAAAACCTCCTAGTGAAGGGAAAATTGCCCCACCGGTCCTAAGTGTGTTCACACACATACTACCACATGTACATGGTAGCAAATCCCCCCTGGAGTGATGCGGTGAACGAGAGTTGGCACATGAGTAAGGGAAGTGCCATGCCCTGAGGGCATGATCAGTCCACAAAGGGTAGTAGGCCCAAAGCTTTGCGGAAAGCTTCAAACTTCTTACGAGACAATGCCTTTGTAAAAAGATCTGCAAGGTTGTCCTGTGCTGGCACCTAAGCCAAGCTGATCTGAGAGCCTCTCCCTGACATAGTGGCAATGCACCTCAATGTGATTTATGTGAGCATGAAAAATTGGGTTCCTCTTGCAACTGCCAATGTGCTTTGACTATTACTGTAGATAGTGTTGACAATGTCCTGCTCAACACCCAAATCATCCATAAGGCGTCTGAGCCATACACACTCAACGGTAGCTGTGAAGACTGCCCTATACTTAGCCTCACAACTGGAACATAGTAGGTTGCTTCTTGCTCAACCATGATATACATGAATTGCCAAGCATGAAACAAAAACCACTTGTGGACTTTTGCGTGTCAAAACAAACAGCCCAATCTGAGTCTGAAAAAGCATGTAAGTCTGGCGGCAATGATCCCCCCTTGGGATAAAACAAGCCAAGATGTAAAGTGCCACTCAAGTAGCAAAAAATCCTCTTGGCAGCCTGCCAATGCTTAGACCCTAGGCTATGCATAAATTTGCTGACATGTGAGACTACAAACTGAATATTTGGCCTCGTGCTACATACATAAATGAGGCATCCTGGTAAAGAGTGACATCTGCAAGATTACCAGCATCATGAAGACTCAATTTCAAACCTATTTCCATGGGAGTGGCAATATGTTTGCAATCCTGAAGTCCAAGCTTACATAGCAATGTCTCTACATAACTTTTCTGACACAAGGCAATACCACCATCACACTGCTTAAACTGTATACCCAACTAATGATGCAACAGCCCCAAATCTTTCATCTTGAAAGTATCATTCAAATCAGCCTTAAATTCAGCAATATGTCTCTCATTTGGTCCCGTGATCAGCAAATCATCTACATAAAGAACCACAATGAGAAGTACATCACCCTCACGCTTTACATATAATGTGCTTTCTATTGGCGTGTTACGAAAGACTTGTTTGACCAAATGAGAGTTCTAGCCTTCTTATACAAAGCACAAGGAGATTGCTTCAACCCATACAAAGATTTGTTACACTTACACACCTTATCCTCTTGTCCTTTCTTGACGAAACCGTGAAGCTGTGTTACATAAACTTCCTCAAATATGTCACCATTCAAGAAATCAGTAACAATGTTTTATTGATGTACATCCCAACCAAAATGAGCTGCCAATGCACATAGAAAACGCACAGTAGTCATACGACAAGTTGAAGAAAAAGTACCTTCATAATATATTCCTTTTTGCTGTGCATAACCCTTTGCAACAAGTCGAGCCTTATAGCAATCAATCTCACCATCCACCTTGTGTTTCAACTTGTAAACCCACTTCATACCAATGGTCTTTTTTCCATGAGGCAAATCACATAAAATCCATGTGTCATTTTCTATAAGTGCATCATATTATGATTGCATGGTAGCCATCCAATTTTTTGAATTCTGTGCTTCATCAAAAGACAGAGGTTCATCAACATCATGTAAGCTAGACATAGCCAAAGCACTAATAATCCTAGGATTGGAGTCTATTGTTGGGAGGATATGAATGTCAAGGATATTTTATGGACCTTGCATGCCAACCCAGGGCCGTTAACACCCATGAAGATCATCTATATCTTCAAGATCAAGGACAAGGGATCAACATATCTACTATCTTACCCATTTAGGGATTGTAATAACAATAAATTTGTTCTGATGAGTCTTGAGAAGGTAGAACAGACTAGATACCAAGGATACTCTATAAGAGATTGGATATTGGGATAAGGACCTGGTCCTATTCCAAGAGAGAAACTCCATAAGAAATATTTTGGGAGCAATGTTAAAAAACCTGAACCGACCTCATCATGGAAAAAAACCGAGTGACATAAGAGCCACTGTAGGGCTACATGAGTCACTTTTTCCAATAGATTGGTTTCACGGACTCAAGACAGGACCAACTGCCAGAAGAGTTGGAGCTGAGCCCAACAGACGAGTCAGACCAACTGATTTTCAAACATGGGTCAAAAAATACAATGGATATGGGGATCCATATGACCACTTAGCTAGCTTCAAGCAAGTGCTAAGAGAAAAACGCATATTTGATTTTCACACTCAATTTGAGGAATTTGGAATGACTTTAGAAGGAAAAGCTTTGACATGGTTCCAAAACATTTCACCAAGGGCAATCATGGATTTAAACACATTAGCTCCTATGAGGGGACCTGGGCAAGGAATACATTAGCAGAGACAACCAATTAGGCCCTAGAAATGGTGTGCTATTGAGGGTAAATGGACAAACCATGAGACCAATGAGTGCTATTATCGACCAAAGTACAATGGAAATGTTCAATATGTGCCTATGAGACCACAAGGACAACCCATGTATAGATATCATCCTAATATGGCCCCAGCACAAAGAACACCGATGGGTATGGAAAGACCACAATCAGTGTTGGGTCAACAAACACCATTTCTTGGTCATAATGTAGTGCAGGTAAAGTATATGCATTCAGAAGGAGTCATAGATGAACAAGCACTAGTGCCTGCTACATCTTATGTTGAACCTAGTACAGTAATGGTAGAAGGAGAGTGGTATAATTCACATCCACCTTCAATGGAAGAGCCTCTAACTTATGCTACACTAGAGCTTACATTGATGTACTTTGTAGCTAATCTAGGTGTTATACCTCCAATGGTGAGACCCATGATTAATCCAAAGACTAGAAAATACCATAAAATTTTGGTGTAGATGATCATTGGATAAATGAATGCCCAGAACCTGACAAGAACATTAAGCCAGCCGAAGCTTTTTGTACACAATGTTGCAAGAAGGGTGGACACGTCCGTGAAGACTGTCCAAAGAATTCATTAAACAAAGGAAAAGCAGTGGTGAAGGTAGTCCAAGTGATACCTAGTAGCTCTTTGAAAAGTGAACCTATTGTTCCAATCAAGGTGATCACTAGAGCCCAAGCTAAGAAAAAGAAACATAGCTCCTCTAATGAATCAAAAAATACTAAAAATTCCTCACAAAAGACCAAGAAAAGAAGACGTCAAAGATATGAGATGAGAAAACAGAAACAAAAAGAGGAAATTGAGAAAAAAAACCAAAAAACTATTCCAAGGAAAAGTGAAAGAAACTGAGAGTGAAATCAACAAAACCACAATCAAATCTAGAGGATCAATTTTGGTAGACAAAATTTTTGAGCCAATCAATGAAGCCTTGGAAGCTTTCCAAGCGAGACTTAAAGCAGGTCAAAATATGGAAAACAAATGGAAAAATTATTCTTCTCTAGATATGGAAGCAGCTAAGCTTGAACCTTGTCAAAATTTGGTAAGAATTACTCAAGAAACGCTAGAAAAACAAAATCCCGAGCCTGAGAGTATAGCAAAACCTAAGGAGCTTGTGGTAGAAACCAATGAAAAGAAATTCAAAGTGGTGGTAGAACCCCACCTTGAAACTAAAGAGCCAGAACTCATAGTTCCTAACAATGAAGATGCTTTAGATGGAATTCCATTTGTGGAAGAAGATTGGCCAAGACATTTATGGAAAAAAGTGAGAGAGATGAATGATGGGAGCATAACTTTGAAATCAGCTCCTATAGAGGAAGTTTGGTTAGACAATTCACCTCTTGATATGGGCATGGATATACAATCCTTGTATGGGGATTGCGGTTCTGAATCATCATGAATGTCTAAGGCATTGACTCTAAAAACACTCCCTCTTACTTAAGAGACAACGAAGATGAGTCCATAGTCTGCAAAACCACCCAGATTATTAGAGCGGAACAGACCCTAGAGGTAGAGAACATCCATTCAATCATGTCAACACCCATTCAATGTACTCTTACCTTTGGAGAATTATTAAAAATCAGACCATATTTATTGAATGATTTACAAAAAACTCTAGAGAATATGGGGATAATAAGGCTAATCGCAAAAATTTGAGTAAATTGAAACATGAATTGGATAACAAGGAGATTAGATATATCGTTATGAACAAAGTCGAAGAATACTATGAGGGTAAAGAAGGAAACACAACCCTTCCGGTGATATATCATGATGTAGAAACCATGGCAATACTGGACAGTGGGGCAGACATAGCTATATCGACAAAAGTAGTATGGGAATCATGGGGAAAAACATCCATTAAACAAACTTGAATGAAATTACTATTGGCAGATGGACACATAGAAAAACCTCTACGACTGCTTGAAGAAGTGATAGTTAGTTCTTGTGGAATTGATTATCAACATACTTTTGCGATAGTGGACTTTGGAAAGAAACTTAATTATGAAATTATCTTGAGAAGGCCATTCATGTGGCAAGTACAACTCATTCAAGATTGGAGAAACAATTACATGTACTTGAAGCAAGTGGGATCAATCACAAGGGTTAAGTTGAAAGATCACACTTATAGAGATGTAATAAAACAATTACTTGTACTTGAATCAAGTGAGATCAATCACAAGGGTTAATTTGAAAGATCACACTTATAGAGATGTAATGAAAACACCCATTCAAGAATTTGACTCAGTCTTTTCAGTTGAATCAAAGATTCCATCTTGGTTAAACAAAGACACACCTATTTGGATGTGGAGCTTCAGAAATGGGAGTTTAAAACGAGAAGAATGTATCTTTGAAAGGGATTGCACAGATGAATCATATATACATGAACCCTTTTTGGAGCATTTGTTTGAGCCATTTGAATGGACTCAAATTTTGGCAACAATGGATGTGTGTGTGAATATGTCCATGCCTACTCAATTTTGCAATGAGGATGGTTATGACATAATTCCCATACAAATGGTCTCAACCATTCAAATTGAAGATGAAGTTCAGGAACCCAAGGACTTATTAAAAGCTCAACAAGTCTTTTTAGACCTCTATAATGATTCTACTGATGAGTTTGAAGAAAATTCATCTACATCCGACGATTCTGGATCAGTAAAAGAACATGTGAAAGCCAAACTACTCCTAAAAGGAGGAGAGGAAAAGGTTTTTGACTTCCCAAATCAAAAACCAAGAAGACAAAAAAGGTATAGAAGGAAAAAAGAAACAAAAAAACTTGAAATCTAGACCAATGTCATTAGTTTCTAGCAGAACACAGTTTTTGATGCAGATAGATGCACATGATTGTGTCAAAAACAAAATCAAGGGTAGATATCTTTCAAACAATGAGAAAAATACCAAGGAAAACAAAAAAGAAAACTCAATCAAAACCTAAGCACCATGATGATGAATCATCCATAACATGGGTTGAACGAAAGAAAAAATATCAAGAGTTGAAGAAAACTCTAAAGGAGGTGTATACCACTGAAATGGAAACAACCGAGGAAGAGAATAAAGATGTAATGAGTGTTCCATCCCATTATAAGAAATATACTCTCCAAGACTGAAAGATCATAGTAAAACAACTTGTAAGGGAACTAAGAAAGCCGGGTGAGTCATATGAAGAACCTAAAAATGCAAACAAAATAGATTTAGCCGAACCAGGAGAAGAGCCCAGACCTGCCTACATTGCGAACAACTTGAATAAAGAAGAAGAAGAGCTTTTGCTAAGCTTAATGAAATAATACCGGGATATCTTTTCTTGGTCATATAAAGATCTCAAAGGTGTGATCCAAAAAAATTTCAACATACCATACCTATGGGAAATGATGCAAAACCAAGTAGACAACGGCCATATACTTATAATGAAACATTTGCCAAAAAGATCAAAGAAGAGGTAGAGAAGCTCAAGGAAGCCAAATTCATTTATGAAATTGAACACACACATTGGTTGTCTCCAATTGTGGTGGTACCCCCAAAAAAGGGAAATTAAGAGTATGTGTCAATCTCAAAAAAGTGAATGCAGCCACTATTAGAGATAACCACCCTCTTCCAATCATCGAGCATGTTTTAGAACGAGCTGCAAGAAAATAAGATTACAACTTTTTAGACGGCTTTGCGAGGTACAATCAACTTTTGGTTCATCCAAAAGATCAGCATAAAACATTCCTTTGCAACTGAATGGGGTACTTTTGCCTATAAGGTTATGCCTTTTGGATTAACTAATGCTCCTACCACATTCCAAAAATTGATGAGCCATGCTTTCAAAAAATATCTTAGGAATTTCTTGGAAGTATATATGGACGATGTTAGCAGTGGCTAATGCATGTGACATTGATTATACATCAAGCTAGGGATGTGCTATGGATGTGCACAATATTTCCTATCCACATTGTATAAGGTCTTGGGCTCATTTGGGAGTTCCAAATTGTATATGATAGCTAGAGGGATCAACTTAACCCATAGTAGGAAGTCTTGTGGTGCATGTATTTATAAGAAAGACTTTTATGCAAAGAGACTTCATTCTTGAGGATCCATCCTTGAGTACTCACTCTTGAGATCTCACTCTTGTGTGTTCACTCTATGGATGGCCTAGCCTTGAGCTTAATGCCCATGCTTAGAAGGCTAGTGCTAATCCTTTGTAATTAGAGAATCATTTCATAATCTAATCTCTAATTTCTTCATTAGTCTTAACTCTTCTATATTCCATTATGTCATGAAGTAGTTTCACCTTCTCATTATTCTAGATTTGAGTGTGTGTGATGACTTCTTGCTTATTGACCACTCCTATCCTTATATGAGCACTTGATTTGTGATATTTAACATCTCTAGCTAGGTTGATTAAGTAGGTTTTTAATCTTGTGATTAGAGTATGTTCCCTATTGTTTGCTCACGTGTGGATGGGTTTAATGAAACTCAAGCACCATTCACCTTGTGTGTGTACATTTTGATTAAGTACCTTGATTGGCATATGGTTATTGGAGAGGCCAACACCAATGCAATTAGTGTACGTTTTTCAAGAGTGTGCTTTGAGATTATAGTCTATGGCAAGTTGGAATTTGGTGGGCTTAATGTGTGTAAGTGATTCTTGATTGGCAATTATGGTGTGATTAGAGTTAGTGATTCATGGCTAATCTCTATTGCATTAGAAGAGCATTCTCGTGAATCCTCTCATTCGATACGTCCAATGATGCTCATGCTTCCATGCCCTAGCCGGGTTGCCGATCCTAGGATTGATAATTTTGCTGGTCTTGGGTTGATTAGGTGATGCTACGATTGCCCCCAAAATTTGGCACCATTGCCAGGGATCGATAACCTAAGCTAGTGAGTAGAGGATGTTTAGAATAGAGTAATTTTCACTACTAATTTCATCGGTTTTTGAGTGTGTGTAGCTCAATATTATGGTTTAATTTGATGAGGTTTGTGCAAGTAATTGAAGCAAAAGTTTGAGTTATGAATATCCAAACCCCCAATCTCACTTTCGATTTCACTAATTTCATACTAACCCTTACTAATTTCGCTTCATTTACATGCTAATTGTACTAATTCAATGCTAACTATTACTAATTTTTGACTAACTTTGCTAACCTAACCACTAACATTTGATGTAAAATGTATGTTCAATCCCCTTATAAGAGGTGGAATCAACACTTTTATCAAGTTTCTTTGTGCTAATCCATGCCTAATCTATTGATTTGAGTGGTTGATGTTTGGCCTACAATGGTCAACTTTTGGGCCAAAATTGGAGGAGCCACACATGTGTGTGCATGGTGGAATCATTGTGTGGAGCAAGGATTATCTTGGATGCAATCAATTATAAGTGCATTGGCCTACTCCATTCAATTTTTGGGTGATTAATTTGATTCCAATGTGTTGCTAATTTATTGCTAAAATTAGGTGTATAAATTAATTGACATACTTTGAGAGCCTAATTTGATTGTTTTGGAATGAAATTGATGGTCAATTTTGACTCATGAATGATGTGTGTGTCAAGATTAAGCTTGATTTGCAACAAGAATTCATGTGTGTGCATAAAAATCATTGTGTGTGTAATGCACCAAAGAGGAAAAATTGCCATAAAATTCAAGTGTGTTTGCACCTAATCTTGAGTGTGCGCATGCATAGAAATTGAGTAATTGATGATATATGAATGTGAAATCATGTAATTGATATGTATGTTAGGCCGATTCAATCATTGGATAAGCCTAAATCAAAACAATTGAGCAAAATTGGAGTGTGTGTACCATTCGAGACCACTTGATTTTCAATGATTTATGGTCAATTGGGACACCCAAATACTTTTTGATCGAGAAATATGCATGAATGTGTGTGCAAGCATTAGGGATAGACCTAAATGCATAGCCAATTGAGCCAAATTTGAACTTTTGTGCTTAAATTTTGAGTGTGTGCATTGCTTGATTATGTCAAAATAGTGTTCATTTTTAAAAAATTGAGCATGCATACCTTCAGTTATACTTGATTGAGTGTGTAATTTTAGCATTGCAATGAGAAATTGATGGATTATTTGCATAAACTTTTGGCCTAAATATGGGTGTGTATGCCAATCAAATGGCGTGTGCAATCGAATGTGTGTATGAATAATTGGTATTATTTACCACTTATGATGAATTGGCCAAATAGTTGAGGTGTGCGTCACAAAATTGCTCAAAGATTGTGATAAATCACTCAATAAATTTTTTTTACTGCCATGCTAATGATTGATCAATGTTATGAACATGGCAATGTTACA
Organism: Adiantum capillus-veneris; assembly: GCF_014529385.1. Classification (NCBI taxonomy): domain Eukaryota; kingdom Viridiplantae; phylum Streptophyta; class Polypodiopsida; order Polypodiales; family Pteridaceae; genus Adiantum; species Adiantum capillus-veneris. The sequence goes on along the minus strand of NC_140947.1, from coordinate 156,068,429 downwards.
TTGATGTGTGTGCATAATTGTACCCAAAAGACATGTATGTAGCCACAGGAACAAAATGACAAATCCAATTGGATTTTAATGATTTGAAATTGAAAAAATGATCAATGGAAGATTTGAATACAAATTGGATTTGGGTGAATGAGGATATTTGTGTACTCATTAAGCATGTGTGCATCTTCCAACATCTGATTGTAAATTGATTCAATTTTGAATGCACACTTGGATTTCCAATGAATGTGTTCAAGAAGATGCATCAAATTGAAGCACTATGAATGAGGTTTGAGAGATAATGTGCATAATAATTGACTGAGTTTCAAATATGCATGGTTTGATTGGTATCCTTGATTATGTGAGCATAGATGTATGAAGGTTATTAGATTAGTGGATGATGTATTGATCAATTTCTTGCAAAATCTTACAACATCCATGTACACTTATGAAAATCATCGTGATGGTATGACATGAGAAACCAAGATGGGCTAGATTTTAAAAGTAATCAAATTCAAGTAGAATTATGGAATGCCTTGGTGCATGATTAAAAGCCCGTTGAGCCCCGCTTTTGTCAATGCCTTCAAAAGCCCACACACACACACACCACATCTACTGCTTGGTCGCTTTTGGCTGCCACTTGATGACCCCACCTTCATTGCACACCACTTGTTTGCTTGCAAACAAATAAGCTTCCAAGATCATGCTTCTCTGGGGCTTCTACGGCCTACCTTCACGCACACACACTCATTTTCTTGGTTGGTGGGGCCATCATGCCTTCAAGGCACCCCGCTCCCCCACACTCACATCCCATTTAGACCCACACACTCTTCCTCTCGGTCTCTCAACCCTCAGCCTGTCAACCTCCACGCTCGACTAGAGCCTAGAATTCACTTTTAAAAATAAATAAAATGAAAAAAATAAAATTCCCAGAGATGTTCCCGTGGATTCTTTTCACATTTACAGAAGATAGGAGAAATACGAGTATCAAGGAAACTAAAAGATTTGTGACCATTCATGCCATTGAATTCTATGGGAATTCTCTTGCTTCCAATGGTCAAAAGCATGCTAGCAAGCCTGGGGGCTTTAGTTTTGATAGCTATTAGTGCGTAATGATCGTTTTTTTACAAATAATTGTTACATCACTCAATGCATGCTTTGAATAAAAATTTTCTCTTATGTACTCAACAAAGGAGTTACTAGGGAGTACAAATGCGCCATTTTCTATGAAGAGGCAAAAATAGAAAATTAGGTTACGGAGGGCCGATTCATCATTTCATTGTAATTTGACGTCACCATTAACTCAAAAGATGGTAACAAAATTGAATTATCCTCATTGAGTTAGCCCTAACCAGTTCATAATGATCAGAGTGAGTGTTTAAATTGTAAAATTTTCTTTTGATTGGCATGCTTTCTTTCATTTCTTGACATGTATACATTTTCTATGTGAGAGCATATATGACCAACTCGTTGCATCCATTATTGATTAACGTGAATTTTTTTGGATGAATTGCATTAGCCATATGTACTCATGATTGACCATGCATTTTAGTGCTTGATTGAATGTCAAAATGCTTGCATAGCACTAAGCAGTGGGGCTTTCTTGAAAGACCTTGGGATATGGTTAAATTTTGAGTTTGTGATCATGGAGTATTTTAGTGATTGTTTTAAATTACAATCTGAATATATAGCACTAATGATTGAATTGTTTTTGAAGGGTTATGGGAAAGGTTGGGATTCCATTCCAAATGTGGAAATTGTACAATTTGGCTATCTAGAGCCAATTCACTTCATTAAAAATTTCATGATTTCTAGTTTGACTTAACTTTCACATTCTATTGGGTCTAGTAATCAGTCAACTTTTAATCATGCATGAGAGATTGTAAAAATTTCAAAATTTGTTTATGTAGAAGCATTATATCTCTCATTTTTGATATGTATGTATACACTTGCTACTAAAGAGCATCGTGTGAATAACCAAAAGTTCTTTTTTCCCTTGGGTTTTTTCCCTTTGGTATATTTGGGTATTTGAGATCCTAGCTTTAGGTTTTGAATAATGTTTTGTGTGTGGCTTTCAATAAATGGTCTTTGGAGCTTGTGTTTACACTAAGCTGCAAGAAGCTTGGATTGTAATTAAAATGAATAAAGAGTCTCTACCAAAAAGATGCTTTGCTCAAGGACGCTCAAAAGAGCATGAATAGTTGAAATCCTTCCGTGATATTGCTCTTTTGTTTATCTCTCCATTATCTATGCTTGGATTAGTAAGGGATTTTGCTTCTAAGCTATGGCTCTTTCATTTTCAAAATCTAGGCATACATGAAAGTTTCAACACTTTGCTTTGTGAATATTAAACATATTAGAAATTTGGTTTTATGTGTGCTAATCATAGGTAATTGTCCTTGACCTTAGGCTAATGTAAGTTCATTTCTTGTTAGTCCTAGACTCTTAGTGATTGTATTAATACTCCATTAATTTTTAACATGACCTAGGTTATGATTAGGCTTTAAGTACCTTAGTCCATTTGCCATAAATATCTCATGTTGGAAGCAATTAAAAAGTGTTAAAAAAAAATAAAACAATGAAGCAAAAAAGTGTCAAGAAAAAGTAGAAAAATTGTTAATAAATACATAAAAAGAAAATTTATATGTTATGTTGTGTCTTGTGAGGCTTAGCGCCTTATTGGCACTTGGCAGGCGAGGGGAATCACCTTGGCTCGCTTGGTCAAGGCCCTAAACCAATGCCCTGGGCTGAGAGGGGTTAGCCGTCACCTTGGTAGGCTAGTAGATTCTTGGAACACCTCCTTGAGGGTTTCAAGAGCTGAGAGTTGTAGCTAGATTTGCCTTGGGGTGGTAGCCTTGTGATGTGTTTTACTTTTTTCAATGAATGACAAAAACAGAACTTCATGAGCTTCAAAAAGTTGTGACAATGCACTAATAGATTAGGAGCTTTTTAATATCCCGTAGACATGATAGGCTTGGATGCTTTATTAAGATTGGTCATATAGTTTCTAGGCTAGTAGGTTTATGACCTAGCATTATCCTAGGGCCTTAATTGATTGCTTGTGTTTCATGCATAAAATTGAAATTTCAAGTGCCAGGTGTTTTTGTGCTTTATGTTGTTTAGTTTTTGGCTATGATTGACCCATATTTTAGAAGTAAAAATTCACTTTGCATGATTGTTCATTGCACTTCATGTTTTATTCATCTTTGTTGGCCTTTTGACACTCATGACTTGTTTTATGTTTTGCAGCTCAACATTCTTCCATGGACGTGATTTCTACCATGTCTCCATGTTTTGCTTCAGCGCCACACAAGGACGTGTGTCAAATTAGGAGGGAGGAATGTTAGCAGTGGATAATGCATGTGACATTGAGTATGCATCAAGCTAGGGATGTGCGCAATATTTCCTATTCGGGTGAAAGCATGTATAGGTGGACCGCTTTTGCCACTATATAGTATATGGTTTTTGGGGTTGAGAAAATGGGTGGTTTAGGCGTTTGAAACAGTGGGATTAAATTCAAAATTTATGGAAAAAAAGGGTTAAAATTTGACGTGTACTAAGTGAAAGCGCTTACTCATTAATGATCACCTCAAGGTACGTTCAAGCACTTAATGCAAATATTCTCTCGAGTCTTGTCCCTCCCACTCTGTCTCGCTCGTTCCTTCCCCCCTCTCTCTGTCTCGCCAGCGCCATTCAGGTTTCTGATTCCCTCTTTCCTCCCTCCTTTGCGTTTCTCTGCTAGCCGAAGCAACAAGCAGAAACATCACAACAACAGCAAGCAAATTCAGGAGGAGTACTTTTTGCTGGGTTGGTCATCAACTTCAGTAAAAATCCCCTGCAGCAGCAACAGGTATGTGTCATCATGTAGCTTGAAGCATTCTATCTCGAATGTTGGTTGAATTTGAATGTGGTTGGTTTTCCTAGGTAGCATTTCCAAGTAGCATTGATCCATGTTTTAACATGCTTCATGCACATGTAGAAGCGCAGTATGCTTGTCTCTGAATGTGTGGCAAGATAACCAAAGGGGGCTTGGCCTAGTGGTTAAAATGAATGGGTGGGTGCGTAAGGACCCAGGTTCAACCCATGGCGATATGTTCTGCCCTCTGTTGGGTGGCAAGATAATCATGGATTGTAACTATTAATGATGCATGTGTAAGTTTAGAATTTATTTCTGGAATGTATATGCATTGTGCACATCTAATTGATCACCCTTGTGAATGCTTTATAAGAATGCATCATGCAGCTTGAAGCATGAATGCAGATTTTATCAATTGTGTGTGCATGCTTATACGAATGCATCATGTAGGTTCAAGCATGAATGCATCATGCAGGTTCAAGCATGAATGCATTTAACTATTGATCTTGTATCTATGTGGCATTTGTGATTTTTTCAGGATGAAGAACCAGGCTACAAAAGGACCTTCAGACTCTAACAAGGGTACACCTAGGAAGGGAAAGAGCTCTACGTAGGAGTCGCCTATCAAAACAGGTTAGATGCATCATGCATGCATTTCTAAAATTGGTTTTATGTCTTGTAAAATTTCTGAATTTTTTGCACATGCATGCTACAAAAAGAACTTCCGAGTCCCCCAAGGGTACACCTAAGAAGCAAAATGTTCAGCAGGTTAGATGCAGGTATTTCCCCCATGGATTCAATTAAAGTGTTGCTTTATTAGGAAAAAGTAGTGTGCACACCACTAGTAAATATCAAGTGGGTGAACCCCACTTTTTATGGGTACAGCACCACTGATAGGCTATGTTGACCTGCACCACCCTTTAAAGTTGGGCAGAAACCATGGTTGCATCACTACATAGTTATGTTGATATGGTGCACCATCTCTTAAAAGTGATACTGGACCACTTTAAAGTGCTGGGCAACACTAAAAAGAGGTAAGGTTCTAGTAAAAACTGGCGATACAATGGGTGCATCACTTTCCAGTGGAAAACCCTAACTATTTTGTGGTGAAGCATCACTTTTAAGCGAAGCATCACGATGGTGCACCACTTTTCAGTGGTTTTACACACTTTTAAGGTACCGAATAATGTTCTAGTTAAGAAGCACCACTTTCTAGTGGTGTTTTACCACTAGAAAGTGGTGCTTCTTAACTAGAACATTATTCGGTACCTTAAAAGTGTGTAAAACCACTGAAAAGTGGTGCTTTTTAACCTGAACGTTATTTGGTTTAAAGTGGTAAACACCAATAAAGTGGTGCTCACCACTTTTTGGGGTTCAAATCACATTTAAGTGGTGTTTATAGTGGTGAAGACCACTATAAAGTGGTGAACATCACTATAAAGTGGTGCTCCTTAACTAGAACGTTATTCGGTACCTTAAAAGTGTGTAGGACCACTGAAAAGTGGTGCTTCTTAACCTGAACGTTATTTGGTATAAAGTGGTAAACACCAATAAAGTGGTGGGCACCACTTTTTGTGGTTCAAATCACATTTAAGTGGCGGTGCGTGATGGTCAACCACTTTCAGTGCTGTAGAACCACTTTTTAGTGATGCTTTACAAAAGTGCAATAATCATTCGTTCTACATCTTTGCTAAAAGTGGTGGTTAAGTGCTTTTAAGTGATGAAGCTTTACAAGGAGATACCACATTCTATTGGTGTAGCACCACTTTTTAGGAGTGTAGCACCAGTTTTAAGCTGTGTACAACAATTCACATCGGTGTAGCACAACTGAACAGTGGTTCAGCCCACTTTTATGTTCTGGAGCACCACTTTAAAGTGGTGAAGAAACACCAAAAGGGGATGTATCACTAGAAAATAGTGGTGTAGCAGGACTTTTTAGTGTTACCTAACCAGTTTTAAGTGGTTGAGAACCATTTAGTGGTACACCACCACTTAAAAATTTTGCAGTACCACTGAGAATGGTGCATAAATCATTTCAACCACTTCTTATTGTTGATAAAACAAGTTTAATTATGGCTCATTACATACTAACATGCATTCTTATATGTTTTTATAGGGAGGTGGACAGTACCACGAGTGGCCTTACCCACTCAAACAAAATTTTGCTTCACCAAGGAAGATTTTCATGCCAAATATGGGCTATGCTTGGTTGGCCAGGATCCGAAGCTCCTATGTGGGATGATTTCTCAGATGAGGAGTGGATTAGTGTATGTCTTTACAAGCGCCACCAAAAGGAGAAGATGAATTTAAAGGGGTTGAGGCCTGAAATGTATGAAGAATGTCTCCTGCTATACCACAAAGTATATCAGGGAGCTCCCCCAAACAACGAGGTAGGCGTGCATTTTGCACATGGATTTACTTGGCAGAAGTTCAAGGCCGTTGAAGATTCTGAAGGTTTAGTTGCATGGGCTGTGTATGCCAAAGGTGTTATCAAAATGTTACGCCAACAGAAAACTTTAAATAGGAAATTGGAGAAATGGAGGTCCACAAACGGTCCATGTCTTGGAAGGGAGTGGAAATTTAATGCATAAAATATGCCTAATTACACTGACAGTACTAGCACAAGCTTTGACTGGCAGACATACTCAGGTGGACATCAATTTTCAGGGCAGGCTAAGGAGGAATTTCTAAAGAAGCGGGCCTTTGGCTCGATGGGAACATTTGGAATGTCAAATGTTTCCTCGACTACATTTTCTGCGCCAACGGCTGATGTAGCAGCTATTTCTAACATGAAGGCTAATGCTGCTGAAAAGTTAAAAGAGAAGCAGCAATGTCTTGAAGCAATAAAAATTGCTTTAGATCAATCAAAGACAAAGAGAGATGAGCAGGTTGGTTGGATGCGAGGCGCTGCCAAGATCGTAGAGAGAATGAACAAGGATATGGAGGAACTCAAGTTGCATAAGGCTGGGCTTGTACCAAACGAGGAAGCAATGGCAAAGCTTGAGACCTTGATTCAAATCATAAAGGAGGCTCTCAAAGACATGGGACTTGATATTGAAGTGCACAATCTCGATAACCTAGGTGAAGAGGTAGCACAGTTACAGGTATGTAAGCTTGATTGATTCACCTAGTAGTAGTTGATATTACTTAAAAGTGGTTAAACTCTAATTAGGAAAAAATGGTTAGAGACCATTTTATATGGTAAAAGACCACTTAAATGTGTTTATATAACACTCTTAAGTGGTACCACATAAAGTGATGAAGACTCTTGAAAGTAATGCACAAACACTTATACTGTTTTATAAAGTACGCAGTGCTATTTTTTTACAGGGTTAGCATGACACTTTGTTATGGGAAGTAGAAGTGGCGACAGGGCATCTTCGATTTGTGAAAACGATTATTAATTTGTTCAAGTCAAGAATGCCTATCCTTCCTGTCAGGCCGCCTGTTCATTTGGGATCGAACAATAGCTGTGTGCAGTTAGGTGATTGTGTTGCTTGTGGGATGTCTATCATGCAGACTGTTGTTACCGGTGTCTACATGCTCCGGTGTCAACATCCATATCACCCACTTTGTTTTGTAACTGCCTGTAAGTCTGCCGGCCAATGTCTATTTCATGGATGTGAGGAACCTTTAAAAGATGATTTGAAGCTGCTGGCACCTGGAGAGGCAAACAAGGATGAGCATGTTGGTACAGGTAATCGATGTTTTTATACCTTAATATATGAAGCTGATTGTAGATTCATTTCTTGACCATTTTGTTTCTTTTCTCCATGTAATTGCAGAGAAAGATCCAATGGAAGGCATCTTTGGATCTCCTGTTGATGGAATTGGTAATATTCTGTGGAACATTCTTCTCTTTGAATGTTCACATAACTTAATATTGAGTATTATTACATTGTCTTTTATGTAGCACACTCCCAAGCTGGTTCATCACGCAAGCCCAATATTGATAGCATGTGTGTTGGGTGCGGGGATAAGAATGCATCCCAGAAACAAGCAGGTGAAGACACTCCGGACCAACAAAAGGCAGAAAAAAGAGCAGATGTAGTGGGAGCTCAAGGTGACGCATCCAAGGAGTCAGCTGAGGTGCCTCTGAAGCCAGAACCTGCAATTAACAAGGACGTAGAGGACGCTGAAAAATCATCTGAGAATCCAATTGAAAAGGATACAACAGTGAACTTGTATGATGAGGACTCAGAACTTCTTATTTCATAGGTTTGTGCAGAGATTTTGGGGCGTAGGAAAAAGAGGAGCAACACTGAAGAGCGCGCCACACCAAAGAAAAAAGCTAAGGTTGCATCCGAGCCTCCAGAGCCTACTCCAGGAGGTAAAAAATCCAAGGAGCCTTCATCTGATTGGAAAAAGACTAACCTCCAAGCACCCAACCTTAAACCTCCCAAACCAAAGTCCCGCAAGAAACTTTTGTAGTCCCTATTAACCTTTTGTGCCTTGTAGCCTCTTTGTAATTTTGTCTTTGTACCCTCATTTTAATGATAATGAAACGACGGCTTTATTTTTCGTTCACTAGTTGTTTATTGCTCATTGATTGTCTATTTATTGTACTCATATTGTTCATTGACTGTCTATTTATTGTACTCGTATTGTTCTTTCCGACATCATCATGAGCATCTTCAAGTAGAGCTTATTTTTTCTCTCCAGTATCTCCTGCCAAGTGGACTGTTGCCATAGAAGTTTAGGAAATTAATGAAATGGAAATCAATAGCCTGGAAGGTATACTTTTCAAGTGTATTTTGAGAAGGTTAATATGTCAGTCTAATTGAGGTTTTTAAGGCATGCTACTTGTCTATGGCAGAACTTAGCTGGATTGGAGATGTTCAAGAACCAGATGAGAAGGTTGAAGACATAGCAGCTAAGCAGGATGCAGATGTAACACCAGATAAAGTAGAGGAAGACCCTGTAGGAACCAACAGTTTGCCCCGAAATTGAGGAGATTTCGCCAAACTGCCCTGGATGGGGATATCTTGTTTCAAATTTCTGCAATATTAAAAAGCTCATCATCCTTGATCTCGATGGACTATTCGTGAAACGAGATGTAACCAAACGTGATCCAAAGACTGGACAACTTAAACACCCTCCACGTCCAGCTTTCGACAGAGTTAAACTAAAAAGAGTGGACGAGAAGTTGTGGATCTACTACCATAGAGATGTTGAGCAATTTGTTTGGGATTTGAGACAAATAGCAGATGCAATAATTTGGAGCACTTGTACTGCTACTAACATTGAGCATATCCTCAGTACATGTTGGCCAGACATATGGGAACATAGGACTTATTACTTTAGGGATCTCTTCTCAAACTGGCAATGTGAAAAGTGGTCGTATTTTGAAGAGATTGCTCGAGCTCCAAGAGACCTTGCAGGTGAACCTGTGTCTTTCAAGCCCCTTTACCATGTTTGGAACAAGTTTCCAGAATACGACTCCTCTCGGACATTGCTGGTAGATGACTCCAGATATAAAAATCTGCGCAATGTCTGGGACAACTGTATATGTCCACCCACCTTTGATCCTCTTGATGAAGAACAAGACCCTGATTACCTCATGCGCACACTGTTGCCATGGCTGTGCAGATGGGCACTAACCCCCAATACCCTAGAGTATACAAAGGCAAACCCCATCAACAATCCCAAAGATGAACTTTCGAGTCTAGTCTTTGAGCAATTTGTTATAAATGAAGATGAATGAGTTTGTACATCCGGAAGTGCCAGAAATGTTATATATTGTACATTCTTGGTGGATATGTAGACGTTTCTGGATAATTGTTGTAATATACTTTTTGTAATATACAGAAGTTCTGGCACTTTACTGTCTCTGCACTATACATGTCTCTACACTTCTGATTGTCTCAGAACCACTTTTTAGTCGTGCTAAACCCCTAAAATGTGGTTAAATTTTTATTATGTTATTGCAACAGTTTTTCTGGAACTGCAACACCATTTAATGGTGATTTTTGGGGGGAGTGGTGAAGCATTCTTAACCACTTTTTAGTGGGGCTAAACCACTTTTTAGTCATGCTAAACCACTTTAGTACCACTAAAAAGTGTTGCAGTTTTAGTGGTAAATTTTTATTGAGTTTTTCTGAAACTGCAACACTTTTTAGTGGGGCTAAAACACTTTTTAGTGGTGCTAAACCACTTTAGTACCACTAAAAAGTGGTAAATTTTTATTGAGTTTTTCTGAAACTGCAACACTTTTTAGTGGTGATGTTTGGGGGGGGTGGGGGGAGTGGTGAAGCATTCTCAAAAACCAACATGTCAATTCCATCGTACGTTTACACCAATTCCATCTTGTTCAATCTTTCACTAGATAATATAAAATCAGATTTGATTTACAATTCAAAGGGCATGCTATTGTATATTGCCTCATGGTTTTCATTGGAAAGTTCGAACACTTCTCCTATGCCATCGAGCACTACAGTCTCCATAGGGAACTTTATTGCCCTTATCAAGTGGGAATATATGAAAACTACTGGCTTGTTATCCCACAGCTCATACAAGTTTGCTTGTAGGGATTTATATCAATGGCCCGTGACCATATAAGTATGCTTCTCTATCTTGTTGCCCCATGCATCAATTTGCTCGTTAGTTGTTAGGCCCTTAGCTACTACACACTTCAAAATGTAGAAGTCAACAGCCTCCTCATTATTCTCTTCAGAAGTGACAGCAAAATTGTCTCCAGGTGTGAGAGCATCGCTTAAGGAGTCATAATGACCTGCATAAGTGGCACCATGGAACTCCTCATCGTCTGAGTCTCCGTATGACTGGGAATCATTAGCAAGTGGCTCCAAAGTGTGATATTGCCACGTCTCCACATGTGATCTGTTCATACACTTTCTCCAATGGCCAAGCCTGCAAGGAAAACAAAAGCATGACAACCGTTTTGATCGCAATGCACAAGTGTTGTTCTCAGAATACCCATTCACACAGAGCATTTCTCTTGAGCCCTTCAATGGTTTGCAGTCCTATTGATGGGATCGCTGAACATCGCCTAGCTTGACCTCCCAGAACACCCTACTGACCTCCCTCTTTTGCTTGTCATACATAGTAGTTGCTCCAGTACTGAGATGCATTCTCAAAAAAGAGACAAATTAACTTGCACAAGTCAACCGCACGCTATTTTGCTTCAATTTCTCATGAGTTAGAGCCCTTTTAATGACAGCCCCAGCCCCAACATGTTCCCTCTTTCCATGTCATGAGCAAAAAAAATTCCAATTCATTTCCATGCCAGTAAGGCTCCAATATCTAGCAACAAAGTAAAACGGTCACTTTGCTTTAAATTGTGAAGCTGCGCCATCTGACCAAACCCAATGTTTTTTAAAGCTTAGCCCTTGATCTCTCAACCATTGAGCATGTAAGAGAAAAGCATGCTGCAAAAATAAAGTGTCATGTTGTTTATCATCTGAGACAAAAAAGTGCATGGTCTTCTTTATTGCACCTATTGCGATGCGGAAATAAGTAATCAGGACAAAGATAGTGACCTGCTTAGTGTACCAATGCATTGACTGGATCTCATTTTGCTCCTTGAAGGAGTAGTTCTCTGCAAAGTCAACGACGGAGACAACCACATCATCTGGAAACAAAGAAATGCAGTCCTTGAACTGTTGTGCTTGCCACCTAAATATAAAATTGTGAGTGACATACTTCTTCAAGTGGTCTTGGTACACTCGCAAAAGGTCTCTAGGTAGCATTTTCTTGTGGACAATGTCTTTCACAGTGCTCTTTTTGGCTTCATTGTTTAATCCAGTGGCACCCACTATATTTTCAAAAAACTTCACAGATAATTTCTTACTCTGCTCAACTTCTTCTTTTGGACAGATCTGAATATTACCTACACCGCATGCATTGCATGTTCCCATTAAGCATTGGTAGCTATGGGAACTATGTTCTGCAAGTATAGGGCAGAGTATAGACTCCAACATTGAAGTGGTGTTCATACTTGCATTTTTGTATGCAAGACATCCGTGGTTGACAACTTCATCATGATGAAGGCATATAGGGCAGCTGCACATGGAGCAAGAACCATGAAGATCAAAACTTCGAGTCCGCATGTGATTTACTACCTCTTTAAGGAAAACCATTTGTACATGCACAATACAACAACAGGTGTAGCGATCCCTCAATTTTCAGACAAAGAACGGTTTCATAGACTCGAAGCAACGTTGCGAAATCTGAATATCTGCATACTTTTTCTTGAATCTTAAATAAATCTCCACCTGCAATATACATGTATACAAATGTTAAAAATAAACTTAGCATTCAAAACTGGTTAAATTGTTTCAAAACATTAAAAAGTGATTCTATATCACTAAAAACTGGTGTGCACCACTAAAAACTAGTAATGATACATTCAGTAGTATTGTTTTACCTGTGAAAATAATGCACCACAAATACAAATTAGTGTAGAAACTAGTAACCATACACAAAAGGTAGAATATTAAGAGGTTGTGTGAGGACAACTTAATAGTGGTGAGAAACCGCATTCAACGTAACTAAAAAGTGGTTTGGCATGACTTAAAAGTGAATTCAAACCACTTGACGGTGATGAACCGCCAATAAAAAATGGTGTGCACTGCTTGAATATGGTGGGCAACGATTAAAAAGTGGTGAGTAAGGACATGAAAGTTCCGGGGAAGTTCAGAACTAGCACTTAAAAAGTAGCTGGGAGGGACAAAATACTAGGCGACAGACCAGCATTAGCACTAGATAGTAGTCCAACACAACTTGAAAGTGGAGGAGCTCTTGTGAAAAGTGTTTGATGACCACTTTAGAGTGGTGAGCGACTAGTTCAAAGTGGCCAGTCACCAATTAAAATCTAGCACTTAAAAAGTAGCTGGGAGGGACAAAATACTAGGTGACATACCAGCATCAGAACTAGATAGTGGTCCAACACAACTTGGAAGTGGAGGAGCTCTTGTGAAAAGTGCTTCATGACCACTTGAGAGTGGTGAGCAACTACTTCAAAGTGGGCAGTAACCACTTGAACGCGGATTCTGGTCACTTGAATGCGGTTTCTGGCCACTTGAAAGCGGGAACTTGCTGCTTGACAAGGTTTTAGATACCACTTGAAAGTGGTGTTTTGCCACTTGGGAGTGGTGCCTCATCACTTGCATGGAGTGATGACTGATGTAGTGACTTAGCACATGAAAGTGGTGTCTCACCACTTGATGACCACTTGAAATTAGTGAGCAACTACTTCAAAGTGGGCAGTCACCACTTGAACGTTGATTCTGGTCACTTGAATGCGGTGTCTGGCCACTTGAAAGCGGGAGCTTGCCGCTTGATTGCAGTGACCAGGTTTAAGCTATCACTTGAAAGTGGTATCTCACCACTTGATGACCACTTGAGAATGGTGTGAAACTAGTTCAAAGTGGGCAGTCACCACTTGAACGCGGATTCAAGTCATTGGAATGTGGTGTTCGGCCACTTGAAAGTGGTGTCTCACCACTTGCATGGAGTGATGACTAACGTAGTACTTTGCACATCAAAGTGGTGTCTCACCACTTGATGACCACTTGAGAGTGGTGAGAAACTAGTTCAAAGTGGGCAGTCACCAATTTAACGTGTTTTCTTGTCACTTGAATGCGGTGTCTAACCACTTGAAAGCGGGAACTTTCTGCTTGATTGCAATGATAAGGTTTTAGTTACTACTTGAAAGTGGTGTCACACCACTTGGGAGTGGTGCCTCACCACTTGCATGGAGTGATGGAGTGATGGACTGACTTAGCACATGAAAGTGGCTTCTCACCACTTGAATGCGGTCAGACACCACGTGAAAGTGGTTTTTATACTTGTAAGTGTTGTGTCCACCGCTTCATTGTGGTGTGACAGCACTTGTAAGTGTTTACTAACAAAATGTGTTCAAACTCCACTAATATGGTTTTGGTTACCATCATAAGGTGGTGGGAACCATTCGTGCAGCAGTAGTAAAAAGTCTATGGCACTACTATAATTGTTGCACCATGACTAAAAGCTGCTACATCACTTGGAAAAAGTGAGTTGCACCACCAAAAACGTTTGCACCTGTAACACCCCTACGAGTTTGTAAAACACGTCTGTTAGCATTGGGTAAATAAGACCTTTTAGTGGGTGAACACCACTTTGTAGGGTTTACGGTGAAGCGTTGGTGCATTTCTAGTAAAAACTGTTTCTTAAACATTAAAACCTACCGCAAAACATTAAAAACTAGTTCAAAGACACTATAAAGTGGTGTGGAAACACAAGTAAAAGTGCTTCAAAAACATTTAGAACTATTGATCAAATTTTAGAAGTGGTTCAGATTCAATTAGAGACCAGTATAGTAATGTTTCACCACTTTTTAATGTTGCAGCACCACTAGAAAGTGGTGCAAAACACCAAAACAAGCTGTAGCACTAATAAAAAGAAGTATAAAAACATAATGTTATGGCAGTAATGAGTTGTAGCACCAATAAAAAGTGGTATAGAAACATAATTTTGTAGCAGGAATATGAGTTGTAGCACCAATAAAAAGTGCTAAAAATATATATCAATTACCTGAGGCTCCTCAAGAAGGTGGATTGGATGCTTTACATATGAACATCTAGCTAGTCTCTTACTGCAAACATCTTTCTTGTTGGGGGACACCCTCGTCTCATCCGTCCAAAATTGAAAGACTATGTCTTTAACAGTTTGAGTGATGTGAGTTCTCCGTGTATCATCTCTATGACACGCAGATGCAGGGAACGAACCATCGGATTCACTTGACACTATTAAGTGATGTTTGGCTGAATATAAGTTTCTTTTGTGGATCCCCATAAGCTTGGCAGCTTGCGGTATGCTCATGTCAGTGTTTTGCTCCTTGCTTCCACCATTCACCAACATCATCATTGCTGATTTCTTCACAAAAAACTCGTCTGAAGATCTTGGGACCTTCACATGATTCAAAGTGCTGCGGATGTTTCTTAGCATAATTGCTTCCAACTCTTTGGATTTACTCTGCATAGTAAGGAAGCAAGGATGTTGAAGAAGTTCATCAAAGATTTCCTTCCTACCACTTGCATCCATTCCCACGGTTAAGGTATCAAAGTGTTGTACCATAAATTGACATATCCTTCGTTTCTTTCTTTCATCCATATCCCCTATATTGCTTTTCGTCACAAAGTTGACTGTTGCCTGACGTTGCTTTCGTTTATGAGTAGCCCAATATTCCCTCATTAATTTTCTGCACTGAAGTTGAGCTTCTCTACTCAATGACAATGAGTTGATAGACAGTTCTTCACTGGGCTCCATTGTTGCAATACTTTCAAAGGATTTCTCTACAAGAAATACAATACAAATCATAACTACACGCTATACTTTTAATTAATACATGGCACTTCTTGCACTAATTAGCAAGATACTAACAAATCATAATAAGTGTTTACATACCTCAAGAATCATCAAGTAGAAAAGGAACCTATAGAGATAGAGTTCGTGAGAGAGAGAGAAAGAGTGCTAAGAGAGAGAGAGAGATGAGCGAGAGCTCAGACACAAGAGGAGCCATGCTTAGAGAGAGAAAGAGAGAGAGAGAGAGAGAGAGAGAGAGAGAGAGGGGGGGGGGGGGGCTGAGCGATACAGAAAGCTCAACAAGATCTCTCTGAGAGAGAGACAGAGAGGAGCTAGATAGAGCTCCCAGAGAGATCTCAGAGACAAAGAAAGCTCAGACAGGTTGAAGCGGGAAAGAAGCGGTAGCAGTAAATTACATTTAGTCTCATTAATTGTGGTACGTTACGTTAGGAGACTTAATTGACGTACCTTAGGAGAGTGATATTCTTTTTGAGATTTGAAGCACTTTTAAAACACCCACTTTTAAGCGCAAAAAAGCAATGTCCTTGACATTACTTTCCAGGCCACCTATACATGCTTTCACCCATTCCCATTGTATAAGGTCTTGGGCTCATTTGAGAGTTTCAAATTGTATATGCTAGCTAGAGGGCTCAACTTAATCCCGTAATAGGAAGGCTTGTGGTGCATGCCTTTATGAGAAAGACTTTTATGCAAAGAGACTTCATTCTTGAGGATCCATTCTTGAGTACTCACTCTTGTGTGTTCACTCTATGGATGGCCTAGCCTTGAGCTTCATGCCCATGCTTAGAAGGCTAATGCTAATCCCTTGTAATTAGAGAAGCATTTCTTAATGTAATCTCTACTTTCTTCGTTAGTCCTAATTCTTCTATATTCCATTATGTTATGAACAAGTTTCACCTGCCTATTATTCTAGATTTGAGTGCGTGTGATGACTTCTTGCTTATTGACCACTCCTATCCTTCTATAAGCACTCGCTTTGTCATATTTAACATCTCTAATTAGATTGATTAAGTAGGTTCTTAGTCTTGTGATTAGAGTATGTTCCTTATTGTTTGCTCGTGTGTGGATGGGTTTAATGAAACTCGAGCACCATTCACCTTGTGTGTGTAGCTGTTGATTAAGTACCTTGATTGGCATGTGGTTATTGGAGAGGCCAACACCAATGCAATTCGTGTATGCTTGTCAAGAGGTGTTCTTTGAAATTCTAATCTATGGCAAGTTGGACGGTGGGCTTAATGTGTGTAGGTGATGCTTGATTGACGATTATGGTGTGATTAAAGTTAGTGATTCATGGCTAATCTCTATTGCATTGGAAGAGAATTCTCTTGAATACTCTCATTTGATACATCCAATGATGCTCATGCTTCCATGCCCTAGCCGAGTTGTCGATCCTAAGATTGATAATTTTGTTGGCCTTGGGTTGATTAGGTGATGCTACGATTTTGTTGGCCTTGGGTTGATTAGGTGATGCTACGATTTTGTTGGCCTTGGGTTGATTAGGTGATGCTACGATTTCCCCCAAGAGACGATTTATGTGTACATTCATCAATCCGAGCTGATCATTTTGAACATCTCAAAAGGATATTCAAAATATATAGACTTTATAGGATTTTCTTAAATCTTGAAAAGTGCACATTAATGGCCATACAAGGAAAAATTCTTTGACATATAGTGTCTAAAAACGGCATAGCAACCGATATTGATAAAATTCATGTTATTGCTGAATTGCCAAGACCAACAACAATCAAAGGGGTTTAGTCTTTCATGGGACATTGTGGATATTATAAACGGTTTATTTACATGTATGCTATAATCGCAAAACCTATGTCTTGCATGATTACACTCTTTGTATGGATTGATGAGTGTGAAGAATCCTTCATGAAGCTTAAACAAGCTCAACCAGGGGACGGACATATTGATTTTCCCGTTTCCTATGCTAGTAGACAACTGAATGTGGCATAAAAAAACTTTACAACCTCTGAAAGAGAAGGGTTAGGGATGATCTATGCCGTAATAAAGTATAGACATTACCTATTAGCCAATAAATTTGTGTTCTTTTTGGACCACCAAGCTTTATTGTATTTGGTCAACAAGCCATGCAGCACAGGAAGAATAGTGAGATGGTTCATCATTCTTTTGGAATTTGATTTTATTGTAGTTGTAAAAAAAGGAACCACACACCAAAGAGCAGATCATTTATCAAGAATTATTTCAAGAGAACCACCAAAAGGGGGTAGAATATGATCTACCAGATGTATATTTGTTCTCTATGGAAATGATACCCCGTTGGTTAAAAAACATGGTTTCATTGATGACTATAGCTCAAGTGGATTCTCAAATATCACTTCCTATTACACCAGGATTGATTGAACAGTCGGCTATGTATCAATTACTAGCTGGGAGGCTATACAAAGGAAATTGAGATGGAATATTACTTTTGTGTATTAATCTTGAGAAGAAAACCCAATACCTAAATCAAGCACACATTACCATAGTAGGACTTCATTTTGTGAAAAACCAAACTATGCAATGGATACTTAGACTTGGAGTATTTTGTCCAACCATGAGGAGTGATGCTCACTCATTTGTGAAAGACTGTCTTCAATGCCAAAAACAAATACCAGTACCTCATGTGACATTATTTCAAATCTCACTCGTTCCTAAGTGGAGTAATTATATAGTTACTTACTTATCAAGCAGAACCTTTTCAGATGATATAAGTAAACGTCGCCAAAGAGCTATTGAAACTGAAGCAAGAGACTATGCTCTTGTTGGAAACCAATTGTATAGGCGGGGAAAGGATCAACATTTGCATCTCTATGCAAATGAAGATGAATATATACCCATATTAGAACAAGCACATGTTGGATTAGTTGGAGGTCACTTTTCTAGTGAAACCACCACTAAAGAAATTTTAATGGCAGGCATATGGCGGCCAACACTTTTTCTAGATGCCAAAGAATATGTTCAAAGATTTGATGCATGCCAACGAGCAAAAATGCCAACAATGGTAGATAGCGTGTCTTTAAGACCAATGCTGAAGACTAGAGCTTTTGCAAAATGGGACATAGATTTTGTCAGACTAATACAACCACCTGCTTATAGAACTCAAGCTCAATATATCATTGTAGCTATGAATTATTTGACCAAGTGGGCAGAGGCTAAGGCCCCATGAATAATGATGCTAGAACCACAGCCGCATTCTTGTATGACAATGTATTAACAAGATATGGACTTCCAATAGAAATTGTTAGTGATAGGGGAACTCATTTACTCAATGAGGTAATTGAGTATCTATCGAATGAATTTATGGTCATCTAGAACAAATCCGCTCCATATCATCCACAAGAAAATGGACAAGCTGAGCACATGAATAAAATTCTTAGCTCAGTATTGACTAAAGTGGTTAGTTCAAGATGAATTGATTGGAAAATGAACCTACATGATGCTCTATGGGCTTATAGAGTTTCATTGATGACATTTAAATGCTACAACCTTTACCCTTGTTTATGGTCTTGATGCCATACTATCGATGGAATTTCTATTGCCAACACTAAAGGTAGCTAAAGATCTTGAGTGGATAGGACATGAATTGTCAGAAAGGCTTGAAGATTAGAAAATATTGATGAACAAAGGCTAACAGCTATAGCATACATCTATGCACAAAAACAAAAGCAAAAACAGTTTTTTGATTCACATCTAGTCACAAAAATCTTCAGAAAAGTGGACCTAGTTTTAGTTTATTCCCTTAAGCAACACATTCCCAAATTCAAGAAAAAGGAAAATGGACCGTTTGTCATTGAAGATGCATCTCCAAGTGGAGAAGTTAAATTGTCCACTTTAGATGGTGGACCAATGGTTAATTGGATTAGTGGATGCCGCTTAAAGAAGTACCATTTACCACTAACCAATGATTTGCTAGAGAAAATGTATGCAGCAAAGCACAGAAATATTAAAGGATAGTAGGTTGTTGATGAATCTCAAGAGGAAGATCAACTTTGAGTACTCAAGAGGAAAGTTGTTTTCAAAAATCAACAAACACCTATTCCCATCAACACATTGGAGCCAGATAAACGACTATGGAAATCACAAAATGATGCAGTATCAGTGGATGATGAATGGTTGGATAGAATTGACCTTTGTATCATAGTACAATTGAACAATCATAGCACAAATGCATTAGTAGATACCGATGCTTGAATGAATGTAGTCAGTTATTCCACTTACAAGAAAGATACAAATCAGTCTCTCTTTAGCATCAAAATATCTGCTATCAAAGGATGCAACAAAAACCCAACACCGATATTGGGAGTGGTTAACTTGCATGTGATAGAAAATGGATTTTCATGCCCTCACCACTTTATATGCAAACCAAATGAACATATGAATGAAATGATGATTCTTAGAATCTCACGGATGCGGACAAACAATGTAGTACTAGATTGGGACACCAATCAACTCAAGCTATCACTTAAAGGAGGAAAATTCTTAGTTCCAATTGCACCGAGCAAAGAGAAATGGAAAAGAGGTCACCCACAAAAGAAACCAGGGGATAATCCATCTACGTCAGCCTCTAGTCAAGCAAATGCTACAAGCAGCATGTAAAGAGTCAGGCAAATTTGGGTACCAAAAGCACAAATCAAGGACAAACCGTCTCAAATTTGGTTTCCCAAAAACTCATCTACCATGCTGAAGGAAGTTTCACATCTAACAACTCAAAAAAAAATCTTTTAAAATAGAAACTAGCACTAGATGGGTTTGGAAACCAAAAGAGCATTTATCTTCTCCACAAACTGTAAATTCAATGAATCAATGGAAAGTTAAATCTCAAAAAACTCCACCACAACAGTTCATCAACCGAAAACCAAAATACCAATGGAGTGAGGTAGATCTGTACAAGTGATAAGTGAAGCATAATGATGATTTTCAAGTTAATTTTGCAAAAAAGTAAATAATTGTGATTATTTACTGCAGTTGAATTTTATGCTTGAAATGACATTTTGATGACCTACACAACTTTATCATCTAAAACATGTCCTAAAATGAGTTTGGTAAGATTTGGTCAGGTTGGCATCACTTTGTGCTCTTATTGACTCTAAAATCACCGGTTTTGTTACCACTCGGTGTGTAGAGGTGTTTGGTCACTGTTGAAGCCATGAACTTGTCTACTACATAGTCTTGATGCTGCTCATCCATTTGGGCTCATTTGGAGTCACTTTGACTCCATATGTCAAATTCAAGCTTTGTAGTCTGCGAGTTGTTTCATGTTGTTAGAGTGATTTCCTTGGATGTTTTGTTGAAACCATCTACGTACATTGTTTATAGACATTGTCCATATGCTGCCTGCAAAGTTAGAATTCAATTTTGGCATGTGGCAAAAACCTAGATTATTTCCTTAGGGACCCCCTCGACCCCTGCCAAATGGTCATCTAATGATATGGGAGTGTTCTACTATCTAGGGGCATGCTACACTTCAAATCTTGTCCAATTCGGTTGAGCTCACATGCCGCTATGGTCATTTTTGTATCCTAGGAGTTTGCACACAACAGGGACTCTATGGTTTTTTCGGGACCTATACCTGCTACCCGACTACATAGAAATGTTCTTTGATGAGTTTAGAACTTACCCCTCATGTCTTGTGTGAAACGGTGCTGAAAATGGATGACTGTGGACTCCAAAAATCGCGCACGAAGAAGGTCAATAGCTCTCTTCCCCAAGGGCGACTAGTAGAAATGAGGTGATTTTGGGCTACCTAAGATATCTATACTTGGACTTCCCAAATTACTTTTCTCCAAATTCCCTTGTTAGTCCTAAGAGGCCATGAAATCTATTTTAGACTCAAAAATTTCCTCAATCGGACTCCATTAGCTCATTCTGTGAGAACTTTGCAAAAACACGCCTTGGCGGCCTAATTTAGGCCTCCCACTTTTGTTCGTCATTTAGATATAAAAAAATTGTGCGTGTTTTCCTTGTCCTCCTAATCATCAACGTGTTTTTAGTTTCTCCATCTGAGCTCATTTGCTATTGATTATTAATTTTTGTCACATTCTAAAAAATGAGCTCAAAATGTCCAGTAATTCTCAAATCTTGTCAAAGAACGCACTAAAAAGCTTGCCAGTCCAAATTTTGAGTTATTCGTCACATTTTTTATCCAAAACCTTCCATATCTCATACATAGGGCCTATAGAATATCCAAAACAAATTTGACAGAAAAAATGTTCAAGCTGATGAAAATGTAAATAATCGTGATTATTTAGATTTGTGCCCAAATAAGCCCAAATCTCATTTTTGATATCATGGTACCAAAGTAGATGAGGTGACAAGTCTACCAATCAAGTTTGATCACATTTGGATCTCAAAAACCCAAAATCCCTTCATATCTACTGTTTCACAGTCAAAAGACCAAATCTGGCACCATTTTACACTCAAATGAGCTCACACTTCACTCAGAGTATCTAAATCACATGTTCGTCAAGCCTATGAAGTCAAAAGTGCAAAAATATGGAAGAAATTCCCTACTGTAAATAATCACAATTATTTACTTTGCTTGCAATTTTTGCCTGCAATGGATGATTTTGATCTATACATGTTTTTATGCATCTACGCATGCTCCAAAATTGGTTTGAAGCAAAATAGACATCATTTGCCAGTAATTCAGACAAAGAGAATGTCAGAGCAGAACTTGTGGAATTTCCAAACTTTGAAACTGTATTTTTCCTCATAGGCGCAATGCAAGCTTCTGAGGAAGCAAAGAGGAGAAAGACACAAAAAGAAAAGCTTCAGGAGCTACCACCATATCAGTTGGAGCCTAGTTCTATGAAAATGGCCAAAGTAAGCTACTTGTTAAAAGAACAGCTTGAGGATCACAACGCCACAGTCTTCACCGTGAAATTCAAAAGTGAAGATGGAATTGAGGTGGAGTTGCAAATGCTACCAGAAGAAGTCTATGACGTAGCAGCTAAGCCAGCTACGGAAGAAGCCAACAGGAGATTGGGACTTCAAGAATTTTATAATCAAAAACCATGTGGAGTAGATTTCTAAACAGCTTATGAATTACTTTCGATGATTAAAGAAGATGGATCTGCCTAGATCACAAATCCCCAAGGACAGAAAGTCGAGGTAGTCATCAACAAAGATATAGTGGCTAAAGCACTAAATCTACCAACTGAAGGTATGAGATGAGAGCCAAAGATAGAAAAGAAACTGGAACATTCACAAAGATTAAAGTTGCTGCCACCTTCTCCGATCTTGTGCTAAAGCAAGTAGAGAATCCCACCCGCCTATACCACCAGTACATCCACTTCCTCACCAAGAAACCACCAAGGTACACTACCCCAAATCATGTTGTTGCAACCACCTTCACGCAAGTATTGAAGTCGTCATGCTTAGTATGTGCTTACAACACTTAAGAGTACAAAGAAGGAAGGGAAAGTCACATACTTAGCAGCTCCGGAAGTTTTAACCCAAATTGCATACCATGCCATTGGGATAGCCGATAACTTGCTGCCAATCCCAGATGAAAACACATCGATAATCACAAAGAAAGCTCAGCCCTCTCCACAAACCACAAGATCAAAGAAGAAAGGGAATTATAAGTCAAATGAAGGGTCAGTTGAAAGCTCACCTAAAGCCCATAGCAGTGAAGAAAATTTTGATAATGAAGCAAAAAGGGCAAAAAGGAAAGAGATGAAAAGAAAGGCAGTTGCCGCCCATCAAGAAGAACCTCCATAGAAGAAGAAGAGGTTCAAAAGGGATAAGAAAGCTTATGAACAAAGTGAGAAGCTGCAAGCACAGACTTCAAATCTATGGAATCTAAGGGAATTCAAGGGTCCTAGGACCAAAAACCCTAAGCAAAAGATCCAAGAAGATCCTATAGACATGCTAGAAAGATGTATGCGGAAGCTAAAGCCCTAAAAATACAAGAGGCATTGGGAGCAGCTCAACAAAAGGCTAGAGAAGAATCAATTGCTCAACAACCATAGCAAGCCAAAGTTGAGAAACCAACTAAAAACATATCATGAAAGGGGGGTGATGTCTCCAAGACTACCCTCACCCAATATCAAACAGAGGGATCGGCCTCTTCCTAGTCCAAGCTCTTCATCAACTAACCAATCAGATGAAATTAGGGAGATAAAAGGAGATGGCTTAAAGTAAGAGAAGGAATCCATTCAAGAGCAGTTACCAAAAACCACCAAAGATGAAGCTGGACCTTCCAAAGAGCCTCAAGAAGAATATGAAGAGTGGAAAACGACCGATGGTTATCACTCAAGTCAATGAATATACAAAGCAGATCCACTTGATGATTGAGAAAATGCAGACAGTAGCTCTTAGTCGTAGTGCTAAATCTCAAGAACTTGAACATGTAATTGATGCGCTCCAAGGCGAGCTTGAAGAAATAATAAGTATCATTGAAAATATTCAAGGCCAGATCAAAGAGCTCAAGAAAGAAGCAGAACAACACCAACACATCAAGAAAAAGCAAGAAAAGGAGATGGAAGAGTTAGGGGAACTCCTCACAAAGTTATCGGATGCCTGTAAAATCAAAGAGCAGCAGCTATCTGAAGTGAAAAATGAACTTATGAACACTACTCAGTCAGTAAAAAATCTCCAGGTACAATTGAATGTAGCAAAAACGTCTTTGCAATACTCAGAGTGACCAAGCGGCATTTCTAAAGCAAATAAGGGAAAACCCATCAGTCGCTTCACTCAAGGGGATTGATGAAGTTTACAAAAATTTAGAAAGAAGAAACAAAGAATTGGAGCTTGAGTTGAAACTGAAACAATAACAAAGAAGGGACCTCACCTAAATGCGCATGCAAAGGGAAGAGCATTTGCTTAAAGAGATAGAAAATTTGAAAAAGGCAAATCAGTTGTGCTAAGATAAGGAAATGTGGAAACTCTCGAGGAGGCAGGTACATCTGAACATCCGACTCTAGAGATACCATCAATCTCCTTTGCAGACATAGAAACACAACCAACTAAAGAGCATGCGGAGGTAAGGAACTCACCCCTCATGTCTCATGCAAATCTGTGTAGCATGGAATTCACTTGAAGCTTGGTAGCACATGTCAAAAGAAGGTTGTGAGAGCTCTTCTCCAAAGGTCATTAGTGAGAATGAGGCTCCTTTAATTTTGGCCTCCTTTTCTTCCCTCCATTATACATACTTGGGCTTCCCTACTTACTTTCTCTCATACCCCCCACTTAGTCCCAGTAAATTGTGAAGTATAGTTTCATTTCAAAAAAATTCCGTTTGGACTATGATTGCCCCGTTGCTAAAGATTTTGCAAAATCAGCCTCCATGCACCCCTTTGGATGAGGGAGTGCACACTTAAGCCCATCTCCTACTCTCATGGCTCTCCCCTTACTTTATAGGCCTTGCTTTGACTTTTTGGAAGACCTTAATCCCCTCTATCACCTTAGTCATTAAGCACCTCAAGCACCTTAGTCAGCAAGCACAACAAGCACCTCAAGCTTCGGGCGAGTTCCCACCTCAAGCACTTCCCTAGATTGCCTAAGGTCCTACATCTAAGGAATTTTAACACTAACCTTTGGAGGTATTTAATGAAGCTAAACCTAAGGTTTTTCAAGCTGCATTAGCTAGCATTGCTCTTTGACAGACCATCTCTCATTTGGATCCATGGACTTTGTCCATGTGTCGAGATAGATCCATAAGCACATGTCTATATTCTAACCCTTGTTCTCATTTATTCTCCCACATTAAATGGTCAGTCTAATATGAGAAAATCATTTGGGTTGGTTAGATATTAGATTTTATGACATTACCTCTCTCTTGAAATCATAGTCGTCCCCGACTATGAGGTAGAAGAGATAAATCCCTAGTCATTAGTCGATGTTTGTTGGTAGAGGATCCCTTTTTACCATACAACATCATTCCAATATGGATGAATAATCCATCTGGGGTTTGGGAGACTTAGCTTCCACAAGCATGTATGCTCTTGAGTCCATTTCATTCTCCCAAAGTAGAGTGACAAATTCTACTTGGTGTTTGAGAGACGTCGTCATCACAAACATGATTGTAAGCATGCATACTACTTAAATTTGTTCACAAGAAAAAGAGAATTAGTATTATAAGACAAAACATTAATCATTTAAAAGAAACATGTACATTTTCTTACTCACATTGACAAGTTTCATACTATCCTTAAGCTGTACTCCTTGCATCCATCTAGCATCTTCAAAAGGATAATTTTTGAACTTAATAAGATATCGTCGGATAATCTTACCATGCCGTAGAAATTTGTCATCATGCCGATGGATAGCTTCAGGTTGTAGCAACTCTTGTTGGTCTTTGATTTTTGGGGGGTCTTCAATATTTGGTTCACTTGGTGGCTCTCCTTTGTAGGGCTTAAGTAGGCTCACATGAAAAGCATTGTGTATGATCCAATGGTTGGGAAACTTGAGTTGATACGCCATGTCATTGATTGGCTTCAAGATTTGAAAAGGACCATAGTATAGTTTTGTTAGTTTAGCATAATACCTTTGATGATCCATAGGATTTTTTCCCATCGTTTTCCTTAATTGAGCCTTGGGAAATTTGAGTAATACCCAATCAATTTCTTTGAACATTAAGTCCCTTTTGTGCTTGTCAGAAGCATCCTTTTGCCTTTGTTGAGAGATGGATATACCCTCCTTAATCTTTTGGAAAGATTCTTGTAGGTCACGTCTATACTCAGCCTCAATGAAGATCTTCACATGTACTTTAAGTAGCAAGGGACTTTTAGGTATTCCCTCTTATGATCTCAAAACGTGTCTTTCCCATTGTAGCATGGACAATATTACTGTATGCATACTCTGCAATGGGTAAGTACTTCTACCATTGTGAGCATTGATCTACTTCTGTAACATAAGTCTTTAGTAGATTGAGAATTGTAAGATTGGCTATCTCACTTTGGCCATCCATTTGTGGGTGATAGGCCAAAGAGAAATTCAATCTTCTACCTAGATTTTCAAAGATACCTTCACTTTAGGATCTCTATCTGACATGATGGATGTTGGAAATCCATGGTGTTTGAAAATTTGAGATATGAAGAGATTTGCCATTTGGTGTGCCTTAATAGTCTTTTTGACAGGAATAAAGTGTGCTTACTTGCTAGACCTGTCGACTATTGTCCATATTCCCATATTTCCATGGATAGACTTTGATAATCCAAAGATAAAATACATGGATATACTCTCCCATGGTGAATTAGGGATTGGCAATGGCTGGAGTAACCCAAATTTCTTCCCTCTATCATACTTGGTCTTTTGGCATACCACACATTTTGAAACATACTCTTGTATGTTGTGAGGTCCCCACCCCCGTCGTATCAAACAACGGATCTGATGGTAAACCTGGTCGCCAATAGATCTATAGCAGAAGCAAACAAAATGGTTCAGGGTTCAACTAGCGGACGATCCCTCATCACAAAGTGAATCGAGTTCGAGCCTACTAACAACGAGATCTAGCTCCACCTCGCAGGGGAAGCGTACTTAACTATCTAGCGATCCTAAGACCCACCTTCCAAGAGGAGAGAAACCCCGAGTGCCTTTTTCCCCATGTTTCAGAGTCACGTACTCTCGAGGATTCGCCGCTCTAGGGGCAATGAGTAATACCAATATCGAGTAAGCACTATGGGGACAGAGAGTTCCCGACCAATCGGGACCACCCATCTCGTAGGCATTGGCAACCCGAGCCAAGCCCCCACTTTCCACCCCCACACTCACACTTCCTCGTGTGACCTAATTACTACCACAAAGGTTGTTCAACATAGATATTCTTTGTTTAATTCCGAATCACATGGTTCGTTAAAACAGCCCTTCAACCAGTATTGCAAACAACACCAAGACAGAATTCTAGTAAAAATTCTACTCAAACTTATTCATAAAAGTTCCAATGTTCTGGAGGTACAACATCCTCCCTCCAGCGAGAGTTCACTCCTCCCGTTGTCGCCTAGCTGCCCATACAACTAGGTATGTCCACCGCATACAAAGCACGTCATGGACACTCCCACCGCATAGAAAGCAAGACGTGGGTTCCCACCGCATAGAAAGCAAGTCATGGGTATCCACCGCATAAAAAGAAAGTCGTGGATTCAAGAGCCCTAACGAGGAACTCTGCCCCCTGTGATCAGTAGGGGGGTCAGGATTGATTCAACATTGGAAATAAAATGAACATGTCAAGCTAAATTTTCCCTAGCAAACATTCTTTCCTCTTGCAAACAGCATACCCATCAATCATTTCTTTCCTACTTTATACTTAAATGTACTATGCATTCAATGCCGAGGTTTCTCTCGGATTTCTCCAACATGTTCGGGGATATGTTCATTCCTAACTAATCGTATGCAATGTTAATTAAATAACTTGAATAGAAATTGGGACCTACCTCTTCCATTTCTTCGTCAATAGCCCGCGAGATGGCCGGTATTTGCTCGTCCATGGGAGCCTTTCCTTTTTCGTTGACATTGCTTGTTCCCGCCTCGCGATCATGGGCACCAACGAAGCGCGTCCTCTTAACCGGGGCCATTTCTCACTACTTTAAATGATTAGCTTGGAGAAAGAGCTAAGGTTCACAAGCATCATAACAGTCCAATGGGTAGATTAGTGGCATCAATTAATCCCTCCTATATGAGAGTCTAGATTTCTTTCATAAAGCAATCATTATGGATGTCACATAATCCTATGGGAACCGGCCCTAAGATAACTATTCGGCTTACATGATCAAGAATAATTAGGATTTCACTATTGGAATTACCAAAGAATTGGATTAAGTATGATTAAACTATTTCCTAGCAATTAGATGATGCAGATTTTCCCTATGCATATGTGTGAGGAAAAACCAATTCTTAGAGACTTATTGACGGATTAATTTCTCCTTAATTACGTCTTAATGCATAAGAGAAATGAATTCAATTAAGCTACAATGTTAATGAGTGATTACAATAGTGATTCTCTTCAATCTGCACAAATACTAGCTTACCGATTAATTACTATGCTATCTAGAGAGGGAAGATTCTGATAATTATGCTCTAATCATTAATCGAGAGTGAAGAATGGCTGATAATTCAGCTATGGAATGATGATTACATAATAGAGTACGAATAAGGAGAATTTAGAGAGTAGTCATAGAGATTTTCGACTAGGAATAAGCATAATAGACAAGGAATTTAGATGGTAGAGAAAAAGATTTACAGATGGCATTAATTAAACTGTCGTTATCGTGATTAAGAGCTGGTAATCTTCTCAATTTTCTGATCTAATCGAGCTTCTTGAGATGAAAATTCGGCAGCACCTCCCTCCTAGCTTCTTCTTCAATAGGTGTGTGATTCGGCAACACCTCCCCAATGTACATATGTGGGTGTGTGTGTATGCACTGTGTGTGTGTGTGATCATAAGTGTGTGTGTGTGTGTGTGTGTGTGTGTGTGTATGCAGGTCTTTAAATAGGTTCCTACAGGCTGAAAATCGATCTGGGTTGCTAAATGCATCTGGGAGCTTCTCTAGTTAAGCATGACAAGTCCAGTTCTCTGCCCACCAAGTGTCAGGTTGGCTTGGTTAACTAGTTCTGAGACTGAGTTGCAGGCTTGGCAGCTTTCCCAAGACTCCCACAAAGCAAGAGGGCTCCCCCTAGCTGCTAAAGCTGATCTGCTGGCATGACTATCTGATCTGAGTCCAAGAATTGATCAGGATTGGGATATATAGGGTTTGAGTAAGCTGACATGGAATACATCATGAACCTTCAAGTTTGCAGGTAACTTTAGCTTGTAGGCTTGGTCACTTATTTCTGCCCTGAAGCTTTCCATCAACCGCTCTAGCGGTGCCGCTTTCTGTGATTTCGTCTCTTTTGCTGGCACTTGGGCAGATTCTTTCTTTCCTTTCTTCTGCTCTAGCTGCTCTTCTTGCACGGTTTCTAACCGGCGTTTCAAACGGGTTGCCACCCTTGGTGCTTTTGGTTGCTCGTATTCCTTATCTTCTTTGAGCCTCAGCCAGTCGTTCTGTGATGGAGGGTCAGGCCATCTCCCCTTGGCATGCAATGCTCCATAAATCACCTTCGTGATTAGCTCACCCGGCACAATGTATGTGGGGTTCTTGCTGCCCGTCTTCACCATATTATCATGTACATAAGCTGCATAATTGATGATCTTCGGCTTGCTTTTCTGCATTGCCCAGGTGAATGTTGTGGCAATTGCTGTAGGCGGCATCCTGTACTTTTGTGGCCGCTTTGTGCACATATGGAAATATTGATTGTACAGCTGACTGATGATTGCCACTTTGGGGTTGGAAATATCTTCAAAGGTATAGTTGGATTTCTTTTCAGTGTACACCTTTACTTCGTCTCTTCTTTTGGTTACACTATCCCCCTTGTGGGAGAGGTCTAGTGCAGCTGCCACTACTCTCTCGGTGATTAGAATCTCCGTGACTGGCTTGCCCTGCAGATCCATTACTCTAGCCACTCCATCTTCTTTTATTGTTGTCACAAATTCCCATACTCTTTTTATGTCAATACCTTCCGGCACTGCTTCAAAGTAATTGTGGAGATCAATCTTCTCCAGATACTCTGCCATCTCGCTTCTGATGAACTCATTGAGTTCTCGCGGTAGCATTGGTAGCTCTATCGCGTTTCCTTCGGTGTCTTTGAACATGCCTTGGTAAATCTTTAGATCATTGGACTCTAGAAGATCTTCTTGGATCCATGTGCTTGTTGGCTTGAGAGTTCCTTCTTGTATGACGAAGGGCTCTACCTCTTCTAGGTAATCTTTTATGGTCATCCTTTTCTTCTTTGCCACTGACTTTGCGGTTGCCATAGATCCTGTTGCACTTAGTAGTCCGAAGTTAGCGTTTTTTCCATATCAACTGAGAAACTGAGTTTTAACTGTCCAAATGACTTGAAATTTGAATATAAAGCTTAAAAGGAACTTGTGAAACTGTGGATGTGCTCATAGTGCAATTCTGGTCAAAAATTTTCATTTAGACATCCTACGCGTAGGATGTCTTTTTCATCAGATTTGGGTGATACATGACATGCTGGTGGTCCTTGGCTTGTACAACATGACTATGTGCTTGGATTTGGATTTGGGCATCAAAAAGTGGATTTTTGGGCTGATTCAGGCTAGGTCACAACTTTGGTAGAAAGTCCACATCAGGTAGCAAGTGATGTCCAAATGGGTTGAAAATTGATATATGGGCTCATTGCACCATTGTATTGGCTCCCATGATGTCATTCCTTGCACAGAGGGTCAAAAATATGCTTGAGACATCCTACGCATAGGATGTCTATTTCATCAAAATGGCTTGGGATTTGTTCTGTGGGTAGTCCTTGGCATATGGAACATGGCCATGCTCTTGGATTTTGATTTGGACAAGAATTGATGCTGGTAAGAGCTTGTGTAGTGTTTTTGGACCGAGAAAGTGTATCTTGAAGGTGTTGGGGGTTAAAAATGATTAGAATGTCTTCAAACTTGGCATATGAGCTCTTGAAGATGATGTGATTAGATATGGAATGGACAAACACCCTCTGTAGGCCAAAAATGTCAAATATACATCCTACGCGTAGGATGTCTACTTCATCAATTTTTGCAGATGACCACACAGATTGGTTGACTATGTGCTTGTGAATGTGTTGTGCAAGTTTCATGTGATTTGGAAAAGTTTTGGTAGGTCTATGGCTCATTATTGCCTCTACGCCCTAACTTTGCGTTTTTTCATGCATATGAGGTCAATTTTGGTCCAAATGTGATGAAACTTGGTGGCTAGCATGTAAAGGTCATTCAAAAAATGTGTGTGATGAAAAATGTTGGGTTCTGTGCTCAGAAATGTCCTTGAGACATCCTACACGTAGGATGTCTCTTGATGATTTTTTCATGGAATCTGTCATTAGTGCCTGCCCTTAGTCCCCCTGAGTCCCTTTTAAGCCTAATTTCAACAAAAAAGTCAAATGGATAGAAAGTAAATCCCTGTGTGGATTTCAGAGCCTCCGAGCCGTTTTCTGACTTTTGGAGTGCTTTTTGGCGATGAAATTTCTTGATGTTGGTCTCCATAGCTTCCCGATCCCTTGGGGATCCTTGCCGTATGGTTTTTGTCGACTTTGGCTTCACCGGAGATTCATTTGGCAATTTGTCTCTCTATAAGCACTCGTGGTTGCGTTTACAAGTCTTCGATGATTTGTGGTGGTCTCTACCACCATAGGACTTGGTTGTTGATGGTCTAGGAAAGCCGCTCGTGAAGTTTGGTGGCAAACGGACATGTGGTTTGGCCGCGAGAGCTATTTGACACTTTGTGTGTCTGATGTCGTTTCTGAAGTTTAGTGCTGCTCCAGGTCATCTTTTGGTCATGTGGGCTACATAGATTTGTCGAGCATATCGAGATGCTCCTACCCATGAATTTTGGTAGCATTTGGGCACCTTTCCGCCGATTTTCCATTTGGTAGCCTCTTACGGGATTCTAAGAATTAGGGTTTTTCCCGATGGTTTTCTACTTCCTTTGGACATCCAAGACTGGTCTCCTATGCTAGGGTAAGCTGCTGATGATGTCTCGTTGCTTTTGGGTTAGCCATTAGGTGGCCGCTTCTACTTGTAGGTCTCTACTGCCCGCTTTGTGTGTGAACCCTACGCTAGTTTTCGCGACAAAACGACAAACATGCGCGAAAAGCTCAAGGTGGTGAGCCTACCTCTCATGTCTGAAGCCCTTCGGGTAGTCGTGCGCATCGTAGAAGCTGCTGGAAGTTCCACTCTCTCTAGGTGGCAGAAGCTCTCTCTCAAGTGTCAATTGTGAAAATGAGCTAAAAATGAGGTGAAAATTTCTTATAATGGAGGTCCCCGAACCACTTTTCATAATTTGACATGTGCTCCTAAATTCTTGTGAGATGGGGTTTAGGCTCAAAAATTTCTTGATTTGGACTCCATTTGCTATGTTTACCAGAAATTTGACATTTCGGTCAAAATCTGGCCAAAACACGCTTTCCGCTCCAGTTTCATAATTGCACCCCCACTGTACCATAGGTTGTCCTATAGTCACTGATCATCCCCATATATATTTTTTTTCATTACGACCGTTTTTCATCTGCTTTTTGTATTTTTGAAGTTTTTCTGCCGAAAATTAGCAAAACTAAAAGGAAAATAGCAAATCAAACCCAGAAAATCCCCAAAAATCATAATAAATCAAAACCATCACCGCAAAACATTATATACACTCACATGCAATTTTTATGGCCAGATTTATCCGTTTTACCAATATTTTGCCCGAAAAATGGCTATTTCTACTTATATACACACACCTAGGGACTTGATTTGGCGTTTGGCCCCATATACCTGTAGATACATGCTGTATAAGGGAATATGTACCTGGGTTAGTCCAGAAAATTTCGTAATCAAACAAAAACCCTTAAAATTAGTCGAAAATCATGTCAAAAATCATGCCCTTTTTTGCTCCTGCTGCTATTGGTTCAGCATTTGTGCCTTCCCCCCTCCTAGCCGGAGTCCTCTCGGACGACAAGGTATCGCCTCGGAGTATGTGGTGTGCATAGGTTGAAAAATTTGTGCTAATGCTTGGCCGATTAATGTGGCCCTATTTTATGCATACTCGGTCAATGCATGGAAAAATTAATGTTGTGCAAGAGAAGGGTATAAGCAAAATGCTTATTGGCATTCGCCGTTGAGGTTTCCTGTTTTCTTGGCAAGTAACATCTGTAACTCTACTTCTCTCTGTTTAATTGTCTTTCTTGCAAAAGGCAGTCACTTTGCCGCTACTGTTGATATGGCCGTAGTTGTCTCTTTGGAGAGGATTGGCTTGGCCGTAGACCGTATCTCTTTTGCTTTCCATTGGTAGCTTGTTTTTGCCGGTTTTTGTAGGTTTTTTGCTACTTCCTTTGTTTCCACTGGTTTGTTGCTTATTGGCATCCACATAAGTCAGTTTTCCGGTTGCAAATGCAGTTGTATGCCTTCCGATGTTGCTTGTACTGAAGGGAGTGCCTTTTGCTTTTGTTTCGGTATCCAAATGCGAGTAACATTTGGGTTATTGCTGAGCATTTTCTTTGGGATCCATATCTGTTTTATGCCCTTGGTTTTTGGTTGAACTATCTGCTTCGGTTGAAATCTTTCGTTGCATTGTTTTTGGTCTGCCATGTCATTTCTATCCTTCCGCACCCATACTTGTTTCCCTTGTTTTGGTAACCTAGATCTTTGCACTGCCGTCGGTGACTTCGTATGTATGTAGTTAGCATGGTTTGCTTTTACCTGTTTGTTAGCCTTGGGTATCATGTTGTTCTTCGGTGGCATTCTTGCTTTTGGCTCTTTTTCCAGTGATTGCATTGCTGGCAGTTGATTATTGCAGGGTTGTTGAGCAAAGGCTATTACCTGTTGTTCTTGTGCATGCTGAATTTTTACTGCATTCGCATTCCAATCTATCCACACATTGTACTCTTTTTTCCAAGTTTGTCCCAACAACATTGGGTGTTGTGTGCTTTCATCCTCGACTACATAAAATTTGTGTGGGTAAATATATTGATGTACTTGTACATGCAGTATAGTCCAGCCCAATGTTTTCAACGAGTGTGATGTACTACTTTCCAGCACTTGAGGAGTAGGATGAAGTTGACCTGTGGACTTGAGCTATTGGTATAATCTGTAAGAGATCAAATTTGCTTGAGCTCCAAAATCAAGCAATGCCGTCGATTCAACTTGATTGCTATCCACTTTGACTGCAATTATTGGCTCCACGGTGTCTTCATCCAACGTCGTTAGTCGAATGGCATTGATTCGCAATGGTGCTCCACCTTGTTGTTGTTGTCGCAGAAGTCTTCATTTTGCAATGTGTTCTTTTGCTTCTACTTGAGCTTCTTCTCGTACTCTCTCTTTCTCCTTCATTCATTGTTTTCCTTGATGGATTTGTTGAAGCATATCCTGTGTTAGTGGTAAATGATATTTCTTCAATCGACACCCACTAATCCAATTTGGCATTTCTTCACCTACTAATGTAGCAAGCTTGACAGCTCCGCTTTGCGATAGATCACTAATCACAAAAGGTCCCATCCCTCGCTTTTTAAGTTTCTTGGCATGTTTCTTCAAAGTATAAACAAGTACATAATCACCTATTTTAAACTCTTTCGTGTGCACATGCTTGTCAAAAAACTCTTTTTGTCTTATCTTTTTAGCATAGATCAAAGCTATAGCTCTCAAGCGGAGTTCATCTAGCTTTTCAAGATCATCTATTCTTGAAGAGAGCTCATGCCTGTCCATTCTAAGCGTTTCGCTACTCGTAGAGTTGAAATTAAAAACTCTATGGGTAATATAGCATTTAGGCCAAACACCATGTTGTACGATGTTGTTCCTATCAATGTTTTGTAAGCTACCCTGTATGCCCATAGTGTTGAGTGTAGCTGCTGATTCCAATTTGTTCTTGTCTCTGACACAATTTTAGTGAGAACCGTGCATAGTGTTTTATTTGTGGCCTCAGCTTGTCCATTTGCCTGTGGATGGTATGGAGCAGATTTCCTATGTATGACCACGAATTCCTCTAGCAGATATTCAATGACTTCATTAAGAAAATGTGTTCCACGATCACTGACAATTTCTATTGGTAAACCGTATCATACAAAAATTGTGCAGTGGTCCGTGCATCAGCTTTTTGCGTTGCCTTGGCTTCCGCCCATTTTGTGAGATAGTCCGTAGCCACAATGATATATTGGGTATGGGTGCAATATGCAGGGGGTGAAATAGGTCCCACGAAATCAATGCCCCACTTTGCAAATTCCCTTGCTCCCATCATTGGTCGTAGTGGCATCTCATCTCTCTTTATCGGCACCTTGGTGCACTGACATGCGTCACAACGCTTTACAAACTCTTTAGCATCCATATGCAATGTAGGCCACCATATTCTTGCGGTTAAGACAATTTTTGCCGTCTTATTGCCCGAAAAATGGCCTCCACTTATTTCGCTATGTGCATGTTCTAGAATCAGCAGGTATTCACTTTCACTTGCACAGATTCTAAGTTGATTGTCCTTTCCTCGCTTATAGAGTTGGTTCCCAATTAATTGAAAGTTGCAAGCCTCCAACTCTATAGCCCTTTTTCGTGCTCTTGTTATGTTTTCAGGAAACGTCCTGGTGGTTAAGAAATCAATGATATATTGACTCCATGCAGGTGTAATGTTTACCTGAAATAATGTCGCGTGGTCCGCTGGTCATTTGGCACTACATATAGTACAATTGGTACATAAGAATGTGTGTCCGCATACATAGTTGGCCAATAAACCCCTAACTGTTTCAATCTCTGGTGTGTTTTCACTGTTGAACAATGAAATGCACAATCCTGGACATGTGCTTCTTCAAGGTAACACTCGAATTCTTCCGGATTTATACACAATCGTAGAATTTGGTCCAATCCTAGATGATACAGTCGTCCTGCAATCAACTGGAAGTTTTTTGTTTGTGGCATTGTTTGTTGTTTGGATCTGTCTTTTGTGCTATCAAACCTACCTCCATAGGAAAGAATTCTAACAATTTCCTGAGACCATTTCTCCTAGATTCTACTGCAATGGAGTTATGGGAAGTGTCCTGTAAAACAAGGGGAACTAGAAGCTAGGAGTCCACCACCCAATCACCCACTATATAGCATGACCCCTGGCCCTTTGCCCTAGTTGGACTCCCTTTCCACACTGCCTAGCCCGACCTTGCCCTTGTCTAGTCCGGCCTTGCCGGTGTCCTGACATTACTCCCCCCTTAAGAATATTTTTTGTCCTCGAAAACAAAAGTGGGAAACTTCTTCTTAAGAACACTAATGTTTTCCCAAGTGGAACCTTCTTGGTCTTTCCACTTGATTAAGGCTTGTTGATGTACATGATGACGTATACGCAACTAATAATAATCGAGAACACGTTCAGGTTCATGCGGTAAGGTAGGAGGTTCAATGAAATCAACCAAAATCTGTTGGTCAATGACATTATCATCCCCATGTAACCGCTTATGTAAGCGGCTGACGTGAAACACCGGATGAACAAGAGAATGTGCAGGTAGCAATAATTTGTAGTCACAATCACCTACTCACTTGAGTATTTTGAAAGGCTAACAATATCGGGGGGATAATCTAGGTGTTGGCCAAGTTTTCAGACTTTCTGAATGTTCTGGCACACATAAAAATACTTCCTTCCCTTCCTCAAAGATAACTTGCCGAAGTTTCTCATCAACATACTTCTTATACCAATCCTGTGCTTGTCGGACATTGTGACGAGCGAGTTTCAGCATATCCATGTGGTCTTGGAGAAAATCCTTAACCTATTGGAGCTTTTTGGTTGCCAACCCCACCGTAACAGATGACCTAGGTTGAAACCCGTACATAAGCATGAAAGGACTAAATCTAGTTGTGACATGCTCAGCACTATTGTAGGCAAACTCGAGAATAGGTAAGTATTCTTCCCAGTCTAACTGTTTTTTGCTGACGTATGCTCTTAGCATACTCTCTAGCACCTGGTTAACTCGTTCAGTTTGACCATGTGTTTTATGATGATTGGTTGTACTGAGGTTCGATTATGTACCCAATCATTTGAACACAACTCTCCATAAGTGACTGTTAAACTTGGGATCACGGTCACTGACAATGTTACTTGGCAAACCATACAATTTTTATAGATTGTCCACAAATAACTTGGCTAGTTCTTGTGTCTTAATCGTTGATTTGGCTGGAATAAACTCACATAGTTTAGTCAACCGATCTACGACCACCCATACCGAGTCATGACCTTGTATAGTGGTTGGTAAACCCACAATAAAGTCCATAGAGATGCTTTCCCATTTTCCATTAGGAATCTCCAAAGGATGTAAGAGTCCTCCTGCTTTCAGGCACTCTGCTTTGTGAACTTGACATTTTTGGCAATGCAAGACATAAGCTTGAACAAGGCCATGTATACCTAGCCAGGAAAACTGTCGTCTACGAGAGCATAAGTTTTTCTAATGCCTGGATGCCCTGCACTTGGACTATCATGACATTCATAAAGAATTTGGCACCGAATGTTTATGTTTGTCAGTACACAAACTCTCCCCTTATGGAGTAGGTACCCATTGTCGATGGTGAAATACTTCCATCGCTGTAGTTCATCACTTGATAGAGGAGAACTAGGTGTGGAGGTTAACGTTACACTACCATCATTGGAGTGAGAAGGATCCCTCATTTGTACATGGCTCCACACTTTGGAATGTGATTCATCATGCTCATATTTGCCTTTGAGAGAATCCAAAAATTCACTACGAAGTTCCATGAACAAGAGAGAATTGATCTCCGGCATACGACTTAGAGCGTCAGCCACCACATTGTATTGACCTTTACGATACCTGAGCTTGGCGTCATATTCCTGAATAATCTCGGCCCACCTGGCTTTCCGACCCTTCAAAATCCATTTGTTGTGTAAACCATTTGATGCTTTCATGGTCGAACATAATTTCAAACTGAGCACCATACACATAATGCCACCATGTTTTTAAGGTAGACACTATTGCATAGAGTTCACGCTCATAAGAAGAGTAGTTCTGCTGAGCTGCATGCAATTGGCCGTCCGTCTTATAACAGGACTGCTCCAATAGCACGATCACTGGCATCCGTTTCCAAAATGAATGGTTTCAAAGGATCTACAATAGCTAGTATGGGAGTTGTAGCTAATGCATCCTTGAGCGTATCAAAACTGTGATGTTGAGCGGGTCCCCATTGAAAAGCTTTGCCTTTGCCTTTTAGTTGATCCATCATGGGAACAACAATATTAGCATAGTTTTTAACGAACCTTCGGTAAAAACTTGCAAATCCCAAAAAAATCTGTAACTCTTCCACATTTTTAGGAGAAGGCCATTTCCGGATGGTATCCACTTCGGATTGATCCATATATAACCCATTAGTTGAAATAACATGCCGTAGATAGTGAATTTATTCTTTCAAAAATCACACTTAGATTCCTTGGCATATAATTTGTTTGTTCGTAACAACTTGAACACCTACCTGAGATGTTGTAAGTGTTCTTCTTCAGAAGCACTTTAAACTAGAATGTCATCGAGGAAAACAATGACAAATTTGCCCAAGTACGGCTTCAAGACACTATCCATAAGTGTCATGAACGTTGCGGGCGCATTGGTTAACCCAAAGGGCATCACCAAGAACTCGTAGTGTCCAAACCGTGTTCGGAATGTAGTTTTGGGTATATCTGCAAGTCGATACGGACTTGGTGATATCCTGACTGAAAGTCTATTTTTTTTTAAAATACAAGCATGAGTTAGTTTGTCGAACAAATAATCTACTCGTGGCAATGGGTATTTGTTCTTAACCGTAACCGCATTTAAGCCACGCTAGTCTACGCACATGAGCATACTGCCGTCTTTTTTCTTCACTAATAGGATAGGAGAGGTCCATGGTGAAGAACTAGGTTGTATATACCCTCTGCTAAGGTAGTCAGCAAGCTGACGTTCCACCTTAGTAGCTTCCGAATAACTCATACGGTAGGGTGGTTTACTGACAGGTTTATAGCCTGCAACCACCTCGATGCTATGTTACACCGATCATGTTGGTGGTACTTCTGGTGACAAATCATTAGGAAAAACATCTTGAAATTCCTTAATAATTTTTGTAACTCACTAGCAACGTTTGCTTGTTTAGAATTAGCCACTGGTGGAAGAGATGAGAGAGAAGCATGCGGCGTTGAGGAATGTTCAATAGATTCAATGTTAAAAAGAAAATGAGACATTGAGTAACACAAGAAAACTTGATCTATTTCATTATAAAAAAACAAGTTGTATAAGCTCAGTGGTACAAATCAATGGTGATGAAGTTACATCCTTCTCTCCTAACAACAACAAATGTGTGCCATGGGATTCAAACATCAAGCTGTTGTGCTCATAGCTACGCTTCAGTGATGGTCCTAGGCTATGCAACCACTCCCTACCAAGAACCACGTCTGCCCTTTCCATGTTCATAACCTAAAAATTCAAGCATGTGGAGTAACCTTGTACTTCCAACGGGACAGCTCGGCATTATCCCAGATTTTGGTATCATGTCCATTCATCATTGCTACCTTGTAACGGTGGGTACTCGGAATTTGAGAAAATTTGAGTGTTTTCACCAATCCATAATTGATGAAATTGTGAGTAGCACCGTCATATACCAAGATGCGCACCTTGTGGCCTTGCAGAGATCCGTGCATACATACTACCTCATGTGGTCCAAAGGTCTGTTGCCACATGGAAGCTGTGAGACAGCATTCATGTACCATCGCTGTGTGTCATTAGGAAAAGTTTGGACTCAAAAATGGGCCTTGTAAGAAATGCTAGGTCATCTTAGAGAGAGATAATAAAAAGTCCCTAATTTCATTTTTGATATTCACTTTAAAAAAAACTCGGATATCAGATTTGGAGGGTACGTTTATTAAAACTCTCAAAAAGTGTTCAGACAATGATAACATACGACGGCTCCGAATTGAATGCCGATTGTCTCAATCTTTTGGATTTTTCAAAACTAAGATTTGGCGCTCAACGAGGTGCATTGAATGTTATTCTTCTTTTCATTTTCGCGTCTCTCTTGCTTTCCGCCTGCGCGCATTCTCCTCCTTTGATCTCTCTTCCATTTGCTTCACTCTTGTGCTCTCCTCTGTTTTGAGCTTTCTCATTCACCAAGTCATCTCAATGTCATTATCATTTTCACATAGAACTCAGACGAGGAGTCAAAACGATGTGTATCATATGCATATCGAACTGTCCAGAGAATACGAGCCCCTCCACAAGAAGAATAAGCGAGGCATCCTTTCCAAAGCTTCAAAAGGGAACTTCAGATTTCAAGGTAAAAAAAGCGTCGATCTTTGGGTGGATGGCAGGATATATCCTGAGCATCCTATCACCAACTCAACTCCACCGTTCAGAAACATAACGTCATTGCTGAACTATGTAGGAGACGGTTATTCTGGTTTATATGGCTACACCAAGCATTTGGCGGCCAAAAGTGATATTCTTAAGCTTGAGAGAGACCTTGCACACAAAGAAAACTTTTGCTTGAAGCAAACTGTGACAGAGTGCGCTCAACAACTGAAAGGCAAGGACGAAAGCATCACGCAACTCACGCAGGATCTTAGAGAAAAAAACACTGTCTTGGGTCCTCGGTTAAGAGAACGACGCTTACGAGACATTGAACAACTGAAGGTTGGTTTTGGGGGTTTGAAGAAGAGGGTTAAAGCAATCAAGTAAGATTATCATTCAAGCAGGTTTAATTCATCTTTACATTTGTAGTTTTATATCTTACTTTTCATATTTATGCTTAGATCGTGGTTACATCCTCAGTCAAATATTGACAGCAACACACCAACTTCTTCAATTCCTTATGGTCTCATACTAAAACA
Organism: Adiantum capillus-veneris; assembly: GCF_014529385.1. Taxonomy (NCBI): domain Eukaryota; kingdom Viridiplantae; phylum Streptophyta; class Polypodiopsida; order Polypodiales; family Pteridaceae; genus Adiantum; species Adiantum capillus-veneris. The sequence goes on along the minus strand of NC_140947.1, from coordinate 156,027,914 downwards.
CAAAGATGTCGCCGGACTTTTGGACGATAAGCGCTACTGCAAGATTGTTGCTAAGCAACTTGACACTCTTTTGAAACAGAATCAGCTCCAAACACGTGATGTTCAGTCAATTTTGGATGAAGCTGGAATATCCAACAAAGGTTATTCTGCAATTTTTAGGTATGCCTGGTGTTTGAATCAATTGTCTTCACCTGTCAAATCAAATGTCTGCAATTCTTAGGTACATTGGATATGTGTAGCATTTGAAAACTTGAAAATAGTCCATTTACTTAATTTTCTGTGTACAGAACTATGCAACAACAAATTAAGAAGTTCAATCTCAAGCACACGTTGCTGCCAAATCCTTTCTCCATTCGAAAGACAAGACTGGAGGTCAACCAGGAAGTGCTTCGGACATTGGGAACTCCTTTTCACATTGAAGCAATTTATAGATCGCCATTAGCAGAGGAAGTGGTCTATGACAAATACAATAATATATTTTATGATTTAGTAGCTTTGCAGACATATATTGTTCAATTGTTCGAGGTTTCTCAAGAGGAATGCAATGGAGTCTTGAAGTTTGTGCTTAAACTGGATGAGTGCGAGCTAGTGAAAGAGACAAAGGTTGAGCGTGTCACAATAACACTTATGAATAGAGCATTAGATGAAAGCATTGCTTCAGACGACCCTAGAAACTTTAGCGTGCAATCCGAAAAAAATATTTTCTTATTAGCCACATTCAAGGTTTGATATCAACAAGTTTTTGCTTTTAAAAATGGTTAGACATGTTTCATTTGATTGGTTTGGTTTTCCCATTTCAGGTGCCTGGAGAGAATTTCGATATTCTTAACTGGGTTTTCCATCAAACAAGTATTCCTGAAGTCATAAGCGAACGGAGAAATGGAAAGACACTTGATGTATTAGGCATGGGTTCATACACAGTAGAGTGGCATATGGTTGGAGATCTCAAAACCCTAAAGTGTATGTACAACATCTCAAAAGGAGCAACAAGTAAAAGCCCTTGTTTGTATTGCATGGGAGGAGTCATTGGTCTTGACAAAAGAAATTGGAGGAGAGCACCGGACAGGCACTTGCAGGACCTTAACTTCCGCCCAGTGTTAGATATTCCACTATCCAGAGTACATATTTGCACGATGCATGCACTCTGCAGAATCATTGAGAAACTTATGTTTTTGTACATTTGTTTTCCTTGGACCACTCGGCCAGCATCAACAAAACAAAGGGCTATATTATCATTGGAAACAGTTTTCTCAGATATGGGCTTGCATGGAGGACATGTGAAAATAGAGCAGGACGAGAAGAGGTCTAAGAATGGTCGAGATATGCCAAAGAAGTTGTCTATTGGCGGTGTGAAAGCCCGTCTCTTCTTGTCGATGCCAACAAGTGGCAAACAACGCAAAAGCCAAAGTGCTCAAGAAAGGTTGACATTGAGATACAACCGGTGGAGAAACCTACACAATGCAGTGGTTGACCACGCAGACAATGCTGCAGCAAGGACTTGCAAAGTGAACGTGTGGAAAAGTTTGGATTCCATATTCAAGTTTTGTGAGCTCAATACTTGGAGAGATACTGACTATACATTGTTTCAAGATGCTCTGGAGACCTTCCACAGGTCTTTCATAGCTGCATGGACAAATCAACACATAACTCATTACATGGTACATTAATTTATTTGATAGAATTGTGATTATATATTTACATATAAACAATAGGATGGTTTTTTTTTGTAGCATATCATATGCAACCACATGCCTTGGTTTGCTAGGCAGTATGGTAGCTTGGCTATATGGTCTACACAAGGTATGGAGAAAACTCACTACCAAGCCCGTACTGGCTATTTCAGCCACACTCGTCACGGAGGTGGTGCAAACAAAGCCAACAGTTTGGAGGAACTACATCAATGGACTTATCGAAAACTTATGCATAGCACACACCGAAAGGAATGTGTCAAAGACAGTCAGATTGGCCAAGCAATGAGATTAGCAAGCAAACGACGGAAGAAGGAAATATGGGAGGCATCTTTTGCGGCATCGCGACATGCAGAGTGGCGACTTCAAAAAGAACGCACTGGAAAAACTTGGACAACTCTGACCCAAGTTGTTTGAGAATTCCTAAACATAGCGCATTGTAACACAATATAATTTTTTGTGCCAAGAGAAGACAACCAGTCACAAAATTGAGAAACATAATGTACTCATTGTTTTGATAGAAAATGTACGATTTTTTGGCATCCACAATATACATTGGAGCTTCTCTATTCTTCATCTTCATTAGGAAAAGTTACAAAATATTCTGGCCTTTTTGCCTGCTGTGTGTTATCGTCTTCTTCTTGCCTTGGTCTTTTGCAACCTAGTCTTGCAAGTTCGTTTGTCGACAGTACATTTGCCTCCACCTCCACAGCCACAAGAGACATTTCTTTAGTAGGCAGATGCGCAATTGGTTGTTTATTGCGAAACATAGCATGCTTGTCCTACTCTAGTAATTACACAGGGTCAGTGATTCTGCATGCCAAACCATATGCTGCTTGGGTCAAAAAATAGCGACTACACAAACCATACATTCCTGGCCCTTGGCCAAACATATACAATGCGGCCTTTTTTTCTAAAAGCATTATTTTATCTGCGTTCCACCTGATGACGACCCCTCCTAAATATCTTGAAAGTGTCTTCAACGTCATCAAGGGTAGCTCCGCGTTGTCATTGGAGAAGGACGAATGGAAGACCAAAAAACTCGGATACTTAAGATTCTTTAAGTATTGGCCGAGAGAGGAATTCTTCCCTAAATCTCCCATGCCTCGTCCACGAGGGCGAGGAATGAAGGTATCATCATAGACCACCAACTGCAACAAATTAAAGTTATGAAATGAGATAAGTAGAAATAAAAAAGGTAAGGAAAATAAAAAAAGATTACCTTCTGGTTTTCATCTTCCTCAAGTAAGTCCTCATTCCATAGGTTGATGCCGCCCTGACCTCCAGTGGGCGCATTGGAGGTTGAGGCCAAAGATGATGAAAAAGTGCTTGCCTTACCCATTTCTTCAATCCCTAAATTTTTTTGCACTTCCATGAACTCCTTTTCTATTGGAAGCGTGCGCTCATACCTAGCAACATCATTGTAAATCAACACAAGTGCACTTATGGGGTCAACGAACTCATCGTCATTTACATGGGCATCTATAACAGAATACTTGTCGTGCTCAGGGTCAATGACAGCATCATCCTCTTCGAGATTCTGTGCCACAATGGCAAGGCAATAGTCCTCTCGAAGGTCAAAAAGCTCCATAATGTCGTTAAGCAAGACATACTGCAAATCACCAATAGGTATGGTAGGTAGAACACTAGTAGGCAAAGCACCCTCCGGAAGCTGCACTCCCTCTGAAACCTGCAAGGCAAGGCTTCCCTGAGACTTGGACTCTTGACCCTCCCCAGTCTGATCCTCTAGCGAGGCCTCTGTAGCATTAGCATGCTCATCCAAAATTAAATGCAAATATAAAATAAAACCTGCATACTATTCAGCCACTCGACACTTGCGGTTATGAAGTGTACACTTGTGGTCTGTTATCCACAAGTGCACTGGCAGCTTAAGGCAACTCCTAGAAAATATGTGTTTCTTGGAGGAGTCCGAATTGATATCCTTCATGTGAACAAAACGAACTCCTTGTATCTTGACAATGCCACCAGACGTTTGCTGCTGGTAGGTCTGCTCAAAACCTGATAGGTAATGTTGCGCGGAGACAATCCACTCATGCAAAGAAAAATCTGGATTGAACATCGACCTGATCTCTGTCTCGCGCTGCTGAAGCCCAATGCGGTATAGAAAATGAGATAGTTTGTCTTGGGGGGCATCCTCAGAGCAAGGCACTTCCTCCTCTACTTCAACATTAAAGGGGTCCATAACGGAAATTCAAAAGTGAAGATAGACAAGAGAGCACAACATCCAAACAAAGGGGGAGCAATTCATATGTATAGGACTCCCGAGGACAATGATGACATCGATTGACGTGCATCATGGGGCCGGCGTGCATCATGCAGTCATCGTGATGATTATGCCACGTGTCAGCCGCCATTGAACGATCGCGCCACAACGCAAAATTGGTGCCGCCACACAAAAAAAATAGCGCTATCGCGTTTTGGCGTGACAACTTGTTGTCGCGTCATAACGCGATACGGCCAGTCAAGAGTACTGCGGTCCGCCTCCTCGCGTTGTGCCACGACGCCTTTTTTTTCGCACCACGCATGCATCATGCGATGATTATGCCACGTGTCAGACGCCGTGGAACGGTCGCGCGACAACGCGAAATGGGTGCCGCCGCTATACAAAAGCACCACGATCGCATTCTGGCACGACAGCCAGTTGTCGCGTCATAACGCGATACGACCAGTGTAGAGTATTCTGGTCTGCCTCCTCGCGTTGTGTCGTGACATACCATTGTTGCTAGGGCAACCCGTTGGGGCGCTTTTGTCCTGATGTGCCTCATGGCGCGTAATCATTATGCTCGCACGCTTCCCGTCATACCTCGCGATGTCATGATTAATGCAGCCACCTTTTCTCATTATACTTATTCCGCTAATATAAACACCCCCCCCCCTTTTTTTTTTCTCACCGTTTTTTCCGAAGTGTCTCTAGTCACTCTGCCTTTTTACCCGCATCCAGATTTCCATATTTCCTCGTATTCTCCTCGTCAGGTCATGGCCCGCACAAAGCAAACAGCAAGGAAGGTTTATCCTGGCCAGTCTGTTCCACAGGGCCAGGCTAGCTCGTCTACTGTGCAACCGTCAACATCGCATGTGATTCTGGGCAAGACCATGCCGCAGTTACGTAACAATGCGAAGAAGAAGATACGAGCAGAATAGGAGCGTTCTACTCGAACTTCGTAAGCTCCAAAAGCACATTTCATTGGCAATACCTAAACTGCCATTCCAGAGAGTAGTTCACGAGATTTGCAAGCAAAACAACCTGAATTTCCAATGGTCTCGAAGTGCAATGGGGTGCTTGCACGAGGCCGCCGAGGATTTTTTTGTAGAGCTTTTCTAGGACGGCTACATTCTCTCGGCCCACGCACATAGGACAACATTGATGCCACGAGACATCAACACACTTCGCCTTCTCAGGTTCATGTATGACAAAACAATACCGCCTGTCAGTATTTCAGACCGAAAGATGGACACTATTCTCAGAATACCACCTATTGACAAGGTCAAAGTTCATGAAGTGTCTACACAAATGCATCGATACAACACCCGTCTCAACACCGAGCGGGACACAACAGAAGACGATAGTGAGAGATTGGAGCAGTTACACCTTGAGATGATGGAGGAACAAATGGCAGATGCCATCAGCGACGCCAACGCTGATGATTTGTCATTGCTGTTTCCCTACTTCCATGTTGGCCTTCCTGTGTGGGGACGCATTCTATATTTTCCTTATCACCCCCAGGAGATTGCAATTTTATAGAACCGGACGAGGGAACACACAGACTCAATCATCAATTGCTTGCTTTGGTGCGTGCTATTCTTTTTTTCACAATAAATTCTTTTAATATATTCAATTTTGTATGACACGAATTTCTTTACAGTTTTGTAGTTTCAAATTTGCTATGGAATATGCAAGATGATGACCTCTCGGTCGTTTTGACGTCCGAGGATACATCTTTAGTGGAAGTAGTTGACTGGTTCCAGTCAGTGAACATGGATACGGCAAATTTTTTTGTTCTGGCTTATCATGAAGGGTACACAATGTTTTCAATAGTGAAATTATTTTATCTTGAACTCTAATTTATTGTGAAGACATATGTTTTGCTTATGTTTATTTGTAACAGATCTCATTGGAGTCTTGTTCTCTTACACCTTGAACGAAACCGGTGCTACCTTGCTAATTCATCCCATGGATTTCATGGTGAAGTACGTAGGTAAGAGGTTTTGTATTTTATTCGACATCGCATAGAATTTTGTTAAAAGTCGTTTATGAAATTTAATTGTATTTTCCGTAGATCTGTTCGGAAGCTTGGGTGTGCTCTTGAAGCTTTAACGCAAGAGCAGATATATGAGAATCTTACAATTATTAGTTGCAAAGTCCCTAAGCAGGACGATGCCTACTCTTGTGGATGGAGGGTCTTATTCAGTGCAGAAATTTTGTTAGGGGTCATGCTTGATGGAAGTCGTAGAAGTGCAAGCATTTGACACTCGTTTATAGATTTGTATTTTAATAAGTTAGTAGCTATGTTAATAAACATGATGTTCTTAACGCAGGTAAGAAATTTGGCAGATTATTCAAAGGCTGATGTTTCTTTGTTTAGAAACAGAAAGATTGAAAACTTGATCAATTGCGCGACCATGCGTCCAGACGGAGCACGTGATGCTTTTATCCCACCAGCACCAAGGCCCGTGCCTAGGCATCCGCCGACAAGATACCCTGTGTCTGCCACACCAACACAAGCACATATCAATATCTCCCCAGATGCCTCCCCAACCCAAGCTCCCACCAGCTCTCGTCCTGAAGAAACAGCTCCAGAACCCTCAAACCCCCCACCCAGCACCTCTCTTGCTCATGAAGCAGCTCCAGAGCCCCCAAACCCCCCACCCAGCAGCTCTCCTACTCATGAAGCAGCTCCAGAGCCTCCAAACCCCCAAGCCACCACCTCTCCTCAACCTCAACCAACAGCCCCCACATCACCGCACACACAAGATTAGAAAGAGATTATGAAATGTACTTTTGACAAATTGATTACAAGTAGTGGATTAAAATTTGACTTTTGTTTTGATTATGGTTCAAAGTTTACAAAATGTTAAGTACAGTTTTCCAAAAAAATGAGAGAGTGAGGATCCAATGGTGTTTGGTAATGTAGAGAGCTGCCTTTGTCGAGTAATCTTTGAGAATAGTATTTGAATCATTGTGTAAATTTAGTTCACTATTTCAAGTCTGTCGCTGGTAATCTGTGCACAAAGAGTCGTTTTTTCTTGTCTGTGAGGTACCTGCAATGCAACGTACGCGATAAGACATTGGGATACATGAGCACGATAGAGACATCAACGTATAAAAGTAATACATGTAGCTTAGTACTTTTCGCATGTTACACTTGAAAACAAATTTTGAAGGCAAATTGAGATCGGACTCATTTAGCAGATCCTCTTGAACCTGTCTTAAAGTGACATTTGATCTAACCACAACAACTGTAAGCAAATAAATTGAAAACCATATCTCGATGGACATCAAGGGATTAAAAGCATCGTCACTTAAATCTTGATCCATAGCTACCAATTGACCATTCACTCGATGCCACCTCATGTAGTAGAAAGAAACTATAAAATTCCGTGATGCTATCATACACTTGCACACAACCGAGCGCTTGTCAACTTTGCACAAAATGCCTTCAGAATCACTGACATCCCAATTGTCATCCAAAAAATCAAGGAAAGTTTGGGATTTACATATGAACATGGTTTCTGTTTTTCTAACCTCCTCATTGTGGAAGAAATCTAGAAAGACATGTAATGGCATAAATAGACTGACTCATACTTGCCTGCTTGCAATGTTTGGTCGCAAACACTTCAAAATTTCCTGATGAAGCTTGAGTTTAAAACACTCTGAGGTTTCTGAAGTTGGAACTGGCCACTTTGGGGAATCTTGTTGGGGAAGAGGGAAAGGTTTCAAAGTGCCAAATCCATGGACAGAGCAAGGGGCGTTGTAAAAGTAGTCGTAAAAGAAAACTCCCCTCTCTGCGAGAGCTCTTCTCGCACTAGTTCTGTACATAAGTTCTCCCACCGAAGCATGAAAAGCATCAAAAATACCAATTATGCACTCAACTGGTTGCCATTCTTCTTTGTTAGAAGGATAAATATCTGCAAAAACAAAAGATAAGAGAATGGTCACAAGAAATAGTCAACAAAATAACTTGAAAGATCTTTAAAAACATTTTAGCAATATAGTAGTCACACAGTTTGGTCTATGAGCAGGAAACCCCAAAGGTGACTGTTGTAGTCGTAGTTTGGAGTGCATATATGCATGCTCAATGAGCACCTCTTTCACTGTCTTTCTCGTTTGAGACAAGCGAAAATCTTTCACACGTCCTTTGTAGCTGTTGATGAATTCATTTGACATCCGTTTTCTTCGTCTTGTTTGAAGCAGAACCCAACTACCAATGGTGACTGTGGTAGACATCTAGCGACCATTGTCTAAGTCAAAGCTGTTGAATAGTTCCACAGATTTAATAGAGGCAGATGGTCGTCGTGGTCGTCTTCCTTCCATCTCTGCTTCTATTAGCTGTGAAGTGACACTACGCAAAAACGATAAAAGAAAAGAGGCTCACTAGTTTACACAAGAAGTAGTAGCTTGAAAAGTGTTCATCAAAAGACGTGCTTCATTGAATGTGAGTTATGGCACATTCGGCGTTCGTCGTCCATGGCAGGAGAATAATTTGCACAAATCGCGTCGTATCTTCTTATTGAGATCTTTTTAACAGAAAAAACTCTTTTTTGAAAACGCACAAATTTGAGATAAAAATCAAATAAATTGGAGCTACCGTTGTGGTGACTCAAACTCTATTGGTCGAACATCATTCTCTCTCTGACGCCAAAAAGTCCTTTTTTGAGTCCAAACTTTTCCTAATGGTTACTTCCACTGTAGAGAATCGTGAGGAAGACTCAAGAGGTAGCAGTTGCACCGTGTGCACTGCTTTCTCCTTGCCATGAGCAGCAGATTTTCCCTTGGGACAATACTTTTTGCCATGACCGCTTCCTAAACACTGAAAACATAATTTCTCTTTCATAGCTTTATCAAAGTCCTCAGGAGAGAGAGGACCCTGGACCCCTTGGGTTTTTTAGATGCATCTGAATTGGCAACTCTAAATTTCCTTTTATTATGTCCATACTGAGTGCGTGTATTACCATGTGTATTAGAAGGTACATGAATATTATGTGCTTTCTTTTCATCTGGATCATCATGAATATGTGCTTTCACTATGGCTTCCTCAAGTGTTTTAGGGTCTTGGACCTTGACGTACTTCTTAAGCTCTGGTGTCAAACTGCGTATAAGCCCCCGTACTTGTTGAAAGTTATCTAAGCCTTCCAACTTGAGGATAACATCCCGATAGTGAGATATATATTCAAGCAATGATGGGTATTGGTGCATGGAACACGTGTCCCAAGCCATCCAATTCCGATTTGCCTCATTTGTAGGCAAAAGTTCTTTTCTAACATAGCTTCCAAAGCTGCCCAACTCTATGGTATGATATTCTTCTCCTTGAGAGACATCCATCATTTGTAGGCCTTGCCTTCCAGAGCAAAGCTCGTTTGTAGAGCTCTGACTATGTTCTGAGTACGCCGTAAGGTGTTAATTCCATCCCACTTGCTGAGAAATATATTCATTGCATCCTTATTGCGGTCTCGGTCTTCTCCCTTAAAAATTGGTGGTTTGGTGTTTTTCAACAACTCATCCACCTCTTTTGCAGTGAGTGTGCAAAGTATCAGCAGTTGGGTCTTGCCCTGGATTAGAAGGGCCTTGCCCTTGTGTAGCAACGTGCTCATGCATGTGCGTGTCAACAGGACCCTTGGACTACTGTTGCATTAGCATTTTCATTTAAAGCTTTAAAATTTTCATCCATGACTGGCATGCGTGTCTGAAGTGCACGAAATTCTTGAATATTGAGCAATTCGTAAGTGTCAATCCCTTCCGTTGTGTTGCGGGTACTCTCCTTGAGAGGATCCACGGCCACAGGCTATCATGGGCAGGATCAGGCGTACTTTGCTCAAAATCAAAGGTCATATTGATATCTGAATCCATGGTAACACAGTGCGGTGCAAGGAATAGTAACAAAAATACATGAGAGTGAGAGCACTTGCAAATTGTAATTAGCCTTGCTAATTCCATCAAAATCGATAGTATCCCGTTGGAAATTGATCCACAAATTTTCGCCGTATAGGGAATTCCTTAATTCCTTGGTAGCTGAGTCAGTTATGCTTGCAATCTTTAATTGATTTTGGAAGTTAAAATGGTACTTTTAACTCCCGTTGGAATGCTTTGATTAAATTTCCAAATTTCTGTTGGTAATACGCAAAGAATTGGTGTGTCGAAGTTTTTACCGGCCCTGTCAAGTTGCCGAACCTTGCCGAATCCGCACACGAGGGAGGGGGGGTACCCCACTATGGGTACCGCACCTTGTACTTGAAAAAAGGTTTGGCCACTAACCCCCAAGGGGTTGGGCGCCCTTGCAATGTGTAAAGACAAACGTTCAGCGGCTATGGCCGCTTACATTAGCGCGTGAGGGAGGAGAAGAGGCCATGGCAGTCACTGTATTGTGTAAGGGGCTTCGGCCCTGGATCGAAAAACACTCCCCCGCCGGACGCGATGCCGTAGAGACTGCAAGGGTTGCCTTTGGTGCAGGTCTCACCTCGGTGGCTCCTCCTTGCAAGGGGGATTGCCCATGGATTTCCTGCTTGTCCTCCTCCTCACAGGAGAGGTGCTCCACGGTTCCTTGACCCCGACATGCAACTTGCCCATGCAAGTTTGTGTGTCCCTCCCCTCCTCCACGGCTGTGTCTTTCCCAAAAAAGAACCAAGCTCTTGATACAAATGTAAGACAAGGGGAACTAGAACTTAGGAGTCCACTACCCAACCACCCACTATATAGCATGGACCCTGGCCCTTTGCCCTAGTTGGACTCCCTTTCCACAATGCCTAGCCCGGCCTTGCCCTTGTCTAGTCCGGCCTTGCCGGTGTCCTGACATGTCCACAAACACTCATTTTCTTGTTTTTTTATGGTTTCTTAAGCATTGATCTTAAGACTTGTCTCATCTACCAATCATTCTCAAAATCCTAATCTAATTTTAAAATCCTACAATCCTAAAGGCACTGAGCAAGTACGATTACTTCCAAGATACCTCGACACAGCAAAAGACGATAATCTTAAGATATACAGTTTTAAAAAGAAAGTTTTTACTCTAGGAGATCCTAGAGGAAGTTAAAGGATAACTTCACAAGACGCTCGTGTTTTTCAGTAGTTTAGGTCTCTTCGATCCCCGACAACGGTGCCAAATGTGGGACAGGTGTCTAACCTCACTCCTATCTTATTGCAACATATAATTGTTAATCCATGGGACGAAGCTGACTTGACTAGTGCGTAGAGGCTACAAGAGATTGTCAATATCTTGGAAAACAACAAACAATAAGTATCTAACTCAAACTACACTCAAGTGACGGAAATCACCAAAAGCCAATCGCTAATTGGCAAACAAATCACATCCGTTACAGCATCAAATGACATCCAAACGTAACGGAACTTTTAGGAAATGTTTATAAGACCTAAGCACACATGCTTATGGTCTCAAATCCCACTTTAGGGCAAGTGCAAAAATCACAATTATTATTAGTAGTGGATTTTTGACCTAGTCGTTTTCGACCCAGAATGCATCTAAATGCTTAGCAATGATGCCTCAATACCCCGCCTATGCTTAGTTTTTTTATTTTGAAGCGTAAGTTCCTAATTATGATGAGATTAGGCCGCGCGTTGGCGACGCCAAAAGCTACAAAATATTGTGAAATACTTACGTCAATGCATAGAGCTCTTACCTGCGGTTGCAACGCAATCGACGTGACTGCAATGTGACAACCGAGGAGGGAGTAGGAAGAGCGAGAAGGAGAGAATTGAGCACCGTTAGCTCACACTTTGTATTTCATTATCCAGAACTTAATAATAACTTTACGAAATTGGCTTGTATACCTTAGCCAAGGTTTGTGGTGGTCAAAACTAATAATCTCGGAGCTCTAACTAAAGATAGGTTGATACAATCTAAAAGCTTGTAGCCTCGGCTCATCAATTACAAAGATTATCCAAAAAATAGGAGTTACAATATTGTTAAGGCGGTTACGCTGCTAACGGAAGCTAAATAGCGAGAACTCAACCAACAACAGAATTTGTCAGACGAGGACGAAGCTTGACCCGCAGGCGCATGGAAACAACTAGGTGGGTGTCAAATCACCTACTTGACCTTCTAAAGACAATCACTACTAAGGAAATCAAATCTAAGTTCTAAAATACGCAAGTGACTGAAATCCGTACTACGAACGAATGCTATACGAAACAGGATCTAGAATCATTGAATCGATCTCAAACTCAAGGGGAAGTCTATACACTAGGTAAGAACAACACCCTAAAGATTTGAACTGCAAAATCAACCTATAACCACTTCGTGCGGTAAACGCGTATGAAGACAGGCCGAAAAATACAGGTGACCGAAACTTGACCCCGATGGTACTAATGTGTAGCTCTACTCGTTGTGGTTCTATAGATATGCTGCACGCTCTATTCCGACACACAAGTTGAAAGAAAACTCACACCGAAGCTCGTAGGAACTTACCACACATAGAAGTCGATAGCGCGCACTCTTGGTATCAGGGCGTAGCTCTCGCCGTTGCTAACACAATGGCGGTGTCGCTTCTCAAATGGCGGCTCCGTAGCTCGCGTAGCAAGTAGATAAGACTCTCTCTCTCTCTCTCTCTCTCTCTCTCTCTCTCTCTCTCTCAGACACAGTCACGGCGCTCAAAAACTCACCTTTGATTAATAAAACTGAATCTCTCTAGGTTACAAAAACTTTGGCTTATATACCTCAGCCTTGGAGGTGAGAACATCTCTAACTAATTACATCAGCGAGTGAAATTACTTCGGGATTACAAGCTGGAAACTCAATTGAGTCCCGTTACTTAATGAATGGCTCCATTCAAAATCAATGTCGGAAAGACATTTATTACAATCAATGGTTACGAAAATGATGAGTGTGAGCAAAAATGTGGGTGTGATCCTCTGCTGGCTCAACACTCCCCCCCTCCGCGTTCATGTCGTCCCTGACATGACTTTTATGCTTGGTCAATAAAGTCCTGTCGTCTTGAGCATCTGCAAATGTGATTCATATCGTAGGTTGCCGATGGTCAAGGTTGGGCCAAATATTTTACTTTCGTGGGTGAAAAAGCCGGTGTAGAAAGCTTCTTCGAATGTTTGCATGTGGAAGCTAGGCAAAAACATAATCCTCTAGTATAGGAGGTGCAACACTTTTGGAGAAGGCTGCAATGAAAGATCATACATCATATCAGTCACTGTGTCGGTCGTCGATAGTAGACTCAAGGTCGTGGCTTTATCTGGCGCGAACACTTCAATGCAAGCTAAGAGAGTCCTGCAAATTTTCTTGAGCATCTAACACGAAAGGTCAGGAGAGCCAGTAAAGAGCTTGATGGTGCCCGTTAGGGTTTTCACCATGTAGGCTTTACCTATTCTCTCTCCTGCCTTTGGTCCTGGCATCCTGGGGTAATTAAGCCAATTTGGCTTCTTTTTTGCAATCCTGCCATGCTCTTTCCAGCTTCTGACTCTTGGCACCGGGCAGAAGGTTGCATTCTCCCGAATCTCCTTTGGTGCCTCCACCAAGTAGATGAGGTAGGCTGGGTATTTGTTCAGCCAACCTTTCCTCCATCTAGGTTGTGAATCTACTATCTTCTTTGACTGTTCCTCCTTTGTGATGTCGCCTTCGTAAAGAGCGACATACTGCTCCTCCTCTATTCTCTTTTTCGTTTTTATCACTTCAAACTTCATCAAAGGGAAAGGCAGGCTGGGTTGCATCCACTCTTCATGGAGCACTTTTGTGTCTAATCCCTGAAGTCTAATGGAGATGAGGAGTCTCCTCTCCCGTTCCATTTCCGCCTTGGCACTCTCCTCTGCTGACTTTTCTATTTGGTCATGGAGCCTTTTTTCTTCTTCTTCAGAGATTCCTGAAGTCAAGGCCACCTCGTGAACTGGGGTTGGATCTTCAATTGTGGTTGCCTCTCCAGTTTCTGGTAGCTCTATGGAGGCTCCACCTAATTCTTCTTGTGGTGTCTCTGTCTCTCTTCTTTGTTGCTCTTGTAGATCTTGGAGCTATTTGCGGAGGGTCTCATTCTCTGTTCTTAGTGTTTGATTTTCTAAAGTGAGCCTCTCCTCTGCTGCCAATGATCCCTCCGCAATGTGCAACCTTTGCACTTGCTCTAATCTTAGCTCTCTTTGTAAGCTTCGGACCTGGTCTTCCAGAGCTGGTACAAGAGCTCCCTCTTGTTCGGTCCCTGCTCTGCTAGCTCTAGGAGTAGTCCTGAGTCTAGTGATTGTTCTTTCTTGGAGCTCGACTCTTTCCCTTAGCTCAATGAGCTCATCTTTAGCCGCCTCCAAGTCGTCTTCCATCTGCTCCCTTGCTTCCTGTGCACTTGTTACTTCTCTTGAGGCCTCGGCTAGCTGGAGTATCAAGCCGTCTCTCTCGTTTTCCGCGTCGTAGAGTGATGCTTTATGACTTTCAGATTCAGTCATAGCATTCTCTAATTTCCTCTGCAACTCGGCTTCCCTTTGTTTGGCTGTCTCAATCTCCACTTCCTTTGCCTTGGATCTTTCTTTGATCTTGCTGAGCAGTTCATGCACCATGTGCATGTCTTTTTCATCTTCATCTGTCAGCTCTAAAGCTTTTTCTGCCACCACCTCCACTGGCTTCGGCTCTTCTAGTACGTTCTGCTCTTCCAGTTTCTCTTTACTCTCTTTTGTACTCTTATTTTTCCTCTGTCCCTCTCCGATCATCTTGTTTTTGTAGGGTGATCCCATAAACTGCCTCAAGGGCCTCTGCTTCAGTGTACCCTATCTCTACCAGATCCTCATAATCGTTTTTCTTTTGCTGAATTGGATCTATCTCCTTTTCCTTGGTCCCGGCCTCCGGCTTTTCCATACCAGCCGTGTCCATCTCTACTGTGGTCTCTTCCACAATGATTTCCGTCTTCTTCGGGCTTGGTACATCAGTAAAGGAGGGCTGATTGTCCTCAGTCATCTTGGCTTTCCCTTTGTTTGCTTGCCCGTCTTTCTCTTGAGGTTCAGTAGACTCATCTACTTTCTTCTTCCCCTTGTCGTCCTTTTTCAGCTCAGCTTTTAAAAGCTGTACTTCCTCTTCAGTGTATGGCTCGACAGGTTGCTGCTCCAGTATAGCCTCTGACTCCTCATACGCTCTAATATATTGATCGTATTGATCAACATGTGGCCTGGCTGAGCTAGTTCCGACTTTGGTGGGGTCTGGCACCCACTTTTCTTCAAAGTCCCCCTTTAGAGCTCTTTCCGCTCTAAACTGCTCCACAAGTCTTTCCATTCTTACCGCTTTCTGACTTTTGGTTTGCTTGGGAGCAACGTTCTTCTTTGCTTTCTTCATAAGCGGCTCATCCACATCCTCTTCAGGTTCTGAAACTATTTCTAGTTTCCTGCGTGCTCTTGTGGACGCCCTCTTGGATACTTCAGGCTGTTCTTCCTCCTCATCGGCTTCTCTAAGCCACTCATTCTGGGAGGGAACCTTTGGCCATTGATCTCTGGCTCCAATGGCTTCATAAGCTATTCTTGTCAGAACTTCAACTCCTCCTATATACTTTGGCTTCTCGTTGTGCATGGCAATTACTTGCTCGTGGATGTGTTGAGCGTAATTCACCTCTTTTGGCATATTGCTCTTCAATGCCCATGTGATGGTAGTTGCAATGGCATGGGGTGGTGTCGTATACTTTTGCGGTCTTTTACTGCAAATATGGAGAAACTGGTTGTACAGTCGGCAAAGGGTTGCCGCTCTTTGGTCTGCCATATCTCCATAGGTTGCATTCTGTTTCTTGGACCCATAAACCTCTATAGCCTCCCTTCTTTCCCTGACAGAGCACCCTTTGTTGTGCAGCTTCAATGCATCTGCAATGAGCTGTGGAGTGATCTGTACCTCTACTTTCTCTCCATCTATTGCTGTCAATGTGGCTTTCCCATCCTTTTGAATGGAGGTTGCCAACTCATACACTCTTCTTGTATCTACACCTGATGGTCTCGAGGTGAAGAATCTGTGCAAGTCTGCCCTTTCCAGGTACCTGCTGATGTTCTCTGACCTGCTATAATCCACCAATTCTTGTGGGATCATCGGTATATCCACCGCTTGCCCTTGAGGATCTCTGAAAGTCCCCTGGTAGATCTTTATTCCCTCTTGTTCCAGTACTGCTTCCTCCACCCAAGTTTTGGTTGGTTTGAGGGTTTCTGCTGGAATGTCAAAGGGTTCTGCTTCTGCAAGAGCATCTTTGATTGTCGGTCTTTTTCTCTTTGTTGCTGATGACTTGGCGGAATCCATGGATCCTGTAACTCCAATTTCAGAAGTTAGCGTCTTTTTAGTACTGAAAGCCGAAATGAAGCTGGACTTGAAAATTGAAACATGAGCTATTCAGGGCCTAAGGATGCAGGGTAGGTGAAAAAAATATGCAAACTGGGCTCAAAATCATGCTGGAGACAT
Organism: Adiantum capillus-veneris; assembly: GCF_014529385.1. Classification (NCBI taxonomy): domain Eukaryota; kingdom Viridiplantae; phylum Streptophyta; class Polypodiopsida; order Polypodiales; family Pteridaceae; genus Adiantum; species Adiantum capillus-veneris. The sequence goes on along the minus strand of NC_140947.1, from coordinate 156,011,629 downwards.
CATACGCGTATGATGTCTTTTGTGTCAAAATGACTTCATATTGGTTGTGCTTGTATTTGATAGTGTATACATGAGTATCATATGCTTGGATTTGAGTTTGGATACCATTTGGTCAAGTTTTGGCCAGTTTAGTCCAGTTCAGTCTCTTGGAAAAATTTTGAAAGGGAATTGGATTTTATGATCCAAATTGGATAAAACTTGGTGGTTCACCTTCAAATGGCATGTAGATCACTTCTGTTTGGTGGTTGAGGCCCTGAGGTGCCAAAATCACATAGTGAGACATCATACGCGTATGATGTCTTTTAGTGTATTTTTGGACCAAATTTCTCTATAAGCTTGGATTTGGCTTTAGATAGGCTTATTCAGTGGATTTATGAAGTTTGGATAGATTTTGGGCTAAAATTGGCTCTGGAGACATCATACGCGTATGATGTCTTTTTCATCAATTTTTCATGGGATTGGTTCTGTGGACTCCCCATGTACTAGTGAAGGACTATATCTACTCAAATCTTGGTTTGGACTTGAGTATGTTGGATTTGGGCTAAAATAGGCTTTGGATGAAGGATTTTCCCTCAATTGGGCTAATGGGGTGATCCACTTGACCAAATGGTTCCAAACTTCATATGTAGCATGTATTAGATATATATAATGGATGTATGATGTCAAATGAGCAGTTTTGGCTCTGTAAGTGCAAATAGACATCATACGCGTATGATGTCTTTTGTGTCAAAATGGTGCTTTTTGGTTCCAGATAGCTTATAGATGTGTTAATCAACAATCCTACAAAGTTTCAATGAGTTTGGAGTTATTTTGACAAAATTAGGACCAAAAATCAATTTTATGGCCTACTTTGCGTCTTTTTGGTTTTCCTTGGGTTTTCTAACTCCAATTCTCATGATACTTGGTTCATAGGATGTGATTAACATGTGGAATGAGGCTATGCACTCAAATGTTGAAATGGATGTGAAAATCATGCTGTGAGACATCATACGCGTATGATGTCTTTTCTTGAAATGTTGGTCTTTTTGTGCAAAGAATGCTTTGTGCTAGTGCCCTAAGCCCTGCTAACTAGTTTTCAACTTAAAAAGTCATCAGTTTAGCTAAAAAGCCCCCTTATAGGCATTTCAGTCTCCGAAGTCGTCTTTTTGCCTTGGAGTTGAATTTCTTCAACTTTTCTTCTCGAGAGTTGCATTTCCAGCTCATTGGATATGTTGTGAAGCCACCTATTTGGTTGAACTGGACTTTGGCTCCCCGTTCTCCATCTTTCTCCATTTGGTTGCCCGAAAGCGTCTTTTTCACCATCGGTAAGTGAATCAGCTTTCTTTTGGGTTTTGCTTGCAAACATAAGTCATACATGTATATTTGAAGCTGCTTGTGAAGTTTCATGTCATTTGGTCGTCAATTTTAGCCGTTATGCCAAAATGACGCTTTGTGTGTCCGCAGCCGAATCGGTTGTTCCGACCTACTTTTGGTGATCCAAACCTGGAGATACTCCATGGTTGCATTGTCCTTGATGTGGTTGAACTTCCTGTGAAGTTTCGTGTCGTTTCGACAACTTTTTCCTGTTTGCCTCTTGCAGGCTCTGTTGACCTAGGGTTTTTCAAGTCGTTCTTTCTCGAGCTTTGAGTGTTAGAAACCCATCTTCTATGCTAGGGTAACCCACCTCTAAGTTCTTGCAAGGTTTGGTTACGCGGTTGTGCCCCTACCTAGCGTTCTTCCCCATTCCCTGTCTGCTCTTGTTTCTTGGTTTTGGTCAGTTTTCGCGACAAAAGTTAACGATAAGCATCAAAAGCTTATGGCAACGAGTCTACCTCTCATGTCTGGTGTCCTCTGAGCTCTCGTAGCAGTCGTAGAAGGCGGTAGAAGGTCGGATGCTCCTATGTGCTCTTTGCTCTCTCCAAGAAGGTAGTAGTGGAAATGAGCTTGAAAGTGATGTGAAAAATACTTAACTTCGGGCTTCCCGGATCACTTGTTACCAAATTTGACATGTGCTCCTATCTCGTCGTGAAATGCACTTTAGGATTTGAAATTTCTCAATTTGGACTCTGTTTGACCTGTTTCTGAGAAATCTGTCCACTTTGCCAAAATTCTGTCATTTCGGGCTTTCCGCAACTTTTTCAGAATTGTACCCAATTTTTACCATGGGTTGCCCTTGTCATTAGGACCATCACCGTCTATTCTTTTCTTTTTTCCGATCTCATTTCACCTGCTTTTTTATTTTTCTTTTATTTTTATTAAGAAAATCATAAAAATAAAGGAAAATAGCAAATTAAAGCCAAAAAATTCCACACATACACAATAAATAGCTGGTAACCCTGTGTATATGAATATAGACTTTTTTGTGATTTTTGGACTTGGATTACCACTTTTTAGCTCCAAAAACACTCTTATTTAGTGATATTTACACGTCTAGAGACCCAAATTCATCATTTGATCTCTTCTTGTTGCAAAACAAGGTATATAAGGGCATAAATATTATCAATATCCGCAATCAAACATAAAAATTGCAAAATCATGTAAGACACTGCCCTTGTAATATAATTTCTGTTTTTCTTTGTTTTTGGCGCTTGTAGCTGCTTTGTAACTCCTGTATACCTGTATACCTCCCCCCCTCCTAGTCTGAGTCCTCCTGGACGACTATGAAGTGTCTGTGGGCGAAGCATTGTAGTTGTTTTGGTCATAAGTTCCCAATGCAATTGCAGAGCGATGATAACACAGTCTTTCCAATAAAGCTGCTCTTTGTTTGATTGAAGGATTGGTGGTCGGGTTTTGGGTTGGTGATACTTCGGTAGTAGAATCAGTAGATGGATTCATCTTTACCTTGTTGTTCTTTTGCACAATCCAAATCTGCTTCCGCTTCGCTTGTGCTTGCCACAAACTCTTTGCGACCCAAACCTGCTTTGTCCTTTGTGTTGATTTCCTCGCCTTGAAATACCTAGGAGTTTCCGTTGATTGTACTGAAGGGAGTTCCTGTTTACAAATCTTTGGGATCCAAATTTTCTTGCTATAGCTTTGTGCCGTCATGAACTTCTTTGGAATCCAGATCTGTTTCACTGTCCTTGATTGTCTGGAATCACTTTTTTGTCTGGTATTGAAGACTCTGTTTTCCACCTTTGTGTTCTCTGGCACAACCTTTTTTAGTCTCCATACCAACTTCTTTGACTCCGTTTTTTTCCAAGGTTGAGCTGTTATATTATTGCTTGTCTTCCTTATCCACTGTTGAGAATTCCTCGTCGAAGAGTAATCCGGTTGTATAGAAACTTTTGGTTGCCATTGCTTCTTCTTTTTCTCTGGTTGTTGTTTACCTTTGTCTTTGGATTCGTCCTTTGGAGTTGGCTCTTCTCCTTTGGTGAACTTAACTGATTGACTTTCACCTTCGTATTTGATAAGCACTGATTTAGAACTCCAATCAATCATTGCATTGTATTGCTTCTACCATGGTTGTCCTAGCAATAATGGTTGTTGTGTAGCTTGGTCTTCAACCACGTAAAACATATGAGGATACACATACTTGTTAATCTGGATATGTAAAACTGTGCATCCGACAGTTTTGATTGAATTCTCAGAGTAACTCTTTCACTCTTGCTTGGCAGTTTGTAGTTTAGTGTCATTTGTCAATTGTCTATACAAACTGAGTGAATGTAGGTTAGCTTGAGCTCCTGAATCCAATAGTGCTCTGGCTTTGATTTGGTTGGTTCCTACTTTGCATTCAATGATGGGTTCTTCTTTGTCATTATCCATTTCTGTTATACTGACTGCGTTTATTCGTATTGCTCCTTCATTGCGCTGTTTCTGACGTAGTAGTCTTCTTTTCTCCATTCTTTCCTTCGCCTCGGCTTGCGCTTCCTCCAAAATCATTTCCTTTTTCTGGACACGCAGCTTTTCTTGATGTATTTTGAGAAGCATGTCTTGTGTTAGCGGCAAAAGATACTTTTTCACTCTGCATCCACTAATCCAATTGGGCATTTCTTCTCCGTCTAATGTAGCAAGCTTGACGGCTCCACTTGGTGATAGATCTTTAATCACCAGAGGTCCCATCCCTCGCTTTTTAAGCTTCTTAGCATGCTGTTTCAGAGTGTAAACTAGGACATAGTCCCCAACCTTAAACTCTTTAGTCCGCACATGCTTATCAAAAAATTCTTTTTGTCGCCTTTTTTGAGCGTAGATAGAAGCTACTGCTTTTAGGCGAAGCTCATCTAGCTTTTCCAGGTCATCTATTCTATCAGAAAGCTCATGCCCTGTCCACTCTAGATCCTTAGCCACCCTTAAGGTTGAAATCAAGAATTCTATTGGTAAGATAGCATTTAGCCCAAAAACCATGTTATATGGGGTCGTTCCTATTGATGTTTTATATGCTACCCTATATGCCCATAATGTTGAATGCAACTTCTGGTCCCAGTCAGTTCTCGACTCAGATACAATCTTCGTGAGGACCATGCATATGGTTTTGTTTGTTGCTTCAACTTGTCCGTTTGCTTGTGGATGATACGGGGCTGATTTCCTATGGATTACCATGAATTCATCTAGAAGGATCTCTATCACTTCATTTATAAAATGTGTGCCTCGATCACTCACAATTTCTATTGGCAATCCATATCGTATAAAGACGTATTCATATAGAAATTGTGCCGTGGTCCTGGCATCTGCTTTTTGAGTTGCCTTTGCTTCGACCCACTTTGTTAGATAGTCTGTAGTCACAACGATGTATTGTGCATGTGTCTTATATGCAGGAGGTGAAATGGGTCCGACATAATCAATCCCCCATTTTGCAAAAGCTCTTGCCCCCATCATTGGTCTAAGCGGCATATCATCTCTTTTAAGTGGTACTTTGGTCCGCTGACAGTCATCGCACCGTTTAACGTATTCCTCAGCGTCCATATGTAATGTTGGCCACCATATTCCTGCGGCTAAGACAAGTTTTGTTGTCTTATCACCTGAGAAATGGCCTCCACCTACTCCTCCATGAGCCTGCTCTAGTATTATCACATACTCAGTCTCTGATGCGCAAATCCTAAGCTGGTTGTCTTTACCTCTCTTATAGAGTTGATCTCCTATTAAAGCGTAATCTCTAGCTTCTGTCTCTACAGATTTCTGACGAGCTTTTGACGTTCCTTCTGGGAAAGTTCTATTTGTGAGATATTCAACAATATACTGACTCCATTCTGGAGCGATCATTATCTGATATAATGTCGAATACTCTGCTGGCGGTTTTGATGAACATACAATACATACAGTGACATATTCATGTACGCTTTCTTGCATTCCTGGCCAATAGACTCCCAATTGTAACAAATTCCTATATGTGTTCCTTCTTGAATAATGAAATGCACATTCCTGAACATGTGCTTCGCGCAGATATATATTATATTCCTCAGGATTGATGCATAGTCGTAAAACATGATCATGTCCCAATTGATACAACCTTCCTGCAACCAATTGAAGATTCTTGGATTGTTGAATAGCAATATGTTTCTGGTTGTATTCTCTTCTATCGAACTCTCCACCATGGGTTAATAGGTTAACAACATTTTGAGACCATTTCGGTATCATTTCTATGTTGAACAAGTACGCGTCTGGCATGTCGTCATCTACTCCTATAGGGTCTTCTCCATTCGTCAATCGCGAAAGATGATCAGCTCTAAGATGTGTTTTTCCTTTCTTTACTACTACCGTGAAGTCGAATTCCAGTAAGATAATGAACCATCTCACTATTCTCCCGGTATTGCATGGTTTATTCACTAGGTAGAGCAAGGCTTGGTGATCCGTAAAAAACACAAACTTGTTGGCTAGAAGATAATGCCGAAATTTCTTCACAGCATATATCATTCCTGATCCTTCTCGCTCTGTTGTGGTGTAATTCTTCTCTGCATTGTTGAGCTGTCGACTGGTGTAACAGATAGGAAAATCCATGTTTCCTTCTTCTGGCTGAGCCAGAATGCATCCTATTGCATATGCCGAAGCATCTATATGCACATGGAATATCTTCTCCCAATCTAGTGATTTCAAGACTGGAGCAGTAATGAGTGCCTCTTTCAATTTCTTGAACGATTCCTCACACTCCTCTGTCCATTCAAAGTTCACTATTAGCCTGTAAAGTGGTTGGCCTATTATAGCGTACATGTAAATGAATCGTCTATAATATCCGCAATGTCCCATAAAGCTCTGTACTTGTTTCGCATTGGTTGGTCTAGGCATATCCACTATAACTTTTATCTTCTCTAAATCCGTGGATATTCCGTTTTGTGAGACAATATGTCCCAGAATTCTGCCCTGTCGGACCATAAACATACATTTCTCAGGATTGAGACAAATGCGATATGTCCTACATTTCTCAAATACTTTTCTTAGGTGTTCTAGATGCTCATCTCTCAGAAGAGAATGTACACATAAGTCATGCATGTATATTTCTAGAAACAACCTTAAGTATTCTTTGAAAGCATGCGTCATCAGCCTCTGGAAGGTTGCGGGAGCATTGGTTAGACCAAAAGGCATAACCCTATAAGCATAGATTCCCCACTCAGTTGCAAAAGCCGTTTTATGTTGATCTTCCAGTGCTATGGCTAGCTGGTTATATCCTGAAAAACCATCAAGAAAAGAGTAGGCTATTTTCCCTGATACACGCTCTAGAACATGATCAGTTATCGGCAGGGGATAATTGTCCCTGATTGTTGCAGCATTCACTTTCTTTAAGTTGACACACACTCGGAGTTTTCCGTTCTTCTTGGGTACTACTACAATTGGAGATACCCAATCGGTGTATTCAATCTCGTATATGAATTCAGCTTCCATTAGCTTATCTATCTCTTCTTTGATTAGCTTAGCAAACGTATCATTATATGTGTATGGTCTCTGTCTGCTAGGCTTTGCGTCTTGTTTCAGTGGGATTGTGTGTTGGCATATCGATGGGTCAACTCCCTTTAAGTCCTTATAAGACCATGCAAACACATCCCTATACTCTCTGAGAAGACTCAAAAGTCTCTCTTCCTCGCCTGGAGACAAATCTGTGGCTATGTACACCGGTCTAGGTGTCTCACCTGGAGCTGGTAAATCAACTTTTTTTGCATCCTCCGGTCCGTCATAAGATTCGTTCTCCTTTCTCTCTCGAATAGGTGGGGTTAATACCACCTTCCTATCCTCTATTGTGAATTTACTATAGTGAGAGGGAACATCCATGTTTTCCTTGATTTTGGCGTTTTTGTCCTCTCCACTCTCAATTTCTGTCATCCAAACTTCTTTCAGAGTTTTCTTGAGCTCTCTGTACTTGTTTCTACGTTCTAGCTTGGACTCCATGTGTTCTCTGTTGCGCTTGTTCTTTTCTGATTTTTCAGTTTCAGTTTTCGTTCCATTCCCTTGAACTCGATTTCTTGAGCCTCTTTTGTTTTTTCGTAAGCTCTTTTGATCATTGCCTCTCATTCTTCCAGAAACCTTGTCCTTAACACAATCTTCCGCCTTTACTAGCATTAGGAATTGATTTTTTCCCTTTATTCTAGGCATCGGATTGATTCTAACCCCCTTTGTTTTTCTCTTTGCTCTATAGCGTTTCTAGCGTTGTTTAGTTTGGTTCGGAAAATCATAAAATCGGACATCCGTTATAGTTTCTTCGTTTTCGCTTGAATTGTCCGTTGACTCGTTGTCTGCTTCATTTCCCCACTCAGGATGATCGGGAATGTCGTGAAACACCTCTTCTTCATCTTCCTTTTCCAGTGTATCGTTCTTTTCAGTTTCTTTTTCGAGTACAGTTCTCAACATGAAGTACGGAACCACATCGTACCCGTCCTTGTCGCAAAATTTTGTTGTGGGACCATCCGGAATTGCACAAACATCTAGGGTTGCTAGAATGTGTGTCCATTCTAATGGTTCAAGCGTGTCCTCTGGAAAGGGTTCTCCTATATAAGTTTCGTCTTTGATAGCCCTTTCTAAAACACCTTCTTCTCGTTTCAGACTTCCACATTTCGAAGCTCCACACATCCATAACTCCTTAGGTTTACCTAACCAAGCTGGAAATTCGGATCCTGCCAAAGTAGCTGAATCAAACTCCTCCACCGGTGTTCGGTTCACATCTTTGTAGCTATGGTCTCTCAGGTTCACACGTGTAGTGGTTTCCATATTTCTCAGGTATATGTGATCGTAGCCCCAATCTTGGACCATTTTCAATTGTCTCATGAATGGTCTTCCCAATATGATATCATAGTTATTCTCCTTGCCAAAATCGACAATAGCAAAAGTATGTTCGTATTCAATGCCGCAAGAAGTCACTACGACTTTTCTCTAATAACCCCATAGGTTTCTCCATGTGTCCATCTGCTAATTGGAGTTTCAACCTAGTCTTCCTTATTGCTGGTTTCCCCCATTTTTTCCAGATTTCTTTTGTAGCAATGGCTACCCCGGCTCCGCTGTCTAGTATTGCCATCGTGTTTACTCCTTGGAATTCAACTGGTAAGGTTGTATTCCCCTCTTCACCTTCGCAATACTCTCCGACCTTGTTTAAGGGTACAGGCTTAGCATTCTTTTGTGGTTTGCTCTGCTCTTGTATACCCTCTTTCAGTCTCGATGTTGGGTCTTTTATCCCGAATTTCTCCAAGAATTTTCCTACAGTGGTCCACATATGTGGTCTTAGCCTCAAAAGCTCAGCTAGAGTGATAGTGCATGTCACTGGTGATGACAAGATCTCTATCAATCCTTGCGAGTCCATGACTTTTTCTGATGAGATTCTTCGTGAGGGAAGTGCTCTAATCTCGGATTTTGCTTCATACTCTCCTAAGTATGAAGGTAAGGTTTTCAGTGAGTGAGGTTTGCTCTCCATTGTTCTAACAGAGCCCCCCTCTCCCCAGTAAGATTGCAGATCCAAGTCCACTTGAGATCCTGCCTCAAATTCCACTATGGGAGGGTTCCTGATGTCCTTTTCCCAATTTGTCTGATTAGCTTGGCAACTTAGCTCGTTTGCAAAGTTTGCCTCTCTCACTTGTTTCCAAAATTCATTGTAATCCTCATGTCTTCCGTAAGACCTCTGTATGACTGGATGAAAACTCTCTATCTCCTGATCGGTTGTGTTCAACACTATGCGGTCATCCTTGTGTGTATTTTCAGGCTTTTGTGCACTGGGAGTCTTTTCAGCTACCCGTGAAATGATAGTCTCTTGCTGAATTGGGTTTTCCGTTCCACAATTCATTGTTTCTTTTGGTGGTTCTAATAAGGCTTGTGCAGTCTCGATCATTCTCTGGCACATTTCAAGTCTCTGCTTTTCCAATTCCGCGTTTGGGTATGTCATCCACCTCTGTTCTTGTGTTTGGTTGTTCTTTAACCTAGCTTCGTAAGCTCTCATCAGTGCGTCCAATGGTTCGTGTACTTTGTCGACTAGCACTGATCCCCCTGAGCTTAAGCTCGTTGTTTCTTTGATACTCTTTTGTTTCATTCTTTCCGGGCTCATCTCTCGTTTCCCGTTTTGACTCTCAAGTTTTTCTAATCTTTCTTTCGTTTGCTTTAGTTCCTCAGCTAGAATAGCGTCTTCACGTTCTTTTCTCAACTTCATGCGTGCTTTTCTAGCTTTCCGTGTGTTTCTCTGACTCCACGGTTCTTGACTAACCACTTCAGTCGCTAACTTTCCATTCTGAGGTTCTCTCGTGGTTTTCTTAGCTTGAGCTCTAGTAACAACTTGCGTTGGTATCAGAGTTTCATTTTCAGACCCACTTCTGATAGGAATAGTTTCTAGCATATTCAATGTCGTCTTTTGCACTTTGTTTGGATTCTTTGAACAATCCTCAATGAAGTGAGTAACCCCACACTCAGTGCAATAAGCGTTAATTCTAATGATTTCCGTATGTGGACAGACATTCATCAGATGGTCACCTCCACACTTGTAACAGGGTCCTAGTGCTGGTCTTGGTCCCATTTGATTCGTCCTTTGTGGATAGGATGGTCTTTGTCCTGTTAACCCTCCATGAGCTATGAACATCAATGTTCTTGCGTCCAAATTGTATCTCTCTTCATCAGTAGCACTTGTAACTGTTGGGGTTCCAACATTCCCCATCATGCCCCATGGTTCTGGTTGTTTGGGTTCTTCTGGTGGGTAATACACAGTTGGAGACATGTGTGCACCAGATTCTTCATAATAGGCTTGAACAGGCACTAAGGCTTGTTCTTCCTGATTCTCTAAGGTTGGTGCATATCTAATGCCCACTGGTCTTGCTCCTGGTAAAGGTGGTTGTTGTCCCAATACCGGTTGCGGTCTTTCTATCCCCATAGGTCCTGGTACATTTCCCGTTGGGTATCGAGGTACTGGATGTACCTGAGGTGGTGCTAATTGAGCAGGAGGTGCATACTGACGCTCCCTTACATACCCTTTGTTGTAATAGCACTCCTCTGTTGGATGATTTGTCCATTTTTGCTCAATAGCACACCATTTCAGCGGTTTTGGCAATGGTTTTTGGTATGGTGCCATCCTTTTTAGAGCCTCTTCTATCATTTGCTCTACATTTGGCATGGTTGTTGTTTGAACATTCTTTTTAGTGGTAGTCTCGCTCGCTACGGAGGAGGAGCTACTGGATGCAAAATCTGTATCCGCTGACACCTCTCCATAAACCGTACAGTTATCCACTAAGTACAATGCCTCTCTCGTTACTTGCTCGAAGCTTGTACAAGCTTTCAAGTGCAAGTCCTTCTTGAGAGTGTCGTTTCTCAGTCCCTCAATAAAGAGAACAGATAGTCTGTCATCTTGTGGTCGTTCACGTACTGGACATCTCTCAATGTATTGTTTGAAGCGAAGTGAAGCTTCCTTCACTTTTTCGTGTTCTCTCTGTTTAAAAGCATATATTTGTGAGACCGTATTGTGCTTAATCCCTCGTTTTGAGAATTCCTCAGCAAACTCTCTTAGCAAATGGTCAATGTCATGGAATCCCCCTATGTTCAGTGGTTGAAACCATGTCAATGCCGTACCTTCTAGAGTAAGACCAAATCCCTCGTATTGTGTATGGAAATCGGTTATCTGCTCAGCTCTTAAGACTTGCTTAAAGAGTGACACATGTGCATAGGGATCTCCTGAACCACCATACTTCTTTGGCATACACTTGGCTACTTGAGATGGTCTCATACGTCTATGGTCTGCTACCAATCTCATTGCTCCTGTGTCCCGGCTAAAGCTTTCTCTAGCATCATGGATCTCATGGGTTACCCTTGTCGGTTCCCCTGCCCTGAATCTACTACTAGGAGGTAAATGTGAAGGTTCCGCTTCGAACCTTGGACCTGGAGTGGTATATGTGGGGATTGGAACTGCACTACCTCGATTCGTATCCATTGACTCTCTCTGGAATGTAATGATCCCATTGGTCCAAGCTTCGAGTATGGAGGTTGGCTGAAAGAGTCAGCAACCTGAGTTGTTTGTCCTCCTGTTGTCATTGGGTTTTGCACTCCATTTGTTGGTGCTGGTCTTTGTGAGCTAGAAGTAACATAATACTGATGTAGTGGTCCCCCAAAGTATGTATATCCTTCTAATTCTTTCTTGCCCATTGTTGAGTATTGCCTCCCATACTTGTCGTAAGCAGCAATTTTCACTTCCGATCCCTCTGTGTAGGTAAAGACATAAAGTCTTTTTTGGTCTGTCAACTCTCCGGTGTAGGGTTCTTCACATCTATAATAGAGATCTTGCTCCCCATTATTATATTTGTATAGCCCCACATAGATGTTATCAGTGTTGATCCTTGTAGTTTCATTCTCTCTTCTTAACCTCGCATCAGGGAAGTTCATTATTGGTGCCTTCTCCTCAAGTTCTTCATCTACTTTGGCTTTGGTGCCCATCAATCCCCACTTGTCCACAATGTTAGGGTTTAGGACTACCAAGTACATGGTACCCTCGTCATCTAGATATCTATCTCCGCTATAGCTCACAGGCACTAAGTCCTTGAACTCACTAGGTCTCTCCTCTATCTTTACACAATAGCGGTCCATTCCATCTTTGTAGATCTTGGCACCTTGCTCATTGTCGTACTGGTATTTTATGAACAATAGCTTCATTGTGGCGGAAGGGTTTGATGATCCTGCTGCCATATTTTCTGTGTTGTTCAGGTTCAAGTGTTCCAAGTGTTCGGTGAAAATCTCGTAAGATCTCTCCGAAGAAGTATCAGAGACACTTCCTTCAAAGATCGGCTCTAATGGTTGCACCCAACTTTGGTTTACACTTCCCTCGGTTGATATGACACTTGCTTGTTCCCCTTGTTTTGGTTGGTTATTCTGGAGATTCCTGCCCGATCTCAAATTCATCAATTCCCCTAAAGGACTTTAACTTTTCCGTCTCGGCAATTTGTTTTCCCCAAGTTTTTGTGGTCAGAATTGATCCAAACTGATTGATACTTTGTCAATTGTTTAATCTTGTCAGTTGGACAACTTCTGTTTCATCAAGTGAGAATTTTGTTGCAGTTATGCTGAAAAAGACATTATACGCATATGATGTCTTTTTTTCACAGATTTAGACTATTTTGGTTATGCTCACTCTCAGTAGCCCCCTTATGCTCTGTCCACTCACAAAATTGAGTTTGAACTCTGTTTGAGCAAGTTATGGCTAATTTAGGCTTTTCTTGGCAATTTTCCGCTTTTGACTTGTTTTGGGTCAATTGTGATCCAAATGGGATGAAACTTGATATATAACCTCTAGACAGCTATTACAATGGATCTGTGTTGGCAAAGTATCAAAATATGTCCAAAATTAGGTCAAAGACATCATACACGTATGATGTCTTTTTCATCAATTTGGGTCAAGACTTGATATTTATGCTTCCTACAGTGCTTGTAACAATCTTGTCAGGTCAGATATCAAAAATAAGCAGTGGATGTGCCAAAAGACCTTATACGCGTATGATGTCTTTTGTCCCAGATTTTGACTATTCTTGGTTTTAAGCCTTCTCCAATGTTTATAATTGAGTTTCAAGTGTTTTTGTCAGGTTTGAATGTAAAAACAAGATCTGAATCCAAAATTTCCTATTCTTTGCGTTTCTAGGACTCCGACTTGTCTTTTTGGGTTTCTTTGAGTGTTAATGCTCTTGTTTTAAGTTGAAATTAGGGTATAACCCCCCTTTTGAACACTTTGGTAAAGTCAAAATTTTTGTTTTGGTCTCTGTTTGGTCATTTAGACATCATACGCGTATGATGTCTTAAGTTGCAGATTTCTAGTTTTTTGGCACAGAATCCTTCCTAAAGCTTTCTCTAGTGCTCAGCAACTCCCAGATACACAGAAAATTTCTCTGACTTTTGTTTATTGCAAGTTTCACTACCAACTCGACGGTTTGGTGATCTAACATGCAATCAACCATATCAAGCAAATACTCCAATGATTACTAGCTCTAGATCAGGATCAAATGAAGTCCTACCTAAGCTATTCCTAATCATAAAATGGGTTTGGTAATTGTGATTTTAAAGAGATCCACTGCCACTCACGGACTAGCAAATTCTTCTTCTATCAACAACTACTCAACACCAACAAAACAACAAACAATTCTAAGCTAAACTAAAAATATTGTCAACACGGAAGACCTAGGAATACCCCACTTCCTAGTATCTCTCGAGATCTTCGGAGTCCACCACTCCTAGATCTTTTCTAACTAAAGTATACAAAGTAGTTTATACGACTCACCTCGTAGGATTAGTCTAAGGTCACCTACTTAGGGCTCTCGTCCCCGGTAGCGGCGCCAAATGTTAAGGCGGTTACGCCGCTAGCGGAAGCTAAATAGCGAGAACTCAACCAACAACAGAATTTGTCAGACGAGGACGAAGCTTGACCCGCAGGCGCATGGAAACAACTAGGTGGGTGTCAAATCACCTACTCGACCTTCTAAAGACAATCACTACTAAGGAAATCAAATCTAAGTTCTAAAATACGCAAGTGACTGAAATCCGTACTACGAACGAATGCTATACGAAACAGGATCTAGAATCATTGAATCGATCTCAAACTCAAGGGGAAGTCTATACACTAGGTAAGAACAACACCCTAAAAACTTGAACTGCAAAATCAACCTATAACCACTTCGTGCGGTAAACGCGTATGAAGACAGGCCGAAAAATATAGGTGACCGAAACTTGACCCCGATGGTACTAATGTGTAGCTCTACTCGTTGTGGTTCTATAGATATGCTGCACGCTCTATTCCGACAGACAAGTTGAAAGAAAACTCACACCGAAGCTCGTAGGAACTTACCACACATAGAAGCCGATAGCGCGCACTCTTGGTATCAGGGCGTAGCTCTCGCCGTTGCTAACACAATGGCGGTGTCGCTTGTCAAATGGCGGCTCCGTAGCTCGCGTAGCAAGTAGATAAGACTCTCTCTCTCTCTCTCTCTCTCTCTCTCTCTCTCTCTCTCTCTCTCTCTCTCTCTCTCTCAGACACAGTCACGGCGCTCAAAAACTCACCTTTGATTAATAAAACTGAATCTCTCTAGGTTACAAAAACTTTGGCTTATATACCTCAGCCTTGGAGGTGAGAACATCTCTAACTAATTACATCAGCGAGTGAAATTACTTCGGGATTACAAGCTGGAAACTCAATTGAGTCCCGTTACTTAATGAAAGGCTCCATTCAAAATCAATGTCGGAAAGACATTTATTACAATCAATGGTTACGAAAATGATGAGTGTGAGCAAAAATGTGGGTGTGATCCTCTGCTGGCTCAACAAATATTCCCAATTCATCAAAATAATAATTGTTTTTATAGTGAGAGCTCCAAAAAATGGTGCCCAAGTTAGCTTGCTACTAACATTCTTCAGGAATCGATTGTGCATACCTACAAGCTTAAGGATGCAAATTCTAAAGAAAGCTCATGATAATCCCCTTGCAGCTCACCCAAGTTATCACAAAATGATTCCTTTTCTTTAAAAAAATTATACTGGCCTAAGATGAAAAAGGATACCTTAGAGTATGTTAAGAAGTGTTTGGTATGCCAAAAGGTGAAGGATGAAAGAGTTAAGATTCCTGGGAAGCTACAACCATTGGATATACCTCTAATGAAGCGAGAGTGCATCAGTATGGATTTTGTAATAGGGTTACCCAAGACTGCTAGAAATTTTGATTCAATTTTGGTGGTGGTGTATAAACTTACTAAAGTAGTCCGCCTTGTCCCAGACAAAACCACTGCCTTTGCAGCACATATCGCTCAAATTTTTGTAAAAGAAATTATCACATTACATGGAATACTTTCTAGGATAATCAGTGATCGTGATGCCAAGTTTACCTATAAGTTTTGGAAGGCCATGTTCCAATCCTTAGTCACTCAACTAAACTTGAGTTTAGTCCGTACAAACCAAAAGAGTTAATCAAGTCATAGAAGATATGCTGAGATCATATTACAGTCAGCAACCTTATTTTTGGATCAAATATTTACCCTTAGTAGAATTTTCCTATAATTCTTCCTACCATAGAAGCCTAGGAATGTCCCCATTCAAAGCCCTTTGCCTCATTCCTCTAAGAATGGCCGACCAAGTCTCCCAGTGCCTGCAACAAAGAATACTCTTGAAGAAATGGATCACCAAATCAAAATAATAAGGAAGAACCTTAAGAGAGCAAGTCACATGCAAAAGAGTTATGCTGATTTACATAGATCTCCTAGGATCTTTAAGGTAGGAGATAGGTTTTCCTTAGGGTCAAACCAAAGAGAAGTTCACTCAAATTGGGAAAATACAAGAAGTTAGCATATAGATATTGTGGACGTTTTGAAATTCTGAGAAGGATAGGGGACCAATCCTATGAACTCGCTTTACCCCCTCAATTGCATGTGCACAATTTTTTTCATGGTAGCTTGCTAAAAGGATACGTTGTGGATCCCCTTCACATCCTAAATGATGCGGATACTATTCTTAACACACAGGAAGAATTCCAGATGGAGCCAAAGTAAATTTCAGACATGAAGGAGCGGAAGCGACGACACCAAACAGGGAGGTTTTGGTCCAATGGAAGGCTATCCCATTGAAGATGCCTCTTGGGAAGATTGGGAACACCTTACTTCTCACTTTCCTCATCTTTTTCTATCAAGATTCTCCTCTTTTTTTGTTTCAAACTAAACCATGTTAGCCCATGTAACTACAAATCCAAGTTCTATCTTACTAAATCTTTGTAACTTGACCTTTTGCTAGATAATAACAAGATTAGCGTTATCCTTTACATCTTGTGACTCGAATCTCTATATAGAATTATGAAATCAATAAATAGATTTAGCTATGTCTGAAATTATCTCAAGGACTTCTATCAAATACCAGATATAAGAATTGAGAACCAATTTCATCATATACATCAAGAAAAAAATCAGAGAAAGAAGGACTTTAGACAAGCACCAAGATCTTAGAACATGATGAACATGTTAAGGGATACAACGAAGATAAATTTTCTAGAGGTCACTAAGCCCATCCATTACATGATCACAAAAGCAACTATCACAAGCAGGGAACATATTAGGCCTCTCATCATCAATAGGAAGGATTTGCTATGAAATTGTTGCAGTGATCTCTCTAGTATGAGGTGAGAACTTAAAGGGCCCTCTAAGTGGTAAACCACAGTGAGGGTAAAGATATATCTTTTGATGAGGAAGGAATTGAGCAAGAAAAAAGACTTGTTCTAAAAAATCTCGAAGCATTGACCTCATCACTGAGTAATATTGAGGACCAAAACCCATAGCTTTAGTAACCATAGCCAAACGGACATTATTACGAAATTGATCCCAACCCCAAAGGGTCACCCTTGTTATACTTTGAAATGTTTTCCATTTGATTTGAGCTACTAAAGTTCTCAAGTGAGAAAATAGCAGGCGCCCATATCGCTCCACAAAGTCTCTCCTCACGGATTCACTTGTTTGCTGCAAATGAGGAATGTCCACATATAAAACTAGCTCTTGCCACCAATCCATAAAGTAAGGTAACGAGCAAAACCTAAATTTTTGTGACAAGGGATAGAAAGAAAAGTGAAAGACAAAGAAAATGATACTTTAAGAACTGAAAATATATTGCACCTTATATAGACAAGCTAGCCAACAAAGGCTAAATTAGGGTTACCCAGAAGTTGAAAATGTAACTTATGGATGAAGATTTACCACCTTCCTTATTTGTTTCGAGCTGAGGATAGCTCTTTATTTTTTTGGGGGAGTTTGTAAGGTCCTCCTCTTAGCCTTACTTTTGACAACATATCTAAGTCGTCAATTTTTTAAAAACGATCGAGTAAATTTGGGCTATAGTCAAGTACCCTAGTTACTCACGTGACACTTTCAGTTTACACCATGGGAACATGGATATAACCAATACATGGGAAATTAGTTTTATCTCAAGAAAAAAATTTACATAAGGAAATAAAGAAAGAATAAGGATAAGGTGAAAAAGTAGCTTGTTTTATAAGCCACTTGTTGAAAAAGTAGTTTGTTGCATAAGCCACTTGTTGAAAAAGTAGCTTCTTGCATAAGCTACTTGTTGAAAAAGTAGCTTGTTGGAGAAGCTTTGAAAAGGAAGAAAGAATATCAAGATATGCAAAAGTTACTTATCAAGATAAGCTAAGGGCCTTATCAAAGTAATCTTAAAAGGAGGCCTTCCCTACTCATTAAACACTTCTCTTTACATGTCTAAAAGTGCAAGCTTAAGAATGAGCTGTAAAAAGGAAAAGATAGTCCTCTTTCACACACACACCCTACTCAGACCTAATCAAAATTACCATTACTCTCTCCGCCTTCTCTCTCCTAACCTTCAAGCTTTCCATAGCTTGAATCCTTATTCTAACCTCTCATTCTTCCAATAGCCAAATCGATGGTCTTCAAGCAAAAGTGAAGCGGAGAGGAACCAGATACGTCAACACACTTCGTCATTACTCTTCCAAAGGAAGGAGAAGATCCTACCATACACACAATAAGGTAAGGTTATCTTGTTATTTCTTATTCTTGAAAGAGATTTACTTTCATGCTTACTTAAATTATTGCTTAAGCTCTTCCATTTTCATAAGAAATCCTTTTTGCTTAGGAGGAAGCCATAACTTTATATGTGCAAGGTTTTGTTTAGTGATGTAAATTAGGTTAATACTTAATTTTCTCAAGGGAAAGTTGAGATTTTGAAGAATAAATAAGCATAATCAATGAGATTTATTTGAAATTTAAGAGGATTCCCCTTAAAGTCATTCCCTCCCTTCCCTCTTATCAACAATTGGAAAGTCCCAAAACCATAAACCTCTTCTTGCTACATAATTAATCCTCTCTAGGATAGCAAAGGTATGTCTAAATTCCTTCTTAAATAAGAATTTTTTAATCATTCATACACTATTACATGCGTATTTTACACTACATTAGCATGTTCAATCTTAGGAACTTTGCAATTTTCTTAACACTACCATGCATAGAAGGGTTCACTCTTGCATAAGCACTCAAAGGAAGTCTCTGATTATTTTTGTCAAGATTGCAAGTTTGTGCTTTTCAAAGTTTTCTGTGTACCACACATAGACACACCAAAGAAAGACTCATTATAGAAGGCATATGCATTGTTCATTTCAAGTTTGTCTACTTTCAAGTTTGTTCTGCAAATTCGAAGGGAGGAGTAAGGGGATAGATTCATGGATGTGGTGATCGTGTTGCTTGAACATAAAACTCCCATCGCTTCCATGGAGATGTCCCATGGATGGCAAATGATGCAAAGGGAACAAAATGGTATTTGTCAAAGTTGGGATCAACTTGAAACTTACATCGAGACAAAATCTTAAACTTCCAAGAGATTCATTGTTTTCTTAAGGTGTTGTCTGAGTAGAAAATAAAAAAGAAATAGGAACTAAGGGATTATAAGTCAAGGAGCTTAATCTAAATTTATACTACAACTAAAAACTTTACCAAGAAGATTGACATGGATAGCCGTAGCATAACATAGAGATTTAAGTGTAAACTTGTCTTCGTGTTTGGAAAAAGGTCCGTACAGGTGTTTACCTGTGGGATGCAACAGGGGATGGTCTTTTTCGGTTAGGATTGATAACCATTGGTCTATGTTTTGAGCTTGGGTTGATTCACTACTCTAGAAAAGGGATTGTGTTAACTCAGTCAATGTCAGTTAATAGAAGCTGCTAAAGACCAAAGGCATATGGATGCACATTGAAGATCAACATGAAGAAGCACTAAATATTGGAGTTACACATTTTCCACGTTTTCCCAAAATGGTCACGTATTTTAAATTCCCGATTTATTTTGAGCCATTGTAATATTTTAATGCGTTACGGGCTCAATGGGAGTTCCAAGCTGTAAAGAATATGCCAATTACTGTGCCTAGGTAGCAGATTCAGTAAGTGGTGGAGCCCTAAAGACCTTGGATACCCGGACATTGCATATTTTTACCTTAGGGGTACATAAGGCAGTGTGTAAATGAAATGAGGGTTCTCAAGCTCATTGGTTGAGAGCACTCTTTGGTGAGAGCTCTTGCGGTGTGTGGCTATGGAGTCCTTGAGCTTCTCCTTGCTCATGAGATTTGATTAACACTAATCAGTGATTCATTCTCTCTCACTATGCCTCTCTCATGCTTCTGATGATTGCCTACGATGCTTAGATTAGCTAGATCTTAATTAATTAGTGGTTAATCCCTCTCTAATCTTGTGTGATTGCCCTCTTTTGCTTGTGTGTGCATGTAGGTTTGATTGGAGTGTGGTGCTCAATAGATCCATGTGTGTGTGATTGCAATTAGTGTGTTGCATGATAGGATTAGTGTTGTGTTCATCTTGCAATCGTAGTGTGTTTGTTTGGGTTGATTAGAGGTGAAGAGAAGTGGATATGGAGATTGCCCTTCATTGCATCTTAGCTCCTCCATAGGCCGAGAAGCTCACCTCGTAGAGTTAACCATTCGTGTTGCCACGATTAGGTCACTAACCGTGTGAGCGTCTCCATGCCCTAGCTGGGCAGCTCATCCCTCCGGATTGATAATTTTAATGGTCATTGGAGCTATTGCAACGATGGAGCCCCCAACATTTGGCGCTGTTGCTGAGGAAAATGGCCTATGCTAGTGTAATTGTGGCATAATGAATGCGTTCCCTCACTAATTTCACCACTAGTTCACTTGTGTGTTTATGTTTTTGAGGATTTTGAATGTGTGTGCATGATGCATTGTGTTCATAATTCCCTAATGTGTTACCATATCTTGCCAATTGTGTGTTTACACACTCACTAACCACTTGCTCATCTGACTAATTTTTGCTAATTTACTAATTTGCTATGAAGGATTGGAGCATTCGAACATTCAATTGATCGTCATGAAAGGTAATTAAGGTGGTATTCTCAACCTCCCTAGAATCTAGAGATGTGTAGAATTATGTAGAGATCCCACCATGATGATGCAATGTAATGCTATGCTATGTTGATGCAATGCTATATTGATGCAATGTGGATTGAAAATTTTACGATTTTTCGTTTTCACGCTGTCATAATGCCAAAATTTTTAAGATTTGGTGGCATATGATTTGACAAATTTCAATTGCTAATTGGTGATTGTAGGTTGCTAATTGGGTGCCTAATTGAGTTGATTGCATGCTTGGATGGTCAATTTCAAGTGTGTGTGCACTAAAATCAAGTGTGTGCGCATTCTAATTGAGTGTGTGTATGCTAATTTTAGGTGTGTGTGCACTATTTTGCCCATGTTTGTGCACCTAAAAATCACATGGTGCGTTATGATTTTTCAATTGTGATGATTGATCTGTGTTGTGCTCATTCTCAACTAATGATTTGTGAAGTCACATTGCAAATACGACAAGTTTAACCCTTTTGTGTGCGCACCTCAATCCGACAAGTTTAACCCTTTTGTGTGCGCACCTAAACATTGGTAAAAACTGCCAATTTTTTAGTGTGTGTGCACCTAAAAAGTGTCAAAACTTGCATGATTGATTCAATGTTTTGATTGCACGATTGATGTGTGTAAATTAATTTTTGATTTTTTGTGTTCAAAACAGGGATTTACACACTCTAATTGCTTCAATTTTTGACCTAATTTTGTCGATAATTTTGCCTGTTTAATTGCCTAGTCTTAATTTTATTGATAAAATTGTTGGCAATTGAATTGATGTGATTTTGGAAATTTTAATTAGATGCACTATTCCCCAATGTGTGGAGAATTCGTAATTTTTTTTTGGGTATTTTTTGTATAATTTTATAAATTTTTGCATTAATTTTTGGATAATTCCATAAAAATTTGATTTTGTGATATTTACGAGCCATTTTGTGTGTGCATTTTTACGACATCATTTTGTTCGCATTTATGCCCTCCGTGGTCAATTTTTGAGCATTTTGCTATTTTCGGGGGCCAGGTGGATAATTTTGTCGAAATTGATGTTTTCAAAAAAATGTGCTATTTTCGGTGTGTTTTTGCGTATCAAAAGTGTTCGGTTGTGAATATCGGTGATTTTCTAAGATTCTTAGAATTTTTTTGGACTTTTTTGGTAAATTTTGGGATTTTTTGGCGATTTTTGGGATTTTCGGGTAAATTTTAGCGTTTTGGCTAATTTTGGACTAAAATTGACATTTTCGGGCATTAAAAAATTAAAAAATTGAAAAAAGTTGCTTCGACGAGCACCGGCGGGTTGATCTCAAGCTTTAGCTCTTCGCGAGCGTGCCTTTCGGCACATGAATGCTCTCCCGCTTGCGCATTTGTAATTACCTCCTCCTCAGTTGACGCTGGAAGTCACCTCTTCGATCTTTTGTGATAGTTTCCTTCGACATTAAAAACTCTTCTTTTTCTTCTCTCTTGAATAGCAGGTTTGGAGTTCAACTCCTCGTCGGCTAGATCTTTAAGGTCTCTTGGGATAAAATCCCACAACGTTAAAACTCTCTTCTTCTTCTTTCTCTCCCCTGCGTGAACCCCTCTCTACACACACACACTCTCACCCTACTCTCTCTTTCTCTCTCTTCCCCTACTCTCTCTCTAATCTCATTCTCTCTCTAACTCTCACTCCCACACACTCACTCTCTCTTTCCCCATCTCTCTCACTAACCCTTTTTCTCCCTCTTACTCACTCTCTAGTATCTACTCTCTCTCTCTCTCTCTCTCTCTCTCTCTCTCTCTCTCTCTCTCTCTCTCTCTCTCTCTCTCTCTCTCTGTGCCAGATGCCACAGGCCACTCCCACAATCAGCGCGCACCAGGCCCGAACTCCCGCTGACCCTCTTTGTCCTCTCTGCCCCATTGTTTGCAGCTCTGCCCATGCGTGCATCCCAAAACACACCCTCGGCTCTCACGGCTCTACCAAGACAGTGCACCAGCGCTGCAGGGAATAGGTTAACGTTGCCATGTGAGTTAGTTTTAGGAAATTAGATTAAGTTATCCTTAGTTAGTATAAGTTAGTTAAAAAGTTAAAAAAACGCCATTTGAAAAAACCATTAAAAGAATAAAAATCAAAACATTTCAATAAAAATTCAGAAAAAGGATTTAAAGATTACATAAAAAATCAAAAATTAAAAATAAAAAATCACAAGAAAGAATAAAAATAAAAAATTCAATCAAAAATTTGATAATAATCATCATAATAATAAACTTATTAAAAAAACACATAAAAATAGAAAAATAAAAGGCTCACAAAAATGCAAATAAAAAATTAAAAAAGGGATTAGAAAATTAACAAAAAATAGAGAAAACAAATTTCAAGGAAAAATAAAACTTACATAGAAAATCCACGGGACAAAGTACTCATAAAAATATCATTAAAAAATTAAAAACATCTTAAAAAAGTCTTTTTTTAATAAAAAATTAAAAATTAACAAAAAAATTAACAAAAAAATTACAAAAAGAGTAAAAAACTCAAAAAATTCATAAAATTCCAAAAATGGATCAAAAAAATCCTAATAATTCAAGAAAATTTTTAAAAATTAAAAAACTCCACATATAATTCAAAAATTGAACGGGAAAATCCCAATAAACCATAAAAACTTCAAAAAATCACAAAATTTTTAGAAAATTACCCAAATTTTTTTATTTAAAATCAAAACTTTCCCAAAAAAAACTGTAAAAAATCATTAAAATACCAAAAAACTAAGAAAATTTGAAATTTCACAAAAAATTTAGAAAAAATAAAAAGAAAGTGCCAAAAGTACCAAAAAAAGCCAGAACAAGGCCGAAAAGCAAAAAGCAACGCCGAAAATTCACACATCGAGTAAGCAACACAAAAGCGAGCAAGTCGCACAAAGCAAAGCCAAGAAAATTACACCGTGCGAAGCGAAGCAGAAAAACAGCCAAAAAAGCGAGAAATTCGACCAACTCCAAGCGATTGAGCGGCAGTCAAATTTCAAAAATTTTGCATGCTAGAAATTGGCTAGTGCAAGCAATTTCATTGCAAATTAGCTTCTAATTGGACGAGCACGGACAGCTCACATGTGAATGCAGATTAAGCTAGTACGAGCAGCAGAAATTCTTCTAGTCAAAACGAAAATCTGCTAGGAGACGGTTTTTATAGAACCAGCCGACATGGACTCACATCGAGCCGAGACTTCAAGTATAGTAGAGCAAGCAAACAGGAGTGGCAGCATAACCACAACTGCACAAGACTAGATTTTATAGATTTATGGATATATGGGGATAAAGTCTTGTACACAGATTTAGAAGGTCATAGGTATCTTATGAGTAGCAAAAGCAATGCAGGAGCCAAGATCCTATTAATCAGAGTAAATCCAGATTCAGAAAACTCCCAGATGTTCACAGACTTCAATGGAGCCAGGTATTGCAAGCTCAAAGACGAGGTGCAGATAGAAGTGCAAAAGATGGATCCAAGTGGTTATCTAGAAATCTGCACAAGTTCGCAAAGCATCCATTTAGTGCATATGCAATTAGGGTCATTGTACATGGATTACAGTGGTCAGATCTATAATCGAGAACCATAAATGAAAGATCCAACAGATCGACCAATCGAAGCCAATCTAATTGGAGAACAAAGCCAAAGACGGTACAAGGTCAAGATGGAGCAATCTACAGCTTGATGCTTAGTGTTTTGAAAGAAAATGCCGACAACTTGGCAAGCACAGAAATAGAAACTTCTCAGCATGAGCTTGACATGACATAGCCAATTGAAATACCACCAGTCATGGCGTATTGCTCAGACTGTGGACGAAAAGGCGGACATTTTTTTGAAAATTGTCCAAGAAATCCAGCCAATAGGGACACATCGACCGTCAAGCAAGGCACAGAGAAAATTGGAAATGTGAATCTCGATGTAAGTGCATTTAACCTGTCACTTTTCATGCAATCAAATGATTCTGCATTACCATTAGAAGCACCACCTAAAAGCACTGCAAGTTCAAAATCAGCATAAAGATGCACATGCACGTGAAAAGCTTAAAATTGATTCTTTGAACAACAAATTCTTGCATGAGTTTAGTCAAGATGTCGAGATATCACCAAAGGTTTAAAAGACTGTTAGGTTTGCAAATGATTTTGCATCCACTGACACAAGTGTGCAATCATTCATGAGTCTAAGGGACACATCAGACAGAATGATGTTAGCTTTGTATGGTACACATCATTCATATGCATACAATGTAGACCAAAAAGGGAGATTGTACAAAAAGGATCAACCAGTGTTTGAGCGGCCCACATACTAGCTCATAGAAGTGCGTCCAGTGATAGATTAAAAGGATGGTTCATTTCAGAAGAAAGAATCTATTATAGCCCATCCTCTCTAGAGCTAAAGGATATTACTCAAGTGAACCCAAAAACCTATTCAGAGGCAAACTCTCCTACATCAAAAATCAAGCTTCGATGTTGTGACCAAAATAACAAATACCTTGACCAAAACAATCGTAGATATAGACAAGAGTCTAGCATCTATGATGCCTTGGGTCCTGAAATCATAGAAGCTCAAATCATAGGAGACCCATGGGATAGACAATATCAAGGCGAAGATAATGTTATTTACAGCTTGACTTGGGGAATAATTTGTCATGTTTCAAGGAGAGACATAGGAAACTATGTAGAAGGTTTGCAGATGCCAAACATCAATAGTGCTACCCAAAGTGTACCTTTACAATGCCAAAAGGTGAGACTGTACTAGAGAAAAACAATTTTGAACTCTTACAATGAAGCAGGCTATAGTGTTCACCCTAAGAAGGGGGGAGCTACAAATCCATCAAGATCAACTCTATTACCAGGAAATGCTACATCAGTTAGAAGCCCTAGAGCCTCTAGCCAACAAACCCCTTCAAAGCAAAATCCATTGAAAGATCATATGGTTGCTGGAAGTTTCCAATTGACCCAGATTCCATCGGAGTCTACAGACAAACGCTTCTATAAAAATCATCAAGGACAAAAATTTCAGCTGATCTCCACAATTCAAAGTCAAAAACCAAGAAATCCTATAGTGTTCAAATAGTTACATGTGATCAAGCTCACATATGCATACCAAGATGCACATGGTAACAAATATCAGCAAGATCATGACCTTGTACAAACCCCTAAGGATGGTACGACTGAAGTCAAAGACTATCTGAAGATGATGCAAAGCCTCAAGCTACAAGAACAGGTGACAAAAAAGTCAAAGTCAATGGGAGCTAAAGTCTAGAAAGCTACACAAAGGTCACCACAAAAATCTCCTTCGAAGAGACAATTCTACCAGAAAGTACAGTGGATCTATTAAGATCAAGGGTTAACGAGATGCAAGTGGACAATGCTCAACAATTGCAAAAAAGTAGAGTATCACAGTCATATGAGTCGACATTGATTGAAGCATATGGTCAAAGCAAAGAAAATGCAGACAAAGCTCAACCAAAGGATGCTGCCACAACAAAAGAAGTCAATTCAGACACAAATCTTTAGAAGATCAAGTGCAACATTGTTGGTGAAAACGAAGAAAAGCTTTCAAGAGAAATAAAGCTAGATTTTCAGCTAGACAAGAATCTCATGTCTTTTCGCACTTGGAACCACAACTAAAAGATGCTCTTGATTTTGTGAGCATATCTGGAGACAAATGAGCAGAATGTTGGGGAATCATCTCCACCACCATTGAAGTAAGTTCACATATCATCACAGCCCAATTCCACGTGATCGTAGCAAAAGATATGCCAGACGACATCATACTAGGAATGCCAATGGACCAGAAGATGTTAGAAATGCAGAATGAAAACATGATGGACTCTTTAGAGACAACTAAGAATGAAGACCAAGACTGGTCACCTACGGACGACAACACAAAAGTCCTCAAGCACAATTCCAATGGAAGATCTTCTTCAAGATTGTTCATCTCCATCGATCAAAACTTCAGAAGAACTTAAAGCAAATCAGGCAATAGCAAGTGCAGATCAAACAGAGAAAAGAGCAACCACAAAAGATATTGAGCTAAGAATGCCACCAAGACAAGAATCAAAGACAAATCTTACAGACAAAGGTAAAGCTAAAGTGGACCTTCCACCGATTAGCAAAGAAGATGTGGGATCATATGCCTCTACATCAAAGAACCCTCATGGATTAGCTTCTTCAAGCAAGTCAGGGTTTCAAAACTTCAAGGCAATTGCTGACCCAACAAAAACCTCTAAGGAGACACCCAGAAAAGAAAATATATTTCAACCAAAGTACTCAAGAAAGCAAAGGAAAGTCAAGAAAGTGTTTGTTCAGAGCAGTTTAGTCAAAGCCAATGATCCGATTTGGATTAAAGACATGAAATCAACACAGAAAGACAAACACATAGGATGGATAGCATCACATTGGAGCTTAAAAGAACAGGAGTACTATGACAGTAATAGACACATATGGGTACCAAAATAGAAGGTAAGGGCATATGAAGTAACTTCAAGTCCCTCCCAAGAAAGAAGTCCCACAAGGTATCAGCCTTGACAATATCTTAGGATACCTAAGAAGCAAGTATACAACATAACAACATTGAAAGATGCTGAAGTCTACCATAACCTGCAAGAGGATATAGAAAAAAGACGGATCTCAAAGAATCTTCCTCTTGGACAAGGATTCTACACAGGCTATACAAGATTTGTCTACCAGTCAACCACAAGACAAGTGCAACTAGACCAGACCTGCATAAAGATCTCAAGATCTCAACAAAGTCAACAAAGGAGATACAAAGGTCATCAAGAGATTTGGATTCCTAAGTCTTCCAATGCTCCTAGTCAAAAGCCGGATGCCGATAGCCAACAGAGGCCTACAACAACATCAACAAAGACTCCTATCAAAAGGCTACCCTTTCATATTTGCTGTGTTTTTAATTCCATATCTAACAACAAATAATCCCTTGAGTACTTTATTAATATTTCCCATGGTAATAAGTACTCCAATAATGCGCTTATCCCAAAGGCATTTTTCCCATTGGGTTTTTTCCCTTTGGTCATCCAGGTATTAGACCCTAATTTAGAACCTTATCATTCTACTTCCCTTGTACATACTTTTCATAAATAAACATCAGCCTCATCATTATGCTATTACAACAGACAAATGCAACATCATCTATCATATCATACATATTTGGACCAATGAAGATGCTGCAACAAATTGAACCTCATCAACAACTTCAATGACAAATGAAGACAATCAGCCCATCAACAACTAATCAAAAACCTTCCAAAGCCTCCATGGATACTTTTCAACAGTGCCCGAGGACGGGCATTAAAATTGGAAGGGGAGAATGTTAACTGAGTCAACGTCAGTTAGCAGAAGCTGCTAAAGACCGAAGACGTACGGATGCACATTGAAGATCAACAGGAAGAATCAGTAAAGATTGGAGTTACACATTTTTCACGTTTTTCCAAAATGGTCACGTATTGTAAATTCTCGATTTATTTCAAGCCATTGTAATATTTTAATGTGTTATGGGCTCAATGGGAGTTCCAAGCTGTAAAGAATAGGCCAATTACTGTGCCTAGAGATTCAGTACGTGGTGGAGACCTAAAGGCCTTGGGCGCCCGGACATTGCATATTTTTATCCTAGGTACATAAGGCAGTGTGTAAATGAAATTAGGGTTCTCAAGTCATTTGTTGAGAGCACTCTTTGGTGAGAGCTCTTTAGGTGTGTAGCTATGGATTCCTTGAGCTTCTCCTTGCTCATGAGACTTGATTAGCACTAATCAATGATTCATTCTCTTTCACTATGCCTCTCTCATACTTGTTATGATTGCCTATGATGCTTAGATTAGCTAGATCCTAACTAATTAGTGGTTAATCCCTCTCTAATCTTATGTGATTCTCTCTTTTCCTTGTGTGTGCATGTAGGTTTGATTGGAGTGTGGTGCTGGATAGATCTATGCGTGTGTGCTTGTGATTAGTGTGTTGCATGATATGATGAGTGTTGTGTGTGTCTTGCAACCTTAATGTGTGTGATTGGGTTGATTAGAGGTGAAGAGAAGTGGATATGGAGATTGCACTTCATTGTGGCTTCGCTCCTCCATAGGCCGAGAAGCTCACCTCCTAGTGTTGACCATTTGTGTTGCCACGATTAGCTCACTAATCGTGTGAGTGTTTCCATGCCCTAACCGGGTAGCTCATCCCTCCATATTGACAATTTTGTTGATCATTGGAG
Source organism: Adiantum capillus-veneris (assembly GCF_014529385.1). Classification (NCBI taxonomy): domain Eukaryota; kingdom Viridiplantae; phylum Streptophyta; class Polypodiopsida; order Polypodiales; family Pteridaceae; genus Adiantum; species Adiantum capillus-veneris. Next base: position 155,983,167 of record NC_140947.1, on the reverse strand, counting down.
CAATTGAAACGATGGAGCCCCCAACAGATTGAATGGTAGTGAGTCTCGATCGGCCGGGTGATAGGGATTCGCGGATGCATCTGGAAATCTGTCTAGTTCAGGTAGGCCTGATGCCAACGCAAAAAGGAGGAAGGAAAAAGGATTCATGAAGGGATCAAGATAAGGGAGGAGGATGTGATTTAATTAAGGAAATCTTCAAATTGTTTGGTAAAAAGGAACCTTGAAAAGGCTAGAAACCTAAATGGGCTATTCCGTAATTGTCCTCTGTTAAGGCGGTTACGCCGCTAACGGAAGCTAAATAGCGAGAACTCAACCAACAACAGAATTTGTCAGACGAGGACGAAGCTTGACCCGCAGGCGCATGGAAACAACTAGGTGGGTGTCAAATCACCTACTCGACCTTCTAATGACAATCACTACTAAGGAAATCAAATCTAAGTTCTAAAAAACGCAAGTGACTGAAATCCGTACTACGAACGAATGCTATACGAAACAGGATCTAGAATCATTGAATCGATCTCAAACTCAAGAGGAAGTCTATACATTAGGTAAGAACAACACCCTAAAGACTTGAACTGCAAAATCAACCTATAATCACTCCGTGCGGTAAACGCGTATGAAGACAGGCCAAAAAATATAGGTGACCGAAACTTGACCCCGATGGTACTAATGTGTAGCTCTACTCGTTGTGGTTCTATAGATATGCTGCACGCTCTATTCCGACACATGAGTTGGAAGAAAACTCACACCGAAGCTCGTAGGAACTTACAACACATAGAAGCCGATAGCGCGCACTCTTGGTATCAGTGCGTAGCTCTCGCCGTTGCTAACACAATGGCGGTGTCGCTTCTCCAATGGCGGCTCCGTAGCTTGCATAGCAAGTAGATAAGACTCTCTCTCTCTCTCACTCTCTCTTAGACACAGTCACGGCGCTCAAAAACTCACTTTGATTAATAATCTGAATCCCCTTAGGTTACAAAACTTTGGCTTATATACCTCAGCCTTGGAGGTGAGAACTCTCTAACTAATTACATCAGCAAGTGAAATTACTTCGGGATTACAAGCTGGAAACTCAATTGAGTCCCGTTACTTAATGAATGGCTCAATTCAAAATCAATGTCGGAAAGACATTTATTACAATCAATGGTTACAAAAATGATGAGTGTGAGCAAAAATGTGGGTGTGATCCTCTACTGGCTCAACACTCCCCCCTTCCGCGTTCATGTCGTCCCTGACATGACCTTTATGCTTGGTCAATAAAGTCCTGTCGTCTTGAGCATCTGCAAATGTGATTCGTATCGCAGGTTGCCGATGGTCAAGGTTGGGCCGAATATTCTGCTTTCGTGGGTGAAAAAGCCGGTGTAGAAAGCTTCTTCGAATGTTTGCATGTGGAAGCTAGGCAAAAACATAATCCTCTGGTATAGGAGGTGCAACACTTTTGGAGAAGGCTGCAATGAAAGGTCATACATCATATCAATCATTCTGTCGGCCGTCGATAGTAGACTCGAGGTCGTGGCTTTATCTGGCGCGAACACTTCAATGCAAGCTAAGAGAGTCCAGCAAATTTTCTTGATCATCTGACACGAAAGGTCAAGAGAGCCAGTAAAGAGCTTGATGGTGCCCGTTAGGGTTTTCACCATGTAGGCTTTACCTATTCTCTCTCCTGCCTTTGGTCCTGGAATCCTTGGGTAATTAAGCCAATTTGGCTTCTTTTCTGCAATCCTGCCATGCTCTTTCCAGCTTCTGACTCTTGGCACCGGGCAGAAGGTTGCATCCTCCCGAATCTCCTTTGGTGCCTCTACCAAGTAGATGAGGTAGGCTGGGTATTTGTTCAGCCAACCTTTCCTCCATCTAAGCTGCGAATCTACAATCTTCTTTGATTGTTCCTCTTTTGTGATGTCGCCTTCGTAAAGAGCGACATACTGCTCCTCCTCTATTCTCTTTTTCGTTTTTATCACTTCAAACTTCATCAAAGGGAAAGGCAGGCTGGGTTGCATCCACTCTTCATGGAGCACTTTTGTGTCTAGTCCCTGAAGTCTAATGGAGATTAGGAGTCTCCTCTCCCATTCCATTTCCGCCTTGGCACTCTCCTCTGTTGACTTTTCTATTTGGTCATGGAGCCTTTGTTCTTCTTCTTCAGAGATTCCTGAAGTTGAGGCCACCTCTTGAACTGGGGCTGGATCTTCAATTGTGGTTGCCTCTCCAGTTTCTGGTAGCTCTATGGATGCTCCACCCGATCCTTCTTGTGGTGTCTCTATCTCTCTTCTTTGTTGCTCTTGTAGATCTTGGAGCTGTTTACGGAGGGTCTCATTCTCTGTTCTTAGTGTTTGATTTTCTAAAGTGAGCCTCTCCTCTGCTGCCAATGATCCCTCCGCAATGTGCAACCTTTGCACTTGCTCTAATCTTAGCTCTCTTTGTAAGCTTCGGACCTGGTCTTCCAGAGCTGGTACAAGAGCTCCCTCTTGATCGGTTCCTGCTCTGCTAGCTCTAGGAGTTGTCCTGAGTCTAGTGATTGTTCTTTCTTGGAGCTCGACTCTTTCCCTCAGCTCAATGAGCTCATCTTTAGCCGCCTCCAAGTCGTCTTCCATCCGCTCCCTTGCTTCCTGTGCACTTGTTACTTCTCTTGAAGCCTCGGCTAGCTGGAGTATCAAGCCGTCTCTCTCGTTTTCCGCATCGTAGAGTGATGCTTTATGACTTTCAGATTCAGTCATAGCATCCTCTAATTTCCTCTGCAACTCGGCTTCCCTTTTTTTGGCTGTCCCAATCTCCACTTCCTTTGCCTTGGATCTTTCTTTGATCTTGTTGAGCAGTTCATGCACCATGTGCATGTCTTTTTCATCTTCATCTGTCAACTCTAAATCTTTTTCGGCCACCACCTCCACTGGCTTCGGCTCTTCTAGTACGTTCTGCTCGTCCAGTTTTTCATCACTTTCTTTTGTACTCTTTGTATTTTCCTCTGTCCCTCTCTGATCATCTCGTTTTTGTAGGGTGATCCCATAAACCGCCTCAAGAGCCTCTTCTTCAGTGTACCCTATCGCTACCAGATCCTCATAATCGTTTTTCTTTTGCTGAATTGGATCTATCTCCTTTTCCTTGGTCCCGGCCTCCGGCTTTTCCATACCAGCCGTGTCCATCTCTACTGTGGTCTCTTCCACAATTATTTCCCTCTTCTTCGGGCTGGGTACATCAGTAAAGGAGGGCTGATTGTCCTCAGTCATCTTGGCTTTCCCTTTGTTTGCTTGCCCGTCTTTCTCTTGAGGTTCAGTAGACTCATCTACTTTCTTCTTCCCCTTGTTGTCCTTTTGCAGCTCAGCTTTTAAAACCTGTACTTCCTCTTCAGTGTATGGCTCGACAGGTTGTTGCTCCAGTATAGCCTCTGACTCCTCATAAGCTCTAATATATTGATCATATTGATCAACATGTGGCCTGGCTGAGCTAGTTCCGACTTTAGTGGGGTATGGCACCCACTTTTCTTCAAAGTCCCCCTTTAGAGCTCTTTCCGCTCTAAACTGCTCCACCAGTCTTTCCATTCTTGCCGCTTTCTGACTTTTGGTTTGCTTGGGAGCAACCTTCTTCTTTGCTTTCTTCATAATCGGCTCATCCACATTCTCTTCAGGTTCTGAAACTATTTCTAGTTTCCTGCGTGCTCTTGTGGACGCCCTCTTGGATACTTCAGGTTGTTCTTCCTCCTCATCGGCTTCTCTAAGCCACTCATTCTGGGAGGGAACCTTTGGCCATTGATCTCTGGCTCCAATAGCTTCATAAGCTATTCTTGTCAGAACTTCAGCTCCTCCTATATACTTTGGCTTCTCGTTGTGCATAGCAATTACTTGCTCGTGGATGTGTTGAGCGTAATTCACCTCTTTTGGCATATTGCTCTTCAATGCCCATGTGATGGTAGTTGCAATGGCATGGGGCGGTGTCGTATACTTTTGCGGTCTTTTACTGGAAATATGGAGAAATTGGTTGTACAGTCGGCAAAGGGTTGCCGCTCTTTGGTCTGCCATATCTCCATAAGTTGCATTCTGTTTCTTGGACCCATAAACCTCTATAGCCTCCCTTCTTTCCCTGACAGAGCTCCCTTTGTTGTTCAGCTTCAATGCATCTGCAATGAGCTGTGGAGTGATCTGTACCTCTACTTTCTCTCCATCTATTGCTGTCAATGTGGCTTTCCCATCCTTTTGAATGGAGGTTGCCAACTCATACACTCTTCTTGTATCTACACCTGATAGTCTCGAGGTGAAGAATCTGTGCAAGTCTGCCCTTTCCAGGTACCTGCTGATATTCTCTGACCTGCTATAATCCACCAATTCTTGTGGGATCATCGGTATATCCACCGCTTGCCCTTGAGGATCTCTGAAAGTCCCCTGGTAGATCTTTATTCCCTCTTGTTCGAGTACTGCTTCCTCCACCCAAGTTTTGGTTGGCTTGAGGGTTTCTGCTGGAATGTCAAAGGATTCCGCTTCTGCAAGAGCATCTTTGATTGTCGGTCTTTTTCTCTTCGTTGCCGATAACTTGGCGGAATCCATGGATCCTGTAACTCCAATTTCAGAAGTTAGCGTCTTTTTAGTACTGAAAGCCGAAATGAAGCTTTTAACTATTCAAATGACTTGAAAATTGAAACATGAGCTATTCAAGGCCTAAGGATGCAGGGTAGGTGAAAAAATATGCAAACTGGGCTCAGAATCATGCTGGAGACATCATACGCGTATGATGTCGTTTGTGTCAAAATGACTTCATATTGGTTGTGCTTGTAGCTGATAGTGTATACATGAGTATCATATGCTTGGATTTGAGTTTGGATCCCATTTGGTCAAGTTTTGGCGAGTTTAGTCTAGTTCAGGCTCTTGGCAAAATTTTGAAAGGGAATTGGATTTTATGATCCAAATTGGATAAAACTTGGTGGTTCACCTTCAAATGGCATGTAGATCACTTCTGTTTGGTGGTTGAAGCCCTGAGGTGCCAAAATCACATAGTGAGACATCATACGCGTATGATGTCTTTTAGTGTATTTTTGGACCAAATTTCTCTATAAGCTTGGATATGGCTTTAGATAGGCTTATTCAGTGGATTTATGAATTTTGGATAGATTTTGGGCTAAAAATGGCTCTGGAGACATCATACGCGTATGATGTCTTTTTCATCAATTTTTCATGGGATTGATTCTGTGGACTCCCCATGTACTAGTGAAGGACTGTCTCTACTCAAATCTTGGTTTGGACTTGAGTATGTTGAATTTGGGCTAAAATAGGCTTTGGATGAAGGATTTTCTCTCAATTGGGCTAATGTGGTGATCCACTTGACCAAATGGTTCCAAACTTCATATGTAGCATGTATTAGATATATATAATGGATGTATGATGCCAAATGAGCAGTTTTGGCTCTGTAAGTGCAAATAGACATCATACGCGTATGATGTCTTTTGTGTCAAAATGGTGCTTTTTGGTTCCAGATAGCTTGTAGATGTGTTAATCAACAATCCTACAAAGTTTCAATGAGTTTGGAGTTATTTTGATAAAATTAGGACCAAAAATCAATTTTATGGCCTAATTTGCGTCTTTTTGGTTTTCCTTGGGTTTTCTAACTCCAATTCTCATGATACTTGGTTCATAGGATGTGATTAACATGTGGAATGAGGCTATGCACTCAAATGTTGAAATGGATGTGAAAATCATGCTGTGAGACATTATACGCGTATGATGTCTTTTTTTGAAATGTTGGTCTTTTTGTGCAAAGAATGCTTTGTGCTAGTGCCCTAAGCCCTGCTAACTAGTTTTCAACTTAAAAAGTCATTAGTTTAGCTAAAAAGCCCCCTTATAGGCATTTCAGTCTCCGAAGTCGTCTTTTCGCCTTGGAGTTGAATTTCTTCAACTTTTCTTCTCGAGAGTTGCATTTCCCGCTCATTGGATATGTTGTGAAGCCACCTATTTGGTTGAACTTGACTTTGGCTCCCCGTTCTCCATCTTTCTCCATTTGGTTGCCCGAAAGCAACTTTTTCACCATCGGTAAGTGAATCAGCTTTCTTTTGGGTTTTGCTTGCAAACATAAGTCATCCATGTATATTTGAAGCTGCTTGTGAAGTTTCATGTCATTTCGTCGTCAATTTTAGCCGTTATGCCAAAATGACGCTTTGTGTGTCCGCAGCCGAATCGGTTGTTCCGACCTACTTTTGGTGATCCAAACCCGGAGATACTCCATGGTTGCATTGCCCTCGATGTTGTTAAGCTTCCTGAGAAGTTTTGTGTCGTTTCGACAACTTTTTTCTGTTTGCCTCTTGCAGGCTCTGTTGACCTAGGGTTTTTCAAGTCGTTCTTTCTCGAGCTTTGAGTGTTAGAAACCCATCTTCTATGTTAGGGTAACCCACCTCTAAGTTCTTGCAAGGTTTGGTTAGGCGGTTGTGCCCCTACCTAGCGTTCCTCCCCATTCCCCGTCTGCTCTTGTTTCTTGGTTTTGGTCAGTTTTCGCAACAAAAGTTAACGATAAGCATCAAAAGCTTATGGCAACGATTCTACCTCTCATGTCTGGTGTCCTCTGAGCTCTCGTAGCAGTCGTAGAAGGCGGTAGAAGGTCGGATGCTCCTGTGTGCTCTTTGCTCTCTCCAAGAAGGTAATAGTGGAAATGAGCTTGAAAGTGAAGTGAAAAATACTTAACTTCGGACTTCCCGGATCACTTGTTACCAAATTTGACATGTGCTCCTATCTCGTCGTGAAATGCACTTTAGGATTTGAAATTTCTCAATTTGGACTCCGTTTGACCTGTTTATGAGAAATCTGTCCACTTTGAGAAATTCTGTCATGTTGGGCTTTCCGCAACTTTTTCAGAATTGTACCCTATTTTTACCATGGGTTGCCCTTGTCATTAGGACCATCACCGTCTATTCTTTTCTTTTTTCCGATCTCATTTCACCTGTTTTCTTATTTTTCTTTTACTTTTATCAAGAAAATCATAAAAAAAAAGGAAAATAGCAAATTGAAGCCAAAAAATTCCAAACATACACGATAAATAGCTGGTAACCCTGTGTATATGAATATACACTTATTTGTGATTTCTGGACTTGGATTACCACTTTTTTCCACTTTTTAGCTCCAAAAACACTCTTATTTAGTGATATTTACACGTCTAGAGACCCAAATTCATCATTTGATCTCTTCTTGTTGCAAAACAAGGTATATAAGGGCATAAATATTATCAATATCCGCAATCAAACATAAAAATTGCAAAATCATGTAAGACACTGCCCTTGTAATATAATTTTTGTTTTTCTTTGTTTTTGGCGCTTGTAGCTGCTTTGTAACTCCTGTATACTGTATACCTCCCCCCCTCCTAGTCTGAGTCCTCCCGGACGACTATGAAGTGTCTGTGGGCGAAGCATTGTAGTTGTTTTGGTCATAAGTTCCCAATGCAATTGCAGAGCGATGATACAACAGTCTTTCCAATAAAGCTGCTCTTTGTTTGATTGAAGGATTGGTGGTCGGGTTTTGGGTTGGTGATACTTCGGTAGTAGAATCAGTAGATGGATTCTTCTTTACCTTGTTGTTCTTTTTCACAATCCAAATCTGCTTCCGCTTTGCTTGTGCTTGCCACAAACTCTTTGCGACCCAAACCTGCTTTGTTCCTTGTGTTGATTTCCTCGCCTTGAAATACCTAGGAGTTTCCGTGATTGTACTGAAGGGAGTTCCTGTTTACAAATCTTTGGGATCCAAATTTGCTTGCTATAGCTTTGTGCCGTCATGAACTTCTTTGGAATCCAGATCTGTTTCACTGTCCTTGATTGTCTGGAATCACTCTGTTGTCTGGTATTGAAGACTCTGTTCTCCACCTTTGTGTTCTCTGGCACAACCTTTTTTGGTCTCCATACCAACTTTGACTCCGTTTTTTCCCAAGGTTGAGCTGTTATATTATTGCTTGTCTTCCTTATCCACTGTTGAGAATTCCTCGTCGAAGAGTAATCCGGTTGTATAGAAACTTTTGGTTGCCATTGCTTCTTCTTTTTCTCTGGTTGTTGTTTACCTTTGTCTTTGGATTCGTCCTTTGGAGTTGGCTCTGCTCCTTTGGTGAACTTAACTGATTGACTTTCACCTTCGTATTTGATAAGCACTGATTTAGAACTCCAGTCAATCATTGCATTGTATTGCTTCTGCCATGGTTGTCCTAGCAATAATGGTTGTTGTGTAGCTTGGTCTTCAACCACGTAAAACATATGAGGATACACATAATGGTTAATCTGTATATGTAAAACTGTGCATCCGACAGTTTTGATTGAATTCTCAGAGTAACTCTTTAACTCTTGCTTGGCAGTTTGTAGTTTAGTGTCATTTGTCAATTGTCTATACAAACTGAGTGAAAGTAGGTTAGCTTGAGCTCCTGAATCCAATAGTGCTCTGGCTTTGATTTGGTTGGTTCCTACTTTGCATTCAATGATGGGTTCTTCTTTGTCATTATCCATTTCTGTTATACTGACTGCGTTTATTCGTATTGCTCCTTCATTGCGCTGTTTCTGACGCAGTAGTCTTCTTTTCTCCATTCTTTCCTTCGCCTCGGCTTGCGCTTCCTCCACAATCATTTTCTTTTTCTGGACACGCAGCTTTTCTTGATGTATTTTGAGAAGCATGTCTTGGGTTAGCGGAAAAAGATACTTTTTCACTCTGCATCCACTAATCCAATTGGGCATTTCTTCTCCGTCTAATGTAGCAAGCTTGACGGCTCCACTTGGTGATAGATCTTTAATCACCAGAGGTCCCATCCCTCGCTTTTTAAGCTTCTTAGCATGCTGTTTCAGAGTGTAAACTAGGACATAGTCCCCAACCTTAAACTCTTTAGTCCGCACATGCTTATCAAAAAATTCCTTTTGTCGCCTTTTTTGAGCGTAGATAGAAGCTACTGCTTTTAGGCGAAGCTCATCTAGCTTTTCCAGGTCATCTATTCTATCAGAAAGCTCGTGCCCTGTCCACTCTAGATCCTTAGCCACCCTTAAGGTTGAAATCAAGAATTCTATTGGTAAGATAGCATTTAGCCCAAAAACCATGTTATATGGGGTCGTTCCTATTGATGTTTTATATGCTACCCTATATGCCCATAATGTTGAATGCAACTTCTGGTCCCAGTCAGTTCTCGACTCAGATAAAATCTTCGTAAGGACCGTGCATATGGTTTTGTTTGTTGCTTCAGCTTGTCCGTTTGCTTGTGGATGATACGGGGCTGATTTCCTATGGATTACCATGAATTCATCTAGAAGGATCTTTATCACTTCATTTATAAAATGTGTGCCTCGATCACTCACAATTTCTATTGGCAATCTATATCGTACAAATAAGTATTCATACAGAAATTGTGCCGTGGTCCTGGCATCTGCTTTTTGAGTTGCCTTTGCTTCGACCCACTTTGTTAGATAGTCTGTAGCCACAATGATGTATTGTGCATGAGTCTTATATGCAGGAGGTGAAATGGGTCCGACATAATCAATCCCCCATTTTGCAAAAGCTCTTGCCCCCATCATTGGTCTAAGCGGCATATCATCTCTTTTAAGTGGTACTTTGGTCCGCTGACAGTCATCGCACCGTTTAACGTATTCCTCAGTGTCCATATATAATGTTGGCCACCATATTCCTGTGGCTAAGACAAGTTTTGTTGTCTTATCACCTGAGAGATGGCCTCCACCTACTCCTCCATGAGCTTGCTCTAGGATTATCACATACTCAGACTCTGATGCGCAAATCCTAAGCTGGTTGTCTTTACATCTCTTATAGAGTTGATCTCCTATTAAAGTGTAATCTCTAGCTTCTGTCTCTACAGATTTCTGACGAGCTTTTGACATTCCTTCTGGGAAAGTTCTATTTGTGAGATATTCAACAATATACTGACTCCATTCTGGAGCGATCATTATCTGATATAATGTCGAATACTCTGCTGGCGGTTTTGATGAACATACAATACATACAGTGACATATTCATGTACGCTTTCTTGCATTCCTGGCCAATAGACTCCCAATTGTAACAAATTCCTATATGTGTTCCTTCTTGAACAATGAAATGCACATTCCTGAACATGTGCTTCGCGCAGATATATATTATATTCCTCAGGATTGATGCATAGTCGTAAAACATGATCATTTCCCAATTGATACAACCTTCCTGCAACCAATTGAAGATTCTTGGATTGCTGAATAGCAATATGTTTCTGGTTGTATTCTCTTCTATCGAACTCTCCTCCATAGGTTAATAGGTTAACGACATTTTGAGACCACTTCGGTATCATTTCTATGTTGAACAAGTACGCGTCTGGCATGTCGTCATCTACTCCTATAGGGTCTTCTCCATTCGTCAATCGCGAAAGATGATCAGCTCTAAGATGTGTTTTTCCTTTCTTTACTACTACCGTGAAGTCGAATTCCAGTAAGATAATGAACCATCTCACTATTCTCCCGTATTGCATGGTTTATTCACTAGGTAGAGCAAGGCTTGGTGATCCGTAAAAAACACAAACTTGTTGGCTAGAAGATAATGCCGAAATTTTTTCACAGCATATATCATTCCTAATCCCTCTCGCTCTGTTGTGGTGTAATTCTTCTATGCATTGTTGAGCTGTCGACTGGCGTAACAGATAGGAAAATCCATGTTTCCTTCTTCTGGCTGAGCCAGAATGCATCCTATTGCATATGCCAAAGCATCTATATGCACATGGAATATCTTCTCCCAATCTGGTGATTTCAAGACTGGAGCAGTAATGAGTGCCTCTTTCAATTTCTTGAACGATTCCTCACACTCCTCTGTCCATTCAAAGTTCACTATTAGCCTGTAAAGTGGTTGGCCTATTATAGCGTACATGTAAATGAATCGTCTATAATATCCGCAATGTCCCATAAAGCTCTGTACTTGTTTCGCATTGGTTGGTCTAGGCATATCCACTATAACTTTTATCTTCTCTAAATCCGTGGATATTCCGTTTTGTGAGACAATATGTCCCAGAATTCTGCCCTGTCGGACCATAAACACACATTTCTCAGGATTGAGACAAATGCGATATGTCCTACATTTCTCAAATACTTTTCTTAGGTGTTCTAGATGCTCATCTCTTTGAAAGCATGCGTCATCAGCCTCTGGAAGGTTGCGGGAGCATTGGTTAGACCAAAAGGCATAACCCTATAAGCATAGATTCCCCACTCAATTGCAAAAGCTGTTTTATGTTGATCTTCCAGTGCTATGGCTAGCTGGTTATATCCTGAAAAACCATCAAGAAAGGAGTAGGCTGTTTTCCCTGATACACGCTCTAGAACATGATCAGTTATCGGCAAGCGATAATTGTCCCTGATTGTTGCAGCATTCACTTTCTTTAAGTTGACACACACTCGGAGTTTTCCGTTCTTCTTGGGTACTACCACAATTGGAGATACCCAATCGGTGTGTTCAATCTCGTATATGAATTCAGCTTCCATTAGCCTATCCATCTCTTCTTTGATTTGCTTAGCAAAAGTATCATTATATGTGTATGGTCTCTGTCTGCTAGGCTTTGCGTCTTGTTTCAGTGGGATTGTGTGTTGGCATATCGATGGGTCAACTCCCTTTAAGTCCTTATAAGACCATGCAAACACATCCCTATACTCTTTGAGAAGACTCAAAAGTCTCTCTTCCTCGCCTGGAGACAAATCTGTGGCTATGTACACCGGTCTAGGTGGCTCACCTGGAGCTGCTAAATCAACTTTTTTTGCATCCTCCGGTCCGTCATAAGATTCGTTTTCCTTTCTCTCTCGAATAGGTGGGGTTAATACCACCTTCCTATCCTCTATTGTGAATTTCCTATAGTGAGAGGGAACATCCATGTTTTCGTTGATTTTGGCGTTTTCGTCCTCTCCACTCTCAATTTCTATCGTCCAAACTTCTTTCAGAGTTTTCTTGAGCTCTCTGTACTTGTTTCTACGTTCTAGCTTGGACTCCGTGTGTTCTCTGTTGCGCTTGTTCTTTTCTGATTTTTCAGTTTCAGTTTTCGTTCCATTCCTTTGAACTCGATTTCTTGAGTCTCTTTTGTCTTTTCGTAAGCTCTTTTGATCATTGCCTCTCATTCTTCCAGAAATCTTGTCCTTAACACAGTCTTCCGCCTTTACTAGCATTAGGAATTGATTTTTTCCTCTTATTCTAGGCATCGGATTGGTTCTAACCCCCTTTGTTTTTTTCTTTGCTCTATAGCGTTTCTGGGGTTGTTTAGTTTGGTTCGGAAAATCATAAAATCAGACATCCGTTATAGTTTCTTCGTTTCCGCTTGAATTGTCCGTTGACTCGTTGTCTGCTTCATTTCCCCACTCTGGATGATCGGGAATGTCGTGAAACACCTCCTCTTCATCTTCCTTTTCCAGTGTATCGTTCTTTTCAGTTTCTTTTTCGAGTACAGTTCTCAACATGAAGTACGGAACCACGTCGTACCCGTCCTTGTCGCAAAATTTCATTGTGGGACCATCCGGAATTGCACAAACATCTAGGGTTGCTAGAATGTGTGTCCATTCTAATGGTTCAAGCGTGTCCTCTGGAAAGGGTTCTCCTATATAAGCTTTGTCTTCGATAGCCCTTTCTAAAACACATTCTTCTCGTTTCAGACTTCCACATTGCGAAGCTCCACACATCCATAACTCCTTGGGTTTACCTAACCAAGCTGGAAATTCGGATCCCGCCAAAGTAGCTGAATCAAACTCCTCCACCGGTGTTCGGTTCACATCTTTGTAGCTATGGTCTTTCAGGTTCACACGTGTAGTGGTTTCCATATTTCTCAGGTATATGTGATCGTAGCCCCAATCCTGGACCATTTTCAACTGTCTCATGAATGGTCTTCCCAGTATGATATCATAGTTATTCTCCTTGCCAAAATCGACAATAGCAAAAGTATGTTCGTATTCAATGCCGCAAGAAGTCACTACAACTTTCTCTAATAACCCCATAGGTTTCTCCATGTGTCCATCTGCTAATTGGAGTTTCAACCTAGTCTTCCTTACTACTGGTTTCCCCCATTTTTTCCAGATTTCTTTTGTAGCAATGGCTACCCCAGCTCCGCTGTCTAGTATTGCCATCGTGTTTACTCCTTGGAATTCCACTGGTAAGGTTGTATTCCCCTCTTCACCTTTGCAATACTCTCCGACCTTGTTTAAGGGTACAGGCTTAGCGTTCTTTTGTGGTTTACTCAGCTCTTGTATACCCTCTTTTAGTCTCAATGTTGGGTCTTTTATCCCGAATTTCTCCAAGCATTTTCCTACAGTGGTCCACATATGTGGTCTTAGCCTCAAAAGCTCAGCTAGAGTGATAGTGCATGTCACTTGTGTTGACAAGATCTCTATCAATCCTTGCAAGTCCATGACTTTTTCTGATGAAATTCTTCGTGAGGGAAGTGCTCTAATCTCGGATTTTGCTTCATACTCTCCTAAGTATGAAGGTAAGGTATTCAGTGAGTGAGGTTTGCTCTCCATTGTTCTAACAGAGCCCCCATCTCCCCAGTAAGATTGCAGATCCAAGTCCACTTGAGATCCTGCCTCAAATTCCACTATGGGAGGGTTCCTGATGTCCTTTTCCCAATTTGTCTGATTAGCTTGGCAACTTAGCTCGTTTGCAAAGTTTGCCTCTCTCACTTGTTTCCAAAATTCATTGTAATCCTCATCTCTTCCGTAAGACCTCTGTATGACTGGATGAAAACTCTCTATCTCCTGATCGGTTGTGTTCAATACTATGCGGTCATCTTTGTGTGAATTTTCAGGCTTTTGTGCACTGGGAGTCTTTTCAGCTACCTGTGAAACGATAGTCTCTTGCTGAATTGGGTTTTCCGTTCCACAATTCATTGTTTCTTTTGGTGGTTCTAATAAGGCTTGTGCAGTCTCGATCATTCTCTGGCACATTTCAAGTCTCTGCTTTTCCAATTCCGCGTTTGGGTATGTCATCCACCTTTGTTCTTGTGTTTGGTTGTTCTTTAATCTAGCTTCATAAGCTCTCATCAGTGCATCCAATGGTTCGTGTACTTTGTCGACTAGCACTGATCCCCCTGAGCTTAAGCTCGTTGTTTCTTTGATACTCTTTTGTTTCGTTCTTTCCGGGCTCATCTCTCGTTTCCCGTTTTGACTCTCAAGTTTTTCTAATCTATCTTTCGTTTACTTTAGTTCCTCAGCTAGAATAGCGTCTTCACGTTCTTTTCTCAACTTCATGCGTGCTTTTCTAGCTTTCCATGTGTTTTTCTGACTCCGCGGTCCTTGACTAACCATTTCAGTCGCTAACTTTCCATTCTCAGGTTCTCTAGTGGTTTTCTTAGCTTGAGCTCTAGTAACAACTTGCGTTGGTATCAGAGTTTCATTTTCAGACCCACTGCTGGTAGGAATAGTTTCTAGCATATTCAATGTCGTCTTTTGCACTTTGTTTGGATTCTTTGAACAATCCTCAATGAAGTGAGTAACCCCACACTCAGTGCAATAAGCGTTAATTCTAATGATTTCCGTATGTGGACAAACATTCATCAGATGGTCACCTCCACACTTGTAACAGGGTCCTAGTGCTGGTCTTGGTCCCATTTGATTCGTCCTTTGTGGATAGGATGGTCTTTGTCCTGTTAACCCTCCATGAGCTATGAACATCAATGTTCTTGCGTCCAAATTGTACCTCTCTTCATCAGAAGCACTTGTAACTGTTGGTATTCCAACATTCCCAATCATGCCCCATGGTTCTGGTTGTTTGGGTTCTTCTGGTGGGTAATACACAGTTGGAGACATGTGTGCACCAGATTCTTCATAATAGGCTTGAACAGGCACTAAGGCTTGTTCTTCCTGATTCTCTAAGGTTGGTGCATATCTAATGCCCACTGGTCTTGCTCCTGGTAAAGGTGGTTGTTGTCCCAATACCGGTTGCGGTCTTTCTATCCCCATAGGTCCTGGCACATTTCCCGTTGGGTATCGAGGTACTGGATGTACTTGAGGTGGTGCTAATTGAGTAGGAGGTGCATACTGATGCTCCCTTACATACCCTTTGTTGTAATAGCACTCCTCTGTTGGATGGTTTGTCCATTTTTGTTCAATAGCACACCATTTCAGTGTTTTTGGCAATGGTTTTTGGTATGGTGCCATCCTTTTTAGAGCATCTTCTATCATTTGCTCTACATTTGGCATGGTTGTTGTTTGAACATTCTTTTTAGTGGTAGTCTTGCTCGCTACGGAGGAGGAGCTACTGGATGCAAAATCTGTATCCGCTGACACCTCTCCATAAACCGTAGAGTTATCCACTAAGTACAATGCTTCTCTTGTCACTTGCTCGAAACTTGTACAAGCTTTCAAGTGCAAGTCCTTCTTGAGAGTGTCGTTCCTCAGTCCCTCAATAAAGAGAACAGATAGTCTGTCATCTTGTGGTCGTTCACGTACTGGACATCTCTCAATGTATTGTTTGAAGCGAAGTGAAGCTTCCTTCACGTTTTCGTGTTCTCTCTGTTTAAAAGCATATATTTGTGAGACCGTATTGTGCTTAATCCCTCGTTTTGAGAATTCCTCAGCAAACTCTCTTAGCAAATGGTCAATGTCATGGAATCCCCCTATGTTCGGTGGTTGAAACCATGTCAATGCCGTACCTTCTAGAGTAAGACCAAATCCCTCGTATTGTGTATGGAAATCTGTTATCTGCTCAGCTCTTAAGACTTGCTTAAAGAGTGACACATGTGCATACGGATCTCCCGAACCACCATACTTCTTTGGCATACACTTGGCTACTTGAGATGGTCTCATACGTCTATGGTCTGCTACCAATCTCATTGCTGCTGTGTCCCGGCTAAAGCTTTCTCTAGCATCATGGACTTCATGGGTTACCCTTGTCGGTTCCCCTGCCCTGAATCTACTACTAGGAGGTAAATGTGATGGTTCCGCTTTGAACCTTGGACCTGGAGTAGTATATGTGTGGATTGGAACTGCACTACCTAGATTCGTATCCATTGACTCTCTAGAATGTAATGATCCCATTGGTCCAGGCTTCGAGTACTGAGGTTGACTGAAAGAGTCAGCAGCCTGAGTTCTTTGTCCTCCTGTCGTCATTGGGTTTTGCCCTCCATTTGTTGGTGCCGGTCTTTGTGAGCTAGAAGTAACATAATACTGATGTAGTGGTCCCCCAAAGTATGTATATCCTTCTAATTCTTTCTTGCCCATTGTTGAGTATTGCCTCCCATACTTGTCGTAAGCAGCAATTTTCACTTCCAATCCCTCTGTGTAGGTAAAGACATAAAGTCTCTTTCGGTCTGTCAACTCTCCGATGTAGGGTTCTTCACATCTATAATAGAGATCCTGCTCCCCATTATTATATTTGTATAGCCCCACATAGATGTTATCAGTGTTGATCCTTGTAGTTTCATTCTCTCTTCTTAACCTCGCATCAGGGAAGTTCATTATTGGTGCTTTCTCCTCAAGTTCTTCATCTACTTTGGCTTTGGTACCCATCAATCCCCACTTGTCCACAATGTTAGGGTTTAGGACTACCAAGTACATGGTACCCTCGTCATCTAGATATCTATCTCCGCTATAGCTCACAGGCACTAAGTCCTTGAACTCACTAGGTCTCTCTTCTATCTTTACACAATAGCGGTCCATTCCATCTTTGTAGATCTTGGCACCTTGCTCATTGTCGTACTGGTATTTTATGAACAATAGCTTCATTGTGGCGGAAGGGTTTGATGATCCTGCTGCCATATTTTCTCTGTTGTTCAGGTTCAAGTGTTCCAACTGTTCGGTGAAAATCTCGTAAGATCTCTCCGAAGAAGTATCAGAGACACTTCCTTCAAAGATCGGCTCTAATGGTTGCACCCAACTTTGGTTTACACTTCCCTCGGTTGATATGACACTTGCTGGTTCCCCTTGTTTTGGTTGGTTATTCTGGAGGTTCCTGCCCGATCTCAAATTCATCAATTCCCCTAAAGGACTTTAACTTTTCCGTCTTGGCAATTTGTTTTCCTCAAGTTTTTGTGGTCAGAATTGATCCAAACTGATTGATACTTGGTCAATTGTTTAATCTTGTCAGTTGGACAACTTCCGTTTCATCAAGTGAGAATTTTGTTGCAGTTATGCTGAAAAAGACATTATACGCGTATGATGTCTTTTTTCACAGATTTAGACTATTTTGGTTATGCTCACTCTTAGTAGCCCCCTTATGCTCTTTCCACTCACAAAATTCAGTTTGAACTCTGTTTGAGCAAGTTATGGCTAATTTAGGCTTTTCTTGGCAATTTTCCGCTTTTGACTTGTTTTGGGTCAATTGTGATCCAAATGGGATGAAACTTGAAATATAACCTCTAGACAGCTATTACAATGGATCTGTGTTGGCAAAGTATCAAAATATGTCCAAAATTAGGTCAAAGACATCATACGCGTATGATGTCTTTTTCATCAATTTGGGTCAAAACTTGATATTTATGCTTCCTACAGTGGTTGTAACAATCGTGTCAGGTCAGATATCAAAAATAAGCAGTGGATGTGCCAAAAGACATTATACGCGTATGATGTCTTTTGTCCCAGATTTTGACTATTCTTGGTTTTAAGCCTTCTCCAATGTTTATAATTGAGTTTCAAGTGTTTTTGTCAGGTTTGAATGTAAAAACAAGATCTGAATCCAACATTTCCTCTTCTTTGCGTTTCTTGGACTCCGACTTGTCTTTTTGGGTTTCTTTGAGTGTTAATGCTCTTGTTTTAAGTTGAAATTAGGGTATAACCCCCCTTTTGAACACTCTAGTAAAGTCAAAATTTCTGTTTTGGTCTCTGTTTGGTCATTTAGACATCATACGCGTATGATGTCTAAAGTTGCAGATTTCCATTTTTTGGCACAGAATCCTTCCTAAAGCTTTCTCTAGTGCTCAACAACTCACAGATACACAGAAAATTTCTCTGACTTTTGTTTATTGCAAGTTTCACTACTAGCTCGACGGTTTAGTGATCTAACATGCAATCAACCATATCAAGCAAATACTCCAATGATTATTAGCTCTAGATCAGGATCAAATGAAGTCCTACCTAAGCTATTCCTAATCATAAAATGGGTTTGGTAATTGTGATTTTAAAGAGATCCACTGCCACTCACGGACTAGCAAATTCTTCTTCTATCAACAACTACTCCACACCAACAAAACAACAAACAAATCTAAGCTAAACTAGAAATACTGTCAACACGGAAGACCCAGGAATACCCCACTTCCTAGTATCTCTCGAGATCTTCGGAGTCCACCACTCCTAGATCTTTTCTAACTAAAGTATACAAAGTAGTTTATACGACTCACCTCGTAGGCTTAGTCTAAGGTCACCTACTTAGGGCTCTCGTCCCCGGCAGCGGCGCCAAATGTTAAGGCGGTTACGCCGCTAGCGGAAGCTAAATAGCGAGAACTCAACCAACAACAGAATTTGTCAGACGAGGACGAAGCTTGAACCGCAGGCGCATGGAAACAACTAGGTGGGTGTCAAATCACCTACTCGACCTTCTAATGACAATCACTACTAAGGAAATCAAATCTAAGTTCTAAAATATGCAAGTGACTGAAATCCGTACTACGAACGAATGCTATACGAAACAGGATCTAGAATCATTGAATCGATCTCAAACTCAAGAGGAAGTCTATACATTAGGTAAGAACAACACCCTAAAGACTTGAACTGCAAAATCAACCTATAATCACTCCGTGCGGTAAACGCGTATGAAGACAGGCCGAAAAATACAGGTGACCGAAACTTGACCCCGATGGTACTAATGTGTAGCTCTACTCGTTGTGGTTCTATAGATATGCTGCACGCTCTATTCCGACACACGAGTTGGAAGAAAACTCACACCGAAGCTCGTAGGAACTTACCACACATAGAAGCCGATAGCGCGCACTCTTGGTATCAGTGCGTAGCTCTCGCCGTTGCTAACACAATGGCGGTGTCGCTTCTCCAATGGCGGCTCCGTAGCTCGCGTAGCAAGTAGATAAGACTCTCTCTCTCTCTCACTCTCTCTCAGACACAGTCACGGCGCTCAAAAACTCACTTTGATTAATAATCTGAATCCCCTTAGGTTACAAAACTTTGGCTTATATACCTCAGCCTTGGAGGTGAGAACATCTCTAACTAATTACATCAGCAAGTGAAATTACTTCGGGATTACAAGCTGGAAACTCAATTGAGTCCCGTTACTTAATGAATGGCTCAATTCAAAATCAATGTCGAAAGACATTTATTACAATCAATGGTTACAAAAATGATGAGTGTGAGCAAAAATGTGGGTGTGATCCTCTGCTGGCTCAACATCCTCATTAGTCGGACCTTTGCTGTGCTTCTTGGGATTATAGATCTAAAAGAAACCTAAAGTAGATTATTTTGAAGCTTTTCCTACACAGGATAAAGAAAAATAAGAATTGGAATCTTTGTAAAGGCGCCACCTCCACACGTGGTGGAGAAAATAGGATACCCAAGTCCTGGGACGAGGATAGGGATATGCCTGAAGGAGTATATGTGATTGCTTGAAAGATAACTAGATAATTTTACCATAAAAAGAAGGAAGTAGAAATATTATATAAAGAAAAAAGGTGGGAATGACCTGATGAATTGACATTTGCAAGGGTATACAATAGTTTGCATGCTACTTTCAATACTTGAAATGTATTCTTCGCTTGACATGATTTGAATATTGTTTTCTAGTATCATAGTATTACCTTTGGAAGGTGCATTTATCGACGGTTCGGTGGGTGGACGAATTTTGCAGGGTTAATTTGTTGGCTGAAAAGTTGAACCTAATTTTATGTTGTCCTAGAAGTTAATTCAAGAGCTAGGAAAAGGGATTCCAATCTACAGAGCAGGAGAAAAACTTGGGATTAAGGGATTCGTGTAGATTATAATACACCCACCTTAGGGGAGCGCACTGACGGCTGTGCTCGCGGTCATAATCGGAAAAAAGTGTCAGTAACCTTGAACCAAGGGTAAATTAGAGAACTCCCACTAGCTGAGCCTGAAAGGTTGAGTTGAGTTCAAAGTTACTCTGATGACTTCAATTGGAAAGTTGGACCAATAAGCAAAGGTGCTTCGGGGCTAAGGGATCCATATGAGAGAAATTGAATGTTATCACTCCCTTGACTTGGCATCATCAAAGAGCAAGAGGAGTCTTGTCCTTGTGTCGGTCTCAAGTGGGAGGGATGTCGGAGATCAGGGTGTATCCATTTGGAGATGGTACACCTGGTGGTCCCTTGACATGGCTCTCACACCTTTGCTGGCCTTTTTCCAAACACAAAGACAAGATCACACTTAAATCTCTATGTTATGCTAGGACTATCCACATCAATCTTCTTAGTAAAGTTTTTTTAATCCTAGTTTAAATTTAAATTAAGCTCATTGAGCTATGATCTCTTAATTCCTATTTTATTTTAATTTTCTACTCAAACAAGACCTTAAAAAACAACAAATCTCTTGGAAGTTAAGGTTTTGTTTTGATGTAAGTTTTGAGATAACCCTGACTTTGATAAATCGCATTTTAGTCCCTTTTCAACATTTTTCATCCATGGAGAATCTCCATGGAAGCGATGGGAGTTTTATGTTTAAGAAACACAGTCACGACAACCGTGAATCTATCTCCTTACTCCCCCCTTCGAATTTGCAAAACAAACTTAAAAGTAGACAACCCTTACTCTTGACGACATATCTATACCGTCGACTTTTAAAAAATAATCGAGTAAATTTGGGCTATAGCCAAGCATCGTAGTTAGTCACGCGACACTTTCGGTTCACACCATGGGAATGTGGATATAACCAATGTATGGGAAATTAGTTTTATCTCAAGAAAAAATTGCATAAGGAAACAAAGAAAGAATAAGGGTAAGGTGAAAAAGTAACTTGGTGGAAAAGTAGCTTGCTGAAGAAGGTTTGGAAAGGAAGAAAGGATATCAACATATGAAAAAGTAACTTATCAAGATAAGTTAATGGCCTTATCAAATTAAGCTTAAAAGGAAGCCTTCCCTACTCATTAAACACTTCTCTTCACATTTCTGAAAGTGTAAGCTTGATAGTGAGCTGTGAAATCCAAAGCTAATCCTCCTTCACACACACACCCTACACACACCTCTCTCCTCAAGAGAAGCCCTGTCCATAACCATAATCAAAATAGAATTACACCCTCCACCATGTCTCTCCTAACCTTCAAACTTTCCATAGCTTGAATCTTTTTAACCTCTCTTTTTCCCATAGCCAAATTGGTGGTCTTCAAGAAAAGTGAAGCAAGAAAGAACTGGCTATGTCAACACACTTCGTTGTTTCTCTTCCAAAGCAAGAAGAAGACCCTACCATATACACACTAAGGTAAGGTTATATTGTTATTTCTCATTTTTGAAGAGAGATTTACTTTCATGCTTACTTAAATTCACGCTTAAGCTCTTCCATTTTCATAAGCAATCCTTTTTGCTTAGGAGGAAGACATAACTTCTATGTTGGTTCTGTGTTGGTTGTATATGTACAAGGTTTTTCTTAGTAAGGCAAATTAGGTTAATACTTAATTTTCTCAAGAGGAAGTTGAGATTTTGAAGGTTAAATTAGCCTACTCAAAGCACAATTGTTTTTACACTACCATGCATAGAAGAGTTTTCACTCTTGCATAAGCACTCAAAAGAGGTTTCTGATTAATTGTTCAAGATTGCAAGTTGGTGCATTCCGAAGTTTTTTTGTTTACCAAGCATAGATTACACCAAAGCAAAAAAAAAAACTTATAATAGAAAGCATATGTATTTCTCATTTTAATTTTGTCTACTTTCAAGTTTTTTTTTGCAAATTCAAAGAGAAGAGTAAGGGGATAGCTTCATGGATGTCATGACCGTGTTTCTTGAACGTAAAACTTTCATCGCTTCTATGGAGATGCCCCATGGATGGAAAATGATAAAAAGGGACCAAAATGAGATTCATAAAAGTCGGGGTTAACTTGAAACGTACATCAAGACAAAACCTTAAACTTCCAAGAGATTTGTTGTTTTCTTGAGGTCTTGTTTGAGTAGAAATTAAAAGAAAATAGGAATTAAGGGATTATAACTCAAGGAGCTTAATCTAAATTTAAACTAAGAATAAAAGCTTTACCGAAAAGATTTTGAAGTGGATAGCCCTAGCATAACATAGAAAATTTAAGTGTGAACGTTGTCTTACATGCTTGGAAAAGCCTGGTGCAAGTGTTTACATGTGGGATACAATGGAAAATGGTCCTTTTCGGCTAGGAACCTTTCTAATTGTTTGGTAAAAAGGAACCTTGGAAAGGCTAGGAACCTAAATGGGTTATTTGCAATTATCCTCATCAGCCAGACCTTTGCTTTGCTTCTTGGGATTATTGATTTAAAAGAAACCTAAAGTAGATTATCTTGAAGCCTTTTCCACACAAGATAAAGAAAACAAAGAATTGGAATCTGTGTAAAGACGAGATTCCAAGACACGTGGCGGAGGAGACAAGATACTTGAGTCCTAGAACAAGGATAGGGATATGCTTGGAGGAATATATGTGATTGCTTGAAAGATAACTAGATAATTTTACTAATATTAAAGAAAAAAGAAAGTAAAATATTCAAAAAGAAAAAAATGTGGAAAATACCTGATAAATGCACACTTGCAAGGGTATACAACAGTTTGCATGCTGCTTTCAAATGCTTGAAATGTATTCTTGGCTCGAAATGATTAGAATACTATTTTCTAGTATCATAGTATTACCTTTGGAAGGTGCATTATCAAACGGTTCGATGGGTGGCCGGATTCCGGAGGGTTAATTGTTGGCTAAAAAGTTGAATCCAATTTTATGTTGTCCTAGTAAATAAGTTAAGATTATAATACACTCACCTTAGGGGAATGCATTGACGTTTGTGCTTGGTCATAACCAAAAAAAGCATCAGTGACCTTGAACCAAGGGTGAATTAGAAAACTCCCACCGATTGACCCTGGAAGGTTGAGTTCAAAGTTAATCTGATGACTTTGATTGGAAAGTTGGACCGGTAAGCAAAGGTGCTTTGGGCTAAAGGATCCATATGAGAGAAAGTGAATGCTATCACCTCCTTGAGTTGGCATCCAAGAGCAGGAGGAGTCTTGTCTTGGTGTTGGTCTCAAGTGGGAGGGATATTGGAGATCACGGTGTATCCATTTAGAGATGGTACATCGAGTGATCCCCGGGCATGGACTTGGTTCCTTTTTACCAAACAATTTGAAGAGTTCCTTGATTAAATCACATCCTCTTGCTTTATCTTGATCCCTTCATGGATCCTTTTTCCTTCCTCCTTTTTCCGTCGGCATCAGGCCTACTTAGACTAGGCCGATTTCCAAATGCATCCATGGGTCCCTATGACCCGGCCGAGACTCGACTCACTCCCATTCAATCCCATTTCTAGAGTAAAGAAAGAACCATAGCTCAATACATAGACCAACGGTTATCAGTCCTAACAAAAAAGGACCATCCCCCATTGTATCCAACAGGTAAACACCTGCTCCAGCCTTTTCCAAGCATGTAAGACAAGGTTCACACTTAAATTTTTTATGTTATGCTAGGGCTATCCCGTCAATCTTCTTGATAAAGTTTTTTTTAATCCTAGTATAAATTTAGATTAAGCTCCTTGAGTTATAATCCCTTAGTTCCTATTTTCTTTTAATTTTCTACTCAAACAAGACCTTAGGAAAACAACGAATCTCTTGGAATTTTAAGATTTTGTCTCGACGTAAATTTTGAGTTAACCCCGGTTTTGATGAATCCCATTTTGGTGCCTTTTCATCATTTGCCATCCATGGGGCATCTCCATGGAAGCGATGGGAGTTTTATGTTCAAGCAACACGGTCACGACTTCCGTGAAGCTATGCCCTTACTTCCCCATTTGAATTTGTAAAACAAACTTGAAAGTAGACAAAGTTGAAATGAACAATGCATATGCTTTCTATAATGAGTTTTTCTTTGGTGTGTCTATGTGTGGTACACACAAAACTTTGGAAAGCACCAACTTGCAATCTTGAGACAAGTAATAAGAGACTTCCTTTGAGTGCTTATGCAAGAGTGAACCCTTCTATGCATGGTAGTGTAAAAATTGCGAAGTTCCTAAGAGTGGACATACTAGTGTATTGTAAAATACGCATATAATAGTGTATGAATGATTAATAAATTCTTCTTTAAGAAGCAATTGAGGCATACCTTTGCTATCGTGGAGAGGATTAATTATGTAGCTAGAATAGGCCTATGGTTTTGGGACTTTCCAATTGATAAGAGAGAAAGGGAGGGAATGACTTTAAGGGGAATCCTCTTTTTCAAATAGCTTCCATTGATTATGATAATTAACCTTCAAAACTTCAACTTCTCCTTGATAAAATTAAGTATTAACCTAATTTGCATTACTAAACAAAACCTTTTACATATACAACCAAACAAAGAAGCTACGTCTTCCCCCTAAGCAAAAGGATTTCTTATGAAAGTGGAAGAGCGTCAGCGTAAATTTAAGTAAGCATGAAAGTAAATCTCTTTCAAGAATTACAATTAACAAGATAATATTACCTTAGTGTGTATACGGTAGGGTCTTCTCCTTGCTTTGGAAGAGCAGCGACGAAGTGTATTGATGTAGCCGGCTCTTTCCCGCTTCACTTTGCTTAAAGACCACCGATTTGGAAATTGGAACGAGAGGTTAGAAGAAAGATTCAAGCTGTGGAAATCTTGAAGTTAGAAGAGAGAAGGTGAGGGTGTAATGGTGATTTTGATTATGGTTATGGACATGGCTTCTTTTGTGGAGAGAGAGGTGTGTGTGAAAGAAGATTAACTTTGGCTTTCATAGTTGAGGTTTTGAAGGTTAAATTAGCATAATCAAAGGAAGTTATTTGAAAAAAGAGGATTCCCATAAAATCATTCCCTCTCTCACCCTCTTATCAATTGGAAAGTCCTGAAACCATAAGCCTCTTCTAGCTATATAATTAATCTTCTCCACGGTGGCAAAGGTATGTCGGAATCCCTTCTTAGAGAAGAATTTGTTAATCATCCATACACTATTACATGAGCATTTTTCACAACAGTAGCATGTCTAGTGTTAGGAATTTTGTAATTTTTTTACACTACCATGCATACAAGGGTTTCACTCTTGCATAAGCACTCAAGCAAAGTTTCTGATTATTTGTTCCAAGATTGCAAATTGGTGCATTCCTAAGTTTTGTGTTTACCATGCATAGATCGCACGAAAGCAAAAACTCATTAAAGAAATCATATGCATTGTTCCTTTGAAGTTTGTCTACTTTCAAGTTCGTTTTGCAAATTCAAAGGGGGGAGTAAGGAGATAGCTTCACGGATGTCATGACTGTGTTTCTTGAACATAAAACTCCCATCACTTCCATAGAGATGCCCCATGGATGAAAAGTAACCAAAATGGGATTCATCAAAGTCAGGGTTAACTTGAAACTTATGTCGAGACAAAACCTTAAACTTCCAAGAGATTCGTTGTTTTCTTAAGGTCTTGTTTGAGTAGAAATTAAAAGGAAATAAGAATTAAGGGATTATAACTCAAGGAGATTAATCTAAATTTAAACTAGGACTAAAAACTTTATCGAGAAGATTTTGAAGTGGATAGCCCTAGCATAGCATAGAAAATTTAATTGTGAACCTTGTCTTAAATGCTTGGAAAGGCCAACGCAGGTGTTTACCTGTGGAATACAACGGGGTATGGTCCTTTTCGGCTAGGACTAATAACTGTTGGTCTATGTTTTGAGTTTCAATTCATTTATTGACCTAGAAATGGGATTGAATGGGAGTGTGTCCCGGTGAGGTGATAGGGATCCGCGGTTCCGTCTAGAAATCGGCCTGATACGGGTAGGACTGATGTCAACGAGAAAATGAGGAAGGAAAAGGGAGAAACCTAAAGTAGATTATCTTGAAGCCTTTCCCACATAAGATAATGAAAAATAAGAATTGGAATCTGTGTAAAGACATCGCCTCCACATGTGGCAGAGGAGACAGGATACCCGAGTCCTGGGATGAGGATAGGGATATGCCTGAAGGAGTATATATGATTGCTTAAAAGATAACTAGATAATTTTACTAATGAAAAATAAAAGGAAGTAAAAATATTCTATAAAGGAAAAAGGTGGGAACGACCTGATAAATGCACGTTTGCAAGGGTACGCAATAGTTTGGATGCTACCTTTAATGCTTGAAATGTATTCTTGGCTTCACATAATTGGAAGATTGTTTTCTAGTATCATAGTATTACCTTGAGAAGGTGCATTTATCAAACAGTTTGGTGGGTGGGCGGATTCCGGAGGGTTGATTTGTTGGCCAAAAAGTTGAATCCAATTTTATGTTGTCCTAGAAGTTAAGTCAAGAGCGGGGAAAAGGGATTCCGATCTACGGAGCGGGAGAAAAACTTAGGATCAAGGGATTTGTGTAGATAGAACTCCCATCAGCTGACCCTCGAAGGTTGAGTTCAAAGTTACTCTAATGACTTCGATTCGAAAGTTGGATCGATAAGCAAAGGTGCTTCGGGGCTAAGGGATCCATATGAGAGAAAGTGAATGGTATCACCCCCTTGAGTTGGCATTGAAGAGCAGGAGGAGTCATGTCTTGGTGTCGGTCTCAAGCGGGAGAGATGTCAGAGATCACGGTGTATCTATTTGGAGATGGTATAGCCGGTGGTACCCTAGCATGGCCCTCACAAGTGGTACCACGGGTCCCATTCACCCGTGGCTGGGACACACTCTCACTCAATCCCATTTCTAGGGGAGTGAATGAATCCAAGCTCAAAACATAGACCAGCGATTATCAGTCCATCCCCGTTGTATCCCACAGGTTAACACCTCTACCGGCCTCTTTCCAAACGCGAAGACAAGTTCACACTTAAATCTCTATGTTATGCTAGGGCTATCCACGTCAATTTTTTCGATAAATTTTTTAATCCTAGTTTAAATTTAGATTAAGATCCTTGAGTTATGATCCCTTAGTTCCTATTTTCTTTTAAGTTTCTACTCAAACAAGATCTTAAGAAATTATGAATCTCTTGGAAGTTTAAGGTTTTTTTTTTAACGTAAGTTTCGAGTTAACCCCGACTTTGATGAATCCCATTTTGGTCCCTTTTCATCATTTTCTATCCATGGGGCATCTCCATGGAAGCGATGGGAGTTTTATGTTCAAACAACACGGTCACGACTTCCATGAAGCTATCCCTTACGGAACCCTTCAAGTTTGTTTGAAAGTAGACAAACTTAAAATGAACAATGCATATGCTTTCTACAATGAGTTTTTCTTTGGTGTATCTATGCATGGTAAACACAAAACTTTGAAATGCACCAGCTTGCAATCTTGTGAAAATTAATAAAAAACTTCCTTTGAGTGCTTATGCAAGAGTCAAAACCTTCTATGTATGGTAGTGTAAAAATTGCAAAGTTCGTAAGAGTGGACATGTTAGTGTATCATAAAATACGCATGTAATAGTGTATGAATGATTAATAAATTCTTCTTTAAGAAGGGATTTAGGCCTACCTTTACTACCGTGGAGAGGATTAATTATGTAGATAGAATAGGTTTATGATTTTGAGACTTTCCAATTGATAAGAGGGAAAGGGAGGGAATGACTTTAAGAAGAATCCTTTTTTTCAAATAACTTCCATTGATTATGGTAATTTAACCTTCAAAACCTCAACTTATCCTTGAGAAAATTAAGTATCAACCTAATTTGCATTACTTAACAAAACCTTGCACATATACAACCAACAAAGAAGCTACATCTTATCCCTAAGCAAAAAGGATTGCTTATGAAAATGGAAGAGCTTATGCCTGAACTTAAGTAAGCATGAAAATAAATGTTTTTCAAGAATGAGAATTAACAAGATAACCTTACCTTAGTGTGTATATGGTAGGGTCTTCTCCTTGCTTTGGAAGAGCAATGAAGTGTGTTGACGTAGCCGGCTCTTTCCCGCTTTACTTTGCTTGAAGACCACCGATTTTCCAATTGGAAGAATGAGAGGTTAGTAGAAAGATTCAAGCTATGGAAAGCTTGAAGGTTAGGAGAGAGAAGGTGAGGGTGTAATTCTGATCTTGATTATGTTTATGGACATGGCTTCTCTTAGTGAGAGAGGTGTCTGGAGGGGTGTGTGTGAAAGAGGATTAATTTTGACTTGCACTTTCAAAAGTGTGAAGAGAAGTGTTTAATGAGTAGGGAAGGCCTCCTTTTAAGATTAATTTGATAAGACCCTTAACTTATCTTGATAAGTTAGTTTTGCATATCTTGATATCCTTTCTTCCTTTTCAAAGCTTCTTCAACAAGCTACTTAACACTAGTTCTGTAATTGGACACTTAAGTGTCCTGAGACACTAAAGTGTCCTATTTTTTTACCAGGTTTTGGCAATTTATTTGTCAAGCTAGAAAGAAGTTTTTTACACCTTGCTTCTACCATAGATTGGTCATGAGGGAAAGAAAACACTGGATTTTTCTCCATATCAAAATACAATATGTATGGAGAGAATTCTGGTAAGTTCTAAGACATAAATTTTAGTAAAATTTCAAGCTACTTAGCCAAAAAAATTATAAAATTATTATATCTTTTTGTAGAGATTGCCTTTTTTATGTTTATAAAAGCCAAGTGTTAGCACTTAGTGCTACGAAACAACGGAATGCATTTCAAAGATAAGTTTTCAAGTCATGTACAAGCTATAGACATAATTTCATACTTGAGCATGTGCTGAATAAGAGCATAATTTTGGTCTTCCAAAGGTCCCCTCATGAAATTGGTACTATTCTAGTGCAATTTGACAACTACAAATGACTTTATATGCTTAAACCAAGAAACTACGTATTTTTTGGGCTCCCTAACTCAATTAAATCTCGTTGCTTGAACTCTATCTTGAAAGTTTTATCGTGCAAAAACTCTTGAAAATCTTGAGTTCTCCATAATAACATTGAAACCAAAGTTTTAGACACTCCAATTGTGTATGTACCACGTACTTTGATACATTTAGTAGATCTACATGGAAAGTTTGATATTTATTGAGGTTTTGAATGCTTATGTCTCAAGAATGAAAATATGAAAGTTTTCTCTTATGCAGTTTTGAATATTTAAAATGATCCAACAATTGTTGCATACCAAAGCCCTTCTACTTGACACCTTGAGTGATCAATGGAAAGGGCAAGCAATGTATCACTTTCTAAAACTCACAAATACATCAGAAAGATATTTTTCTTTGTATATAACGGTATGCTTGAAATGACCATATCAAACACATGGAACTTTCCATTATTTTATATACTCCAAAGTCAATTTTTTTGCACATGAAACTTTCAATTATCTATAGCAAAAGTGTGGAAGAGTCACCTAAAATTTCCTACAAGGTCGCTTCATTTTTTCTTGAGCTTATAAAGGCGATTTCTTCAAAGCGTCAATCGGAGTTTACGAGGGTCAACTTGATGAGTATAGTTCTTGATCATGATAGATTCTAAAATGCAAGGTTATATTTTTAAAAGACCCTTTAGCTAACATATTTAAGCATATCAAGAGGGTTTTCTTAAATAAATTGTCTAATGCAAGTAGCATTTAATTTAAATTTGTAAAAAAAGGACACTTAAAGTGTCCTGTTTTTGTACCAAACTAGTGTTAAGCAACAAGCTACTTTTCTAACAAGGGGATTATGCAACAAACTACTTTTCCAACAAGTTACTTTTTCACCTTACCCTTATTCTTTGTTTATTTCCTTATGTAAATTTTTCTTGAGATAAAACTAATTTTCCATGCATTGGTTATATCCACGTTCCCATGGTGTAAACCGAAAGTGTCATGTGAGTAACTAGGGTGTTTAGCTATAGCCCAAATTTACTCAATTATTTTTGAAAAGTCGACGGAGTAGATATGTCGTCAAGAGTAAGGGTTAAGAGGAGGACCCTACAAACTCCTCAACAAAAAGAAAGAGCTGTCCTCAGCTCGAAACAAATAAGGAAGGTGATAAATCTTCATCCGCACGTTACACTTTCAACTTCTGGGTAATGCTTATTTAGTTTGCTAGCTAACTTGTCTATATAAGGTGAAATATTTTTTCATTTCTTACAGTATTATTCCTTTGTCTTTCACTTTTCTTTCCATCCCTTGTCAAAATTTCTTAGGTTTGTCTCTTATCTCATTACCTTACTTTATGGATCGGTGGAAAGAGCTAGTTTTATATGTGGCCATTCCTTATTTGCAGCAAACAAGTAAATCCGCGAGGAGATATTTTGTGAAGCAATATGGGAGCCTGCTATTTACTCACTTGGGAACTCCAGTAGCTCAAACCAAATGGCAGACGTTTCAAATTATAACAAGGGTGACACTTTGGGATTGGGATCACTTTTGTAATAATGTCTGTTTGGCTATGGTTATGGAAGCTATGGGTTTGGGTCCTCGATATTACTACGGGATGAGGTCAATGCATCGAGGTTTTTTAGAATGAGTCTTTTTCATTGCTCAATTCCTTCCTCATCAAAAGATATATCTTCACCCTCACTTTGGTTTACCACTTAGAAGGACCTTTAACTTCTCACCTCATACTAGAGAGATCAGTGCAGCAATTTCACAGTGAATTCTTCCTATTGATGAGAGGCCTAATATGTGCCCTGCTTGTGATAGCTGCTTTTGTGATCATGTAATGGATGGGCTTATTGACCTCTAGAAAATTTATCTTCGTTGTATCCCTTAACATGTTCATCATGTTCTAAGATCTTGGTGCCTGTCTTAAGTCCTTCTTTCTCTAATTTTTCTTGATGGATATAATGAAATTGGTTCTGAGTTCTTATATCTTGTATTTGATAAAAGTCCTTGAGAGAATTTCAAACATAACTAAATCTATTTTTTGATTTTGTAATTCCATACAGAGATCCGAGTCACAAGATGTAAAGGATAATGCTAATCTTGTTATTATTTAGAAAAAGGTCAGGTTACAAAGGCTCAATAAGATAGAACTTGGATTTGTAGTTACATGGGCTAACATGGTTTAGTTTGAGTCCCAAAAAAAAGAGGAGAATACTAATTAAAAAAGATGAGGAAACTGAGAAGTAAGGAATTCCCAATATTCCCAAGAGGGATCTTCAATGGGATAGCCCTTCCACTGGTTTTCTATCCTTCTTAGAATCTCAAAGGGTTCACAATATCTATATGCTAACTTCCTGTATTTTACCAGTTTGAGTGAACTTATCTTTGGTTTGACCCTAAGGAAAACTCTATCTCCTGTCTTAAAAATCCGAGGAGATCTATGTAAATCAGCATAACTCTTTTGCATGTCACTTGCTCTCTTAAGATTCTCCCTTATTATTTTGATTTGGCAATCCATTGCTTCAAGTGTATTCTTTGTGACAAAAATTGACTCAAAATTTCTAGTAGTCTTAGGTAACCCTGCTACAAAATCCATATTGATGCATTCCCAATTCGTTGTAGGTATATCTAATGGTTGTAACTTCCCAAGAATCTTAACTCTTTCACCTTTTGGCATATCAGACACTTCTTAACATACTCCAAGGTATCCTTTTTCATCTTAGGCCAGTATAAATTTTGCTTAAGAGAAGAAAACATTTTGTGATAACCTGGGTGAGTAGGGTTGAAAGGAATAGCGTAATGGCAAGGGCCACTACTTGTTGGTTCAGAGCATCCATAGCTTGATTTTTCTTGCCTGGTCTTAATTTGATTTTTGTCTCCTATTGACATGGAGTACCTTTTGTGAGGAACACTAGTCTCAACAAGGCATGTGCCTGTATATATAATTTTCTTTTTGATCAATACATCTTTCAATTGGAAAAAAGTTTGTCCTAAACATCTTTCGACTGAAAGCTGGTACTTCGATCAAAAAATCGAGAAGAAAAAATGTTGCCGTTTTTAATGACATGTCATCGTATAATACGCTCGTATAATATGGGGTCAGTTTAAATACACCCGTATATGATGTATTATATGTTTCCCATATAATGTATAATGCAACTTACTAATGCAGCATTGTAAGCATTGACAAGGTTCATACTATCCTTAAGCTGTGTTCCTTGCATCCATCTAGCATCTTCAAAGGGATAATTTTGAAACTTAATAAGATACCATTGCATAATCTTACCACGTTGTAGTACCTTGTCTTCATGCCAAAGGATAGCTTCGGGTTGTAGCACCTCTTCTTGGTCTCTCATTTTTCTGGAGGGTCTTCAATAATTGGTTCACTTGGTGGCTCTTCTTTGTAGGGCTTAAATAGGCTCACATGAAAAGCATTGTGTATGAGCCAATGGTTGGGCAACTTGATTTGATAAGCCATCTCATTGATTGGCTTCAAGATTTGAAAAGGACCATAGCATATTTTTGTTAGTTTAGCATAATACTTTTGATGGCCTATAGGATATTTGCCTGTCATTTGCCTCAATCGAGCCTTGGGAAACTTAAGTAATACCCAATCATTTTCTTTGAATGTTAAGCCTCTTTTGTGCTTGCCAAGAAACATCTTTTTGCCTTTGTCAAGATATGGATATAGACTCCTTAATCTTTTGAAAAGATTCTTGTAGGTCACGGCTGGGTGAAAGCATGTTAACCTATCGCACTTTTTGTGCTAGTTAGCAGTTTCAAGTTAGCATATCTTTGAAAAGTTGGGCGTCTCGGTAAATTTTTTACAAATAATATCAAAATTTGTCGGAGGTTGTACATTTGGATTCCTGTTTCAAGTGCTTTATATTGATATATCATATGTCATAGATCTTGGAGATGTAGCTCAAGTTATTGTACTAGTTAGCATATGCCAAAATTGTGCTAGTTAGCATTGTCCGGGACATGAAAAAGAATGAAAGGTTAACATGCTTTCACCCGGCTATACTCATTGCGGTAGCGAAGATCTTCCCATATACTTTAAGTAGCAAGGGACTTTTAGGTCTTCCCTCAATTATTTCAAAAGGCGATTTTCTCATAGAAGTATAGATTATATTATCGTACGCATACTCTACAAGAGATAAGTATTTCTCCCATTGTGAGCGTTGATCTACTTCGAGTATCGTAAGATTGGCTATCTCACTTTGGCCATCCATTTGTGGGTGATAGGCCGAAGAGAAATTCAATCTTTTATCTAGATTTTCAAAGAGACCTTTCCAAAGATTACTGGTCATTCTAGGATCTCTATCTGACACAATGGATGTTGGAAATCTATGGAGTTTGAAAATCTGAAATATGAAGAGAGTTTCTACTTGTGGTGTGCCTGAATAGTCTTCTTGATAGGAATAAAGTGTGCTTACTTCTTAAACCTGTCAACTATTGTCTATATTCTTGTATTTCCATGGATAGACTTGGGTAATCCAAAGATAAAATCCATGGATATACTCTCCCATGGTGAATTAGGGATTGGTAATGGTTGGAGTAATCCAGGTTGCTTCCCTGTATCATACTTAGTCTTTTGGCATACAAAACATTTTGAAACATACTCTTGTATGTCCATTTTCGTGGTAGGACAATAGAAGTACGTCTCTACTCCTTCAAGAGTAGGTTGAATTCCTCTATGTCCCGCATATGGAGGAGCATGAGATTCATAATCATCTCATGAAGGGAGTTGGTAACACATAGCCTATTGCCATGGAGAAGATAACCATACTGCAAGGTGAATGGTTCCTCTTTCTTTCCCAAATTCGGGGCTAACATTATGTCTTTAAAGTCAGGGTTAGTAGCATACTCATCTATCATAGAAGATAGATCATTGTGAGTTGCTATAGACACCACGTTAACTTTTGGTCATTGTGAAAGTGCATTGGCCACTTGATTGTTCTTACGAGCAATGTGAGCAATATGAAAATAAACTTGCAAAAAAAAAAATTTCCACCTCATTTGTTTGTCGGAAAGCTTGGTTTGTGTCATGAAGTACTTGAGACTTTGATGGTCTATTTGTAAAATAAACAGAGTGCCCAAGAGATAGTGCTTCCATTTGTTTAGGGCATGTAGAAAAGCTAAAAGCTCTTTCTCATAAATGACTAAGACTCGTTCATCCATATTGAGCCTTCGGCTCTCATATGCTATGGCATGCCCTTCTTGAAGAAAGACTGCTCCAAGGCAATCACCACAAGCATCACATTGGACCTCAAATGGCTTTGAGAGATCCGGAAGCATGAGGACTGGTTGGGAGGTAAGCTTCTCTTTGAACTTGTCAAAAGCATTTTGCTCCTTAGCAGTCCATGAATACTTGATTTTCTTCTTTGTTAAGTTATGTAATGGTCCTACTATATGAGAAAATTTCTCTATGAAGCGTCTATAGTATGCACACATACCAATAAATCTTCTTAGCTCATGTATATTCCTTGGATTAGGCCATGGTCTAACTTTGATGGATCCATACGGATACCATCTTGAGAGATAATATGACCTAAGTATTGAATCTCTTGAAGGGAAATTTTTTTTTCTTTTGGTTGAGAAAAAGCTTGTTCTCCCTCAATTCTTGAAAAATCACTTGGAGATGTTGCTTGTGTTCCTCCCAAGGACTTGGAGTAGATGATGATATCATCAAAGAACACTCCAGTGAATTTGTGGTAGGGTCTAAATATTTTCTTCATTAGACAATTGAACGTGGCTGGTGCATTAGTCAAGCAAAAAGGCATGACTAGATATTCATAAAGACCAAACGTTGTACAAAACGCTGTCTTTAGGACATCTTCATCCACTATCCTTGTAACGTCAATCCTATTGAAGTAGGTAGAGCCTTGTAGCTTGTCAAAGAGATCTTCTACCCAAGGTGAATGATTTTTTTTTTGATAGTGATATGGTTTAGTGCTCGATAGTCCACACGCATACGATATATACCATCTTTCTTTTGCACTAAAAGGACTGGAGAACAAAAGGGAGAGGAGCTAGGCCTCACCATCCCTTTGTCTACCAATTCTTGCACTTGCCTAATGATCTCCTCTTGTTGAGCTTGGGAAAATCCATAAGGAGTCTTGTTAGGCGGTGAGCTTCCTGGTAGGAGCTCAATTTGATGGTCATCATCTCCTTGTTTTGGAGGTAAGTCCATAGGGATATCATCAATCACATCTTGGAATCCTTTTAGAGAATTAGACAAGTATAACTCTTCTTGATTCCTACCATTTACATTTGATAAAACATTAGGATCTTTTAGGGACTCTTTGACAAAAATCATACGGTACACAAAAATTGAGCTCTTCATTGAATTATCAAAAGGAGGAGGATTTACAAGTGGTATAGTGTGACCAGACTCACTAGAATATATATACATATTCTTTTCCCTGTATAGGTGAAGTAGATTCTTTTACAAAAATCATACGATACACAAAAATTGAGCTCTTCATTGAATTATCAAAAGAAGGAGGATTTACAAGTGGTATAGTGCGACCAGACTCACTAGCATATATATACATATTCTTTTTCCTGTAGGTGAAGTAGATTCTCCTTTCAGGGAACTTCATGTTGAAATCCATGCGGTTGAACCATGGTGCCCCTAGGATAGCATCCTCATGTTGGAGAGGAGAGACGAAAAAGTATTCTTTGTCGACATAGCTTTGGACATGAAGCCTCGTCTTCCCAATCAAGGGAGTAACGGAGGCTTGCTGGCCCTTGAAAGCGGTGTTGGAAGTTACAGTATATCCCATCTCAAAAGCTTGAATGTCCAACTTGGTGGCCAACTTTGTTGATATGAAGTTGTGAGTAGAGCCAGGGTCAAACAAGATGAAGACATCATGCTCCCTTACCTTTCCCCAAGCAAGGTGATCCTTTGCAATGAGAATCCTCTTTTGGAGCTTCGATGGTGGAACCTCTAGGAGTCTTATTGTGGGCATTCATATTGGGGTAAGAACTATAGCTATGTCCTTGCTCCCCACACTTAAATTTAGGGTCCTTGAAAAAATCTTCAAGCTCTTCAAGAGAGAGTTTTTTTTTACCTTTGTAAACTCCCTTCTCCTTGGACCGATTGTTCTTATTGTTGGAATTGCCTTGGGAGGAATTTTGGGCATTGGTTTTCCCCTTTGCATCACACTTGTCTTTGTTTTCCATGGACTTGACATTCCGTCTAGCCCCTTGTTGGAAATTGATGCACGAAGCAACCATGGTGTGGTGGATCACTTTGGTGATAGAACCAACAGGCTGCTGTTAAGAGTTGATGTACTCGGCCATCTCTTCAAGTAATCCCACACAAAATTGTTGCTTTCTCTTGGTGAAGTATATCTTTTGAAAGATAGTAGCCTTGAGATGTAAATCTTAAAACTTGTCCACATATTTGTGAATAGACTCATGGGAGAGAAGCTTCAAACTTCACCATTTGGTAAGCACTTTGTCCTTTGTATCGCTTGCAAGGAATTGCTTCATGATGGAAACTCGTAGATTTTTCCATGTCTTTGGGGCTTCGCCATTGCCACGAAGGCTAGCCCACCATTGACGAGCTGATTTTTGGAAGTGCATAGCTACATGGCATAGATTGGAGGACTCTGTGAAGCCCTCATCTCCAAAGGCCACATCAAATTTTTGGATGAAGGACAATACTTAGTTAATGTCACCAAAGGTGCCATCATAGGTGAGAAAATTTTTCCTCCCTCTTTGAACTTCTTGATCTTTTGTGACCTTTTCCATGCAGGGTAAGATTTGTGATGTTCTCCCCTCTTGTATTCTCTAGGAGAATAGCCATAACTTTCGTCAGAAGAGGAGGAAGGTGAAGAAGAAGGAGAAGAGGGTGACCTCTTTCTTGCCCTTTTCTTCCTTTGTTTCCTCTCTTCCCTTTTTGGAGTAATGAGAAGAAGGACTTTGGGTTGACAATTTCCTCTTGGGAGGAGTTGGCAATTGTCTAGACTGCCATCTTTGTGGAGCCACATCTTCAGAGGAACTTAGGGATTCATCATTTTCCTGTTCTTTGGATTCCTCCTCTTGTATGGGAGAGAGTCTTATTTTGGGGGTCTCATCAAGAGGCCTCCTAAGCTCTCTCTCCTCTTGTAGAGGAAAGGCAATCCCATAAGCACAAAGTTGTTGAGTAACTTTGGTTTAAAAAGTAGGGTTGCCCATAGCTTGTTGCAACCTAGTAACAAGATAATTAACAAACATGGGGGTATCATCATTAGCACCTTCATGTGCAAAATCAAATTTATCAATGTTCATTATCCTCTCTTGGTTATTGTCAGTCATGCTAATTATAGAATACTTTGTGTGTTTACTTAGTGTATTCTTTGGCAATTCAAAACCTTAGTTGCTACTCCTCTTAGTGTTTGAAAATCAGCAGTTAAGCATCTACACCCACATCTCAAATTGGTTAATTATAGAGAGTATTGGAGTGGGTCTAATATTGCAGAATTGCGAAGGGATAGCTCCTTTCAAACTTCTTATAACTCAATAATGGTAAAGCCATAGACAAGTCTAAAAAGACCCCATTATTAAGACCAAATCTCCCGAGGTGTACACCATATCCCACACAGTGGGCTCAACAAAATCTACAATAGATCCCAGTCCCACTTACCCTGATATAATTAACAAAATAAACCATTAATAGGCTACTTAAGGACCTCTCTTCTTAAGCAAGAAATGAGAAACCAAATTCTCTGATATCAATGTAATGGAAATGGCCTATGAACTTTGAGAATAGTGGAATTAGGATAATTAAAAAAAGCATTTTTGTGAGAATACTTTGAGAACATAGAGGGTGAACTTAATTGACAGTAGCAACATAAACATAGTACTTAATTAACTTGGCATGAACAATACTTTTGCAAGACAAAGAGTCTAGAGAACTTGACAAGGACCGGATTTATGTGGAGCCGGTTCCCCCTCCATGGTTCCCCCTCCAACAGGCATTTGTATTATAGATTCTCCCATCAAGAGAGACTTGGTACAATACAATCTTTGTGTTCCTTGTGACCTAGGTGATGCAATGAAGATGGAAAGCATCATGCATCACAAGCATAACATAGAATTTGTAAAAAGAATTAACTATCCCAAGCCTCAGTCCCAAGGCCTCAAACATCTTCAAAGGTGGAGAGAGCTAGCGGGGAATGAGAATAGGAAAGAGGAAGAAGAAACATTCATAGGAGAAAGAAATAGTTTCTCACTTATCTCATCACTCTTCTTGCTAGCATACATAATAGCATAGTAATGAAGATGGAGAAGATGGCAAGATTAAGCATTGAAGCATGGCTCTTGGTTGTATTTGCATTCCATAGCCAAGAGTGTTGGTGTAGAATCTCAGCTTCTCTAATCAGCTTGGAGAAGGAGATGGAGCTCTTGCACTTTGCACTTCACACAATGAGAGTGTGTGTGGGAGAGTATAACCCCCAGGAAACCCCCCTTCTTGGTTTGGTCGACTTCCTCTTCTAGATCAACTTGGAAGATCATTGGACCCCTGCAAGCCTAGCCAATCACATGTAGAATGCATATCAAGCAACAAGGGTAGTCTTGTGACAAGTGTCCCTCTTTCCCCTTTGAGAGAGAGGACTGGATAAATGCAAAAATAAATAATTAAATCAACTAAATTATCATTGGACCTCTCTAGGGGTCAACCAATAGGCTTTGGACACTCCTTTAGGGTAACCTAGCTAGGGGCTTGACATGTGTCCTACTTGCCTCTTGAGAAAGGGGAGAGAGAGAGGTCAAGCAACCACCCCCCTTACCTGCATGTGTCTCCCCAAGCTCGGCTCTTAAGCTCCTCAAGCTTGGGCTGGGTTCCCACCTCAAGCACAACCCTAGCATCTCAAGCATGACAAGCACCTCAAGCATCTCAGACATTAGGAATGACAAGCACCTCAAGCTTGGGCCAGGTTTCCACCTCCAGCATAGCCCGAGCTTACCTAAGGTCAAAGGACATTTTAACACTAACCTTTGGAGGTCTTTATTGAATCTAAACCTAAGGTCTTTCAAGCTCCATTAGCTAGCCTTGCTCTTTGGTAGCTCATCTCTCATTTGGACCCCTTTACCTTTCGCCCCCTGTTGAGATAGACCCATAAGCACACGTCTATATTCTAACCCTTGTCTCCATCTATTCTCCCACATTAAATGATTAGTTTAATATGACAAAATCATTTGGATTGGTTACTTATTAGATTTTATGACACTTCGTGAGAAAGTCATGTACGAATCTCATGCTCCTCCCTATGCACGACATAGAGGCATTCAACCTACTCTCTGAAGAGTAGAAACATACTTCTATTGGCCTACCATGAAAGTGGACATATGTAAGGTCTCTGACCCGATCACAAGAGCACCCTTGTACCACGAAATGAATACAATGGAATAAGTTACTATTTTTAACAGTTTTCCATATTCCGTCAGTGCCATGATGTTTAGAATGTTATAAAGCTTCAAAATGTGAATTAAAATAATTTTTGTGAAAAATTTCTAAAAATAGTAATTTTTTGGTCACCCGACCCGTCCAGTTTTGATCATCTCGAAAAATTGCACCCGTACCCCAAATTTGAAAAAAATGCATTTTCGGACCCGGGGGGCTGCTAAAGATGGCAGGTACTCGGGCCAGTACATCTTAGTTAGAGCTTAGTATAGCAATTTACGGCATCAAAATCCGACTCGTATGGCCCGTTTTAGCCTAGAACCAAATTTCCTAAAAATTGTCCGGGGAGGCACCGGGGGCCCGGGACTGTGTGGGAACAAGTCCCAGGCCACTCCAGATCAGCTTTAGCAGCTAGGGGGCGCCCTCTTGCTTTGTGGGAGTCTTGGGAAAGCTGCCAAGCCTGCAACTCAGTCTCAGAACCAGTTAACCAAGCCAACCTGACACTTGGTGGGCAGAGAACTGGACTTGCCATGCTTAACTAGAGAAGCTCCCAGATGCATTTAGCAACCCAGATCGATTTTCAGCCTGTAGGAACCTATTTAAAGACCTGCATACACACACACACACACACACACACACACTTATGATCACACACACACACAGTGCATACACACACACCCACATATGTACATTGGGGAGGTGCTGCCGAATCACACACCTATTGAAGAAGAAGCTAGGAGGGAGGTGCTGCCGAATTTTCATCTCAAGAAGCTCGATTAGATCAGAAAATTGAGAAGATTACCAGCTCTTAATCACGATAACGACAGTTTAATTAATGCCATCTGTAAATCTTTTTCTCTACCATCTAAATTCCTTGTCTATTATGCTTATTCCTAGTCGAAAATCTCTATGACTACTCTCTAAATTCTCCTTATTCGTACTCTATTATGTAATCATCATTCCATAGCTGAATTATCAGCCATTCTTCACTCTCGATTAATGATTAGAGCATAATTATCAGAATCTTCCCTCTCTAGATAGCATAGTAATTAATCGGTAAGCTAGTATTTGTGCAGATTGAAGAGAATCACTATTGTAATCACTCATTAACATTGTAGCTTAATTGAATTCATTTCTCTTATGCATTAAGACGTAATTAAGGAGAAATTAATCCGTCAATAAGTCTCTAAGAATTGGTTTTTCCTCACACATATGCATAGGAAAAATCTGCATCATCTAATTGCTAGGAAATAGTTTAATCATACTTAATCCAATTCTCTGGTAATTCCAATAGTGAAATCCTAATTATTCTTGATCATGTAAGCCGAATAGTTATCTTAGGGCCGGTTCCCATAGGATTATGTGACATCCTTAATGATTTCTTTATGAAAGAAATCTAGACTCTCATATAGGAGGGATTAATTGATGCCACTAATCTACCCATTGGACTGTTATGATGCTTGTGAACCTTAGCTCTTTCTCCAAGCTAATCATTTAAAGTAGTGAGAAATGGCCCCGGTTAAGAGGACGCGCCTCGGTGGTGCCCATGATCGCGAGGCGGGAACAAGCAATGTCAACGAAAAAGGAAAGGCTCCCATGGACGAGCAAATACCGACCATCTCGCGGGCTATTGACGAAGAAATGGAAGAGGTAGGTCCCAATTTCTATTCAAGTTGTTTAATTAACATTGCATACGATTAGTTAGGAATGAACATATCCCCGAACATGTTGGAGAAATCCGACAGAAACCTCAGCATTGAATGCATAGTACATTTAAGTATAAAGTAGGAAAGAAATGATTGATGGGTATGCTGTTTGCAAGAGGAAAGAATGTTTGCTAGGGAAAATTTAGCTCGACATGTTCATTTTATTTCCAATGTTGAATCAGTCCTGACCCCCCTACTGATCACAGGGGGCAGAGTTCCTCGTTAGGGCTCTTGAATCCACGACTTTCTTTTTATGCGGTGGATACCCACGACTTGCTTTCTATGCGGTGGGAACCCACATCTTGCTTTCTATGCGGTGGGAGTGTCCATGACGTGCTTTGTATGCGGTGGACATACCTAGTTGTATGGCAGCTAGGCGACAACGGGA
This sequence comes from Adiantum capillus-veneris, assembly GCF_014529385.1. Lineage (NCBI taxonomy): Eukaryota > Viridiplantae > Streptophyta > Polypodiopsida > Polypodiales > Pteridaceae > Adiantum > Adiantum capillus-veneris. The sequence continues at coordinate 155,941,932 of NC_140947.1, read as the reverse complement.
GGAGTGAACTCTCGCTGGAGGGGGGATGTTGTACCTCCAGAACATTGGAACTTTTATGAATAAGTTTGAGTAGAATTTTTACTAGAATTCTGTCTTGGTGTTGTTTGCAATACTGGTTGAAGGGCTGTTTTAACGAACCATGTGATTCGGAATTAAACAAAGAATATCTATGTTGAACAACCTTTGTGGTAGTAATTAGGTCACACGAAGAAGTGTGAGTGTGGGGGTGGAAAGTGGGGGCTTGGCTCGGGTTGCCAATGCCTACGAGATGGGTGGTCCCGATTGGTCGGGAACTCTCTGTCCCCATAGTGCTTACTCGATATTGGTATTACTCATTGCCCCTAGAGCGGCGAATCCTCGAGAGTACGTGCCTCTGAAACATGGGGAAAAAGACACTTGGGGTTTCTCTCCTCTTGGAAGGTGGGTCTTAGGATCGCTAGATAGTTAAGTACGCTTCCCCTGCGAGGTGGAGCTAGATCTCGTTGCTAGTAGGCTCGAACTCGACTCACCTTGTGATGAGAGATCGTCCGCTAGTTGAACCCTGAACCATTTTGTTTGCTTCCGCTATAGATCTAGTGGCCACCAGGTTTACCATCAGATCCGTTGTTTGATACGATGGGGGTGGGGACCTCACACCTGGTATCAGAGCTAAGCCTAGGTTAGGCTGGGAAAATAAAGTCGTATTGTTTGAACATTTAAAAGGAACTGAAAATATATAGGTAGTTGATCCGAATTCCTTGCATTGGTGTTGCAGGAAGACCCCGTGCTCGAATATCGGAAGTTCCAAGTGTTTGAGCTTATTTATGAGCAAGCTCGAAGATCCCCTGTTTACCAGTTCAGGCGAGATATCATGGAGATACTGTTGAAGGCTTATACGCCACACTCCACTCGCATTGACAAAGGATGGGAACTTGATTGGACATTTCCAGGAGGGGTTTACTACATCAATGCTCGGAAGCTAGGGTGCCTGGCTACCGACTTGAAGAAGATACGTTGGGGAGAAGAGTTGAGAGTGATAGAGATATTCTACTTGGTGCCCACACAATTGGACCAGACTGTTTCGGGCAACTCCAACCAAACCATCAACGACTGGCTCTTGGAGAAGGTCACCAATGTGATTCCAGCAAACCGAGTCAAAACCTTTGGATTACTGAAAGCGGAACTCCGGCCCGATATCTTAGTTTATTATCCCCTCAAGAATGTGTATAAGAACTATTACACGAATGAAGTAGTGCATCATGTCAATACCATTTCCTAGGCGTATGTTATACGCAATCCATAAAGCCATGTAATAAGCGGTCATCAGTCATTCTAAACCTTGAGGAGTTTCGATTGTAATAAATTTCCATCAATAAAGTGCTTTTTGTCTTTGAATCTCTGTCTCTTGATAAAGTGGAATCTTGAATTTTATTAAAGTCTCGTGTCTATCTTGAAATTCAAGTAATGGTATCAAGAATTTCGTATAACCCATGTAGGTACCGCATGTTGCTCTGTACTCGGCAGCGCAAGAGAAGAAGCTTCTCCTCAAACAAGCCCAACCTCCGATCTTTAAGGGCTAGGGGGCAAATGTGGAGAGAGATGCGGAAGTATGGATGGAAGCCATGGACGATTACTTTGAAGCTGCGGGAACCCAACCCGTAAATCAGACCATGCTTGCGATGTTCCGCTTGACTGGCGATGCCAAGATATGGTGGAAGCAACATTGCAGAGACCTGGACATTAAAGGATCTTCCCAATCTTGGAAAGACATCAAAGCTGCGATAATGGGACGTTATTTACCACCTGCCTATAGGACCTTGAGAATGAATGAATTCTTTTCACTTCGGCAGTTGAATTCAACGGTCGAAGAATACTATGCAAAGTTTGTCACTCTTCGGAGATATGCTCCTAAGATGAACTTGGAACAACAGGTGGCAAGGTTCTGTCAAGGACTAATCGATCCCTTGAACACTCGGCTGGAGGCTCTCAGGCCGTCAACTCTACAGGATGCCTTGTTGAGGACTAAACCTCTAGCTCTCGAAGTACAAAAGGCTAATTAGAATAGGAGGAATCATTGGGCAAAGAGGGCAAGGAACACTGCTTGGGACAACAGACCAGCCAACCAAACCTATAACCAGCGCCCTATTGTGGCTACCACTACAACCATGGAATTCCCTGATGTTCGATGCTATGGTTGCGGCGAGCATGGACACTACAGATCCAATTGCCCCAGGAACATTCATGCAACCAACGCCAATGCCATACCCTTGAATACCCGTGGGCGTGGCCAAGCTAATGGAAGAGAAGGACACGGAAGAATGAACAGAGGGCGAGGGCGTGGAGCTACCGCCAGAGTGAATGCCGCAGTAGTTCAACCAACTGTGGGTAATGAAGCAGTGGAGAGAGCAACCCTACATGCTGCAATTGACAATCCCAATGGTTGCGAGCAAGACGCAGTCATTCATATGCCAGGATCTCTCAGAGGTGAACAAGTTAACTTCCTTATAGATTGTGGCAGTACTCTTTCATTTCTTTCACCCAAATGCATGAGAAAGCTTAAGCTAGATAAGTATCCGTCAAGCAAGCTAGTTGTCAAGTTAGCAAACGGCAAGGAGGTAGTATCTCACCACTCTGCAGGCAAAATTGACTTTGATTTAGGGGGACACCCAACTTCTGCCCAATTTTGAACCCTACCCTTAGGATTCTTTGATGGGATACTAGGGATGGACTGGTTAAAGCAAAATAAGGCCCATATCCATTGTGCACAAGGAAACTTTACATTTACAGATAACTTGGGTAATGAAGCCTTAATTCAGGGGGAAAATGGGAGACCTAGGGCTATTCTAGTTAAGGCCAGCAGACTCTTGAAGGGACTAAAAAAGGGTCAGCAAATATATGTAGTTAAACTCAATAAGGTGGACCAATCAGATACCTCACTTTGACCAGACTGGCTGAGGGAGTATGATGACGTATTCCCCGAAGACCTTACGAATCTTCCACCACACAGAGAGGTAGATCATGAGATTGAGACTATCCCTGGGTGTGAACCTATCTCAAAAAGACCTTATAAAATGTCACTTCAGGAGGCCATCGAACTCAAAGAACAACTTGGGAAACTCATTGAGCAAGGATTCATTCGACCCAGTACTTCTCCTTGGGGTGCTCCCGTTCTTTTCCAGAAGAAGAAGGATGGGACCTTAAGGCTATGCATAGACTACTGTGGACTGAATTAGGTAATTGTCAAGAACAAGTATCCAATTCCAAGGATCGACGAACTCTTGGACAGGCTCCACAGCGCCAAAATATTTACAAAGATTGATCTAAGGTCAGGATATTACCAAATCAGGATCAAGGAATCAGATATTCCGAAGACAGCTTTCAATACTAGGTATGGGCACTACGAATTCACAGTAATGTCTTTTGGTCTAACAAATGCTCCTGCAAGCTTCAACCGACTTATGCAAGATATTTTCAGACCTTACCTCGATGATTTTGTCTTGGTTTTCTTTGATGACATTCTGATCTATTCCAAAGACGAGGCAGATCATGAAGAACATGTTCGCAAAGTACTTGATCTTCTCCGAAAACACCAACTTTACGCTAAAGAGAGCAAGTGCACTTTTTGCTCACCAAAGGTCAACTATCTTGGATTTGTCATTTTGGCTGAAGGGATTTCAGTGGACCCAGACAAAGTCAAGGACATCGTTGATTGGCCTCAACCATCCACCGTCAGCGAAGTAAGGGGATTTCTTGGAATAACGGGATGGTACAGGATTTTTGTCAAGGATTATGCACGTATTGCTGCACCTTTGACGAAACTCCTGAAGAAAGGAATGAGGATCGATTGGAAGACCGAGCACGAGTCTAGTTTTGCTAAGCTAAAAGAATTCTTGGTCTCAATTCCTATTTTAAAGCTTCCAGACTTCAGTTAAGAATTTGAAGTAGCGACAGATGCTAGTAAGTCTGCTCTAGGCGAAGTTCTTACTCAAGAAGGAAGACCGGTGGCGTATACTTCGCGAAAGCTGAGGGATCATGAGAAGAATTATCCCACTCATGATCTGGAACTTTTAGCAGTTATTCATGCACTGAAGTTATGGAGACATTATCTTCTTGGACGCAAGTTTCAGCTGGTTACAGACCACAAGAGTTTAAAGTGGATTTTTACTCAACCCATTCTCAATATGCGACAACAACGATGAATAGAGCTATTACAGGAATATGACCTTGACATAAAGTATAGACCAGGGAAGGAAAACACAGTTGCAGATGGTCTTAGCCGAAAATCGTTTCTCGGAGCTATCTCTATTCCAAATAACCCTATCTGGGATAGAATCAAAGAAGCATCCTTCGAAGATCCAGAGTACCAACGTATGGCTTCATTAGTCCAGCAGAATAAGATGCCTGAAGCTAAAGATTACTCTCTTATGGGAGGATGTCTTTACTACAGACATAGACTCTGTGTACCCAGAGACCCAGCTTTAAAGAATACCATTCTATATGAAGCACACGATAGCCCTACATCCGGACACTTAGGCTATGCTAAAACTCTTCACGCCGTTAGAAGGAGTTATTTCTGGTCTGGAATGAAAGGAGACATACTTCGCTATGTGAGGCAATGTCTTTCTTGTCAACGAATAAAGGCCGAAAGGATCAAATTACCAGGGCAACTTCAACCTCTTGACATACCCCAGATGAAGTGGGAATGCATCAGTATGGATTTTGTTACAGGGTTACCTTCTACAGGAGGGTATGATTCTGTTTTCGTGGTTGTTGACAGGCTCACAAAAGTGGCTCATCTAATACCCATAAAGACAACCTTTATTGCTTCAGATATTAGTCGGGTATTCATCAAGGAGATTTTCAGGCTACATGGTCTACCCAAGCGTATTGTCAGTGATAGAGATGCCAAGTTTACATCAAAATTTTGGACTTCTCTTTTCCAATCTATTGGGTCACAATTAGCTTTCAGTACAGCATACCACAAACAGATGGACAAACAGATGGGCAAACTGAAAGAGTTAATCAAGTCATCGAGGACATTCTCAGAGCCTATTGTTCACAAGAGCCAAAGAAGTGGTTACAATATCTACCTTTGGTAGAATATGCTTATAACTCTTCCGAACACAGAAGCATTGGAATGTCACCTTTCAAAGCTCTTTATGGACAGGGCTGTTTAGCACCACTGAACTTTTCAGATCCAACCATCAGAGTAGAAGCCTCTAGAAAGATGTTAGAAGATATGGAAGCACAGACTAGAGCCATTCGCCAGGACATTCAGGCAGCTCAAGATAGGCAGAAGCACTATGCAGATAAGAACCGCTCAGATAGAACTTTCAAGGAAGGAGATAAGGTTTTTCTCCGAGTCCGACCTAAGAAAAGCAATTTATCTCTAGGCAGATATAAGAAGCTAAGCCCAAGGTATTGTGGACCATTTGAGATCGTTAAGGTGCCCTTAAAGGAGATTTAGACGAGCTATGGAAGCCGTCTCTAGAAGCAATGTCGGGATCATCCCGAAGGGTGCACAGAGACAAATTCGATGATTACATTAAGAATTTTGAGATTCTTGATGCCACGGCAGAGAATATCCCACATGTACCCTTTACAGAAGAGGAAGTGGAGCAAGTCCGACAGAAACTGCTAGAAGAGTAGGAGGGCCAAGATAGAGAAAGGAAGACCAAGATGGACAGAGATTTCAAGAAAAAGCCAACAACTCCACCAGCCAGTCCTGAGTCCAGTCCACCGCCCTCACCACCTCCTCGTAGCCCTCCACAAGAAGACAAAGAGGAGCAAGACAAACCAGAAGAACAAGAAGAGTCTAAGTAAGAACAAAGCCAGGAGCAAGAACCAAAGGAAGAGGCTAAGCCTAAAAGTGGGAAGCCAGAGCCAAATGAATCATACAACACATTTCTAGACCTGCTAGCTGCCGGATATACAAAAGAAGCGGTTGCCATAGTCGCATTCGACTTGGCAAGCACGGGGCCCAAAGAGCAAATGCAAAGCATACGGTTAGTAGAGCTAAAGGAGATGGCCACTGATATAGTGGACCTGCACCCGCCCACCAATGATTGGGACGTGGTGATGACAAAGCTAACCGTGCTAAGAGCACAGTCAATGGCCTCAGAAAGTGAAATGGCCACTCTCAAAGCCACTGAAGTGCAGATAAAGCTGGAAGTTGACACCTTACAAAAGCAAAGCCAAGGCAGATAGAGAGAGAAGCAGAGCTGCAAGCCAGTCTGGCAAAGGCATTACAAAGATTCCAGGGAATGGAAAGAGAAAATCAGGCAGCAGCTCAAAGACTGCAAGGAGCCGAAGAGGAGTATAGACAACTCAGCACGTCATTGATAGATGTAGAGAGGGAATGGGATAACCTAACGCTACAACTTGCTGAGGAGTCCAAGGAAGTTGAGGCCATGCAAAATTCCAAAGAAAATGCAGAAATAGACCAGGAGGCTAGCCAGGATGAGGTCCTTGAGCTCAAGGACCAACTTAAAGTTAAAGATCAAACCATCAAGTGTGGCTACGGGCATCTCCAGCCAGAGTCGGAGCTACTATCTCGACTCACACCACTACTGAAAGCCATATCTATGAATAACAGATGAAAGAGCTTCAGAAAGAGTTGACTTTAGAGAAAAAGCAAAGGTTGATGATGGCGGAAGGGTCCGTGGTTATCCAAACACACATGGAAGAAGAGCAGAAAGTAATGCAAGATGAGCTAGAAATTATAAAGAGAAAGCTCGAGGAGACGAAGAAGGTACACGCCGAGTTGAAAGACCTCCTCGTGAACATGGGAGAAGAAGCTGAAGCAGAGAAACAGGCACTCCTAAAGTAGATATAAGAGTTAAGAGGTCAGCAGGCAGGTACCCGACAGCCATGGAAGGCATAGACCTAAACAATGTGGCAGATCCTGTGGACACACCCATGCAAGAGGAAATCCTAGTAGGACCCTCTCAAGAGCCACAAGATATGACACAAGAAGAGGAAGAGAAGCTGCACAAGGCCATAGAGGCAGAAATCAGAGAAACGGCCAAGGAAGCCTTGGAATGGGAGTAGAGGTTTTTAAATCCATGACCATTCAGAGCTCGACGCCAGCAACCTCCGGCATGAATGGCTACAGCCCTCTATCCCATATCCTTTGCTAAAGTACGAAGCCGCCACCATCAACAAGAGGATTAGAGAAGAGCCGACAGTGCCACTCTACACAGCAGATATCTCCCAGCCTGAAGGGGCCAAGTTAATAGTCAACTCTCAGCCAAGGTGGAGAAAGGCGTGGCTGACAAAGTATCCATAGTACCTAATCCATTTGGTAGAGGCACCCAAAATCATCAGAGATAACCTAAGCTTCTGCCCTCTACCAAGGATACGGACGTGGAAGGCCCAGGAAATACTACAAAGAAGCCAACCCACTTGACTGAACTATCTTAAGCTGCCAAGCTTGAAGGCAGGCAAGAGAATAAGTGTTCAATACATGGTGAAAACCCTAAGAGGCGCCATCAAATTGTTCACTGGCTCGCCCGACCTTTCTTGCATAATGATGAGGAAGATCTGCAAAACCCTTTTGACAGTCTTCGAGACGTTCAAACCGGGCCAGGTGAAAGACAATATCTTCTTCTTTCAAGATACTTACAGATGTGCATATGATCTGTCTGGTCAGCCTTCCAAGGAGGTGATACATGCATTGTATCAAAGGATAATGTTTCTGCCATCCTATCACCTCCAGGCCTTTGAAGAAGCGTTCTACACCGGCTTCTTCACAATCAACATAGATATATTCGGCCCAACCCTGCTGGATTTACATGCAAGATACGAGTCGCTGCTCAAAATGAGCAAAACCATAAGATGAAGAAGCAACTCAACAGCCATGTCGGGGATGACATGAGCAAGGAGGGGGGGAGTGTTAGAAGCTGGACACACCCTACGAAAACTGACTACTCGACAGATTATCATTTTTTGTAATTATTCATTTATTGAGAAAACTCGACATTTCACCTTGTAAATTTGGGGCTTACAGAAGTTTCCACATCGTATCCCAGTTTTGATAGTAGTTAGATTGAGTAGATGGTTGATTTGGAACTTTAGGGTTTGAGAATTGTAAGGTATATATACCACTTTTTGACCTTAACAAAGGACCTTTTGTCATTTTTAAAAGTTTTGAAGTCTGTGAGTAAGCGTACTGTGTACGAGAGAGAGTGTGAGCTTCATCTTGATGCTACGTGTGCACCGGTGGTCGGAATCGAGTGCGGAGAAGTGCAGTGTGTCGCCCCCGATGAGAGCTACGTGCCGATACCTACATTGCGTGCGTACGGTCCGGTTTTGCAAGCTCCATCTAGGAGCTTCATCTGGTGATTCGGTGAGCATACGTTGTCCGATTTTGCATTGCAACATATCCACGCATTCACATTGAGTAGAGCTACACATTAGGCACTTTAGATTTTGGAAATGAAGACTTGAAAATTTCGGCTAGACATCCTACGTGATTTTGCACCGGGTGTTTTGGGTTGGGGTTTTGGTTCATAGATCTTAGGGAGAGTGACCTATTGGTGTTAGTAGGGTCTCCTTCAAGTTCTGTGGTGTTTCGAGATTGTTCGATGGGTGTTCAGCTCTAGAAAGCGTTGTAGAAAGTTTCCTCTTATGCACTCTTGAAGGTTGTGACTTAGACATTGGGTAGAGACCTCTGTAGGAATTAGTTAGGAGTCCGTCGAGGGTAGGTTGACACCTTATGCTTGCTTCCACGCGCCTGTAGGTCGAGCTTTGTCCTTAGCTGACAAATCTTGTTAGGTGAGTTCTCGCTGTGCTGACGTCCGTCGCGGCGTATCCGTCCAACATACTCCTTGTTAGGATCCAGGTAAACCTGAGCTCCATGGAGATTAGTGTTATAAAAAGAGAGTATATGCTTATAGCGCATTGTCGTTCCGGTTTCCGAGTGAGTCGAGTAAGAAGACATTTTAGATATAGAATCTGAAAAAGTGGCTGAGACTTCTTCAAGAATAGTGTGCAAGGAATTGCCTTGATTCACGCTTTCTTTGATGGATACTCTACTGGAGGTTTCTCCGAGTATGCCCTGATTTCCTAGTACACGACCAGATCTAAGGTTCATAAAGACTTGTGAAGCTATTGATAGAGTACTTACCTTTGGATTGAGTTGTTGTCAATTTCCACTTGATTCAATTGCAACTTTCTGTCAAGCTACCGATTCCTTGTCTGCAACCTGATTCCTGTATAAATTTGATAAAGTTAGCTATTCCTTCACAAAGACTGTCTAATTTTTGCTAACTATTATGATTGGTCTGTGTGTATCACTTCAAATCAAGCTATGGGAGTCAGCAAATGACTTTCAGATTCGACTTTGGCTAAAAATCAAAGGATTAATGTGCATCTTGGGAATTGAGTGAACATGTACCAATTTGAATGTGGCTGAACCCAAAATTTCCTGGTGGCTTTGTATTATGTTGGTCTAACACTGTACAAGTTCAAAAGTCAAAACTGGTGTTCCTGTGTAGCAGTAGTAAATAATCACAATTATTTACTTTTGTCATTTTTTTGCACTTTTAGGCTTGGTTTGGCAAGTATATAACCTGTTAAAGTCCCTGGACAAGTTTCAACAAGTTTGGACAAAATCTGTTCAAGTTTGCCAATTGTTTTGTGTCCGCTCTAATTTCAAGAATCTGGCTTAAGTCTCACTTTTGTGATCCAAATTTCACCAAAATTGATTTGTGGGGTCTACTTGATATGCTTGACCTTGTGGTATACTCAAATTTGCAAAATTTCCAAGTTTTGAAGCAAATGTAAATAATCACGATTATTTACTCTAGCTGTATTTTTCAAAAAATTTGTCCCAACTTTGACAGAGATCTGTTAAGCACTTCAACTTAAGGTCCCTAGCCAAATTTCATCAAGTTTGGCGAGTTTTGGTCAAATGGTCCATCAGTTTTCTGTTCGCAGACTAACTTTGCAAATTTGGTCACAATTTTCAATCCAATGATCCAAATCTTACCAAATTTCGTTTGTGGGCTTATTACAACATGATAAAGCTAGTGGTATGCCAACTTAATCAAAAAAGTTGAAAAATGGGACAGATATAAATAATTGTGATTATTTACTTCTGGTAACGTTTTACATCTTTTTGGTCAACTGAGCATGGACACATATTTGTCACATCAATATAAGCCTATGCATCAAATTTCAACAAGTTTGGACGAATTGTTTCCCAATTTACACTCAAGATTCAGAAAGTCAATACAAACTTTAGTTTTTACCTTGTTTTTTGCCAGTTTGGTGATCCAAATCTTTTGTGCCTTTACAAAAGTTGTTAGTACACATGCAATGAGTCAATGGTATGAACCTTGGTCAAATATGAGCTAAAAGTTAATAATCATGATTATTAACTTCAAGCTTGAAATGAACCAATTTTTACAAATTTCCAATGGATAGTCTTTTTATGAGCTATTTTTAGCCTATGAATCAAGTCAAAAGTTAATTTAGCCTAAAATGTCAAGAAAAGTTAAATAATTTGAGTTTGGCCAACTCTTGAAATTTTACCTCGAAGTGTCCTTGAGCTTACCCACTGATTTAGACAACTTTTAAGCTTACTCTCCAGTCGGATTGAGTGGTCTGAAGTCCTTTCGTGCTATTTCTAGCCGTAGAAGTGAAATTCTGCAACTTCCAATAACAACTCACAATGATTCTTTCAGAGATCAATGTTCTGAAATCCACCTCGGATCCTACTTACCCTACTCCTAGATTCTCATGCAATGGGGTTGTGGAAAGTTTCCACAAAAACTCGTTTTCTTATTTTTTATGATTTTTTGAGCATTGATCTCAAGACTTGTCTCGTCTCTCAATCATCCTCAAAATCCTAAACTATTTCTACAATTTTACAATCCTAGAGGCACCCAGCAAGTACTATTACTTCCAAGCTACCTCTACACAGCAAAAGACGACAATCTTAGGCTATGCGGTTTCTAAAAGAAATTTCTGAACTCTAGGCAATTCTAGATGAAGTTAAAGGATAACTTCACAAATTCCTCGTGTTTTTCCCTAGTTTAGGTCTCTTTGATCCCCGGCAGCGGCGCCAAATGTGGGACGCTTGTCTAACCTCATTATCCTATCTTATTGCAGTATTAGCGAGAATCACGATTAAATTGTCAATCCATGGGATGAAGGTGACTCGACTAGTGCATAGAGACTACAAGAGGGTGTCAATCTCTCAAAAAACAACTAAGAACTCGCATATAACTCATGCTACACTCAAGTGATAGAAATCACTAAAAGCCAATCGCTCATCGATAAACAAATCACATCCGTTGCAGCATCAAATGACATCCAAACGTAACAAAACTTCTAGGACATGTTTATAATACCTAAGCACACATGCTTATGGTCTCAAACCCCACTTTAGGTCAAGTGCCAAAATCGTGATTATTAACAGCAGTGGATTGTTGACCTAGTCGTTTTTGACATAGAATGCATCTAAATGCTTAGCAATGATTCCCCTATACACTGCCTATACTTAGTTTTTAATTTGAAGTGTAAATTTCTAGTTATGATAAAATTAGACCGCGGGTCGGCGATGCTAAAAGCTACGAATTATTGTGATGTGTTTACTTCAATGCGTAGAGCTCTTACCTGTGGTTGCCATGCAACAAACACGACCACAATTTGACAACCGGGGAGGGAGTAGGAAGCACGAGAAGGAGAGGAGTGAGTGCCGTTAGCTCACACTGTGTATTTCATTATCCAAAACTTAATAATAACTTACAAAAATTGGATTTTATACCTTATCCAAGGTTTTTGGTGGTCAAAACTAATAATCTGGGAGTTCTACCAAAGATGGGTAATGATAGGTTGATACAATCTAGAAGTTTTGTAGCGCTGGCTCATCAATTACATGGTTTATCCAAAAAAAATAGGAGTTACGATATTCCCGATTTATCAAAATAATAAGTGTTTTTACAATGAGAACTCCGAAAAATGGTATCTGTGTTAGCTTGCTGCTTACACAAGGGGAGTTTCATGAGCTTTCTTTAGAATTTGCATCCTTAAGCATGTAGGTATGCACAATTGATTCCTGAAGAATAAGAGTCCATCTTGAATAGAGTAGTCTTCAAAATATCTTTTCTAGACTTAAGCTTGGATTTCTTGGATCAACGGACCAAATTGCTCATCAGTTTAGAGAGTGTTTTGAACTTCCTCGGGTAGAGTTGAATGGACTAGCATAATGGCAAGTACCACTACTCGTCGGCTCAGAGTATTTGCGGCTTGATTTTCCTTGCCTGGTCTAAATTTGATCTTAAAAGTGAACTCTTGTAGGAATTCAACCCATCGCCTTTGTCGCATATTGAGATCTTGTTGGGTGAAAATCCACTTGAGACTTTTGTGGTCAGTAACAAGCTCAAACATCTAACCTAAAAGGTAGTGTCTCTACTTTTTGAGGACATGAACCACAGCTCGTAATTCGAGGTCATGGGTGGGATAATTTTTTCCATGAATCTTGACTTGTCGTGATTCATAAGCTATGGGAGGGACTTCTTGCTGTAGGATCCCACCTATATCTTGTATTACAAAAGTGATCCCAACCCCAAAGGGTCACCCTTGCTATACTTTGAAACGTCTATCATTTGGTTTGAGCTACTAAAGTTCCCAAGTGAGAAAATAGCAGACACCCATATCATTCTCTCCTCACGAAATCACTTGTATGTTGCAGATGAGGAATGGCCACAGATAAAACTAGCTCTTGCTACCCATCCATAAATGTAAGATAATGAGCAAAGAGACAAACCTAATAAATTTTGACAAGGGATAGAAAGAAAAGTGAAAGAAAAAGAAAATAATACTGTAGGAAATAAAAATATATTACACCTTATATAGACGATCCAGCTAGTGAAGGCTAAATTAGCAAAGTGTAACTTGCGGATGAAGATTTACCACCTTCCTCATTTGTTTCGAGCTGAGGACAGCTCTTTCTTTTTGTTGGGGAGTTGTAAGGTCCTCCTCTTAGCCCTTACTCTTGACGATATATCTAAGCCGTTGAATTTTTTAATACAGTTGAGTAAATTTGATCTATAGTCAAGCATCCTAGCTATCCACGAGACACTTTCGGTTTTCACCATGGGAAAGTAGATATAACCAATGCAAAGATACCCACGAGACACTTTTGGTTTTCACCATGGAAACGTGAATATAACCAATGCATGGGATATTAGTTTTATCTCAAAAGAAAAATTGCATAAGAAAACAAAGAAAGAATAAGGATAAGGTGAAAAAAGTAACTTGTTGGAAACGTAGCTTGCTGCATAAGCCACTTGTTGTGAAGTAGCTTGTTGCATAAGCCACTTGTTGAAGAAGCTTTGAGAAGGAAAAGGATATCAAGATATGAAAAAAGTAACTTATAGCCAAATTTGTGGTCTTCAAGCAAAGTGAAGCGGGAAAGAGCCGGCTACGCCAACACACTTCGTCGTTACTCTTTCAAAGCAAGGACAAGACCTTACCATATACACACACTAAGGTAAGGTTATCTTGTTATTTCTCTTTCTTGAAGAGATATTTACTCTCATGCTTACTTAGATTCATGCTTAAGTTCTCACATTTTTCATAAGCAATCCTTTTTTCTTTAGGAGGAAGACATAGCTTCTATGTTGGTTGTCTATGTGCAAAGGTTTTGTTTAGTAATACAAACTAAGTTAATACTTAATTTTCTCAAGAGAAAATTGATGTTTTGAAGATTAATTAGCATAATCAAAGGAAGTTAATAAAAAAGAGGATTCCCCATAAAGCCATTCCCTCTCCTTCCCTCTTATCAATTGGAAAATCCCAAAACCATAAGCCTCTTCTAGCTATCTAATTAATCCTCTCCACGGTAGCAAAGGTATGCTAAATCCCTTCTTCAAGAAGAATTTTTTAATCATTCATACACTATTATATGCGTTTTTTACACTACACTAGCATGCCCACTCTTAGGAACTTCGTAATTTTTTTAACACTACTATGCATATAAGGGTTCACTCTTGCATAAGCACTCAAAGAAAGTCTCTGATTATTTGTCTCAAGATTGCAAGTTGGTGCATTCCAAAGTTTTGTGTGTACTACGCATAGATACACCAAAGAAAAGTCATTATAGAAAGCATATGTATTGTTCATTTCAAGTTTGTCTACTTTCAAGTTTGTTTTGCAAATTCAAAGGGGGGAGCAAGGAGATAGCTCACGGATGGTGTGACCGTGTTGCTTGAGCATTAAACTCCCGTCGCTTCCATGGAGATGATCCATGGATATCAAATGATGCAAATGGACCAAAATGGGATTCGTCAAAGTTGGGGTTAACTTAAAACTTACGTCGAGACAAAACAAAACCTTAAGCTTCCAAGAGATTCCTTGTCTTCTTAAGGTCTTGTTTGAGTAGAAAATTAAAAGAAAATAGGAACTAAGGGATTATAACTCAAGGAGCTTAATCCAAATTTAAACTAGGATTAAAAGAAACTTTATCGAGAAGATTGACGTGGATAGCCCTAGCATAACATAGAAAATTTAAGTGTGAACCTTGTCTTAAATGCTTGGAAAAGGCCAACGTATGTGTTTACATGTGGAATACAATGGAAAATGGTCCTTTTCGGCTAGGACTAATAATTGTTGGTCTATGTTTTGAGCTCAGGTTCATTCACTCCCCTAGAAATGGGATTGAAATGGGAGTGTGTCTCGACTGGGTGAATGGGACCCGCGGATGCGTCTAGAAATCGGCCTAGTCCAGATAGGCCTGATGCAGACAAGAAAAAGGAAGGAAAAAAAAGATCCATGAAGGGATCAAGATAAGGGAGGAGGATGTGATTTAATTAAGGAACTCTTCAAATTGTTTGGTAAAAAGGAACCTTGGAAAGGCTAGGAACCTAAATGGGCTATTCTGCAATTGTCCTCATCGACCGGACCTTTGCTCCACTTCTCGGGATTATTGATTTAAAAGAAACCTAAAGTAGATTATCTTTGAGGCCTTTCCCACACAAGATAAAAAAAAATAAGAATTGGAATCGGTGTAAAGGTACCGCCTCCATACGTGGCAGAGGAGAGAGGATACCCGAGTCGTGGGACGAGGATAGGGATATGCTTGAAGGAGTATATGTGATTGCTTGAAAGATAACTAGACAATTTTACTAATATTAAAGCAAAAAATGACGTAAAAATATTCTGTAAGCAAAAAAGGTGGGAACGACCTGATAAATGTACATTTGCAAGGATATGCAGCAATTTGCATGCATCTTTTAATGCTTGAAATGTATTATTGGTTCGACATGATTGGAATACTGTTTTCTAGTATCATAGTATTACCTTGGAAAGGTACATTGATCAAACGGTTTGGTGGGTGGGAGGATTCCAGAGGGTTAACTTGTTTGGCCGGAAAGTTGAACCCAATGTTATGTTGTCCTAGAAGTTAAGTCAAGAGTGAAGAAAAGGGATTTTGATCTACGTAGCGGGAGAAAAACTTGGGATCGAGGGATTTGTGTAGAATATAATACACTCACCTTAGGGGAACACACTGATGGCTGTGCTCGGTCATAATCGAGAAAAAAGTGTTAGTAACCTTGAACCAAGGGTGAATCAAAAAACTCCCACCAGCTAACCTTGGAAGGTTGAGTTCAAAGTTAGTCTGATGACTTTGAATTGGAAAGTTGGACCAGTAAGCAAAGGTGATTCGGGGCTAAGGGATCCTTATGAGAGAAAGTGAATGTTATCACCCCCTTGAGTTGGCATCGAAGAGCAGGAGGACTCATGTCTTGGTGCCGATCTCAAGCGGGAGGGATGTGAGAGATCACGGTGTATCCATGTGGAGATGGTACAACCAGTAGTCCCCTGGCATGGCCCTCACATCTTGTGTGGGAAAGTCTTCAAAAATAATCTACTTTAGGTTTCTTTTAAATCAATCATCTCAAGAAGCAGAGCAAAGGTCCGGCTGATGTGACATTTAGATTCCTAGCCTTTCCAATGTTTCTTTTTTCCAAATAATTTGAAGAGTTCCTCAATTAAATCACATCCTCCTCCCTTATCATGATCCCTCCATGGATCCGTTTTTTCCTTTCTTCTTTTTCCATCGGCATCAGGCCTACCCGGACTAGGCCGATATCCAGATGCATCTGTCAGACCCATTCACTCGTCGACCAGGACACACTCCCATACAATCCCATTTCTAGGGTAGTAAATGAACCCAAGCTCAAACCATAGACCATAGACCAACGATTATCAGTCTTAGTAAAAAAGGACCATCCCCCATTGTATCCCACAGGTAAACACCTGTGCTGGCCTTTTTCCAAACATGAAGACAAGTTCACACTTAAATCTCTATGTTATGATAAGGCTATCCACATGAATATTCTTGGTAAAGTTTTTTAATCCTAGTTTAAATTTAGATTAAGCTCCTTGAGTTATAATCCCTCAATTCCTATTTTCTTTTAATCTTCTACTCAAACAAGACCTTAAAAAAACAAGGAATCTCTTAAAAGTTTAAAGTTTTGTCTCGATGTAGTAATGTAAAAATTGCGAAGTTCTTAAGAGTGGACATGCTAGTGTATCGTAAAATACGTATGTAATAGTGTATGAATGATTAATTAATTCTTCATTAAGAAGGGATTTAGGCATATCTTTGCTACCGTGAAGAGGATTAACTATGTTGCTAGAAGAGGTTTATGGTTTCAAAACTTTCCATTTGGGAAATCCTATTTTTCAATCAACTTCCTTTGATTATGCTAAACTAACCTTCAAAAACTCAACTTTCCCTTGAGAAAATTAAGTATTAACCTAATTTGTATTACTAAAAAAAACCTTGCACATATACAACCAACATAGAAGTTATGTCTTCCTCCTAAGAAAAAAGGATTGCTTATGAAAATTGAAGACCTTAAGCAAGAATTTAAGTAAGCATGAAAGTAAATCTCTTTCAAGAATGAGAAATAACAAGATAACCTTACCTTAGTGTGTATATGATAGGGTCTTCTCCTTGCTTTGGAAGAGTAACAATGAAGTGTGTTGACATAGCCGGTTCTTTCTCACTTAACTTTCCTTGAAGACCACCAATTTGGCTATGAAAAAAAGAGAGATTAAGAATATTCAAGCTATGGAAATATTGAAGGTTAGGAGAGGGAAGGTGGAGAGTGTAATGGTGATTTTGATTATGGTTATGAACATGACTTCTCTTGAGGAGAGAGGTGTGTGTGAAGAAGGATTAGCTTTCGCTTTCAAAGCTAACTATCAAGCTTGCACTTTCAAAAATGTGAAGAGAAGTGTTTAATGAGTAGGGAAGGACTCCTTTTGAGCTTAATTTGATAAGACCCTTAACTTTTATATCTTGATATCCTTTCTTCCTTCTCAAAGCTTCTTCAACAAGCTACTTAAGCAACAAGCTACTTTTCAACAAGTGGCTTATGCAACAAGCTACTTTTCCAACAAGTGGCTTATGCAACAAGCTACTTTTCCAAAAAGTTACTTTTTCCACCTTATCCTTATTCTTTCTTTGTTTTCTTATACATTTTTTTCTTGAGATAAAACTAATATTCCATGCATTGGTTATATCAATGTTCCCATGGTGAAAATTGAAAGTGTCTCGTGGGTAGCTTTGCATTGGTTATAGCCAGGTTCCCATGGTGAAAATTGAAAGTGTCTCGTGGGTAGCTAGGGTGCTTGACTATAGCTCAAATTTACTCTATCGTATTTGAAAAGTCGAAGGCTTAAATATGTTGTCAAGAGTAAGGGTTAAGAGGACCTAACAAACTTCCCAACAAAAATTTGATGCTACAAGTGGAAGAAAAATTCAATGCTACAAGTGCCTAGAGTTTGGTCATAAGAAGGCCTCATGTCCTAAAGGAAATGGCCCCAGTAATTTGGCCCCCCATGCTAGCCGTATGAATCCACCCAATCAAGGGAGACAATTCAAAAACCTTCAAACCAGAGGGAGAAAGTGAGCACATGCAAGGCCTAATTCTATGCCCCATCTTTGTGGACGAAATCCAACCAACAACCCACCTAGAAAATCAACTGTGAACTTCATTGTAGTAAAGGATGGGATGGAGGAGCAAGCCCACATCTATGCTGCCTTGGATCCCAAGGGGCCAAAATTGACAATTCTCCATTCTTGAGACAAAGGGAGAGTCTAAGGGTAAACCTCTTTCCTTTTTTATTGATTTTGGTAGCTCACATTCATTTTTGTCACCTAACACTGTAAAAAGATTGCAAGTGACCTCCCAACCCACAGGCCGTAAGTTACGGGTTTCTCTAGCAACTGGATCCACCATTTTAACAGATGAACAGATGGTAGATCTATCCTTTCAACTAAAAGGTCACTCGACCCAACAAAGATTTAGAATCTAAAGATGGTCCGATTTGAAGGAATCCTAGGGATGGATTGGCTAAGCAAAAATAAAATATCCATTGCAGTGAAGGAAGCATCTCTTTTTCAAACTCAAAGGGTGAACAAGTCTTAGTGCAAGGAAGAACAGGGAAAGATCCCCTGAAGGTAGTCAAAGCCAGTTGTTTGGTTAAGGGGTTAAAGAAAGTACTATCAATTTATGTTATTTAAGACTCAATAAACCAGAGACCGAATAAGAAGAACTAGAGCCTAAATGGATAAATGAATATCAAGATATTTTTCCAGAGGAGTTGACAAATCTTTCACCACCTAGGGAATAAGTGCACAAGATCGAGCTCATTCCTGGTGGCCAACCAATAGAAAGGACTCCTTACAAGATCTCACCTTTTGAATCCGTAGAGCTAAAGAATCATTTGTCTCAGCTTTGGGAACAAGGTTTCATGAAACCTATTGTCTCTCCCTAGGGTGCTCCTGTGTTCTTCTAAAAGAAGAAAGATGTTACGTTCAGACTTTGCATAGATTTTCGAGGCCTAAATCATTGCACTGTCAAGAAGAAGTATCCCTTGCCTCTCATAGATGAGCTACTTGATTGACTTGGTGGTGCTAAATATTTCACCAAGATTGATCTCAGGTCAGGCTATTAACTAGTTTGGATAAAAAGGGAGGATATCCCAAAAACAACCTTCAACACAAGGTTTGGGCATTATGAGTTCACCATCATTCCTTTTGGCCTAACTAATGCCCGTGCCACATTTAACCGTCTCATGACTGATGTCTTCAGGGCAGAGTTAGATGATTTTGTTCTAGTCTTCTTTGATGACATCTTTATATATTCAAAGACTAGAAAAGATCATAAACGGCATGTACTCCATGTCTTGGAGATTCTTTAAAAAAACCCATTTCTATGCCAAGTGGAGCAAATGCTCTTTCTTTGTAGAGAAGGTTGCCTATTTGGGATACATAGTTTCTAACGATGGTCTTTCTCCCGACCCAGCTAAGGTGGAAGTTGTAGTTCAGTGGCCCACTCCCAAGACTGTTTCAGAAGTACGGGGATTCCTTGGCCTCATAGGATGGTGTAGAGTATTTATTCAAAACTATGCACTCATTTCAGATCCCTTCACTGAACTCACTAAGAAGGAGGAACCATTTATCTAGTCTAATAAGAGAGATAGACCCTTCAACAAATTAAAAGAGATCTTGGCCAATGAACCTGTTCTCAAACTTCCAGATTTTCAAAAAGCCTTTGCGGTCATAGTGGATGCTTGCATACACAAGGTATAGGTGGAATCCTACAAAATAAGACCATCCCATAGCTTATGAATCACAACAGCTCAGGATTGATGAGAAGAATTATCCCACCCACGACCTCGAACTACTAGCTGTGGTTCATGCCCTCAAAAAGTGGAGACACTATCTTTTAGATCAGATGTTTAATCTTGTTACTAACCACAAAAGTCTCAAGTGGATTTTCACCCAGCGAGATTTCAATATGCAACAAAGATGATGGATCGAATTTCTACAAGAGATCACTTTTGAGATCTAATTTAGACCAGGCAAGGAAAATCAAGCAGCAGATGCTCTGAGCCGAAGAGTAGTGGCCCTTGCCATTACGCTAGTCCATTCAACTCTACCCAAGGAAGTTCAAAATGCCCTCCAAACTGATGAGAAATTTGGTTCGTTGATCCAAGAAATCCAAGCTCAAGTCCAGAAAAGATATTTGAAAAAGTACTCTATTCAAGATGGACTCTTATTCTTTGTGGGACGCGTGTCTAACCTCACTCCTATCTTATTGCAGACGTAGCGAGAACCACGAATATAATTGTCAATCCATGGGATGAAGCTAACTTGACTAGTGGATAGAGGCTACTAGAGGTTGTCAGTCTCTTGGAAAACAAGAAACAACTCGCATCTAACTCAAGCTACACTCAAGTGACGGATATCACCAAAAGCCAATCGCTCATCGGCAAACAAATCACATCCGTTACAACATCAAATGACATCCAAACATAATGAATCTTCTAGGACATGTTTATAACACCTAAAAACACATGCTTATGGTCTCAAATCCCACTTTAGGTCAAGTGCAAAAATCACGATTATTAACAATAGTGGATTTTTGACCTAGTCATTTTTGACCCAGAATGCATCTAAATGCTTAGCAATGATGCCTCAATACCCCTCCTATGCTTAGTTTTTTATTTTGAAGTGTAAGTTCCTACTTATGATGAAATTAGGCCGCGGGTTGGTGATGCCAAAAGCTACAAAACATTGTGAAATACTTACGTCAATGCGTAATAGTTGCAACGCACATACGCAACTACAATGTGACAACCAGGGAGGGAATAGGAAGCGCGAGAAGGAGAGAAGTGAGCGCCGTTAGCTCACACTGTGTATTTCATTATGCAGAACTTAATAACTACTTTTCAAATTTGGCTTATATACCTTAGCCAAGGTTTTTGGTGGTCAAAACTAATAATCTGGGATCTCTAACTAAAGACAAGTTGATACAATCTGGAAGCTTGTAGCCCCGGCTCATCGATTACAAAGTTTATCCGGAAAATAGGAGTTACAATATTCTCGATTCATCAAAATAATAATTGTTTTTACAATGAGAACTCCAAAAAATGGTGTCCAAGTTAGCTTACCGCTAACATTCCCCCCCTCCTCGCTTGTGTCATCCCTTGACACAGCTTTATGGACTGAAATAATCTTTGGGTTGATGGCTGGCGAGGTGGTCTTTAAGTGCACGCAAAGCGTTCTCATATCTGATCTTTCTTTCTTTGTCTAGAACCTGCAAAAATTGCATAGTGACTATGTTCTTTAGCTCGATGGCAGAGTAGCCTATGAATTTGGAAGTTAGGTTGCTGGTCATCATTGGCCCAAAACTCTTCGTTCGTCAAGTGAAAAACCCTGTGTAGAACGCTTCCTCAATATTATGAGATGGCAAGAACATGTAGTGAGCGTAGAAGCCATAGAGGACTTCTTCAGAAGGTTGGCCACTTAGGTCATAGCGTAGACACTTATTGCCCTCAAGGAAGGACACCTGCGATGCTCCTGCTTGCTCTGGCTCGTGAAAAACTTCAATGCATGTGAGTAGCATTCGGCAAATTTTGTAGAGCATGAAAGATCAGTGAGACTTTTGAAGGATGCCATGGCGCTCGTTATGGTTTTCACCATGTATTCCTCTATCGATGTTCCCTTCTCTAGAGCTGGCAATCTTGGATAATTCAGCCATGTAGGCCGCTTCTTTGTCATTGCCTCATGTGCTTGCCACATCCTTACTCTTGGTACAAGACAAAAGTTGGGTCTTTTTGAAGTACTGCAGGTGCTCTTGTGACCAGAATCAAGTATCTAGGATTCTTGTTCAGCCAACTCTTTCTCCACTTGGGGTGGACTTCATCTGCACCCTCTGTTTGCATGTCCTTTTATAGTCGTTCCTTAACTTGTAGCAGCTCTACCTTGATCAAGGGATATGGAAATGATTTTTGATGCCATTGTGCATTGATTTGGTTGGGAGTGAGTTGAGTAACATTGACAGAATGAAGAACTCTCAACTCCCAATCCATCGATGCTTTCCATTGCTCATCCGTCTCCTGGGCAACCTTCTTCTTAAGTGCATCTTGTTTAGCTTTTGAAAACTAGACCATTGGCACTTCATCGGCTTCTATTAATGGTACCTAAAAGTCATTTTCTTTGCCTAGCCCTTCTATCGGTGTGTTTTCATCTCGGGAAAAGAGACTGAGGGAATATCAATGCAGTAGCTGATTAACTCTCTTGAGCTCTACTATTTCCTTGAGCAGCTCTTCTTCTCTTTGTACTCGCATTAATGCATGGTCTCTGTGTTGTGACTGCTCTAGCTTTAGCTCTAGCTCAATATCTTATTCTTTTCCTCCAGTGCTTTATACACTTTTTCTATACCTTTGATTGAAGCAACTGCGGGATTTTCTCTCATCTGTCACAAGAAGGTTACCCGATTGATCCTCTACTCTGAATATTGCAATGAAGTGTTTGCTACATCTAGCTACACTTAAATATTTTGAAGTGACAGAATTGTAGTGAAGAGTTCATTGGTAACCTCTTTCAGTTGTTCGTCTTTGATTTTATAGGCATCTGTTAGCTTCATGAGAAGTTCACCTAGCTCTTCCATTTTCTTTTGTTGCTTTTCTTTGGCCAGCTGGTGTTGTTCAGCTTCAGCTTTCAACTCTTGGATTTTTCTTTGCAGATCGGTAATGACATTCATCCTGTCCTCCATTTCTCCTTGTAGGGCATCTATCACCATCTCCAACTCTCTAGCCTTAGCACTGCAGCTAAGTACTACTGATCGCATATTTTTTGTCATATCCTGCATATGCTTTGCATATTCATTTACTTTGAGAATTACTTCATCATTTGTTTGCCAGTCTTCAGTTCCTGTGAGTTGCCTAGACGTTTCGGCAGACTCTATTTATGGCTCCTTGGGTGGGACTGTGGCAGTTACTGGTTGCGAGGGGGCTTCTACCTCTCTTTGTGGTTGTGTGGTTGCTTCGGTCATTTCCTGCTTGGTGGTGGTAGATGGTGTGGAATCTATTTCTTGTGCCTTTGGTTGCTCAAAATTTGTTGCCTCCTTTGGTTTAGGACTTGCTGCTTTTTTTGGTTCTCGCTCTTTTGCTTTGTCTTGCTCGGAAGTAGTTGCTGCATGTTGTTCATATCCTGTTGCCTCTTGTGGTTCAGGCTCCTTTTCCTTGGTTTGCTCGCCCTCTATGGGTCTATCTGTCGGTGATGGTGGAGGGCTTGGCATGGGTGGTCGTGTTGTTCCGTAGTAGGTGACGATGGTCTGGGAGGCATCTCACTTTGTTCATACTGTGTCTCTCCTTGTGATGTTGTCTCTTCTGCTTGTCTCTGTCGCTCCGCCGCATCTTCCCTTGCTTTTTTTTTGCTTCTTGAGCTTCTTTTTGCTTCACGAATTTTGCCTCCTGGTACATGCGCTTAAGAGAATCCTTGGGATCTTCTGGTTCTCTCCTGGTAGGATCCTTGGTCCGAGGGCCTTTTATATCCCTTGGAACCCACCGTGCTGGGTCCTCTCCTATAGCTTGGTGGCTTCTTTCATACGTCTCTTTTTCCCATTCAAAACTCACTTTATTTTGCTGAGGTTCTTCTTGATGTGCAGCCACTGCCTTCTTCTTCATCTCCTCTCTTCTGGCTCTCTTCTCTTCATTGTTTGAGCTTTCGTTGTTATATGCTTTATGAGAGCTTTCTTTAGACTCCTTATCAGATTTGTAAACCCTTTTTGTCGACCTTGTGGTTCTTGGAGATGGCTGTGATGACACTATCCATGTGTTTTGGTCTGGGGCAGGTGGCAAATTTTCTGCCCTGCCGATTTCATGGTATGCTATTCTTGTGAGTACCTCAGGTGCTCCCAGATAGGTTATCTTGCCCTCTTTCTTGGTACCCTTTAGCGTGGATAGCACATACTGTGCGTGATCGATGGGGTTTCTTGGTTGTCAACTTTAACACTTGTGTAAATGTAGTAGCAATTGCATGATTGGGTGTTGTGTACCTTGGCGGTCTCTTTGCTAGAAAGTGGAAGTGTTGATGATATAATCGTGCTGGTTCTTCCACTTGCTTCTGGATGAGATCAGCAAATCTTGCCACAGCGGTTTCCTTGGTAAAGGTACCTACTGTCTTTCTATCTTTAGCCCTCATCATCATCCCTTCTATCGACAACTTGAGAGCTTCAGCCACTATTTCTTTCATAATTACCACTTCTAATTTTTGCCCTTGCTGGTCAGTAATCTGGGTTGTTCTATCTTCCTTGATTGTGGACAAGAGCTCATAGGCTTTCTGAAAATCTACACTACATGGCTCTTGGTCGTAGAATTCGCTGAGTCTAAGCCTTTTGTTAGATTCTTTTGTTTCGGGCTTTTTCGTGACATCATAGACCTCCTTTGGAAGAAGTTGTAGTTCTACCTGATGTCCTTCTTCACTTTTAAATCTACCTGTGAAAACCGTTGTATTGTTTTTCTCAAGTTTCTCTCTAGACAGGTACGTTTCTTTGGTCGTCTTTACAAAGCTGGGGTCCAGTTGGTAGGGTGGCAACTCTTGCAGCTTCTCCTTTTGAGAGACCCTCTTCTTGGCCTTCCGTAGCTTGCATGGCTCCTGTTAAGTGAATAGAGTGCCAAAGTTAGAAAATTTGGCAGATTCCGCTCTGAAATGTCCTTCAGTCTAAATTGCTGACAAATTTAGTCCAATTTGCTTCAAATCAATTTTTGAACATGCATAGATGCATAAAAACATGTAAAGATCAAATTCTTGAATTCCAAGCAAAAATTTGCAACAAAAGTAAATAATCGCGATTATTTACAACTGATGATTTTTTTCAACTTTTTGCAATTTTGACATTATAGACTTGAAGTATATATCAAATAGATACTCTGAGTAAAGTGTGGGCTCATTTGAGTGCACAGGGTGAGAATGGTGTCAGATTTACGCTTTCAATCTTTCAAACAGTAGATATAAAGGAATTTTGATATTTTGATCTCCAAATTTGTTCAAACTTGGTCAGTGGACTTAGGACACCATGTGCTTTGGTCCCATGAGGGCAGAGTTGCAATTTCCCCCCATCTTGGCAAAAAAGTAAATAATCATGATTATTAACTTTTTCATCAAAATGAACATTTTTTGGTGCAACTTGGTTCTAGGCCTGATGTGGGCCCTGTTTATGTGATATGAGGAGATTTGAATCAAAAAAATGTGACTAATAACTCAAAAAGTGGTTTGAAAGGACTTCTTTGCATTTTTTTGACAAATTTTCAGGTTATTATTGATCAATTTGGCTCATACTTGAAATGTGACATGTAATAGGTGTGCACAAGTGATAGGTGAGGTGATGGTATCATTTTCAACCAAAAATATTATGAAAGTAAATAATCGTGATCATTTATAGTAGTCAACTTTTTCTTGCAAAACTTGAGAATTTTGACTTAAATATATTCTATACACCTAAAACAAGTCCTAAATTGAATTTGGTAAAGTTTTGTGTTGCTGGCATCACTTTGTGCTTTGTCAACTCTAAAATCACCGATTTTTGTAACTACATGGCTTGTGGAGTTGGTTAATCATTTTTGAGGCTATGGACTTGTCCGCTACATAGTCCTGAAGCAACTCATCCAATTTTGGTCCATTTGGAGTCAGTTTGACTTCGTATGTCAAATTTTATGCTTTGTGGCCTTCTAGCTATTTCCTGCTTTCCAAGGGCTTGGCTTGATTGGTTTTATGAAACCAACCATATACATTGTATATAGACCCAGTCTATAAGCTGTACGTGGAGTCAGAATCCAATTCTGTCATCTGCCAAAAACGTAGATTTTCTACATGGGACCCCCCTCGACCCTTGCCGAATGGTCAACTATTGATATAGAAGTGTTCTATCATCTAGGGGCATGCTACAGTTCAAGTCTCTTTCATTTGGTTGAGCTGACAGGCCGCTATGATCAATTTTTGGTCGTAGGTGTTCGTGCACTGCTCGAATTCTAGGGTTTTTTCCTAGGGTTTAGACTAGCTACCGGCCATACAGAATGGATCATTCATAAGTATAGAATTTAACCCCTCATGTCTCCTGTGAGATGGTGCTGTAAACAGGCAACTGTGGACTCCAGAAAATGCGCACGAAGAAGGTTGAAAAGCTCTCTCTCCAAAGGCGACAAGTGGAAATGAGGTGATTTTAGTCTACCTTGGGTATCTATACTCGGACTTCTCGAACCATTTTTCCCCAAACTCCCCTGTTAGTCCTACTAAGCCATGAGGTCAAAAATTTCCCCAATTGGGTTCCTGTAGCTCATTCTGCAAGAATTTTGCAAAAGTAGGTATGGCCGCCTAATTTAGGCTTCCCGATTCCATTTGCCGATTTGATTGAAATGTTTTTATGTCTATTTGCCTTGTCCTTCTTATCATCACCGTGTCTTCAATTTTTTCCTCTGAGCTCATTTGCTATTTATTAAATTTTTACCTGTTTATTGGAAAAAATCAAAGAAAATAACAAAATGCGCTAAAAAAGCAAAGTGAAAATCCAATAATTAAGAAAAAATCCATTGAAAAACACAGCCTTATTTTTTTTGTTGGATTTGTCCATTTTTAAGTCCCAGTATAAAAAAATGATTAAAAAATAATAAAAAGTGACTATTTTTTTATGATTTTTTTATAGTATATACACTATTTACACTCATCAAGGAGATATTATCAAGTTAAATTTCCCTTGTTGATGATTTATAAGGACATTATTAGGTACTTTTGCAAAAAATCACACGTTAATATCCTACTTTTTCCTCTCTCTTCAAACACTACCCTTCATTACTTAGTTTTTTTCCACCCCTCCTAGATGGCGTTTTCCACCCCTCTTAGATGGCGTACTTTGGGACAACTGTGTGCATGGGTTGAACAATTGTGTCTATGCATAGCCTTGGTTGGCTCTACCATGCTTTGAAGATCAATGCCGTTCAAACCATTATGCTGTGCAAGAGTTGGGTCTTGAGTAATTAACTCAAGGGTTGCTGAAGTCGAGGTTTTCTGATGCTTTCTTCCAAAGAGAAAATATTGTAGCTTGTGTGCTCTTTGCTTGATTCTATTGTTAGGATGCTTTGGCATGATGATTTCTTGAGTTGTTGGTATCACTAGTGATTGTTGTCGAGCTTTTATCCGCCATTGATATCTTGGTTTGTCTTGGTCAAAATGGTGTGGTTGAGTCTTCTGAGACTTAACCCTCCATTGCTTGATCGGTTTTACAGGTTGCGGAGAAGATAAGTGCTCCTTTTTCTTACAAATCCATTTCATGTTAGGTTGCTTGCTCAAAGATGCTCCTCTCTGTGTTTTGAACCTTGGAACCATCTCTGGTACAATAGATGATGTTTTGGGCACCAAGATTTGAATCGTCTTGTCCTTAAGCTGTGCTTTTGGTACCCAAATTTGCCTAACTCCTTGCATGCTACTTGTAGAATTTTCTTGTCCTCGATAGGATGGAGAATATTGATTGCTTTGTGGTTTTCTCTACTGGTAACCTCTTTTCCATTCCTCTTTGCTTGGTGCAATTAGAACAATGATTTTTCCACCTTTAGATAATAGCTTAAGCTGATTGGTATCCCAATCTGGTACTGCCTTGTATGTCCGTATCCATGGGATTCCAAGAATCATTGTCTCATTCATGTGTTCATCTAGTAAACATACAAATTGATAAGGACATGAACATCCATGCACTATCACATTTAAGTTGACTACTCCCAATGTTGGTGTTGGGTTCTTGTTGCATCCTTTGATAGTCGCTATCCCTTTTGTTAAAACTTGACTCGTGGCTATCTTGTAGGTGGAATAATAGACTACATTTACTTGAGCTCTTGTGTTGACCAATGCATTTGTGCTATGATTGTTTAGATGTACTTTGGTGAAAAGGTCCATTCCATCTAACCATTCATCATCTGTTGCCACGGCATCTTTCTGCAATTTTCATTGTCGGTCATCTAGTTCCATAGTGTTGATGGGAATAGGTATTTGTTGATTCTTGAGAGCAACTTTCCTCTTGAGTACTCGAAGCCGAGATTCCTCTTGGGCTTCATCAATTACTTGATGTCGTTTTATCTTTCTTTGCTTAGCTACATGCATCTTTTCTAGCAATTCATTGGTTAGTGGAAAATTGTACTTCTTTAAACGACATCCACTAATCTAATTAGCCATTGGTTCAACATCTACGGTGGACAACTTAATAGCTCCACTTGGAGATACATCTTCAATGACAAACGGTCCGTTTCCCTTTTTCTTAAACTTGGGAATGTGTTGCTTAAGGGAATAGACTAAAACTAAGTCCCCTTTTTTGAAGATTTTTGTAATTAGATGGGAATAAAAAAACTACTTTTGTTTCCACTGTTGTGCATAGATGTGATCTATAACAGTTAGCCTTTGCTCATCTAGATTTTCTACATCTTCAAGTATCTCTGACAATTCATGTTCAATCCACTTAAGATCCTTAGCTACCCTTAGTGTCGGCAATAGAAATTCTATTGGCAGTTGGCATCAAGACCATAAACAAGGTTAAAGGATGTATCATGTAAAGCTGTTTTGAATGAAACTCGATAAGACCATAGAGCTGCATGGAGATTCATTTCCCAATCTGTCTTTCTTGAACTAACCACTTTAGTCAATACCGAGCTAAGAATCTTATTTGTATGCTCAACTTGTCCATTTTCTTGTGGGTGATAGAGAGCTGATTTGTTATGGATGACCATAAATTCATTAAGCAGATACGCGATTACCTCATTGAGGAAATGAGTTCCCCTATCACTAACTATTTCTATTGGCAGTCCATATCTTGTGAACACGTACTCATAGAAGAATGCAGTGGTGGTTCTGGAATCATTCTTTTGAGTTGCTTTAGCCTCGGCCAACTTGGTCAAATAGTCCCTAGCTACAATAATATATTGAGCTTGGGTTCTATAAGCAGGTGGCTGTATTGGCCCAACAAAATCTATACCCCATTTTGCGAAAGCTCCAGTCCCCATCATTGGTCTTAAGGGCATGCTATCTACACGGGTTGGCATTTTTTCTTGTTGACATGCATCACACCTTCAAACATATTCTTTGGCATCTGCAAAAAGTATTGGCCACCATATGCCTGCCATTAAAATTTCTCTTGCAGTGGTCTCACTAGAAAAGTGACCTTCAGCTAATCCATCATGTGCTTGTTCTATAATGGGAATATATTTGTCTTCATTTGCACAAATACATAAATGTTGATCTTTACCTCTCCGATACAATTGGTTTCCAATAAGAGCATAGTCTCTTGCTTCTGTTTCAATTTCTCTTTGACGGTGTTTACTCATATCCTCAGGAAATGTTCCGCTCGATAAGTAAGTAACTAGATAGTTACTCCACTTAGGAACAAGTGACATTTGGAACAATGTTACATGAGGTATGGGTGTTTGTTTTTTACATTGAGAATAATATTTCACAAAATAATAAACATCCCTCCTCATAGATGGCCAAAATACTCCAAGTCTCAAGATCCGTCGCATAGTTTGATCTTCCACAAAGTGAAGTCCTACTACGATAATATGTGCTTGACTTAGTTATTGGGTTTTCTCCTCAGGATTAATGCACAATAGAAATATTCCGTTTCGATTTCTTTTGTATAACCTTCAGCAAGTAACTGATACATAGTCGATTGCTCAATTACTCTGATTGTAATAGAAAGTGGTATTTGCGAATCTACTTGAGCTATGGTCATCAATGATACCATATTTCCGACCATCGAGGTATCATTTCAAAGGAGAACAGATATGCATCTGGTAGATCATCGTCCACTCCCTTTGGTGGTCCTCTTGAAACAATCCTGGGCAAATGATCTGCTCTTTGATGAGTGGTACTCTTTTTCACAACTACAGTGAAATCAAATTCTAGAAGAATGATGAACCATATCACTATTCTTCCTGTGTTGCATGGCTTGTTGACTAAGTACAATAAGGCTTTGTGGTCCACAAAGAATACAAATTTTTTTGCTAATAGATAATGTCTATACTTTTTTGCGGTATAGATCATTCCTAGTCCTTCCCTTTCGATGGTGGTATAATTCTTTTCTACCATATTCAACTGTTTGCTAGCATAAGAGATAGGAAAGTCAAATTTTCCATCGCTTGGTTGAGCTAGTATACATTCGATGGCAAATTGGAAGCATCTACGTGTATGTGGAATATCTTATTCCAATA
The DNA here is from genome assembly GCF_014529385.1 of Adiantum capillus-veneris. Classification (NCBI taxonomy): domain Eukaryota; kingdom Viridiplantae; phylum Streptophyta; class Polypodiopsida; order Polypodiales; family Pteridaceae; genus Adiantum; species Adiantum capillus-veneris. The sequence goes on along the minus strand of NC_140947.1, from coordinate 155,911,893 downwards.
TGGTGCTTTCAATATTGGAGCTGAAGTGAGATCTTGCTTAATCTTTATGAAGGATTCTTCACAGTCATCAGTCCATTCAAAGTGTGTGATCAAAATGCACATGGGTTTTGCAATTATAGCGTACATGTAAATGAACCGCCTGTAATATCCACAATGTCCCATGAAGGCTTGAACCCCCTTGACTGTTGTCGGCCTAGGCAAATCAACAATAACATGAATTTTATCCATATCAGTAGCTATGCCATTTTTAGACACTATATGTCCAAGAATTTTTCCTTGTCTACCCATAAATGTTCACTTTTTAGAACTTAAGCAAATCCTACAAAGTCTACATTTTTTGAAAATCTTTTTGAGGTGTTCAAAATGATCAGCCCAGATTGATGAATGTACACATAGATCATCCATATATACTTGTAATAAATTCCAAAGATATTCTTTAAAAGCATGGCTCATCAATCTTTGGAAGTGGCAGGAGCATTAGTTAACCCAAAAGGCATAACCCAATAAGCAAAAATGCCCCATTCCGTTGCAAAGGTAGTTTTATGCTGATCCTTTGGGTCAACCAAAAGTTGATTGTATCCCGAAAATCCATCTAAAAATCTATGAGCTTCTTTACCTGCAACTCGTTCTAAAACATGCTCAGTGATTGGAATGTAGAGTGCGCAGGTGATGGAGAAGGTAGGAAAGAAGACTACACACACACACCAACACACATTGAGACACACACACACAACCGTTACCCTGCAGCAGCCGTTCAATGAGCTGCTCTTCTCTTCTTCTCTTTTGAACTATTATCCAAAGTATATTTACAACATAGTATAGTCAGTGTCCAGCCGCCCATAGCACAATGGACATATTCTTTAACATCATATTCTTTAACACTCCCCCTCAAGCTCAGAGTGAGCTTGCATATGATGGATTCCCAATGCTTCACGAAAGTAGCAAAACTTCTCCTTTCCAAGAGCTTTTGTGAATATATCCACAACTTGATCATTTGTCTTCACATACACCAAATCAATCTCATTTGCCAAAACTTTTTCTCTAATGAAGTGATAATGTACCTCAATGTGTTTAGTGTGAGCATGGTAGACTGGATTCTTTGCCAACATGATGCTGCTAATATTGTCACAATATATAATGACACTGTCAAGATAGTCAAAACCAAATTCTACCATAAGCACTCTCAACCATGACTCTTCACATGCTGCCAAAGCTGCTCCACGATATTCAGCTTCTGTACTTGATAATGCTACAGTTGATTGCTTCTTGCTACTCCAACTTATCATACCATTGCTCATCATGACTTCCAGTGAGAATCAAGTCATCAACATAGATAACAATAACGACGATCTCTCCATCAACATGCTTCAAAAATAATGAGTGATCAGTAGTAGATTGTTTAAATCCAATCTTCTTCAAGAATCTGGTTATCTTTTCACACCAAGCTCTAGATGCTTGCTTCAAACCATACAATGCTTTCTTCAACTTACACACATAATATGGAAACTCTGGATGTTGATAACCCTCTGGCTGTATCATATAAACTTGTTCTTCCAAGTCACCATTCAAGAATGCATTATCCACATCCATTTTCCGTAACTTCCAACCGAACATACTTGCCATTGCTATCACCAATCTGACTGTTGTCATCTTTGCAACTGGACTAAATGTCTCATCATAATCAAGACCTTTTGTTTGTGTATAACCTTTAGCAACAAGCCTCGCTTTGTATCTTTCCACACTACCATCTGACTTGCACTTGACTTTGTATACCCATTTTGAACCAATTGCTTTCTTTCCACTTGGCAAGCGAACCAAATCCCAAGTGTCATTCTTCACAAGAGCATCCATCTCATCATCCATAGCTGACTCCCATTCTGATTTTCCAATTGCCTCTTGAAAACATGTAGGCTCTTTATGTTGCACACGTGAAACCATGTATGCATAATGTGTACGCATGTAACCGTTGTATGTCAATCTATCAACTGGATAACGCACCCTCTCTGATCTTCTCAACTGTGGTGCACTCTTCTCTTCAACTCTTGCATATGGGGGTACATATTTCTCAATATGCTTACTGCCAGGTGTCCTCAAAATTGGTAAGCCATGCTCTTTATCAAGGCTTTCATCTCCAGAACTCTCTTCAACCACTTTCTTCTTCTCTTTTCTTGAATTCTCGATCCACTTCTTGTAAGCTTCTACTCCTGCTTGCCATGTTTTATGTGCTTCAACATTCTCTCTATTTGGTTCCAAACCAACCTCGGGACACTCTTGTTCACCTGTAATATAATCCCATAAACCTTTGCCCATGATAAAGTTCTCCATCCTGTAAGACCATATGTTGTAGTTCTCTCTGGTCAGCTTCTCTCCAACAATCTGTGTGACTTGAGTTGAACTTTCTGCCATCTTCACTCTCTCAATTTCTTCCAAAGGATTTTGATAAAATTTCGGCAGAGTTTCGTTTGTATTTGGACAATATCTCAAGTGACAATCTCAACCAAAGTTCTCATAAACACTGACAGAAAATCTCTCACTGCCAAGGGAAAATCCACTGACTCACTTTGCCACAGACTGACTCAGTACTATGCATAAATACTCTAAAACAATTTCCACATGGACCTGTATGCAAATGCAATCCATACGCTGTCCTGTATCACATATCCATACATCCACCTTCTTCCCATAGTCGTAAACGACATATGAGGTCTTTCGCAGGGCTAGTCGGGGGTTCGCTCCAGTACCTAATCCACCTTGCCAAGGTACCAAAGCTCCCAAGGCAAGGCTTCAAAAAACCTCACTCGACCCTCACAAAGGCTGCAGTTTTCCAAAATACATTGACCGCATATCCATACATAACCACAAAGTACTCAATCTGACAATATAACCGCATCAACTTCTTCCCACAACCTTTCTTACATAGGCGGCTGTCCATAACGGACCCACAACAACCAAACATAATCTTCGATAACACAATATCATGATGCAAAAGCTCTATGTTGTTCTCCAAAACCTGTGTAAATGCTGAATTCTTCACCTGTAACCTGTAAATCTACTGCCGAGTGCAAAACTGGACATCTCCTATGCTTGTGTGAACTGGTTGTTTGCTGCAGAAAATTGTAGATTTTGGCAAATCTGAGTATGCCAATGCGTCCGGAATGCCCAAAAACATAAAGATAGACTCCTGGATCACTGTATTCCGAGTTCGGATGAGGGAATTATGACCAAAAAACCTCTCTTTTTTGTTGTTTTCCGGAGCTGCGGAAACCTGTGTATTGACTGTAGCTCCTCAAAGTGAGCTCTGATACCACTTTGTAGAGTGTGCAGGTGATGGAGAAGGTAGGAAAGAAGACTACACACACACCAACACACATCGAGACACACACACACAATCGTTATCCTGCAGCAGCCATTCAACGAGCTGCTCTTCTCTTCTTCTCTTTTGAACTATTATCCAAAGTATATTTACAACATAGTATAGTCAGTGTCCAGCCGCCCATAGCACAATGGAAATATTCTTTAACATCATATTCTTTAACATGGAAGAGGAAAGTATGGTAGGTGCATTCAATTTCTTAAGATTGACACACACCCGTAGTTTTCCATTTTTCTTGGGTACTACCACAATTGGAGACACCCAATCTGTGTGTTCAATTTCATAAATTAATTTCGCCTCCTTTATCTTTTTAATCTCTTCTTTGATCTTCCTGGAAAATGGTTCATTATATGTGTCAGGCCTTTGTCTAGTTGGTTTTGCATTGATTTCATGGGTATGGTATGTTGACATATTTCTGGATCAACACCGAGATCCTTATAAGACCAAGCAAAGATATCTCGGTATTCTTTCATTAAGCTTAAAGAAAGCTCTTATTCTTCTTTTGTCAGGTCATTTACAATGTAGATAGGTCTAGGCTCTTCTCCTGGTCTGGCCAGATCTATCTTTTTTCCGTTTTCAGGTCCTTCATAGCACTCGCCCTGTTTTACTAGTTCCCTGACAGGTTGTTCGACTATGATTTTTCAATCTTGGAGAGCATATCTCTTGTAATGGGATGGAACGCTCATTACATATGTACCGTCCTCTTTTGTGGTTTCCATTTCTTTGTCGTATATATCTCCTTTAGAGCTTTTTTCAACTCTTGATACTTCTTTTTCCATTCAACGCATGTCATGCTTGAACCCTTGTATTGGTTTTTAGGTTTTTCTTGAATTTCCTTTCTTGTTTTTCCCAATGTTTTTGTCATTTCATGTTCTTCGTTTAAAGGATGTCTACTAGTCATTTTGTCTTTGACACAATCATGTGCATCTATCTGCATCAGGAACTGTGTTCTACTGGAGATCGATGGCATAGGTCTAGCTTTCAAATTTCTCGTGTCTCTTGTTTGTCTATACCATTTCTGTCTTCTTGGTTTTTGGTTTGGAAAGTCAAAAAACTTCTCCTCCCCTCCTTTCATGAGCAATTTAGCTCTCACATGTTCTTTTTCCGACCCCAAATCATCTAAGGTAGCTGAGTGTTCTTCTAACTCATCTGTTGCATCATAATAGAGGTCTAAAAAGACTTCTTGAGCTTTCATCATTAGGAGAAATATGAACCTTGCATGGGCCTTGTAAGGAATCCTAATTTTTAGGGATTAAGGCTAATGTTGTGTGGGGTTTAGGGGGCAAGGGCATTGAAGAAGGTAGTTTTGAGTAGGCTTTTCTAGCCTTTTTTTTAGACAAATGTAGGATGTGGACCTAAAAGGTTTCTTTCTCTCTCTAGATTTTTTTTGAGTGAAGGAAGCATAGGGGTGTGTCCACATCAGCAATTCCGTGGGTCAAAAAGAGTCAAAATTTGACTTTTTTAAAAAAAAATCATTTTTATTTGTTTTTTACTTAAAACTCCCTCCCAACATATATACATATCCAAAAATCATTTTTTGACCCATTTTTTAACCCACAAGCTTAGAAAGTCCATTTTTTCAAAAATCTTTTCCCCCAAAAAGTAATAAACATTTTGTTCTCTCCTCTTCCTCCCTCCTCCCTCCTCCCTCCTCTCTCCCTCTCCCTCTCCTCTCCCTCTCTGCCCCTACCTTCCTCCTCCTCCCCAATCTCTCCCTCCCCTCCCTCCCTCCTTCTCTCCTCCCATCTTGCTCGGCCTCTCTACCCTTCCCCCTCTATCTTTTCATCATTTGCTTCCTCACGCAACAGCTTCCATGGTGCTCACGGACATCACAAATGGTTTGCTTCCACCACCACGTACTCCGCACACCAAAAGCATACATATTCGCTTACCCACGGCATTTGCACCGAAGACCACTAGTGAAGGTGATCAAAGGTCATCACAGGAACGTCGCACCGCTTGTGAGACCAATGTTGACATTTGCGTGGATGGCCATTTGTACCCTTACGATCCTATAAGCCGCTTCCATCCATCGTTTAATAGCCTTTCCACATTTCTTCAATTTCTTGGGAGGGGAGAAGCAGGCTTGTTAGGCTATTGCAAGCGGCTGTGTATGGGTGCAGGTGCTTCTTTGCATATGTGGATGCACGAATGTCAAGCTCTTCACCTCAGGACGACGGCATTACAAGAGAGTGTTGCCTCTTCGGAGAGGGTAGTTAAAAGTCTTGAACAACAAATGCAAGAAAAGGACTCCCACATCCAGAAGCTTACCAACACCATCACATACTTGAAAGAAACACCCCTTGGTGCAAGGGAACGCAAACGCCCGTATTCATCCATTGAAACTCTTGCACATTTCGGAGGAGCACGCAAACGACGAGTTACAGTCACAAGGTGATTTGTTCTTTACTTGCATGCTGCATTCTTACTTCACACTATTTTCTAACATTTATGTTTATTTGTTGCTAGAAACTTCATCCAGGAGGCATGCAGTGGAACAAGCCAAGATAATCGAGTCAACCTTCTCACTAGTTGTCTCAATACCGAGGACGTTATTTCTATCTTACAATCACCTGGAGGTAAGCACATTAAGGATGCAGTCACCAAGGACCTTATGCGTAAATTAAGAAATGTGGTTAATGATGATGACGTTCAACAAGCTTGTGATGAGGCTGGAATCAGCACCAAAGCCTATCAGGCTATTTTTCAACTCCTAAAGGATGCCCTCAAAGAACATGGCATTGTGGAAAACCTATTTCCCGTTCCTCACAAGGTCAAGCTCGCAAAGAAGGCCACAAACCAAGATGTGTTCTCCCGCATTGGGACATACCTACACATTGAGGACACAATGCCAACTTCCCTTTATGCTTCGTGCGCAACAAAGACAAGGGAAAAAGGTAAGAAACAATCCATAAGACCTTCGAATAAGGGCTTTCCTTACACAATGTGGAACAATATTTTCGTGGATCTTAGAAGGCTTCAAGAAGCCATGCTTAGATTTTACGAGTTACCTGAAGAAGGTGACACACTTTACTTTTTTCTTTGGTATTATTCTTTTCATAGAAGCTGAAGTTTAAGGTCTTAGCACTATTTATTTTGTAGTGCTTGGCACAAAAGTCGCTTTTGTGTTGAAACTCGATGAGTGTCAAATAGTGAAAGGCCGAAGGTTAGAGAGGCTAAGTGTCACTCTAATGAACGAGGCCCTTCTGCAAACCAAGCGAAGGGATTCAGTCGAGCCATATCCCACCCTATCTTTTAGCGTGCAATCAGAGAAAGACATTTGGTGGTTGGGTGCTATTGAGGTGCCCAAAGAGACCAATGGAGTACTTTCGTGGATTTTTGAGAGAACTCCATGGATCACATAAGTAATACACTCCCAAATTGCAGGTCAGAAGTTGGAGATTGAGGGCTTTGGTAGTTATGATGTGGAGTGGCACTTAGGTGGGGATTTGAAGACCATAAAGTGTTTGCTTGGCTGCACACAAGGGGCTTCTTCTCTCATGCCTTGTCCATTTTTCACTCGAGGGTACAAACCTAATGGACAAAAATCACATAAGAGCACTGCAAAGGCCAGTTACATGCTTCCATGGCAAGGGCATGGAGAACAAGGGTTAGATTGTCATGATGTCGAAGATGAAGGTAGAGAATGGGAAGCGTCTATTCTGAGATGTCCCATGCTCAATGCCCCAGACCGTGATCAAAAGGACCACACTTGAAATCCAATCTTTCGATTTCCTCTATCGAATGTACATTTTTGTACATTACACGCATTCATGCGTATTTTTGATAGGCTATTGAAGCTCCACATTGACTATGCTTTCACAATGAAACCGTTGGAAAAGTCCCAGGAAGCGATCGAAAGAGTGGAGGTACTCTTGAATTCCATTGGCTGTCACGGTGGAAATGTGTCTATAGTTGCTGCAAAGAACATAGGGGAGGCCCATGAAATTGCTCAACAAGTGTCAATGAGTGGACAAAAAGCTAGACACTTTTTGAAGAAAGTTTCCCAAGGAAAGCCAAGTCGATATGATGCTCAAAGCAGCTGCAACTAGCAGGCAGGTAACCTTTGGGAGCTTTGGAAAGAGTTATGCAAAGCTACTACTGACAATGATTCAAATGGCGAGCTTGAAAACAAGCGCAAGCAAGTTTGGGCCCATTTTGATAAAATGGTCAAGCTTATGAGCCTTAACAGCACAGAAGAACAACGGCAATCATTTCAAGAAGCTTTGGCAGATTTTACCAAGGTCTTCACCCTTTCTTAGGGATAAAATAACATCACACATTACATGGTAAGTCATTCATGGTGTATTCATTACAAGGGATTGTTTTTATTTACTAATGTGGATTGTTTGCTCATGTGAACAGCATATCTTGTTTGCGCATGGTGCATTTTTTATGCACAAGTATGGATCGCTTGAAATTTTTAACACTCAAGGCATGGAGAAGTCCCATTATCGAGCAAGGGGAGTGTACTTCAAAAATACTCGACATGGTGGTGGAATGGTGCAATCCAATTATTTGGAGGAGATGTTCAACTGGTTTTTTCGCACAACATTTGCTCGTAAGCTCACAATGGAGCGTTCACGACAATCCAAGATTGCTATTGAAGTGCGCAAATGGAGTCGTCAAGAGCATAGCAACAAGTGGCAAATGTCGCAAGGTCCCACCAAGCATGCTGCATGGCGGCGATGCAGAGTGCAACAAGGATCAAAGTGGATACTACGCGAGTCACTAAACGTGAATGCAGGGTCCAACTCTTAGCGACATGTTTATTTAAAAAATAATACTTCTTTTAAAAAAATTAGTGTGAACAGGGCCCTTTTTAAATGGGCCCTTATAAATATTGCATGCTCTCATAAATCACTCATTTCTTAAGAACAGGTGAGCTCTTACCAACAAAATGGCACGCACCAAACAAACCGCGAAAGAGCATCCGCCTGCCAACAAAAACACCCTCCAAGGATGTGAGAAGCCGTCATGGCTTAAAGGCACAAGAAAACGGCCACGAACACCTGGCCGTTCCAGGAACTCTTCTGGTAGTGGGCATGGTGGTAGGGTACGAGAGTCATCAAGGACTGTTGAATCTCCACCTCCTCAAGATATAATACCTAGAAAGAGAATGAAGCAACGTGCCCAGCGCTGGAGAGAAGCAGAGGGCCAGCAAACATCAGAGTCCGATAGGGAGCAGCCGTCGCGCCCCCAATCACAAGCAGGACCATCCAAGACTCGGGTGGTCAATACAGACACCGAATCACAGAGTGAGCCACCATGGCTGCGAGAAAAAATACCGCGCACACACCGGGTGGCCGTTGGGGGGAAGACATTGCCTCAAGGCAAGGGAGCTCTCCCCACACAACAAGATCGGCAACCAAGGGAAGAGGAAGAATCAGAACAGGCTGCAGAACCAGCCCCTAAGCATGTAAACAGACGCAAGTCTAAGTTTTTCAAGAAGCCTTCACGCCGCCCGCCAGCAAATGTGCAAGTGCCCCCAAGACAACCGCAGCGGCGCCGAAAAATAGCAAGGGCATTTGCAGAAATCCGCCACTACCAGAAGACGACGGAGCTCTTGATTCGACGCGCCCCCTTTGCTCGCACTGTGAAGGAAGTGCTTCAAAGCTATGGAAATCAGTATAGAATGCAAGCAATAGCGCTAGAGGCTATTCAAGAAGCTGCAGATACCAACCTAAGTGCCATTCATGCAAAGCGAGTGACAATACAGCCAAAAGATATGCAACTTGCACGACGATTGCGACAAGACTTCGAGCATTAGCCAAAGTTACCCCTCTTTTTGTATTGCACACCCTTATCTTTGTAATGATTTGACTTTCCAATGACAATATGATCAACAGTTGTGTCTACTCTGTCTATTATCTTTGTAATTTCAGTAAATTTGTGCATTTTAAGTACCCTTAGGGGTAGATAAGCCTACAAGGGGCAGAAAAAGGCTTGGCCACAAGGGCGCGCAAATGGCCCATCCAAAACTGATGGATGGGCCATTTGCGTGCCCTTGTGGCTAGGCCTTTTTCTGCCCCTTGTAGGCTTATCTACCCCCAAGGGTACTTAAAATAACCAAATTTACTAAAACCTATTGGTTTTGCATCAATATTTTATATGGATCCTTATGGACACCTTTTTCTGGTCATTTCAAGCTTTGAATTCCTTATAGGATATCAAAACAAATAACATATTGTGAAACCAAGTGTCCAATGTAATTTGACTTTTTGGTGCAAGGGTGTAGTAGGTAGAGCTAAAGCAAGTGATAGTTTGCTGGAAACTTCATTTCATAATTGATTTGAGCTTTTCTAGTGTCCTTGAGTGAGAACATATACTAGAATTGCCAATAAAAGGTTGCATTTAAATGAATGATGCAAAACCAATCCATTGCAATAAATTTGTGCTTTTTAAGTACCCTAGGGGGTAGATTGGCCTATAAGGGGCAAAAAAATGCCTGGCCACAAGGGCGCGCAAATGGCCCATCCAAAACTGATGGATGGGCCATTTGCGCGCCCTTGTGGCCAGGCATTTTTTGCCCCTTATAGGCTAATCTAACCCCCTAGGGTACTTAAAAATCACAATTATACTCAAATTGACTGCAATTACATACCTTAAAATAACAAAGTCAAAAAACAATTCATATCACCAATTGAAACAATTTTCAAGATTGACAAATCAGATTGAAAAGAATTTGCAATATAGAGAGACAATTTCAAATATTTTTTATTCCTTCTAGCACGGTGATTTTACATCATGTATCTGAGGAGTTCAGAATTTTTTTGACCATTTCCTAGCGCCTATTTTGCGCGTAAGGCAACTCCCCAGTCAAGAGGGACTGCGCTATGGCATTTGGGTCAGTTGAGCCAATGGAAGCATGTATCCCTATCTGGGTAAGCACTTTACCAGGAAAGCCAGTGCCAAACGCTGTGCATACAAGGGATCTACGCACTAGGAACACTTGATGCGCAGTTTGAGCAATGGTACTCAAACACAAAAACTTGCTCAAAGCTTTTAACGACCAAGTCATAAAATGGGCTTGGGGAGTAAATTCATTATGGATAATGGCCACATCGCCAGGGGGGAGTTGTCCGAGGTAATGCGCAAGGGAAGCTTGAGGTCCAAAGCCCGTCCGCTTGCCACCCGTCCTTGCAGAAAAATCATCAACCTCCACAACATCCTGTCATAAACCGATGAAGGTTGAGAAAAAAGACAACGAAGGATAAAATAGTAACATGAAAATTAGGATACAGTTTACCTCCTGCTCCTTGTCGTCCTCCTCCCTGTTGCCCTTTGCATCCAAGTCAATGCTCCCATGCACCACAGATACAAGCTTTGGATCATCAGATGGGAGGTTGCATAATGGCATAGGCATCCTAGCAGCCTCAACCTTGGCTTGCGTGGCTTGGAAATCTTCATCAGCCACGTACAACTGCTCTGCTGCCAGGACCTCCACACATACAACTGCAATAGTGTCAACAACAGAGTCCCCATCTGGCAAGAGCTTGCTTTCTAGGGCATCTAGCGTATTGTCTAAGGGACATTTGCTGCTATTGCATAGCACGCTCAAGCATTCATCCATGCGCAGGCCAAATGCTTTTTCCAAATCATGCAGGAACACAAACTCCTCCCCATCCACTAACACTGAGGAGAAGCGGCTAATTTCTACCTCTGGGATAGCCACATCCGTCAGTGGTAGTGGCACTGGAGTGTCACTAGGGCTAGCCGCAACTATGGATTTCTCAACCACTTCCTCAAGACCCCTAGGGTACTCGAGCTGGTGTGCTTTTCCTTCCGCTGCAGGGTTCATGGGGATAACCTGCTGCTCCTTGGTGTCCTTGATAAAGGACCCAACTTGAAGGTGTGGTAAGCGGAGCTCCTCCAAATCAGGTTCCTCGCTCACCAAGAAGATAAATGTTGCGAGCCGAGAAAGGTACTCCACCCCCAACTTGCGCTTCTTGAGCGCTGACACCCCAGGGGCTTGCTCGTCCAAGTAATGGCCTGCATTGGTTGCAATTTCTTGGAATCGTTGCAACCGCTTGGAGAATGGGCGATCACCTTTGTGTATATAGCGCAAAAGATTGCAAGGCACCCAGATCCCTGCATGTGGGGGGATAGATACAGAATATTTTATGATGTGCTCCTCCATGAACGCAGAAATCTCCTCAAATGCATCCATGTGAAGGGCAACTGTGGCGTCAAGGTCAGGGAGACGAGTAAAAAAGGTGTGGAGGTCCAACTTCCCTTTGTATTTGGTGTCCTCGAGGAAGAGGATGAAGCGTGACAAAGGGGTGGATGTGGGTACAGATGCAGAGGCTGTGGCAGCATCCATGTTTAGCCTGGGGTGTGGATAGAGAGTGGAGGAGCTCAAGAGTTGCAAAAGTGAAAATAGTAAATGAGTTAGGTGGCCCCCCTTTTATAATGTACCCTTTTTTTAAGACATTAAAAAAAAAAGGCACTTTCACCAAAAAATGATTTCTCATCCCAATGCAAAAAATTATATTCAAAGGCATGATTTGCCGAAGCAAATCATGTTGATTACAGCGGGGATCAATATGAAAATTGCAAGAGTTACAAAGTTATAAGATCGATAGCATAGTTCCATCTATCCCCCAGTCCTCCTCGACCTTCAATTTGTCTTCCATTCTCTTCCCAATCTGCGGACATTCATTACAATAAGCATCTAATGATCGACAAACCATGATGTATTGAAAATGTGGTGGAAGGATTCTCACCTTGTGACCTTGTAAACAAAATTGTGCTTGTTGAAGGGCCTCAAAACCCATAATAACCAAATGTTCTCGAACATTACTGAGAGTCCAATGCTTGTTCACTTGGACTGCCTCCAAAGCATTGTTGGGCATCTTCACTGCAATGTCAAAGCTTGCAATTGTGCCGTCTACACTCTGTAAGGGAGTCCACACTCCAAGCTTGCACATCCAACGATCATAGTGAAATCGTATGTACAAGGAGGTGCGGGATTTCAAATAGCGCATTCCAATACTTGAAGCTCCAACCTTACAACGGTACCGGTCCCCGTTGTGCATGCCCTCCACAAAACCCCAGTCCTCTTCTAAAAGCCTTCCTAATTCCTCATAATGCGCATCTTTACATACAAGCATTGTGGTAGTCTCCAAAAATTTTGAATTTTAGGGTTTTTGGATGCACGTTTTGACTTTTTGAGATCAAAAAATGCTTTTTTGACCATAAAATAGTTTTAGGGGGGTTTTCAGAAGATGAAATTTGAGTTTTGAAATTTTTGAAAAATTTCAAATTTTTGGGATTTTTTCAAAACCGGATCAAAAAGGAGGGAAGTTGGAGGTTCCATATGGCGCACCCACCCCCGCCCCCCCCCCCCCCCCCCCCACCCCACCTTCTCACTAGGTAAGAGCCCATTTAAAAAGTGTAAGACTACTTTGTCCCCCTACATTTTTGAGGGCATAGAGTGTGTCCACCACCCTCTTCTCATTGGCTAGCCTCTAATTAACCTTAATCCCAAAGGGCCCCTAGAGAGTTCATATTTTTCCTAATGTCAAGTCCTTGGATTCTAGAATTTTGTCTTCAATGTGAAGGGTTGAGATCATTTGTATGGGAATTATGTCATAGCCATCCTCATTGCGAAATTGAGTAGGCAAAGACGTATTTACACATACATCCATTGTTGCTTAGATTTGAGTCCACTCAAATGGCTCAAATAAATTCTCACGAAAGGGTTCAAGTACATAGGCTTCATTTGTGCAATCCCTCTCTAAGATACATTCTTCTTGTTTTAAGCTCCCGTTTTTTGATGCTCCGTACATCCAAATAGGTGTGTCTTTGTTCAATCAAGATGGAAGCTTAGTTTCTGCCGAAGAGACTGAGTCAAATTCTTGTATAGACATTTTCATGACATCTTTATAAGTGTGATCTTTTAGATTAACCCTTGTTATAGATCCCACTTGCTTCAAGTACAAATAATTGTTTGCCCAATCTTGGATGAGTTCTACGTCTCATGAAAGGTCTTCCCAATATGATTTTGTAATTAAGTTTCTTCTCAAAGTCTACTATGGCAAAAGTTGTTCATATTCAATCCCACAGGAATTAACTATCACTTTTTCAAGCAGTCCTACGGGTCTTTCGATATGTCCATCAGCCAATTGCAATTTCATTCGAGTTTGTCTAATGGTTGGTTGTCCCCAGGATTCCCATACTGCTTTTGTGGCTATGGCTATGCCTGCCCCGCTATCCAGTATTGCCATGGTTTCTATGTCATTATATTTCACTAAAAGGGTGGTGTTTCCTTCTTACCCTTCGTAGTATTCTCCGACTTTGTTCATTGGAACATATGTAATCTCTTTCATATCCAATTCGTGTTTCAATTTTTCCAAATTTTTTGCGACTAGCCTTCTTATTTCCACCTTCTATAGAGTTTTCTGTAGATCATTCCATAAATATGGTCTGATTTTTAACAGTTCTCCTAAAGCAAGAGTGCATTGGATTGGTGTAGACATGATTGAATGGATGTTGTCTACCTCTAGGGTTTGTTCCGCTCTTTTTACCTGAGTGGTTTTACACACTATGGATTTATCTTCGTTATCTCCCAAGTAAGAGGGTAATGTTTTCAAGGACCATGGTTTAGACATTTTTGAAGCTTCAAATCCGAAATCAACATACAAGGATTGTACATCCATGTCCATATCAGGAGGTAGGTTGTCTAACCAAACTTCCTCTATAGGAGCTGACTTTAGAGTTAAGCTCCCATCATTAATCTCTCTAAGTTTTTCCCATAAGTGTCCTGGCTAGTCTTCTTCTACGAATGGAATTTTGTCTAAGGCATCTTCACTGTCCGGCATTATAAGTTATGGATCTTTTGTTTCAAGGTGGGGTTCTACCACCACTTCAAATTTTTCCTTATTGGTTCCTATCACGAGCTCCTCAGGTTTTACCATACTTTCGAGCTTGGGTTTTTGTTTTTTCAGCAACTCTTCCGTGATTCTTACCAAATTTTGATAAGCTTCAAGCTTAGCTGCTTCCATGTCTGGAGAAGGATAGTTTTTCCATTTGTTTTCCATGTTTTGGCCTGCTTTAAGTCCCGCTTGGTAAGCTTTTAAGGCTGCATTAATAGGCTCAAAAAATTTGTCAAATTAAAATTGATCCTCCAGATTTCACGGTGGTTTCTTTGATTTCTCTTCCAATTTCTTTCGCCTTTTCCTAGAATAGCTTCTTTGCTTTCTCCTCGATTTCAGCCCGTTGTTTTTGTTTTCTCATCTCATACCTTTTGTTTCTGCTCCTCTTGGTTTTTTGAGAGGAAAGTTTTGTATTCTCCGAATCATCAGAGGAGTTATGTTTCTTTTTATTAGCTTGGGCTCAGGTGATTACCTTGATTGGAACAATCGGTTCGCTCTCAAATGAGCTACTAGGTATCACTTGGACTACGTTCACTACTGTTTTACCCTTGTTTAAAGGATTTTTAGAACAATCCTCTGGAAAGTGTCCTCCCTTTTTGCAACATTGTATGCAATAAGCTTCAACTTGCTTGAGATTTTTGTCAGGCTCTGGGCATTCATTTTTTCAATGATCATCTACACCACAGTTATGACAGTTTCCAATTCTTGGCTTATTAATCATGGGTCTTACAATAGGAGGTCTAACACCTTGATTAGCCACATAATACATCGGTGTAAGCTCTGGAGTAGCGTTAGTCACAGTTTCTTCCAATGGTGGTGGATGTGAATTATACCACTCTCTTTCTACCATTATTGTAGATGGACTAGGCTCCGCATAGGGCGTAACAGGCACTAATGCTTGTTCATCTATGACTTATTTGGAGTGCATGTACTTTACAGGGACTGCATTATGTCCTGGATACGGAGGTTACTGACCCAACACCGATTGAGGTCTTTCCATACCCATCAGTAGTCTTTGAGCTGGGGCCATATTGGGATGATATATATACATGGGTTGTCCTTGTGGCATCATAGGCACGTATTGGACATTCCCATCATACTTTGGTCGGTAATAGCACTCATTGGTCTCATGGTTGGTCCATTTTTCCTCGATTTCACATCATTTCTGTGGCCTAATTGGTTGTCCCTATTGAGGTATCCCTTGTCCTGGTCCCCTCATAGGTGCTTTCTGCATGTTATTTTTCATGTCATTCATCCTTTTGAGCATGTCTTATATGGCTGAAAGCGGTGCTGCAGCAGTCATTCCCACTTGTGCTGGTTTGGTGGATGTTGTTTTCTTGCTTTGGTTATCCTTAGGGACATCTTCTTTGTTAAAAATATCACAATTGTCTCCTAAGTCAATAGTGTCTGACACACTCTTCTAGGGTCAGATGCTTCTTGCTATACAGTATAGCATAAAGTTCTTTGTTTAGCAGTCCCTCTAGAAACAAAGATACAAGTCGTTCTTCTACAGGTATCTCTAGCCTTGGGCATCTGGCAATGTATTGTTTCAATCAAGTTGCACAATCCATAACAGACTCACCATGTTTCTGTTTAAAGCTGTAGATTTGAGATACCGTATTATGTTTGATCCCCGTTTTGAAACAAGCAGCTACAAATCCTTCAGCTATTGTGTTCAAGTCCATGATTGACCTTGGTGGAATGTTTTGGAACCATGTCAATGCTTTTCCTTCTAATATCATTCCAAACCCCTTGAATTGAGTATGGAAATCGAATATACGTTCTGCTCTTAGCACTTCCTTAAAGCTTGCTAAGTGGTCGTATGGATCCGTTGATCCACTGTATTTTTTGACCCATTTATGAAAATCAGTTGGTCTAACGCGTCTGTTTGGTTCAACCCCCGGTCTCCTGGTAGTTGGTCCTATTCCGAGTCCTTCAAACCAGTCTATTGGAAATAGTGACTCATGTAGCCCTGCACTGGCTTTGGTGTCACCCAATTTTCTTCGCGATGAGGTGGTTTCTGGTTTCTTAACATTACTCTCAGATGATCTCTCACGGTGTTCATCTCTTGGAATTGTTTCTGGTCCTTGTCCCAATATCCAATCCCTTGTGGAATACCCTTGGTATTTGGTTTGTTCTACCTCCTCAGGATTCATCATAACAAAGTTGTTGTTATAATAGTCCCTAAACAAGTAGGTTGGTAGGTCTGATGATCCCTAATCTTTGATCTTGAAGATATAGATGATGTTCATGGCCGTTAGTTGTCCTCATTTGGCATGCGAAGTCCACAGAAGATCTTTTACGTTTCTATCCTCCCAACAATAGACTCTGATCCTAGGATTATCCGTACTAAGCCATTTCAAAGGCTTCAAATCTACTTGATCATATTCCTCAAATTCTAAAGTTGGTGATCCTTCTTTTGCTGACATATCTGGGATTATGGTGTTTACTTCTAACCCCCATTTGTCTATCACGTCAGGGTTTTTGACTTGTACATACTGAGTTCCATTTCTGTCCATGTACGTTTTTCTTGTTTGTTTGCCCTAATCTCTTCTTCGAACTCAATAGCATGATCATCAATGCGAATAGTATACTCCTTGTTAGAATCCAGGTAAACGTGAGCTCCATGGAGATTAGTGTTATAAAAAGATAAGCACTGTCATTCCGGTTTCCGACTGAGTTGAGTACGAAGACATTTCAGATACCGAATCTGAAAAAGTGTCTGAGACTTCTTCAAGAATGGTGTGCAAGGAATTGCCTTGATTCACGTTTTTTTCGATGGATACTCTACTGGAGGTTTCTCTGAGTATGCCCTGATTTCCTAGTACACGACCAGATCTAAAGTTCATAAAGACTTGCAAAGCCCTGGATAGAGTACTTACCTTTGGATTGAGTTGTTGTCAATTTCCACTTGATTCGATTGCAACTTTCCGTCAAGCTACTGATTCCTGTATAAATTTGATAAGGTTAGCTATTCTTTCACAAAGACTGTCTAATTTTTGCTAACTATTATGATTGTTCTATCAAGCTATGGGAGTCAACAAATGACTTTCAGATTCGACTTTGGCTAAAGATCAAAGGATTAATCTGCAACTTGGGAACTGAGTGAACATGTACCAATTTGATTCCGATTGAACCCAAAATTACCCGGTGGCTTTGTATTATGCTGGTCTAACACTGTACAAGTTCAAAAGTCAAAACTGGTGTTCATGTGTAGTAGTAGGAAATAATTACGATTATTTACTTTTGTCAAATTTTTGTACTTTTTGGCTTGGTTTGGCAAGTATATAGCCTATTAAAGTCCCTGGACAAGTTTCAACAAGTTTGGACAAAATCTGCTCAAGTTTGTCAATTATTTTGTGTCCGCTCTGATTTCAAGAATCTGGCTTAAGTCTCACTTTTGTGATCCAAATTTCACCAATATTGATTTGTGGGGTCTACTTGATATGATTTACCTTATGGTATACTCAAATTTGCAAAATTTTCAAGTTTTGAAGAAAATATAAATAATCACGATTATTTACTCTAGCTATATTTTTCAAAAATTTTGTCCCAACTTTGACAAAGATTTGTTAAGCACTTCAACTTAAGGTCCCTAGTCAAGTTTCATCAATTTTGGACAAGTTTTAGTCAAATGGTCATCTTACCAAATTTGGTTTGTGGGCTTATTACAACATGGTAAAGCTAGTGGTTTGTCAACTTGGTCAAAAAAGTTGAAAAATGGGACAGATGTAAATAATTGTGATTATTTACTTCTCGTAACTTTTTACATATTTTTGGTCAACTGAGCTTGGATACATGTATATCACATCAATATAAGCCTATGAATCAAATTTCAACAAGTTTGGACAAATGTTTCCCCAATTTACACTCAAGATTCAAAAAGTTAGTACAAACTTTAGTTTTTACCCAGTTTTTTGCCAGTTTGGTGATCCAAATCTTTTGTGCCTTTACAAAAGTTGTTTGTACACATGAAATGAGTCAATGGTATGAACCTTGGTCAAATATGAGCTAAAACTTAATAATCATGATTATTAACTTCAGGCTTGAAATGAACCAATTTTTAAAATTTTCCAATGTGGACAGTCTTTTTATGAGCTACTTTTAGCCTATGAATAAAGTCAAAAGTTAATTTGGCCTAAAATGTCAACGAAAAGTAAAGAATCTGAGTTTGACCAACTCTTGAAATTTTACCTCGAAGTGTCCTTGAGCTTACCCACTGGTTCAGTCAACTTTTAAGCTTACTCTCCAGTCGGATTGAGTGGTATGGAGTCCTTTTGTGCTATTTCTAGCCATAGAAGTGAAATTCTGCAACTTCCAATAACAACTCACAATGATTCTTTCAGAGAGAGCAATGTTCTGAGATCCACCCTGGATCCTACTTTTGTGCTATTTTTAGCCGTAGAAGTGAAATTCTGCAACTTCCAATAACAACTCACAATGATTCTTTCAGAGAGAGCAATGTTCTGAGATCCACCTCGGATCCTACTTACCCTACTCTTAGATTCTCATGCAATGGGGTTGTGGAAAGTGTCCACAAACACTCGTTTTCTTGTTTTTTATAATGTTTTGAGCATTGATCTCAAGACTTGTCTCGTCTATCAATCATCCTCAAAATCCTAATCTATTTCTACAATCCTACAATCCTAAAGGCACCCATCAAGTACGATTACTTCCAAGCTACCTCTACACAGCAAAAGACGTTAATCTTAGGCTATGCGGTTTCTAAAAGAAAGTTTTGAACTCTAGGTGATCCTAGAGAAAGTTAAAGGATAAATTCACAAAACGCTCGTGTTTTTCCCTAGTTTAGGTCTCTTCGATCCCCGACAGCGGCGCCAAATGTGGGACGCGTGTCTAACCTCACTATCCTATCTTATTGCAGTATTAACGGAACCACGTTTAGATTGTCAATCCATGGGATGAAGCTAACTCGACTAGTGCATAGAGGCTACAAGAGGGTGTCAATCTCTCAAAAAAAACCAACAACTCGCATCTAACTCGTGCTACACTCAAGTGACAGAAATCACTAAAAGCCAATCGCTCATTGGCAAACAAATCACATCCGTCAGCATCAAATGACATCCAATGAAACTTCTATGACATGTTTATAAGACCTAAGCCCACATGCTTATGGTCTCAAACCCCAATTTAGGTCAAGTGCAAAAATCGCGATTATCAACAGCAGTGGATTTTTGACCTAGTAGTTTTCGACCCAAAATGCATCTAAATGATGCCTTGATATCCTCTTCAAACTCAATACCATGGTCATCAATGCGAATAGCATACTCTTTGTTAGGATCCAGGTAAACCTGAGCTCCATGGCGATTAGTCTTATAAAAAGAGAGTATATGCTTATAGCGCACAGTCGTTCCGGTTTTTGAGTGAGTCGAATAGGAAGACATTTCCGATGTTGAATTAGAAAAAGTGTCTGAGAATTCCTCAAGGATAGTGTGCAAGGGATTGCCTTAATTCACACTTTCTTTAGTGGATACTCTACTGGAGGTTTCTCCAAATATGCCTTGGTTTCCTAGTATACAACCAGATCTAAGGTTCATAAAGACTTGTGAAGCCCTGGATAGAGTACTTATTGTCAAATTGACTTGATTGCATCTTCTATCAAGCTACCAATTCCTTGTTTGCAACCTGATTCATGTATCAATTTTGATCAAATTAGCTATTCTTTCACAAAGATTGTATAGTTCTTGCTAACTATTGTGACTAGTCTATGTGTATCACTCCAAATAGAGCTAAGTGAGTCAGCAGTTGAGACTTTCAGATTCTACTTTTGTAGAAATCAAAGGATTATCTACAACCTGGAATCTAAGCGAACATGTACCACTTTGGATCCAATTGAACCCAAAATTGCCCGGTGGCCTTGTATTATGTTGGTCTAACAAAGTACAAGTTCAAAAGTCAAAATTTGTGTCTTTGTGTAGCAGTAGTAAATAATCGCGATTATTTACTTTTCTCAAATTTTTGCATCTTTTTGGTCAACTGAGCATGTATACATGTCTATCACATCAATATAAGCCTATGAATAAAGTTTCATTGAGTTTGAACATAATTTTTCCCAATTTACACTCAAGTTTCCAAAAGTCAGTACAGACTTTCGTTTTTACTCAGTTTTTGGTCAGTTTGGTGATCCAAATCCTATGTGCCTTTACAAAAGTTGTTTGTACACATGCATAGAGTCTCTGGTACCAAGCTTGGTCAGTTTTGAGCTGAAAGTAAATAATTGCTATTATTTACTTTAGGCCTAAAATGAACACTTTTTTGAACTTTTTCACTGGATAGTCTTTTCGTGAGGTATTTTAAGCCTCTAAGTCATGTCAAAACTTAATTTGGCCTAAAATGTCAAGAAAAAGTAAATAATCTGAGTTTTTGCAAACTCTTGAAATTTTTACCTGGATGTGTCCTTGAGCTTACCCACTGGTTCATACAACTTTCAAAGCATACTTTCGAGTCGGATTGAGTGGTTGGAAGTCTTTTCGTGTTATTTCTAGCCGTAGACCTGAAATTTTGTAACTTCACATAGCAAATCACAATTGATTCTTTCGGAGAGAGCAATGTTCTGATATCCACCTCGGATTCTACTTACCCTTCTAATATTGAAAAGATAAGCATCTAGCATGTCATCATCTACTCCTTCAGGAGCTTCCCCGTTGTGTATCCTTGAAAGATGATCCGCTCGTAGATGGGTTTTACCCTTTTTTACCACCACTGTAAAATCAAACTCTAGCAATATAATAAACCAGCGTACAACTCTCCCTGTGTTGCATGGTTTATTTACCATATACAAAAGAGCTTGAGGATCTGTGAAGAACACAAATTTGTTTGCGAGCAAATAATGCCAAAATTTCTTTACAGCATTAATCATTCCTATCCCCTCTCTTTCGGTGGTTGTGTAGTTCTTTTTCGCACTGTTTAACTGTCGGCTTGCATAACAAGCTGGAAAATCCATTGTTCTGTCTCCAGGTTGAGCCAGAATACTCCCGATTGCATATGTAGAAGCATCAATGTGAACATGGAATATCTTTTCTGAATCTGATGCTTTAAGTACAGGTGCTGATACAAGGTTCTCCTTCAGCTTTTGGAATGAAGTTTCACACTCCTCAGTCCAATCGAAATTGACTAGCAAACGATACAGAGGTTGTGCAATGACTACATACATATATATGAATCTTCGATAATATCCACAGTGTCCCATGAAGGATTGCACTTGTTTCGCATTAGTAGGCCTGGGAAGGTCTACTATGACTTTGACTTTGTCTAGGTCAGTGGTTATGCCATTTCTTGAGACAATGTGTCCTAAGATGCGGCCTTGGCTAACCACACTTTTTCGGGTTAAGACAGATTCGATATGTCCTGCATTTTTCAAATACATTTTGCAAATGGTCAGTATGTTCCTCTCGTAGAAGAGAGTGTACACAAAGATCATCCATGTATATTTCTAAGAATATTCTCAGGTATTCTTTGAATGCGTGCATCATTAACCTTTGGAAGGTAGCTGGGGCATTAGTTAAGCCAAACGGCATAACTCGATACGTATATATTCCCCATTCTATGGAAAACGCTATTTTGTGTTGATCCTCCCTTGCAATTGCCAGTTGGTTGTATCCTGAAAACCCATCCAAAAAGGAATAAGCCCATTTCCCGGCCACCCGCTCAAGTACATGTTCTGTGATTGGCAAGGGATAATTATCCCTTATGGTGGCTGCATTTACCTTTTTGAGGTTTACACACACTCGCAGTTTTCCATTCTTTTTGGAGACTACCACAATGGGTGACACCCAATCTGTATGTTCAATTTCATAGATGAATTCAGCTTCCATCATCTTGTCAATCTCCTCTTTGATTCGTTTAGCAAATGTGTCATTATATGTATAAGGACGTTGTTTGCTAGGTTTTGCATCCGATTTCAAAGGAATCGTATGTTGGCATATCGATGGATCAACTCCTTTGAGGTCTTTGTAGGACCATGCAAACACATCTTTATACTTCTTGAGAAGTTGTGTTAGCCGTTCTTCTTCTTCAGGCTCTAAATCGGTTGCTATATAGACCGGCTGAAGCTTTTCACCTGGTTCCGCGAGGTCTATTCTTTTTGCATTCTCTGGCCCATTGTAAGATTCTTGGTTGGTTTTTTTCCTTACTGGTGGTGTCATGATGATTTTTCTGTCCTGGATGGTAAATTTTCGATAGTGTGATGGTACATTCATGTTTCCCTTCTCTGACTCCCCTTTATCATCACTATCTTCTTCGGTAGTCCATATCTCACGTAAAGACCGTTTCAGTTCTTGGTATTTATGTTTACGATCCAGTTTGGTCCACTCTTGGTCTTTTGTTGTTTCTTTTTTTGATTTTTTTGATTTTTGTAATTTTGTTTCTATTTTAGCTTTTTGTGTTTGTCTTTTTTCCTCTTGCGTTCTTTCCCTTCGAACTTTTGAGAATCTTCCTGATATTTGATCTTTTACACAATCCTCTGATTTTACAAGCATCAAATAGTGAGTTTTACTTCTTGTCATGGGCATCAGGTTCTCTCTCGCTTTGTTCCCTGCTCGTTTCCTTGTATAGCATTCCTGGCGTCTAGGGTGCTGATTAGCAAAATCATAAAACTTGATATTCTCTATTTTCCCCCCACACTCACTCGAGTTGTCTGAACACTCATTATCTGCATCATTATTTACTTTCAGATGCTCAGAGGAGTTATAAAACTCTTCTTGTTCTTGTGGTTCTATTGTCTCATCTCCTTTTGGTATAATGCTTACCATGTAGTAGGGTAGCACATCATAGCCATCCTTGTCACAAAATTTTGTTGTTGGACTATCTGTAATGGTACAGGCATCCAATGTTGCTAGTATATGTTCCCATTCTAGAGGTTCCAAGGCATCTTCAGGGAAAGGTTCCGGAATATACTCCTTTTCCTCAATTGCTCTTTTTAAGACGTATTCCTCTCTTCTTAAGCTTCCACAATGTGAAGCTCCACACATCCATATCTCTTTTTGTTGCCCTAACCATGCTGGGAGTTCCGATCCTGCTAATGTAGCTGAATCAAACTCTTCCACAGGTGTTTGGTTCACATCCTTGTAACTATGGTCTTTCAGGTGTATTTTAGTTGTTGTCTCGCCATGTCTGAGGTAAATGTGGTCGTAACCCCAATCTTGGACCATCTTCAATTGTCGCGTGAATGGTCTTCCCAAGATGATCTCATAATTGTTCTTTTTGTCAAAATTGACTATTGCAAATGTATGCTCATACTCGATTCCGCACAAAGTGACAATCACTTTTTCTAAGAGTCCTAGAGGCTTCTCCATGAACCCATATGCCAATTGCAGTTTCATTCTGGTAGCTCTTAAGGTTGGTTTTCCCCATTTTTTCCACATTTCCTTGGTGGCGATAGCAACTCCCGCTCCACTGTCAAGAATAGCTTTGGAAACTACTTCTTGGAATTCTACTGGTAGCGTGGTGTTTCCATCTTCTCCCTCGCAACATTCTCCAACCTTGTTTAATGGTACTGGCCTAGTGTTTAGTTGAGGCTTGTCCAATTCTCTGATCCCTTCCTGAAGCTTCGAGGTGGGGTCTTTCACTCCAAATTTTTCTAGGCATTTTCCTACTGTGGTCCACATGTTTGGTCGTAACCTTAGGAGTTCGGCTAATGTGATTGTGCATGCCACCGGGGTGGACAATAACTCAATCAATCCTTGTGAGTGCATCACTTTGTTAGAAGAAAGTCTTTGAGATGGGATTGCTCTCACTTCAGACTTGGCTTCATACTCTCCTAGGTAAGAGGGTAAAGTTTTCAGCGAGTCTAGTTGGCTGTGTCCCGAACTAATTGATCCCTGGTCTCCCCCTTGTGAATGTATATCAAAGTTCATTTGCGACCTTGCCTCAAATTCTTCAATAGGAGGTAAGATCTCATTCTTCTCTTTTCTTGTGCTATTCATGTTGTGACTCACCCTGTTAGCCTTGTTGGCCTCACGAATTTTCTTCCACAGATCATCTAAACAGTTACAGTCCTTACCCATTTCTGTCAATGTTTTAGGCTGGAACCTGTCACTTGCCTCATCTGTTGTATTTGGCACTATGATAGGCTCTCCTCTGGACTCATAGGCATTCATGAGTCTTTCCTTCGTTTCTACTTGTTCCTCTAAAGTTGGTTGGATAGGGGTTGGAGCTGGTACTTCATGCCAATTTGCAGGTTTACCAAGCGGGTCTTCCATCAATGATTGTGTTGTTTCAATCATCTTTCTACACATTTCCAACCTTTGTTTTTCTATTTCAGCATATGGATAAGTCATCCATCTTTGCTCCTGGGTTTGGTTCTTTTTGAGTCTGGCTTCATAAGCTTTTAGAAGTGCATCCAAGTGCTCATTTACCTTGTCTACATGTACTGATTCTCCTGATCCTGCACTTTTGGGCTCCGCTATTTCCTTAGGTGCTATGGTTTCCGTGGTGTGTGAGCTTAAGCTAGCTAGATCCTCTAACCACTCTAATCTATCCTTTGTATGTTTTAACTCCTCGGATAGAGCTGTTTTCTCTCGTTCTTTCCTGGCCTTCATACGTGCCTTTCTAGCTTTCCAAGTGCTTCTCTGATTTTTCGTTTCTGAACTTGGGGCATCAGTTTTTGGCTCTTCAATTCGTCATTCTTTGAGCTTGGGCTCGTGTCACTGCCTGAATAGGTATGATTGTTTCATTTTTTGCCCCTCCACTCGAAGGTACTGGTTCTAGCATGTTCAAGGTAGTTTTTGCTCCTTTGCTCGGGTTTTTAGGGCAATCAGGAATCATGAGTAGCTCCACACTCGATGCAATATGCGTTGACTCTAATGATTTCATCATGAGGACAGTCTCTTAGCCAATGGTCTCCACCACACTTGTAGCAGGGTCCCTTGGGTTGTTGAGGTGCTCCTTGAGCTCCTCTTTGTTGGTATGCATGTCTCTGTCTGCACATGCCTCCGTTGGCTATGAACAACAATGTTCGTTCATCTAAGCTATATCTTCCTTCTCCTGCTGCCTGTGCAGCTGTTGATGGTCATGTACTTCCTATCATGCTCCATGGTTCTGGTGTCGAGGGTTCTTCCGGTGGATAATAGACAGAGTTTGTCGCATATCCATTGGGATCTTCATAATATGCATGCATAGGCACCAAAGCCTTCTCCTCTGATTTGGTTATGGTTGGTGTGTATCTTATACCGACTAGTCGTAATCCAGGTAGGGGTGGTTGTTGCCCCAACACTGGTTGTGTTCTTTCTACACCTACAAGTCTTGGTAGGTTGCTGCTTGATACCCAGGCATTGGTGGAACTTGAGGAGAAGCTACCTGAGCTTGGGGAGTGTAAGGTCTCTCTCTCACATATCCCTTGTTATAATAACATTCCTTTGTCCCATGGTTTGTCCATTTTTGTTCAATAGCACACCACTTGGGTTGTTTAGCCTCGGGTTTGGCATACAAGTTAATCTTTTTTAGCACTTCCTCTACAAGATGCTCTTGGTTTACAACTACTTCTCCTTTCAGTGATGTCTTAGAAGACTTGCTTCCACTTTTTTGTGAAGATGAATCGTCGTCAAGGTCCTTGAACTCCCCCTCTTTGTAGACCGCACAATTGTCCACAAGGTAAAGAGCCTCCTTGGTCAACTCATTCAACGTCGTGCTCCTCTTCATATGTAAGTCCTTCTAGAGATCTGTATTCCTTAGTCCTTGGATGAATATAAGCATAAGTTTGGACTGAGTGGGCAGTTCTTCCACAGGGCAGAACTTAACATATCTTTTTAGTCTTAGGACTGCCTTTCGTACATATTCCCCATCTTTCTGTTTGAATTTATGGATTTGTGAGACAGTATTATGATCTATCCCCCTTTGTGAGAATTCCTCGATAAATTCGTCAAACACTTCCTCCATAGACTCAAAGTCTCTACGCTCTACAGAGTCAAACCAAGTAGCAGCGTCATCCTCTAGGGTTAGTCCAAACCCTGCAAATTGGGTAGGGAAGTCTAACACCTCTTCAGCTCTAATTACAAGCACAAAGTCTGCTACATGATCTCTTGGATCTCTGTTTCCTGTGTATTTCTTGTTTACCCATTTTTGCACTTGAGAAGGTCTAATTCTACTATGATCTACAAACCTCATCATTGGATCTCCACGTCCTAATTGATATACCTCCTCTGGTCTTCTGTAGTAGGCTGGTTCCTCTCCTAGTGGTGCTCCTAAGCCATAATTTCTAATAGTTCTTGCCAGAGATGGTTCATCTCTTCGAACTCGTTCTATGGGTGGTCTTCTAGGCTCTGTTGACCCTTGAGTCTTTGGCTTGCTCTCTCCTTGATACCTTGAATAGAGTGGTGGTTCTTGCAAATCCCTTAGCCCTCGTGCGGCTTGATAACCATCTCGGTTTTGTTCTTGTTCCAATGTTGCACATGCCTGCAATGATGGTTAAGTTGCTGGTTGGTTTTGATTGTTGAATGTCTGCGGTCGGGTAGAATGTGAGGTAGCATCATACTCCTCTGAAAAGGGATTTATCGACTTGCTAGGGGTGTAGGTGGCTCTTGGCACTTCGTCTGGGGCATATGTTGATGCTCCTGGAACTGTTGCCTTTTCTACCTCTTCTGGGAGAATACGCTGGTATTCTCGCCCGTTCCTATCAACAAAAACTATATCCTTCCCCATAGCAGTTTCATAAGAGAATAAGTAAAGAACCTTGTCTTTGCTTAATTTGGTTAAGTATGGTTCTTTGCGGCGAAAGTAAGCGACTATTCCCTCACTCTCATGCTTGTAGATTCCCACGTTCTCATTACAAGTTGGAACCCTGGTTGTTTTCTTATCATACATAAAAATTTCTCTAGGTCGATCAATGTTTGGTGGCGGTTCTTGAGCTTCTGAAACCATTTTCCCTTTCGCCACGTTATCTCCATATCTGTTTGTAATCTTGAGGTTACTAACTATCAGATAGTGGTTCCCCTTTTCGTCTCGGAATCTATCTCCATCATCATAGACTCGAATTATATCCAATCTCTGAGCCGGCCTTTCTTCAATACAAATGCACTTGCGTCCTCGATAATCAGAATAGACTAGGGCTCCCCTCGAGTTTGTTCGTTCTAAGAAGATCACAATGAGCTTGGAATCATTCAAAGGATTTAGGGAGGTGCTTCCTCCTGGCATTGGTCCATCATAGGTGAAACCTCCTGGCTGTTGACTACCCATCATGAAGAAGATTTGTCTGATGAAGTGTCAGTATCACTACCTTCCTCAATAATCGGTGCTAGTGGATCTAGCCTTGCCTAAGTTACACTCTCCTCGGTGGACACTAAGCTACCTTGGTCACCTGCCACCTTCTGGTCTCTAAAAATGTATCTTCCTAATCTTAAATTCATCACCTGGCAAAGGATCAGTCTCCGCACAACTTCTTGCTTTGCTGCTGAATATACCTGTACACAAGCGTTTAATTTCGGCAATCGAATCAAAGCATTTAACTGCTAGAGGTTATCTTAGTAATGATTGGTATAAGTGGAGAGTTAATCTCAACCACTACTGTATTTTATACACTGCTGATGTTCTGGATTAGGTCTGCTAATCTGGAACTGTACTTCCCTTGGATGTTGGTCAATTTACGTGAAAAAGTATGAATTCAGTCTTTGCTCCATCAAATGGACAAACAAGGTCCAAATTCACTTCTGAAAGAAGTTCTGGAACCCTTAAGCCAAATGGAATCTCATTGTCAAATCCCAGTCAAATTTTCTCTTCAGTAGGCCCTAGTAGACATCCTACACGTAGGATGTCTCCTGCTCTGTTTTGCTTGGATTTTGCACTATGGATTCCCCTTGATGTGCTCAGTCCACAGCTATTTTTACTTTTTCATTTGGACACCTATAAGTTGGTCAATGGATCAAAAATGTGTTTCGACAGCCTGCTGCTGGTCTTGATCAGTCTAATCAACTCCAATTTGGACCAAAATTGACTGGGAGGCTTGCCTCAGGCTATACAACACCTTGCTATGCCCATAGTCAGTATCTGGCATCAATTTCTTGCTTCAGACATCCTACACGTAGGATGTCTCCTTCATCATAATGGCTTCAATTTCAAAGCAGAGGCTCCCCTTGAGGTGCTGATCACTTTGATATGCTCAAAATTAGGTTTGGAGTGCAAAATCACACAGAAGACATCCTACACGTAGGATATCTTTTTGGCCTATTTGACCCCAGACTTGACCCACATCTTCCCCTTGATGTCAACAACCCAGTGG
Organism: Adiantum capillus-veneris; assembly: GCF_014529385.1. Taxonomy (NCBI): domain Eukaryota; kingdom Viridiplantae; phylum Streptophyta; class Polypodiopsida; order Polypodiales; family Pteridaceae; genus Adiantum; species Adiantum capillus-veneris. The sequence continues at coordinate 155,883,416 of NC_140947.1, read as the reverse complement.
TATGCTTAGATGTTTGTTTGGATTTCAAAAGTCCCCAATTTTAGTTGTTCTTGTCTTTTTCAGTCAAAAGTGCTAAAGTCTGCTTTGAACCCAATTTTCTCACCCAAATGAGATGAAACCCCTCTCAGTCATTCAATATATCATGCAGATCATGCTCATGCAGCCATCCTATGGTTTTGGTATTAAAATAATGCTTTGGAACAATTTGGGTAGGATGTTCTTCAATTTCAGTCTATCTGGCCTTATCCTGTCAATATATGGTCAAATTTCCACTTTCCAGTTGAAAATAGGGTAAATTCCACCTTCTGAACACACTGGTCAACTCAAAATTCCAAAATTCCCACCAGGTTAGCCTGAGACATCCTACGCGTAGGATGTCTCCTAGCTTAAAAAATAATTTTTTTCCTGTGGACAGAAATGCTCCTGATGCTCTGCAGCTCTATCAGAAACACTCACAGTAACTTTTGGACTTCACTTCAGCTTTCAAACACACTTTTGCGTCTTTTACAACCTTGTGATGAATATACCAAGCAAGTATATATGCATGAAGTGCTCTAGATCCTGAATCATGATGTCCTACTTACTCTACTCCTACTCATCCTCTGAAATGGTGATAATGGTGTTCTGGTTGCTTTCTGGCCTCTCCGGACTTTCAAGCTCTCCTCTCACCGCTTCTACCACTCCAACTCCTACTCAAGAACTCAACTAATACCTAAAACTATCTCAGTCTACCTAAATCTACCTAAGTCGAAGGATCTAGGCCAAACACACGCTTCTTAGACTCCCTCTAAGACCTAGAGAGTCCTCCACCCTCTGGTCCTATCTAAATGTAAAACGAGACTCTTGGCAAGCCAAAACTCCCAATCCTCAAGGACTAGTCTCGGTCACATACCTAAGGTTTTCGTCCCCGGCAGGGGCGCCAATGTTGGACGGATACGTCTCAACGAACGTCAGCACAGCGAGAACTCACCTAACAAGATTTGTCAGCTAAGGACGAAGCTCGATCCGCAGGTGCGTGGAAGCAAGCATAAGGTGTCAACCTACACTCGACTAACTCCTAACTAATTCCTATAGAGGTCTCTACCCAATGTCTAAGTCACGGTCTTCAAGAGTGCATAAGAGGAAACTTCCTACAACGCTTTCTAGAGCCGAACACCCATCGAACAATCTCAAAACACCACAGAACTTGAAGAAGACCCCACTAACACCAATAGGTCACTCTCCCTAAGATCTATGAACCAAAACACCCGGTGCAAAATCACGTAGGATGTTTGGCCGAAATTTGCTGGTCTTCGTTTCTGAAATCTAAAGTGTCTAATGTGTATCTCTACTCAATGTGAACGCGTGGATATGCTGCAATGAAAAATCGGACAATATATGCTCATCGTATCGCCAGATGAAGCTCGTAGATGGAGCTAGCAAAACCGGACCGTACGCGTGCAATGTAGGTATCGGCGCGTAGCTCTCATCGGGGGCGACATACTGCACTTCTCCGCACTCGATTCCGACCACCGATGCACATGTAGCATCAAGATGAAGCTCACACTCTCTCTCGTACACAGTACGCTCACTCACAGACTTCAAAACTTTTAAAAATGACAAAAGGTCCTTCATTAATGTCAAAAAGTGGTATATATACCTTACAATTCTCAAACCCTAAAGTTCCAAATCAACCATCTACTCAATCTAACTATCAAAACTGGGATACAATGTGGAAGCTTCTGTAAGCCCCAATATTTACAAGGTGAAATGTCGAGTTTTCTCAATAAATGAATAATTACAAAAAATGATAATCTGCCGAGTAGTCAGTTTTCGTAGGGTGTGTCCAGCTTCTAACAGAGTATACTATTCGCATTGATGATCATGCTATTGAGTTCGAAGAAGAGATTAGGGCAAACAAACAAGGAAAAACGTACATGGACAGAAACGAAACTCAGTATGTACAAGTCAAAAACCCTGACGTGATAGACAAATGGGGGTTATAAGTAAACACCATAATCCCAGATATGTCAACAAAAGAAGGATCATAAACTTTAGAATTTGAGGGATATGATCAAGTAGATTTGATGCCTTTGAAATGGGTTAGTACGAATAATCCTAGGATTGGAGTCTATTGTTGGGAGGATAGAAACGTAAAAGGTCTTCTGTGGACTTTGCATGCCAAATGAGGATAGCTAATGGCCATGAAGATCATCTATATCTTCAAAATCAAAGATAAGGGATTAGCAGACCTACCAACCTACCTGTTTAGGGATTGTTATAACAACAACTTTGTTATGATGACTCCTGAGGAGGTAGAACAAAGCAAATACCAAGGGTATTCCATAAGGGATTGGATATTGGGAAAGGACCAGAAACAATTCTAAGAGATGAACACCGTGAAAGATCATCTGAGAGTAATGTTAAGAAACCAAAAACAACCTCATCACAAAGAAAACCGGGTGACACTAAAGCCAGTACAGGGCTACATGAGTCACTATTATCAATAGACTGGTTTTGAAGGACTCGAAACAAGAACAACTACCAGGAGACCGGGAGTTGAACCAAACAGACGTGTCAGACCAGCTGATTTTCATAAATAGGTCAAAAAATAGAGTGGATCAGGGGATCCATACGACCACTTAGCAAGCTTTAAGCAAGTGCTAAGAGCAGAACGTATATTCAATTTCCATACTCAATTCGGGGGGTTTGGAATGACATTAGAAGGAAAAGCAGTGACATGGTTCCAAAACATTCCACCAAGGTCAATCATGGACTTGAACGCATTAGCTCAAGAATTTGTAGTTGCTTGTTCCAAAACGGGGATCAAACATAATACGGTAGCTCAAATCTACAGCTTTAAACAGAAACATGGTGAGTCTGTTAGGGATTGTGTAACTCGATTGAAACAATACATTGCCACATGTCCAGGGCTAGAGATACCTGCAGAAGAACAACTCGTATCTTTATTTCTAGAGGGACTGCTAAACAAAGAACTTCATGCTATACTCTATAGCAAGAAGCATACAACCCTAGAGAGTGTGTGTCAGATGCTATTGACTTAGGAGACAATTGTGATATTTTCAATGAAGAAGATGTCCCTAAGGATAACCAAAGCAAGAAAATAGCATCCACTAAACCAGCACAAGTGGGAACGGCTGTTGCAGCACCACTTTAGCCATAGAAGATATGCTCAAAAGGATGAACGACATGATGAACAACATGCAAAAAGCATCTAGGAGGGGACCAGGACAAGGGATATGTCAACACGGATAACCAATTAGGCCACAAAAATGGTGTGCAATCGAGGGTAAACGGACTAACCATGAGACCCACAAGTGCTACTTCCGACCAAAGTATGATGGGAATGTTCAGTATGTGCCTATGAGGCCACAAGGACAACCCATGTACAGATATCAGTCTAATATGGCCCAAGCTCTAAGGCCATCGGTGGGTATGAAAAGACCTCAATCGGTGTTGGGTCAAAAACCTTCATATCCAGGACATAATGCAGTGCCTATAAAGTACATGCACTCCGAAGGAGTCATAGATGAACAAGTATTAGTGCTTGTTACACCCTATGCAGCGCTTAGTCCATCTACAGTATAGAAGGAGATTGATATAATTCACATCCACCACCAATGGAAGAAACCGTGACTTATGCTCCACCAAAGCTCGCACCAATGATTATGTTGCTAATCAAGGTGTCAAACCTCCCACGGTAAGACCCCTGATTAAGCCAAGAACAGGTTCCTAGAGCCTGACAAAAACCTCAAGCCAGTTGAAGCCTATTGCATACAATTTTGCAAAATGGGAGGACACTTTTTGGAAGATTGTCCTAAAAATACTTTAAACAAGGGTAAAACAATAGTAAACGTAGTCCAAGTGATATCTAGAAGCTCATATGAGAGTGAACCGGTTGTTCCAATCAAGGTAATCACTAGAGCCCAGGCTAAGAAAAAGAAACACAACTCCTCTGATGAATCAAAAAATACAAAAGTTTCCTCTCAAGGGATCAAAAGAAGCGAAAGAAAAAGAATGAAATGAGAAAACAAAACAACGGGCTGAAATCTAAAAGAAAGCAAAAAAACTATTCCAGGAAAAGGTGAAAGAAATTGGAAGTGAAATCAAGGAAACAACTGTGAAATCAGGAGGATCCATTTTGGTTGATAAAATTTTTGAGCCTATTAATGCAGCCTTGGAAGCCTACCAAGTAGTACTTAAATCAGGCCAAAACATGGAAAATAAATGAAAAAACTATCCTTCTCTAGACATGGAAGCATCTAAGCTGGAAGCTTATCAAAATTTGGTAAGAATCACGCAAGAAATGCTGGAAAAACAAAAACCCAAGCTTGAAAGTATCACAAAACTTGAAGAGCTTGTGGTAAGAGACAATAAAAAAAAATCCAATGTGGCGGTAGAACCCCACCTTGAAACAAAAGAACCAAAACTTATAGTATCGGACAGCGAAGATACCTTAGACGAAATTCCATTCGTAGAGGAAGACTGGCCAAGACACTTATGGGAAAAAGTTGGAGAGATCAATGACGGGAGCCTGACTTTAAAGTCAGCTCCTATAGAGGAAGTTTGGTTGGACAACCTACCTTCTGATATGAAGATGGATGTACAATCCTTGTACGAGGATTGTGGTTCTAAAGCTTTAGGAATGTCTAAACCATTGATGTCGAGAACATTACCCTCTTACTTGGACGATAACAAAGATGAATCCATAGTATGTAAGACCACTCAAGTAAAAAGAGTTGAACAGACCCTAGAAGTAGACAACATTCATTCAATCATGTCTACACCCATCCAATGTACTCTTACCTTGGGAGAACTGTTAAAACTCAGACCATATTTATGGAATGATCTACAGAAAACCCTAGAGAAGGTGGGGATTACGGGGCTAATCTCAAAAAAATTGGAAATATTGAAAAACAAAATGGACAACAAGAGATTGATTTGTTCCAATGAACAAAGTTGGAGAATACTACGAAGGAGAAGAAGGAAACACAACCCTTCCAGTGAAATATAATGACATTGAAACCATGGAAATACTGGATAGTGGGGTAGGCATAGCCATAGCCACGAAAGCAGTATGGGAATCTTGGGACAACCAGCCATTAGACAAACTCGAATGAAATTGCAATTGACTGATGGATACATTGAGATACCATTAGGGTTGCCTGAAAAAGTGATAGTCAATTCCTGTGGGATTGAATATCAACACACTTTTTCCATAGTAGGCTTTGGGAAAAAACTCAATTATGAAATCATATTGGGAAGACCTTTCATGCAACAGGTACAGCTTATCCAAGATTGGGGAAACAATTATCTGTACTTGAAGCAAGTGGGATCTATAACAAGGGTAAATCTAAAAGATCACACTTATAGAGATGTCTTGAAAACACCCATACAAGAGTTTGATACAGTCTCTTCGGATGAAACTAAGCTTCCATCCTGGTTAAACAAAGACACTTCTATTTGGATGTGTGGAGCTTCAAAAAATGGGAATTTAAAATGAGAATAATGTATTCTAGAAAGGGATTGCACAGACGAAGCCTATGTACCTAACCCTTTCCAGAGCATTTGTTTGAACCATTTGAGTGGACTCAAATTTTAGCAACAATGGATGTATTTGTGAATACGTCTATGCCTAGTCAATTTTGCAATGAGGACGGTTACGACATAATTCCCATCCAAATGATTCCAACCCTCAATAGTGAAGATGAAAATGAGGAACCCAAGCACTTGATGAAAGCTCAACAAGTCTTTTTAGACCTCTGCTACAATGCAACAGATGAGTTAGATGAACACTTAGCTACCTCAGAAGATTCGGGGTCTAAAAAGGAAGAACATGTGAGAGCTAAGTTACTCTTGACAGGAGGGGAGGAAAAGTTTTTTTTCTTTCCTAATCAAAAATCAAGAAGACAAAAATGGTATAGACGAAAAAGAGACACCAAAAACGTTAAAACACGACCTATGCCATCAGTCTCCAGTAGAACACAATTCCTGATGCAGCTAGAGGCACATACTTTATACAAGCCATACAGCACCAGCCTGGGGGATTTTTCACTATTTTACATCAATAGTCTTTATATGCGTATAAAGTCTAAACTATTCTTTGAGAGCCTAAACAACAATTTCTCAGCACTGGTTTGTGCACCATGTTACATACAATGCACACCTTCAATTTGGACAAGTTTGGGCTAGATAATGACCACTAGTAGTACCAAAGCATAATTTATCCTATGGAGTATTCTAGACCCCATCCAAATAGTCCATATCCAAATGGGAATCAGAGTTGATATTGGGTGTACCAACCACCAAAAGAATCTCCAGAAGAAGCCCAGCCCAAAAAACTCAATGAAGACTTCATACACGTATGAAGTCTCATAATGGTTAAATGATGGATTAGGGCAAAACTCTACACTCCAAGGCTTTTATCCCAAAAAAAGTAACCCAAACTCAAACCCCATCAAATTATGTAGTCATTTACCCATCTTAACCCCAATATAGGAAATCCAAGCTCCATAAGTGAAATATGGCTCAAATACTCAGAAGGAGAATCCAAATCCGCTTTCATTGTAACAGATGGGTATGCCAAGGTCTGAGTCTTATCTAACATAGTAGACTTCATATGCGTATAAAGTCTCTCTGATGTGGAGATGAACTTGGAGATCAACATTGACCAATCTAGCCTCAACAATAGGATTATGAGTACACTTACCCAATTTCATCCCATTTAAGCCTCAAATACTCAGAAGTGAGCCCAAATCCAGTTTCAAGCCGGCAAAGAGTGAAATGGTCATAGCTGGTCCAAACAACATCCAAATTGAAATTCAGACACATATTCATGAAGCATATGATAAGTGTTGTGCTTATGTAAACTACCACTCTATTTTGAGCACTTAGACTTTATAAACGTATGAAGTCTCACACCATCAATCAGCACCCAAAAGCAATCATCATCCTATGCATTGCACCCTTAGGCACTAGATAGCCTTAAGAGTCATTTGGAAAGATAGAAACTAAGGAAATGCAAGATTGGCTAATCAATTGAAGTGTCTGCAGGATCAATGAAGTCTAGTAAATCACCAGCAAAGAAGAAGAGGATGTCTGTAAAAGACATAATTGCGGCCAATGAACCATACAGACTGTTGGAGGAGACATTAAAGCTAGCCAAGGCCTCGATAGACGAGGAAACATTATAAAAGGAAGGAGTTGCATTGTATCAAGGCACCTTCAGAGACACACAAGGCAACACAGTGTATATCCCAATGAATCCACGAGAGATGTTAGAAATGGCAAACAAAGAAGATACCCTTACCCAGCTAGAAAGAGCAAACCTTCATAACTTCTACACGGCTCCACCAGCAGGGGTGGATGTTAAGAAATTATATGAGCTAGTCAGCTCTATTCAAAAAGACGGAAAGGCAGTGATAACAGGTTTGGATGGCCAAAAGACAGAAACTCTAATCACATCTCAAACCATAGCAGATGCACTTGGGCTCCACAACAAGGGAAGCTCAATTAGAGAAAGAAGAGATGAGGTGAAAGTTTATGCACAAAAGAAGTTTAATCAGACTATCAAAGATCTGGTGACCCACGAGCTGCAAAGATATGCAAACTATACAATTAATACTTCCACGTTTGTAGCAAGTGGCCACTGAAATACACAACTCCTCCTCATGCAGTGGCAACCACTATAACTTGGGCTTTGAAGAGAAGTGTACCAAAAGAGATAAACTACACTCAATATATGCATGAGCAGGTGATTGGCATAGGCATGGAAAAGCCCAAGTACATTGGAGGAGGAGAAACCTTGACAAAGATTGCATCTGAGGCAATCAGAGCAAGAGGACATTGGCTAGAGACACCAACACAGAATGAGTGGCTCAAGGTAAAACCTGATATCAAAGATGAGCCGGTAAAAGCAACAGCTCTACCGATCACCACCAGGCTCATAAGAAAATTGGAAACAGTGCCAGAAAACGAGCCTATGGAGCCACTAAAGAAGAAAGGGAAAGTAGTAGCAAGGGAATCCAGACCAAAGGAAACACACTGTCAGAAAGCTGCTCATATTAAAAGATTGATAGAATAGTTCAAAGCAGAAAGGGTGCTAAAAGGAGATTTCAAAGAATATTGGGTGCTAGACCCATCCAAGGTGGGAGGAATCTCCTCTAAACCACTAGAGGACCAGTTTGACCATTACATCCGGGCGTATGAAGAGACGGAAAAGGTACTTGATCAGCAAAATTTTAGAGCCTTTCACAATGGAGGAAGTGCAAAATATCAAATAGAAGATGAAAGAAACATCAAAAGGACAGGAGAAGAAGGAACAAGAGGAAGATCAGAAGAAAGAGGAAACACCACCTTCTCCACCAAGATCTCCCACACCTCCTTCGAGCTCAAAACCAGCTACACCCGAACCTCAGTCTTCACCAAAAACAAGAGAAGAGGCCACATCTGCACATGGAGATCAGGAACAGGATGAAAAAAATACTTATGAAGATCTCATCCAAGCTGGAAATACTATGGCAAAAGCTTCCACAATGGTATATGGTACTCTGAACCCACCATGGGCTGCAAGGAAAGAAGAAGAAAGACAAGAACCCCCAAGAAACAAAGAAAGAGATGAACAGGAGGAAAACAAGAAGGAAGACCATGGATCTCAACAAAGAACTCCAAAGAGATACTCACCACAATCTGGAGTGCCAGGATGGTTCAAGTCCCCGCGGTGCCTCAATGGAGACCCTTGGCTAGCCCATTCCAAGCACCACAGGCAGGAGTGCTAATCAGTACAGTTTATCAAGTTCCACTAGCTGGTCCAATCAATAGACCCACAGCTCAAAACCTGGTCGCAGCAAAATGGACGACAACATAAGAGCCGCTTATCAGATACTGTATAGAGTTGGGACGTGGTCTCTTGCCATTGTTGAAAAGAACAACATGCTACGTACCAGGGATGACAACATGCAAACGGAACATGAGAACCTATCAAATCTCGTACAAGATACCCACTTGAAGGCTAAAGAAGCAGAAAAAGAGCTTGACACTCTTACTGCAACACTAAGGGAATTTGAAAACAAAAGAGACACTCTCCTGCTAGAGATAACTGAAGCAACAAGAGCAATTACGACTCTCCAAGAGCAAAACGATCAGGCCTTGGATGACTTGGAAACAGCAAAGGATGAATTCCTAGAGCTGAAGGAAAAGTTAGAGCTCAAGGACGACAATCAAAAGACTAAGGGCTACACCAAGGATCAAGAGAACAAGTGCAGGAGCAGACGTCCAACTCATACAAGCACTAGAGACACAAATAACCACCCTACAGAAGTAACTGCGGCTAGATTAAAGACAAAGGATGCATATGGCAGAAGGGTCTTTAGCCGCCAACGAAAGAATGAGAGCAGAACACATAGTTCTTTAGAAAGAACATGAGCAACATCAACATAACCTGGAAACATTGCAAAATCAAATGGTTGACATGGCTGAGAAAGCAACTCAACAAGACACATTGGCACAAAGACAGACAAAATAACGGCTTTAAGGACACAGGAATCAAAAACAGGGCATAATGAGATAGAAACAAATGCTAGAGATGAGCCCATGGAAATCCCTGAAGAAGCCAAAGATATCCAGCACAAGGAAGAACAAGAGGAAACAAGGGAAGACCAAACACACACACTAATAGTAGAGGAGGAAACACGACTTCAGCTTCTGATAGAGAAGACTATAGCAGAAGACCACAAGGCAGCCTTGGAATGGGAATTAAGAATGCTCCATTCTGTAGGAGTCCAAGGGCTGGCCACAAATGTACTTAGGGAGGAATGTATGCAACCCACACTCCCGTATCCTCTCCTAAAGTATGAGGTAATACTAATTAGGAAAAGAGTTGAAGAGGAATCCATGGAGCCAGTCTATGAAGGAGATGCCAAGAAGACAGAGGATACAGGTAGAATAGTGGACTCACAACCAAGATGGAGAAAATCTTGGCTCCTAAAGTACCCAGTTTTTTTGAAATACTTGGTGGAGGCTCCAAAGATAATCACAGACAACCTCCTATTTTGCCTAGTCCCTCGTGTTCACACATGGGAAAATCATTTCTGAATCTTGAAAGCACATCTGAACTGGCTGAACTACTCATCTATGCCTGCACCCAAATCAGGAGAGAGAATATGTGTCTCTTACTTGGTGAAAACCCGAAAGGGCACCATTAAGATTTTCAGAGGCTCTCTGGATTTGATGTGGTCATGATCAAAAAAATCTGCAAAACATTGTTGGCTTGTTTTGAAGTGTTTGTGCCTACTAAAGCAACGGATTCTACACTCCTATCAACGGGCGACACTATCACTGCAATGACATATGATCTGTCAAAACAACCATCTCCATAAGTTTTACATCTAATGTATTAGAGAATCATGTTCCTGCCCAGCTATCACATGCAAGCCTTTGAAGAAGCTTTCTACACGGGATTTTTTACTATGATAGCAAGATATTTGGCCCAACGGTCACTTTGGGGAACATCCGGTACGAATCATACCTAAAGCTGCTAAAACCACCAGGCTTTCACTGACACAAGAGCAGGTCTTACTAAAGTAATACCAATCATGTCAGGGATGACATGGACGCAAAAGGGGGGAGTGTTGATGGTAGGATACAGAAGAGGTTTCCCACATTGTACTACTATTTTTTGAAGTGAAATGGTACCTTTGTAATATTTGAGCTGCAAATAGACCTTGTGGGAACGAGCCTCTATGGAGCAATGTATATAATTCAACTTTTGTAACCTAAACCCAACCTTTTAGAATTAATTAAATCGGTTTTATCTCTGTGCGTGGAGTCTGAGAGAGAGAGAGAGAGAGAGAGAGACTTGATCTCTTTGTGACACGTGCTACGAAAGGTCCATTACTGAAGTGAAACTACCACCATGTTAGCAACTGCAAGGGCTTCCCTTCGATGCCAACAGTGAATGATTTTGACAACAATGCAAAGAGAGAGTCTACAAGCTTCCGGGTGAGTTTTCTTGCAAACCGGGTGTCTGTTTGGTGACTTCTTTGTACCTATGGGTTCATGGCGAGTAGAACTACATGTTAGGACCATACGCCATGAAAAACAATAAATTTTATTTTGTTGTCTGTCTTTATACGCGATTGTCGCAAAGGGTAGTTGGAGGTGGGTTATCCAATCACAGTCCATAGGATATTGATCTCAAGGCAAGGAGAGTGTACCTTATGAGTTTTGTGACATTTCGAGTGCGTTTGACCTAGATTCGGTGAGCGTTAGTCTTGTAGTTAGGATTGTCTTCACTAGTGTGATCTTTGACCCAATTTCCTTATTAGTGATTGTCTTACTAGGTCAAGAAGAAAGTTCATAACCCTCTTCTTGTTTCCATGCGCCTACGCATTAAGCTTCATCCCCGACCAACATAGAGTTGTTGGTTTTGTTCTTGCTATGCTAGAGTCCGCTCGTGGCGTACCCGCTAACAAGGCCACAGCCTATCTTTGGACAACAACCTCCACAACCAAGTGCTAGAATGCCTATAGACATGAGATACATGCAAATGATGGAAGCCTCTAACAAACAAGCACTAGTACCAACTCCAATGTATTATAACAACCAAAGCATGGACTGCCCTTCAAAGCAACAAAAGATGAGAGAAACACATGGAGTGGTGAGGTCGGTACAACCTCCACCACCTACGTTTTGACCTGAATAAAGAAGGTATCATATGGACAAAAGGACATTGCGGTTCATTATGAATAGAGGCTTCTCTAGGTTAGAGCCTATTTAGAGCCACGAGAAAATGTAAGAAGAAGATCCTCAACCAGATTGTCACAAAAGCCGTGACACCCACTTGGTCCAATAATTTTCTCAGATGGATATCACTCAAGTGAATGCCTATTGTCTTGATTGTGGTGTTATTCACTTGATCCCCGACTATCCAAAAAATCCAAACCGAGTCAGAAAGATCACAACAAATGTCTCAAGAATTGTTCATCTACCCGGTAGCTCGAAAAATGAAAACGCCATACCAATTCAAGTAGTCACTAGAGCACAAACTTGAAAGGAAGCTAATAAGAATCCAAAGATAGAGAAAACGGAAATCGACGTGAGTCCAGAGACAGTTGAACCAAAGACCAACACACCTAGTCAAAAAACCAAGAGCAAACGAATAGTTGGAAAGCTAGAAAGGCTAGGATGAAAGCACGTAGGGAACAAGAGCAAAAATCCCTAGCTGAGGAGCTTACCAAAGCTAAAGAAAAGATAAGACAACATGAGAAAAGGTTTGTACCTTCTCTTATGTAGATGTCTCAACCTCCAAAAGAACCATCCACAGAGGAGAAATTGAGAAGTGCTAGTTCAAGAGGATTAGGATTGGTCAAGAAGGTTAATGAACCATTAGATGCCCTCTTGAAAGCCTATGAACCACAAGTCAAAAACAACCAAACCCAAGAACAGATGTGGATGACATATCCATATGTGGAACTAGAAAAACACAGGGTTGAAATGTGCAAGAAAATGATTCAAACAGCCTAAGCTTTACTAGAATCACTAGTTGCAAAACCTGAGGATGTGATCCTTGTCCCACCTACACCAGTAATCCCACCAAGCTAGGAACAAAAAGAGCCAGATTCCAGTCACAAGCACGGACCAAATCTCAAGGACCCCACATCAAAGCCAAGGATAGTGTTGAATACCATGGATAGCTCTTTCAAGGGATTTCACATAGCTATATCTGACAGTTGTAAAGATATAGATGTTCTTGACAAATTGTGGAAACAAGTCAGAGAGGCCAATAAAGCAGACGACTAAACCAAACGGGTGATGGAAGAGGAGTGTCTCTTCCACCAATAGAGTAATTTGAGGCTGGATCTCAAATGAATCTAGAAGTGGAATCGTATTAGGGAGACAAAGAATCTATGTAGTCTATGGACAGTCGACCCCATTTGCTAAGAGCACTACCTTCTTCTTGAATAGGAGAGCATGAGGCCAAGTCAAATGTTATTAGAGTCCCATCACAGAGACTGTCTTCCAACAAGGTCATTGATTCAAAAGGGTTGATAGACATTTTGTCCACACCAGTCACTTGTACGATAACATTAGCTGAGTTGCTCAAAATAAGGCCAAACATGTGGACTAATGTGGAAAAATGCCTAGGGAAATTTGGCATAAAAAACCCAAAGACCCAAATTGCGAAAGAGATCAAAGAGCTTGAAATGCCTCAGCTAAGCAGTAGGCCAGTGCCATTAAATAAGGTCAAAGAAAGGGCAATTAAAGATAAGGATTATATCCCAAAAGCCTTTCTTGAGGAAGCATGAGAGCCACTTGAATGGGAACACATCTTGGCTACTATATATGTGTGTGCTATTCAAGATAGTCCAGCAACAAAGTTTTGTGATAAAGCTGACTATGATGTCGTTCCTTATTTCGCAATGAGTGTAATCCAAGAAAACAAATCTAAAGAAGAAGACGAGTTTTATGACTCTGTAGAACACTTAGAGATTCAAGAAAATGCCAAAAATGGAAATCCAAATAACCCAGCAGGTGACATAATCGACACTTTAACTAATGTATGGTTTGATGATTGTCCAGATCAAAAAACTAGGCACCGCTACAAAAATAAAGTGCATCACAAGTGGATTCCAAAATCCTCGGTGGAAACACAACTGCAACAAGCATCCTCATACATGGCTCCTATACATGAACAAAAGACTTAGCCAAGAAGAAGATGGCCATGTCAACAAGCTAACAACGCTCTAATCAATTGGTTAGAGAAGTCCTCCCAGAAACAACAATCCAAGAGCAAACAGATAGTAACTTTCCATAACCAGTGAAACCACAAAGGGAAAGTGCTAGAATGCAACCTTGCTGAGAATAACAACAACAATGATGATTCTTATGAAATTCTCTACCAGGCACTTAGGTCATCACTATCACTAGTAGCTTCAGTAACAATCAAGGAAGGCCAAAAGCAAAGAGCAACAAATCAAAACCAAAAAGTTTGACATATCTGGATACCAAAGAGCCAGCTTAGCCAGAAACAGGTATAGATCAAGAAGATAAATATCTCTAATGAAAAACCACCATGATCCAATTCCAAAAGAAAAACAATCAAAGCTTGCAAGAACATCTAAAAAATCACAAAGTCACAAGCTTTTGCAGCTCAAATTTGGGTTTCAAAGAAGTTGATTCAAGCACAAAGAGTTCAGGAGTTTATGTGGATTCCAATATGGTTAAATTGTCAACTCCCAAAGTCTTAATCTTGTCGCCAACCAAGCGTACAAGGGCTGAAGCAAAAGACCACTGAAGACTCACACAAAGACAAGGTGGATCCCAAATAAGTCTCTTCAAACACAAAAAAAGTAGGGACAAGTATGAGTTCCCAAATGAGCAGCATCAACAAAACAGCCAATAATCACGAAGAAACGGGTCCCAAAGACAACCAATAAAACTATTGTCATTGCACGGTCGCTTGAATTCTTTCAATTCCTCCGACGGTTATAGTACAGTTAGAAGAGAGCTCACTTCATGCTAGAACCCACTGCTGAGGAACAATTCCAAATACGACGACCAACCACAATGCTAAAATGGATCCGAAAGAAAAATCAATAGATAAGTAAGCCTTCAAAAAAAAAACTCTACAATTTTCAAGCAAGCAAGCGACAGAGGAGCTTCAAAGAACATCACATTGCTTAGAATAGGAAGCCTTGCCAGCAAATGCCAATAAGAAAATTGCTTATACCCACATCTTGCACAGCATAAATTTTTTCCATGCATTGATTGTGTATGCATAATAGGGCTACATTACAAGGCCCGCATTGGCATAATTTTTATTTCCCAAGCACAACACACACCCTTGGCGATACCCTATCGTCAAGGAGGACTCCAAATAGGAGCAGGGGAGGCATTCTAAATGTGGACCTAATACTATGAATATTAGAGGGCAATGTTTTGTGAGTTTTATTGAATTTTTGCATTTGATTGCGATGTATATGCCCTCATAATACCGTTACAAGAGGAGTACGGGGACAAAAGCCATATATGAGCCCCTAGGGACATGTGTATAGTGTACATAGCATTTAAAATTCTATTTGAATCATTCTTTTTTTTTAGTTATTTATTTGAGATTTTAATTTTTTTATTAAAAAAAAGGGGGGAAAATCCATAATCCACATGAAGAAAAGACTGAAGAGATGCATGCACAGTACAAAGAGAATAAGGTACAGGAAAATGACAAAACTTCACAAGGTATGTCTCAAAAGCCATGTGCAAAAGGCTATGATATCAGAGGTAAGAAAAGAATGTTGATCAGTCTTCAACAACAACATGAGGCCAAAAATGAATGAGAATGGTCATTAAAATCTAGTCCAGACTACAAGGACAAAGATTTGGTGATGCGTCAACACCCATCAAGTGTAAAGTTTCTCATCAAACACTTCATGTGACTACAAGGCCGTATAGAGATCTTTATACTGTAGATCTTCTATCGTGTAAATGACTTAACGAAGCCTAACAAACAAAAGAGGCTAACAATACTGACAAGAACAAAAGGGACAGAGATGACAGTTCAATCACCTATTGTGATAGATGTCTGCAAGAGCAACCAAGGGTCAAGCCAAATTCTAGTCTCATCATTAGTTCTACATGTAATTGGTTGCCAGAAGGTGCCACAGATGCCCATCAGTCGTTCTCAAGACTTAAATCCAAAAAGTTAGCTCGTAACGCCAAATGCAAGTCCAAATCAAGCTAAAATTTGTCAAGAGGCTACAAATATAGAATACAAGCTAAGAGTTATTTTATAAAAATAAAAAATAAAAATCAATAAAGACCCCTAGCTAGCCAAAGATGCAATCTTTTCAATGTTGAAGCGATGACAGCCACTTACATACCATGTACATTATGTATATGAGCTTTGGGGACAAATGGACAATGATAGCTCATAGATGGTCATCTATCACGAATGATGTTGGATAAATCCCTTTTGAAGCAAGTTACTAACTTGGGGAATTAACTGGGGTTTGTCACGTTTTAATTAAGTCGTGTATCAAGTAGAAGCGGTATAATGATTTACACAGCACACAAAAGCTAACAGTGGCAAATGCGACTTTGATCACCTTGATGCAGGAACAAAGGAGTCACCAATAAAGGAGATCATACACAAATGGTAGACAAACCAACCTTTTCAGTGCTACATATGTTTTCCTTGATGAGGCGGATCAGATGCTAACACACGGTCCACGATAGCTTCAAAACTTGATTATGACAAAATTTGTTTCTACAAAATGACCTAGGTACCTTATATACTAAGGCTACCATAGGTTAAACCTCAAATAGAGTTCAAGGGGTATAATGGCTTTGTATGTAAAATTTGGAAGTGCCATTGCACCCCGGATTTTGCAACTAGACTAACTACTCATTACAAATGATGTTTAAAACCATAATATGCAGCATTTCATAACTCTCAAGAAATAAGTCTTTGTTGAGTTATGTCGATCTATTGACCCATGGATCAACACTCCCCCCCTCCGAGTTCATGTCATCCCTGACATGACCTGGTGGTCAATTTCAGTTCGTTCTTTGTTCTCATTAGGTTATCATGTGCTTTAGTGCATGTACGTTTGTCAACCCATAGTAGCAACTATGATCCATGAAAATCATAAGTGATGACAAACTTTATGTCCTTTACGGCCAAGCAACATCTATTGTTGTGATTATAGGGTTATTGCCAGATCTAAATTCAAAAAGAACCATATCTCATTCAGCTTGACTCTTATCGTCATCGATAAATAAATCTCCATCCGTCACTTGCTCCAGCAAATCTATCAATTTTGAGTACTTCTCATTCTCAGAAAAAACTTGTACAATCTGTAGAATTGAATGATTGGATTTTTGTAGAAAATTTTTGGCTAAACCTTCAACTTAGGCCAAGTTTCACTTCAATACAAAGTCTGTCTGGCAAGTTGAATCTGGGAGATGTTTTTGATTTGAGGTTCACAACTCCTTTGTCGGTCCAATACAACCACCAACATATAAGACTCAATTGAAATATATTATTGTGGCCACAGGTTACTTGATCAAATGAGATAAGACAAGAGCCACTAGGAAGAATGATTCTCAAACCACTGCAACATTCCTATATGAGTGCATAATCATGCGATATAGACTTTCTAGTGAGCTTGTAAGTGATCAAGGAACACATTTTCTCAATGAACTGATAGAACAATTGTTGAGCAAGTTTATGGTGATCCATAACAAATCTTTACCTTATCATCCTCAAGCAAATGGTCAAGCCAAACATACCACAAAACCTTGAGCTCAGTGCTTACCAAGATTGTTATCTCAAGAAGAACCGATTGGGAAATGCATCTTCATTTAGCCTTGTGGGCTTATAGAGTGTCATTCAAAATAGCTTTGAATGCATTCCCTTTAACTTGGTCTATGGACTAGATCGAATATTTTCCATGGAATTCTTGTTACCCACTCTTAAATTTGCGCACAAATTGGAATGGAAAGGCCACAAGTTGTCAAAATGACTAGAGCAATTACATGAATAGAGGCTAACGGACATAGCACATATATATGCGCAAAAACAAAAACAAAAACAGTTGTATGACTCACAATTGTTAACAAAGGTCTTCAAACAAGGAGATTTGGTACTAGTTTCCTCTCTAAAACAACACATCCCCAAATTGAAAAAGAAGGGACATGGCCCTTTTTGTTATTGAGAATGTTTTGCCAAGGGTGGCCATTAAACTAGCTAGCTTAAATGGAGAGGTTATGGAAAACTAAATTAGTGGATGTGGTCTTTGGAAATAACATCTACCATTACCTAATGATATCTTGCAAAGAATGCATGTAGCAAAAGAACGCAAGCTCAAACAAGAATAGGTGATTGAAGAAGCTCAGAAAGAGGCACGCATTTGGATTTGAAGCAAAAAGAGAGCATTCAAATGTTGAAGCAAAAGCAGCAATGTGACCAATCCTTGAAGTTTTGTCACTCAATACACTTTAGATTCACCATCACTACTTTGCTCAATCCCTAACCGACGATGAAGTGGAGAGAGATGATGAATGGCTGGATGGATTAGATATGAGAATAATAGTGACCCTAAAAGATGGATTCAAAGTCAAAGCACTCGCCCACACTGGTGTACAACTCAACGCGGTCAGCTATTTCAATGTATAAAAGAGCAACAACCCAACCTCTGAAATATTGCATAACTAATGTTAAGGGCTATCATAAAGAATTCACACCAACATTGGGATTGATTAATTTCAACATCTTTGTGCATGAATTTTTGTGCCCACATACCTTTAGTTGCATTCTTGATGAGCATATGAACAAAGATATGGTGCTAGGATTCCCATGGATACAAACCTTTAAAGCTATCCAAGATTGGGATGATAAGATTTTAGCATTAACACTCAAGGGAGGACAATTGAGAGTACCATCTTCTCATAACCATGAAGAGTAGAAAGGCATGTTGTAGACTCCATGTACTAGTTGGGTCAGATACTTCCCACAGATCGACATTTTATGTCTGTGATTCTTGATTTTCTAGCATCGATATGGTGAGGCTTGGCAGCTGGTCGACAACTTTCCTTAAATTTTTGTGGTTATGTGAATTTGTATAGTCATTGAAATGGTGTGATTATCGAGAGTGGTGAGTTAGAACATAGCCAAATTTTTTGGATTTGTGAGTTGGTGATTTTCCTATAGAGACTAACATGTCTACTTGTTAGGTTCACTTCTTGAGGTTGATGCTTTCAAAGAGTCTTTGTGCTCCATCCGAGTCAATTCCTTGAGTATTGACCTTGAGTATGTTAGTGGAAAAGGATACACTATGGATGCCCGTCGTGATGACCTACTAACATTGGTGCCATTACCGGGGGATGATTCTTAGGTGGTGTATGACCTAGTGCATATTTAGAGTCTTCATTATTCAGAGACTTGTCATCCATTCCATACACTTTAGCAACAAAGAAACTAGACATGGATTCAAAGACTTGTCATCCATTCCATACACTTTAGCAACAAAGAAACTAGACATGGATTTAGTGCTTCATAGAGTCTAGACTCAAGAAATTGGCTAGACCTATCCTTGAAGGGTAAAAAGAGTTGTGAGTGAGATATTCGAGGGCATTTCATTCTTCAAATTTTATCATTGCTTAGAAATTTTTGTTCCATTTTTGTTATGTCTATTATTTGTGTTGTTTTGTTCATTTTTGTTTCATGTTTCTTTCTAGCACATCGGAGTAGTGTAAATAGAAACTATCACCATTAAATTTGGCTGAAAAGGTCAAGGCAAAAAAGAGCAAAAACCCATATTTTGTGCAAGAATACCATAACTTTGAAATATTGAAAATTTGGGGGTAGAGACTTGAAAGCTAATCCAAAACCAAAAATAGGGTGCCAAAGGAGCTTAGAAAACCATCAGAAGAAACATTGAAAGTTTCAGCAAATTCTATGGTGGAACATGGATCGCTACCTGAGAAATATTGACTTCAATCAACTAAAACCAAAGTTCAAGGTCAAATTGAGATTAAAAAACACACTCAAAAGAGAGAAATTGTGGGAAAACACCTAAAGTTAGTCCATCTGACCAAATTGGGGGTTTTTAACTTCTTTGTATCCAAATCAAAAAAGATTTTGGGAATAGGCTCCAAACATTAGAGTCTATCATAGCTAACCAAATTTCATGTTTAGAAGAGATGAAACATGGATTGTGATCCATGTCCCCCATCTGAGAATTTGGGAGAAGACCTATGCAAAATGTAGCCGAGACCTATAGAAACATACTCCCAAAAAAACAATTGCAAAAAGGAATCTAAAAGAGCAAAAAACAAATCATGTTGAAAAAACCACAAAATCAAACCTAGGGTTAGATTTTGAGTTGGCCTAAACCAGTCCAAATCATAGAAAAAGCATATATCTGGTGTTAGGGGACCAAGGGCAAGCTTTGTACAAGGTTCCATCACAGTTGGCCATTAAAGCACATGGATCGTGATCCATGTTTTCCTATAGTAGAGTGAACATAAAGTAAGCCACAAGTACATATAATCATGAGGTCTTTTCAAAATTAGATTTAGAAATCACTAGAGGATTCTACGAGCTAAGATAAGTTTTGTGCAAAATGTGCAACTGTTTGAACAATTCAAGAATTTTGGACTAACAGAGTGGCTGTAAGCTCATAGCCATCAAATATTTGTTGTGCAAATTGTGAAGGCTGGAGTACTACATCTTGAGGTGATTCTGAGTTGGAAGATTTGGAAGAGACCGAAGAGGTAACATGTTAGCTTTTTGCAAGTGATTAATTCTTGATGTATTTGAGATCATGTAGGTTTTACTAGATTAGAAACTCGGCCGTAGGAGACCAAGTGAGAAATATTTATACCAAAAAGAGTGAATCAAGGACCATTGGCCCCTTAGAGCCGATCATTGAGGAAATTTTGTTTGATACATCATCAGAGGGTTCTTACACCTACATGGATGAGGGATTCAATAAGGTGAGTTTTAAGGAGAGACCAAACATGGGAGCAGACCATCCCAACCAACACCGAAAATGAATTGCACTTAAAGTATTTAATTGAAAATGACCAAAGTGCAAAGATCTACAAAGATGGTATGGATCACTATTGCATGAAATTAGAGAAACGGTCTAATGAGTTTTAAGACCTAGTGCTTGTTTGAGTGGGCTTTTTACAGCTCTGTCACATCTCACAAAGAGACGGTTCCAAGACTAAAATGTCAATCCAAGGGAGAAAGTTACTCAACTAGGGAATAGAGGCATGCCAAGAGGTTGCCAATCTTGTTTTGAACACAATACATTCCGTGGAAACAATCTATGAACTCTCTAGCTGTGAAAAACTTGAATTCTACTTCTTTGATCCAATCACATATCCACATGCAAAACCAAAAGCAAATCAGCTCCAATCAACACCAAACTTGGCATGCACATTCCTTACTAGGTTAAAAACACTTCTAGACTAGCAAACCTCAAATTTGCACACTCAAAAAAATGTAGTTTTCTCTCACAACAAAATTACAAGTCTAGAAATTTGATGTTGGACATACCTACTAGGCACTCCTAAGCGTTGAGAATCATATGCAAGTGACAAAATCTCAAAATGATTCTTGGATAGTGATATATGTCACCTAGAAGGTCATGGGAGTCAATGCTCAAATCTTGAAAAATGCTTGCAATGTAAATAGCAATGTGTAGGGCTCCTCAAGGATAATGTGCTGATGCTCTCGGTCTATCATTATGATAACCGTGTCGTGCGGTGCAAAGAGATGAAATCTTGATAGCAAGGGAGCTCACAATGTACAGAGAAACTTTATCTTCCTTATTTATGACAAAAGAACTATGTCTCAAAACCTTATAAAGTTGCCTTGGCTAAGGGTCTTATATGTACAATGGATAAAACTGGTTCAAAAATGAAGTAATCTATCAGAGAAACTTGTCGAGCTTAGGATATAGCTTGGATGATCATAGCCCCAGATTTTGCATAAAGTGAAAAAATATCTATTTGTTTTCTAGTGGGAAAAATTACAATCACTTTCTATTACAAGGGCTCCAAAAACCCTCGAGCATCTCCTTCTCTTGAAAAAGCATCTATTGTTGGAATCTTCCAACACTCCCCCCTCCTATTCCATGTCGTCATTGACATGAGTCATGGTCTAGAAGTAATGATAGAATACAAATGCGTTAAAAATGTGGTGTCCGACTTGGTGGGTGCTCGTTTAATGAATCCGCCAATTCATCCCTTCCTTGAGTGATTTGTATTTGTTGTGTTGTTTTTGATACATAAGTTGGGCTTCTATTGTTGAGGCAAGTTTGTGTCTTGTTGCACATTCTCCTCGTGCGGCCACTGTTGACTGTGAAGATGGCTTTTGATGTGCCTGCATTTGTGGGAGCGTTGCTTTGTTGGGTTGTTGACTCTTTTGACGGATCTTGCCCTTGGTTCCATTGTGATGCAAGTCTTCTACAAAACTCTCAAATTTTGAAGCACTATGTGGGATCCTTATGATTGTTGTTGAGAGCTCTCGTGCTGAATTTGATATTGCTTGGCATTTGTCTTTATATACCTTTCTTTGACTTGCCATTTTTGCTAAAGTTGTGTTGTTGTTCTTGAAGAGAAAAGTTTCTCTTGACAAACATGTGAAGACCTGTAGTTGTTGTTGTTGTGATGCCTTGATGATTGATATGGGTAGTAATCTCTTTAATGCTGATGTAGATGAATATATACAAGAGAAGATAATGATGAGTGTTGCTAGATTATGGTATAAAACTTGATTTACCAAAGGGAAAAAAATCCGGTGGGGAAAAAGTGCCTTTGGTATACACTTTTGAACAAGTTAAGCATTTGGACTTGAAGTACCTATTCATGCAAGGTGAGTGCTTACGATAATCAAAGGAAGTACCTATTTGGACTTGAAGTACCTATTCATGCAAGGTGAGTGCTTACGATAATCAAAGGAAGAGTACTAATGCAAGTGTCAATTATGGGACACACTATATGCATATGAGAAATTTGTCAAAGAAAAGCATGCAGTGTGAAAGATGGAGTTGATGGGTGCTTCAAGGAACAAATGTAGCATATGTGACATCAAAGGACATCTCAATAGCTTCCACGTTTCCAATAAGGCTTTTTGATGTAGAAGCTTCTCCACTCATACCTCACTATGCTTAGTGTGTGAGTGTCTTTTGGACTTCCTCCTTCACTTCACTAGACTTAAAATACATAGACTTTGACTCTTGTGCTTACCTATACTAGCATGAGTGACACAACGTAAATAGGCTCAACTCTTTCATCTTGAGCAGTACCTAGAATAGCTAAAAAACTTAGACCACAGAGAATATTACTTGAAGCTTTGGGACTAACACCATGTTCATTTAGCAGCTTAGCTACCCGAATCTGAATTTTATGTCATGTATTTTAAACAACGACTTGGACGTACCTAGTCAAGGCCAAAAACCCAATTCCATAGGTTCTTGAGATTTAGGCCTTTTTTATTGTGTTGGTCTTTGGATACCACCATTTTGTCCTGTAGGTTGGCATGCTTGTACATCTCTTGATTTGTTTGCCGTATGTTGATCTCACTTTGTGAAATAGGCTCTACGATTGTAGTAGGGATTTTTGGAGGCTCTACTCTATCTCCTTTGAGAAACGGTTGTAGATGTGTGTGGGCTCTTTGAGATTGAGTCTCCACTAGTGATTTTGGAACCCACCTTATTTTGGTCTTTGTGTGATCTTTTTTTGCATTTTCCCCTTTTGTTCACTGACTTGGCTCAGGTATATCTAGCTATTACTGTTGTAAAATCCTTTCTTTTGTAGTAGAAGACGTGGTGTCAATTTGGAGGTTGTATCATTCTTAGTTTTGACTGGCTTTTGTTGGCTCTTGGGTGGAACCTTGGGTTGTATGTATGCTCTTCATTGTTCTAGGTTGAGCTACTGATTTTGGTAACCATATTTGAGTGTTACCTTCATAAAATACTTGTGCTTCGAGTAGCTTGACTGGAATCGTCTGCTTCACCTATCTTTGTTGGGTAGCTTGGTAGAAATTTGACCGGTAGCCATACTTGTTGTATTGCTTGTTGCTTTGAAGGTATTTTCTTCTACCTTTTGTTGTTGTTCTTTCTCCTGGTTGAGGTGCTTGTCTTTTTTTGATAGCTTGGCTTTCTCTTTGTAGGAATGTTCTCTTGATTGTTGGGTGTGATCTTTTTGGTGTTTTTTTTGCTATGAAAATCTTATGAATATGTCAACGAGTAAGATATGTAAACCGTACCTATCAAATCTGGTGAAGAGTGGTGGCCTTGGTGTGTCATAGCCGGCAGAAGTCCAATGCATGCTCTCTCTCTCTCTCTCTCTCTCTCTCTCTCTCTCTCTCTCTCTCTCTCTCTCTCTCTCTCTCTCTCTCTCTCTCACACACACACACACACACACACACACACACACAAATGAAAATGAGGCATAAAATGACGTACCCTAGGAATATGTATCTGACTTACCTAGAATCCCAAATGTAATCTTATCAGGCTTTTCTTTGATTGGTCACTTTATATCACATGTGGCTCAATCAGCTTATGATTTGGATATCATGTCACTATTTGCCATTGTTTTTTCAAATTTGACCATCTGTAAGTTGCCCAAAATTTTGATTTGCACCAAATCTTCAAAACTGGCTATGCTCAAAGCTCTTGTTTTGCTAATTTGGCATTTACTTTCAAAACTTGATTCTGGCTCTCATGGGTAATTTTGTTGATTTTTTATCCTTATCAAGTAAAATATCAAAGAAAAATATTGAAATTTATTATTATTTGGGCAAAAATTAGCCAAAATGATTCTTCACACTTATATATATACTTTCATTGTAGGCATCATGATTGCTACAATTTGGTTAGTATGGCTCATTAATATGCTTTATAAGAGGTAAAAACCAAATAAAAAGTAAAAATTAGGCAAAAACAAATTTGGTAAATTTTACATATGAATTCTCATTATCTTGCAGTAGCCAGAGGCTACTACTCTCCCCTTCCCAATTTGAGTCATCTTGGATGAAAGTTTGTGCAATGTGCATGGATGATAACATTGTGTATATGCAAGGCTGTGTAATGTAGCCCTCTTATGCCAATGGAATAAATGCATGAGGTAACATTATGATGTGCAAGATGTGGCTACTTAATTGTTTGTTCAGTGTTCTTTATTGTTGAGGTTTCATGTGTACTACATTGTTTGAATAAAAGTTCTTGAAGATGTTGTGCCGCTATGTCTTTGTTTGTGGTTTTTGGAAGTACTTGTGACATGAGTACAATGTTCATTGGCTTCTTTGATACCCAGTAGTACTAGATTTTTGTGGTTGGTGGAGACAATTGAGTTGGGTGTCAAGTTTGTAGCTTCGGTCCCCATTGCCAAGTTGTTTGCACTAGTTGGGATTGGGTTTGTTTTTTCTTTGGAATCCATTGATACTTGGGTAGGCTTTTGGTGGATTTCGATTGTTGTTTTGGTTGCCACTTCCAAGTATAATTGCTTTGGGGTTGTTGAAATTTTATAGGAGTACTCTACCATTATATTTTGAGATGTGGGCTTGGGTATCCATATCTGTTTAGGTTTGTTGGCCATGTCAATTTCTTCACACATACCTACCTTGTTCATTGTTTGTTGGAACGTTGTACTGGTATAGGTGCCACCACTTGCTATGGATTTGCAACAATGGGTTGTACTTCCCAAAAGTGATCATTTTTTGCTAGTGGAGTGACATAGGAGATGTTGTTAATTTTGAACCTTAAAGAACCAACTTGCCAATCCGGAGCTTATTTGTATGTCTGCATCCAAGGAATGCCTAGGATGACTGCTTCATTGAGATTTTTATCTGCCATGACATGAAACTAAAGTGGGCATTGATGGCCTTTGATATTGATTGATAGATGGAATTGGCCTTGACTTGGCCAAAGCTTACAATTTTTTTGCGATTTGTAGAATTTTTCTCTATCTGATTTGTCAATAGTGGTGCATCTATCATCTTCTTGTATGTAGAATAATTGATGACATTGGATATTACTCATGTGTCCACAAGTGCTTGTTCTATTAATCCATTTGAAAGCTATATTTTGATATGGACATCCATGTCTCCAAGCCAATTCTTCTCTATCTAAATTACGTCTATTGAGGTGGTGCCATTTCCAGTTGTGGCTCATCTTGAGCCTTTCCTTTATTATCATGGGCTTTGCTTGTCCTTTTAGTAGCTCTGTGGATCTTCTCCAACATTTTAGTGGCTAGTGGATATTGAAATTTCTTTAACCTACATCCCTTGATCCAATTGGGTATCTCTTCTCCTCTAATGTAGCAAGCTTTATGGCTCCACTAGATTATATAGCATGGATAACAAATGAGCCATTACCTCACTTCAACTTATTGGAGTATTGTTTCAAGGTGTACACTAGCACATAGTCGCCCATTTTGAATTCCTTATTAATCACATGTTGATCATAAAATTCCTTCATGCGTATTTTTTTAGCACAGATGCCCGCAATAGCTCGTAAGCGTGTCTCTTCTAGATTCTTAAGAATATCTAGCCTCTCCGATAGCTCATGACTTTTCCACTCAAATTCTTTGCCTACTCTAAGTGTGGGAATCAAGAAATCTGTGGGCAATATGGTATTAATACCAAACTTTCTGTTAAAAGGTGTTGTCCGAATTGAATATACACTACTCTATATGCCCATAAAGTTGAATGTAGCTTCTAGTCCCAATCTGTTCTTGATTCACTTACTATCTTTGTTAGCATTGTGCATAAGGTTTTATTTGTGCTCTCGGCTTGTCCATTAGCTTGAGGGTGATAGGGTGTTGATTTGAAACAATGAGCTACCATGATTTCATCTAACAAAAATACTATCACTTCATTTATGGAATGAGTCCCTCTATAACTAATTATCTCAATTGGTAACCCACATTTGGCAAATATATTCTTGTATATGAATTGTGATGTCATCATTGCATCATTCTTTTGTGTTGCCTTTGTTTCTACCCATTTGGTTAGATAGTCCATGGACATTGAGTATGTGTATGCTATGTTGGAGGGGCTATATGCCTACTATCTTTAGATCTTGTATCATGTATCTCTTGTGGTAGAGGGTATGTCAAATTGATCAGTGTTTGATCCCTATTCACTCTCCATTTTGGTGGTCCAAACCTCTTTCAAGGTTTGCTTAAATTTTTTATATTCCCACTTATGCTATGTTTTTGTCATCCTAGATGACATATCAATTGTACCTTTGGTTTTTGTTTTACTTTGATTCTTTGGAATTTTTATTTTTGTCATCCTAGATGACATATCAATTGTACCTTTGGTTTTTGTTTTACTTTGATTCTTTGGAATTTTTATCTTAATTGAAGCAGGTCTTGTAAATCTCCTTATGATCTTGTCCTTGACACAATCTATTGCTCCTACGGGCATCAAATATTGTGTTTTATTCCTCCTAAGGGACATAGATCTTCCTCTTGTTTGTTTTATTTCCTCATGTGTTTGCTTGATACCTCTCTTGTCTTTTGGATTTTTGGTTAGGAAAGTCAGAGAAGATTGCCTCTTTTTCTTTTGGTTTTATTTGTTAGCTCATCACCTAAATCCATCTTTGGAAGTTCTTCATCTTGTGAATCCTCTAACTCTTCCTTGTTTGTGTTTCTCAAATCCCTAAGAAAAATCTCCTAAACTATGCATTTATACTCAATAGTTTCCTATGTATTTAGGTCCCTAGTCTCTGACCCTAATTTCATGATAACACTCACCATCTAGAAAGGTGCTATAGCATAGCCCTCTTTGTCACAAAATCTTGTTGGGGTTACCTCGTTTACACATACATCTAACGTAGCCAGTATCTGGTTCCAACCAAAAGGTTTTGAGACATTATCCGTATCCTCTACTAGTCTCTCTAGGATACAATCTTCTCTCGCCAAGTTTTCACACTCAAAATCTCCACACATCCATAGATGTGCTTTAGTATGAATCCATGCAGGTATCTCTTTCTCATTAACTATTGCTAAGTAAAATTTTTCCATAGAAGTTTGACTAACATCTCTATAGCTATGGTTTTTTACATTGATCCTTGTCATAATCTCTTTGTGCCTCTAGTAGATGTGGTTGTAGCCCCAATCTTGTACCATTTTGAGTTGACATATAAATAGTCTCCCTAAAATGAAATCAGAGTTATTGCTCTTGCCAAAATCCACTATGGCAAAGGTATGCTCATACTTTATCCCACAAGAGATCACTAGCATCTAGTCCAACATACCTACATGTCACTCAATATAACCATCAACAAGTTATATGTTCATTCTTGTTTTCATGAGAGCTGATCTTCCCCATTTCTCCCATATATCTCTTTGATGGAAATGGCCACTCCCACCCGGCTATCAAGTATAGCAATCATTATTATCCCTTTATGTTCCACTGGCAAGGTGGTATTCCCTTATTCTCGTTCACAATAGCCACCCACCTTGTTTGCAGGTATTGGTTTTGTCTTGTATCATTTTACCTATTGGATTATCTAAGAGGATGTCTTGAAGAGGAATTTTCACTCCCATCTTCTCGAAGTTTGTGTCCACATCTCCCCATATAGATGTGCTTTAATCTGTATCTACTTGGAGAGAGTTATCATGCATTTTATAGGAGTATACATTAGTTCATTAGGCTTTTGGTATCCATCATCTTTGGAATTGACTTCCATTGTGAGGGAACTAGCCTAGCATTTAATTTAGTTTCATGCTCTCTTATAAACAACAACAAAGTTTTCAATGCTTCAAGTTTACTCTTCATAGATGCTTTTGTCCCTCCATCACCATATAGAAATTGTATATCTCCTAGGTAAAACACATGGTCCATGTTGATTTAAGAGATAGGTGTAGACTTAAAAATCACACTACCATCCTTCTTATTGTTTCCCATAAGTCTTGTGGTCATGGCTCTTCCACTTCAAAAATTGGCATCATAATTTATGACCTTGAGTCATCTATGGCATTTGCAACTACCCTATTTCTCAATGGTGTCTCTATTTTTGGTTTCATTTGATCATTCATTTCATTTTCATGATGCTCAATTTCATCATTCCCATTGTGGATTAACACTTTTTGTATAGGGATGTTTTGTTTCCTTGGTTCCATTAAAGCTTGAGCTATCTCTATGAGCCTTTTGCACATTTCAAGTCTTTGTTTCTCATTCTTTGGATGTGGATATGTCAACTATATTTGTTCTAGTGTTTGATTGGTTTTTTGTCTAGCCTCATAAGCTTGCAATAGAGCCAAAATTTGCTCACCAAGACTAAACCTCTCGATGATGTCTTGGATGACGCCGCTCCTCTTGTTTTCCCTTTCTTGTTTTGGCTGCTCTTTGGTTTGTTGGCAGCTTGTTTTTTAAGGCGGTTCTCTTTTTCATCCTTTTTGCTTTCATTTTGTCTCCTTTAAATTTCCACAATTTACTTTGAGTCCTTACTAATATGCCCTCAATTTTTGTTTGAACAGGCCGTTTAA
This sequence comes from Adiantum capillus-veneris, assembly GCF_014529385.1. NCBI lineage: Eukaryota > Viridiplantae > Streptophyta > Polypodiopsida > Polypodiales > Pteridaceae > Adiantum > Adiantum capillus-veneris. The sequence continues at coordinate 155,854,406 of NC_140947.1, read as the reverse complement.
GTTTCTCCTTGACAGGTTTACTTTTGGTAGCTTCTTGAGCTTGAACTCTAGTCAGTGCATTTATTATAATTTTAGGCTTTGTTTCAGTTCCACTCAAGCATGGAAAAATTGCAATAATATTCATCATTGCTTTTCCTTGGTTATCAATATTTTTGGGACACTCTTGAAGAACATGAATGATTGCACATTCATCACAATACCCAAAAATCTTTACACATCCACCCTTGTGTAGACAACTCCTTGCCCAATGATCACCTCAATATTCATAACACTGACCTACATGTGGGGTTGCTGGCGGAGCCCCCATTGGCTGTCCTAACCTTGAAGGATAACCAGGTTTACAATTCTAGTTTTCTATGAACATGAGTTTGTTCTCGTCCATCATTTAACGACTTTTTGTTGGTTGTGTAACATATGATGATTGTGTAGCATCATTTGTACCAATCCAAGAATCATGACCATCATCGATATGCATGTTACTCTTGTTTTCTTTCTCATATGATTCAATTGATTCTCTATAGTACGAAGTTGGTGGTAGAATTCTTTGACTCGCAAGTGTTTTTACATGCTAAATATACCTTAAAATCACTTGATCCTTGAGGTAAAGGAGGTTATTGACCAAATGCTAGTTGAGGTTTGTCCCCCACTTGGACTGCATTGTTTGGTCCTATTTGTTATCTCAGTGGTGGTGGAAATGGTTTCACCCTCGGAGGTCCATATGGCCTTTCTCTCACATAATTATTGTTATAAAAACACTCACTTTTTTTGTGGTTGGTCCATTACTACTCAATAGCACACCACTTCATAATGTGTTGTGCATTTATTGCTACTGGTCTTGGCTAAGTGTTACACCATGGGGTGGGATGATCCCGTCCACAAATGTCACATCTCCTCATTGGTTGTTGTCACACATTTAGGTCATGTCTATAGTTTTGGTTCATCCTCCTTACCACTTCTTCATCCAATTGATCAATGTTTGGCATGGTAGGAATTTGTACATTTTGCTTTGTTGTGGATTCACTCGTCATAGAAGAGGTTCTACTAGTCACATTCTATGTATCTTCCATCACCTCTCCATAGGCCTTACAAATGTCAAACAGTTATAAAGATTCTCTAGTGACTTGCTCAAACGTTGTGCATGTTTTCAAATGTAGGTCATTTTTAAGAGTCTCAAAGCCCTCTATAAAGATAACAGATAGCCTCTCATCTTGTGGTAGCCCTCTCATAGGGCATCTCTCTATATACTTTTTGAAGCAAAGCAAAGCTTCCTTCACTTTCTTATTCTCTTCCTGCTTGAAACCATAGATTTGGGACATGGTGTTATGCTTGATTTTCCTTTTAGAGAAATTTTTAGTGAATTCACACAAAACTTGCTCTATGTTTGGAAAATTACCTTCATTCAAAGGTTGGAAAAACATTAAAGTTTTTCCTTCCAATGTCAACCCAAATCCTTTGTACTATGTGTGGATTTACAACTGCTCTTAAAACTTGCTTAAAGAGTGAGCTGTGAGCATATGGATCTCTTGATCCATTATAATTTTTAGAAACACATTTAGCTACCTATGATGGTCACATTTCTCATGTTTCTGCAATCATTCTTACTATTCCTAGCTCTCTTGCTAGGACATCTCTAGCCTCATAACCCCCACTAAGAACTCTAGTTAGAGTTCTCTCTTTGATTCTCTCCTTAGGGTGCACATCTCTTGATTCTATTGAGGTAACTGGATCTCTCATTGTGGATATTGTGCTAAGAGATTCATTGCCCCTTTTGGTAGTCATTAGAACCCTAGAACCCAAGGATCCCATCAATCTAAGCACTAAAAATTGTACTAGATAACAACATCATTCTTGTTTGTATACTGTGCAAGCAATTGCCAACAAAACCAATGCCTACGTTCCATACCTCTTCCACAACAAACAAAATTCAAAGCAAGGAGAAAAACATTACATTTACATAGAAAGTGTGAAAGTGTACCTTGCATAGGTGTCCCATCCTCCGTTTTTGTCCAATCATCCTCCCCAAGGAAATCAAACCAGGCGTCATCCTCTGGTATGTTAATGGCATCAATTGTCCTAGTGTGCTCTTTCCTCATTGTGGACACCAATAATGTGCGCACATTCCCACTTTCTTTCTTGAAGATTAATGTCTTATAAAGAACCATGTTAAGGTGACCTTCATTCCATTCAACATTAGCAACAAAATCACAAACCATGCCATAATTATCTAACTACCAAACCACTACAAACATGCCTTTATCATTGGTTGTTGCAAGCATGAGTCAAGCGAGTTGTCCAAACTTGCATACTTTCATTTTGTTCCAATCTGGCACATCAAAATCAAGAAGCCCATACACAGGAGTATTGGATGGCAAAAATAGAATAGAAGCATTCAATGTAGAATCAATGGCCATGCCATCACATAACGGATGAAGGCATTTTTCCACAATATCATTCTTCAAGTCATCCTCTGTCTTGTTCGAGTTGAAATGCAAAATTTGAGTATGGCGGCTATCACTATCTGAAAAAATCCTCAAACAGATCAACCAAGATCCTAATTCACACGACAACTTCCATTCATGAAGGTCACTTACTGATTGATGAGTATGTAACTAATGGCAGGTTTGAGACATGCAGTATTTCTGTTTCCAAGCTTGTCTGCGAAGTCAATTACTTCCTTTGCAGATAGTCCACTCCTTTTTCCTGAACACCACAAAGATGCAATGAAGAATTGAATTGTGCTTTTTAATTCCATGAACGGCAACACAACTCACATTTTTCCTTGATAGGAGCCACCCCTTGCGATTATGAAGCTTCCCTAGAATGCTCCATCTGCACAACAATATCAAATTTTTTAGCAAAAATTAGCTCGCATGAAGGTAAAGGGAAAAGGTCTTGCTGAAACTAGTAGCTTTGCTACTTGAGATGTTGTAACAAACCCCTCTCCCTAAGACACTAGACTCTACCGCTGTGGACATTTGTACCTCCATGCGCTCTTTCTTCCATATCCTTTATAGCGTCATTGTGTGCGCTTTCCTCATTGGGAGGGAAGTATCCCTCATCATACTCCAAGGACCATGGCAAATCCTGGTGGCTCATTGAATCAATAATTCTCAATCTTTCTAAACTCAATCTCCTTGTCTTGGGTCTGGTATAATACAATAGGTCTTGTTATACTAGGAGTGATATAATATTGATGGATTGGACCTCCAAAATATGTATATCTCTCAAGTTCTCTCCGGTCTACTGTCAAGTACCTACACCCATACTTGTCAGGAATGATTATGTGGGTGTCTCTCCCTTTAGTGTATGCAAATAATACAACCTTTTGTGCTCCAACAAGTCTCCTATGTAGGGTTCATCGCAATTGTAATAGTACGCTTGTTCACCATTGTTGTATTTGTAAAACCCTATGTGGGTATTGTCCATGTTGATTCATTCTGCTTCATTCAAATGCCTTAGCTTGGCAAAAGACTTGTTCAACTTAGGCGGCTCATCTTTCGGCTCTATGTTAAATTTATATTTTATACCTTTCATTCTCTATTTGTCCATAATATAGGGATTTTGCATAAGTAAATACATTGTTCCCTCACCATCAAAGTATAGATCACCACTATAGTCAACACGCGTTGCTAGAAGATTCCAACAACAGATGCTTTTTCAATAGAAGGAGATGCTCGAGAGGTTTTTGGAGCCCTTGTAACAGAAAGTGATTGTAATTTTTCTTGCTAGAAAACAATTAGATCTTTGTTCACTTTTATTTATGCAAAATCCGAGGCTATGAGCTTCCAAGATGTATCATGAGTTATATAAGTTACTCGGATAGATTACTTTATTTTTGAAGCAGTTTTAGCCATTGTACATTTAATACCCTTAGCAAGGGTATAAAGGGCAAATTTGTAAGGTTTTGAGACATGTTTCTTTTATCGTCAATAAAGAAGATAAGGTTTCTTTGTACATCTAAGGAATGTGCCTGTTAAGTTTGTGTAAGGTCTTCACCACCCTCGCAGAAGGAGTCTCCATGCAAAATAAAATTATCAGGCCATTTGTGTCATAAAATAGAAAGTTTCTATTTTTAGCAAGTTTTGCTATTGATGTATGTATTAATGTAGGCTTTTCAAAAATGAAATTTTATCTTTTTTGTCACTTTGGTTCACAATTAGTAAGTTTGAGGTGCTTGCACCTATCTATACATGATCGTCTCATATACATCTACCCCACCCTAAATTTTCATAAAAACTAGATGTCCGTTCTAAAAACTACTAAATATAGCAGGTATATGCATCTAACCCTTTATCTCGTTGTCCTCAAGCTTGTCTTTTTATAAAAAAATCAAAATTGAATTCCGATAAGCTAAGCTCATCCTAGTTAATTGCTCCTTATTCTAAAGCTAATAGATTTAATTCGTAATTCTAAGATATATATGTGTATGCATGTGCATGTATGTGCATGTGTATGGATGTCCATGAATGCCCATAGGATGACCCATAGCTATGGACCCATTTGTTTTGGAAAGACTGGCCCTAAACATGGTGTTACATGAGGTTGTAGCACCCAAAGCTAGCATGGAAGGCTTAAGGAATGGATACTTTTGACCTTTCTTGGCAAGCAAGTGAGGTTAGGACACCTTTACATGTGAGAATAGCAAGAGCGGACTCCCTATGAAGCTAGGGGCTAGCTTAAGCTAGGCCCCAACTTGCTAGAATCTATATAAATACCCCTTCTCTCACATATTGCACACACACTAAAGACAAGGAAATTATGTTGCTGTGGTGATTCATTAGTGAAGCAACTCCAAATCCTTGTGATACCAATAACTCCTAGGCACCATACAGTAATTTATTTTGTTGCATCAATTCACTTCTACGTCTTATTTCTCTTCTCTTCTCAAGAAACTCCCAAAATACTACTATCATTTCTTATTCTGACATATCTAAAGCCAGCTGGGAACAACAAAAACTCTACTTATAATAATTATGTACTATGATTCCTCTATATGCATGCAAGATGGCATCAATTCAAAGCAAGAATTTTACTTGTGAAATCAAGGTTGTGTTGCTCTATATGCACTCCTTTGTGTCGGTATACACACGTGTCTGGTTCATTTTCCATTGAAATTTGAGGAGAGGAATTTTAAAAAAAATAATCAACTACTTATCTAAGATGATAGTGTAATTCATAACCTAAACTTTGTGTATGCATCAAGGTTGGTGAAGATACGCTTTGGTCATCCATGAACATGAGAAAATGATATGAGTGTAAAGTCTATGGCAAGATTAAGCACACACATATTTTGAGAAATGTGTGCCATGACCATATATTGTTGGTATTAAAACATTTGCATTCACTCACCTTACTTCCATTAGTTTCTTTATCCACTAGCTTACAACCTCTCAAGTTAATCAAGTAATTAATAGTGAGAACGACACCCAAGAGAACTCATTTAGGTGGTTTGCACGATCATGGGGCTAGCACCAGTTATGGAAAAGGCAAAGGGAAGGCCTCTATGAATGAAGAAGTGTCAATCATCTCACAAAGCAATGCCATCACTCATGAGAGGGTAGGAAAACTTTTCAATTATTTAATGTCCATTGCATCACGAGTAATTAGAAAGAAAAAATTAACCTAAAAATATTGGGTCACTCCCAATTAGAAACTACATCATTTGAACTTGCTATTTCTTAAGTTTGAATTATTAGGAAGGAATTGTTTGATGATATATTGCCTGAATTAGGAAAGAATGTTCGCTTAGGAAGGACTCTTGAAAAGTTTCTTCATTTGATTCCAATATTGATTTAGTTTGAACTCCCCTTTGATCACACGAAGGTAGCTCGTGTTTCTACACATGAGCTGTGCATTTCCATGTATGATGCTGACCCATTTCTATGAGGCATCTTAGTTCATTTATATAGACATATAATGTGACTCACCCCGAGGGTTACTCCAGGAGTTGTAGCACTTATTGGTTGTATGGGCAACCAATGACAACAAGTGGAGTGAGCATCCACTAGAAGAAGTTTCTATGATTTTAAAGTATTGGAATAATTATGAAGTAATATTGCATGTCGAGTTTTTCTTAGGAAACATGTCTTGGTGCCGATTTGAACTATTTAAAGGGTTGTTTAAATCAACTTGTGATGGAAACTCTAATAAAATAACTTTGTGTTATGAGCAATCATGTGGTAGTAATTAACAAACAAGATTAAAGTGTGACTGTGCAGATGGAAAGTGGAGACTGGCTCAGGTTGCCATGTGAATGGATGGGTGGTCTTGATTAGTCAAGAAACTCTTCACTCCCTATTTGTTTAGAAAAAAAATTAAAACCTCATCGCGCCAAGAAGCGAGAAGTCTCAAATGTTCGTGCCTCTAAAAGCTATGGGGAAAAAGGCATTTGAGTTTCTCTCTTTTGGAAGATGAGATCTAGGAACTTTTAAATATTTGTGCGAGTTCATGCTTCTCTTGTGAGATAGGTTTAGGAAACCTATATAATGGGTCAAACTTGAGTTATCTTGTGATGAGAGCATGGCCATTGGAATTGATAGTATCTTGACTATGTTTTTTTATTACGATTAGGGCCTAGTGATCTGTCAGGTACCCTCTAGTTGCCAAGTGGATATGGTGACAAGACGGGGACCTATTGATTGAAAATTTTGGAAGAAAAGGAAGCTCAAGTTTGAGAGCTTACTAGCATTGATGTTCCAGGAAGATGCTGACACTGAGTATCACAAGTTCAAGACCTTGAAGGCTTACTACTCTTCAAATTTTACTTTTCGTTGCAACATGATGAAGCTTCATATGAAGTCTTTCTCTCCTCCATCAACAAGAATCCAAAGGGGATGGGATCTTTCATGGGACTATGAAGGTGGCATCTTCTACATCAATGTAAAGAAGCTGAGATGTCTTTCCTCTAATTTAAAGAAACTTTAACGGGGAGAAGAGCTACAAGTTATTCAGCTTTACTACTTCCTTGGTACTACTAGGGATGACTACATTGTTATCTCAGAAGATGACATTGAGATGACTTTAAATGAATGGGTCTTCAATCAAGTGGTCAAGGTGATCCGTAGTTATAGGATTAAACCCATTTTTTTCCTTGAATTTTTTTCCCAAAATAAGAGCCTTTGTATTTTATGATCCTCTCAATCATGTGTACAAGAGCTATTGCTCAATTGAAATAGTGGATTGTAAAAACTTAACTACAAACACCTATCGGTTGTACCACTATGTTGTCAGGAATTGGCTTTGAGAATCAACTAGCTTTTAGAAAAGCTAACCCTTGTATATATCATGATAGAACAAAGAGATGCTTGTCTAACTTCTCAGAAAAGACAACTTTTGTATATATCTTGAGTAAATAAAGTTATGATACCTTGAATTCAATGAATTACATTGTGTCTCAAGTTTTTATCTTGAATTGTCAAAGTTAAATTACTTAATATTGTAATGAGTCTTAAATTAGACCACCAATAAATGTATTATTGCATAGGTATCGTCTACTGCCTTGTACAATGCTATTCATGACAAAAAGCTTCTCCTTAAACAAGCCCAACCTCCCAACTTCAAGGGCAAAGGGGCTAATATAGAACGTGATGCGAGGTCTAGATTGAAGCAATGGAAGATTATTTTGGATCTGTAGGGACTCAACCCAAAAATCAAGCAATGCTTGCAATGTTTCGTCTCACCGGAGATGCAAAGATCTTGTGGAAGTAGCATTGCAGATATTTGAGTGTTTTAGGGTCTTCTCAATTTTGGGAAGACATCAAAATTATTATAATGGGATGTTATCTTCCACTAGGTCATAAATCTATCAAAATGATCGAATTCTTTTCTCTTCTCCAACTATCTTTGACAGTTGTGGATTATCACCAAGGGTTGTTACCCTAAGAAGATATGCTCCCAAGATGTCCCTTGAACAACAAGTAGCACGGTTTTTCCAAGGGCTTATTGACCCATTAGATAGTCGTCTTGAAGCCCTTATACCGACATCTTTACAAGATGCTTTGCTAAGAGAGAAACCTTTAACCACAAAGATTCAAAAGACCACCCAAGGAAGGGAAAACTATATGGCAAAGAGAGCTAGACCGAATGGTTGGAACAACAGGCCAACCAACTTCACTTACCGAAATTGACCTATAGTAGTTGCAACTACAACCAGTGAATTTCTAAATGTGCAATTTTTTGAATGCCATGAGTATGGACATTATAGAAATCATTGCTCAAAGAAAGTTCGTGCTTCTCATGCTAATACAATTCCCTTACCTACAAATGGAAGAGGTCAACCAAATGGAAGAATTTGAACTAGGCGACTCTACTTCCACATATTTTCACACTTTACCTCTAGAAGTTTATGATGGGATATTGGGAATGGATTGGTTGAAACAGAACCAGACTCACATTCACTATGCACAAGGAAACTTTACCTTTATAGATGACCTTGGGAATGAGGTTCGAGTTCAAGGAAAGAATGGGAAACCTAAGGCTCACTTAGTTAATGCTAGCAGACTTTTGAAGGATCTACAAAAGGGTTAATAGATCTATGCAGTTAAGCTCAACAAAGTGGATAAATCAGACTCAAACTTTTGACCTGGCTAGCTGATAGAATACTCTAATGTGTTCATTGAGGACCTTACAAGTCTTCCACCACCTAGAGAACTTGATCATGAAATTGAGACTATCCTTGGTTGTGAACCCGTTTCAAAGAGATCACCCCCCCCCCCCCCACAAGGCGTTGGAGTTGATCTCTTCATTTTGATTCCCCTTCCAGTCCAAACTTGTAAAAAGATGTTCATCTTTTTCTCCCTAAGGGGGGAGGTGTGGTGTAGGTGTCCGACCATCTAGTGTGGAAGGACACTCAGTTCTTGGCATGTAGTCTCTATTGTTAATATAAGGAGCTGCTCTCGGATGCAAGAGGCAAGCTCAGTTTGGTCCCATTTGTGTGTACACCACAATATTAGCCCCTATTCTAAAGCTTCTTGATTTTGGCAAAGAGTTTGAAGCTATAATTGATGCCAACAAACTTTCCTTAGGGGGAGTCCTTACTCAAGAAGGTAGGCCCGTAGCCTATACTTCTCAAACGCTCAGGGACCACAAGAAGAATTGTCCTATCCATGACTTGGAACTCTTAGCAATCATCCATGCATTAAAGTTGTGGAGACATTATCCTCTCAATTGTAAATTTCAGTTAGTCACTGATCGCAAAAGCTTGAAGTGGATCTTTACGCAGCCGAACCTCAACATGAGGCAAAGGAGATGGATTGAACTTCTTCAAGAATATGACTTTGACATAAAGTATAGACCTAGGAGGGACAATGTAGTTGTGGATGGGCTTAGTCGAAAATCTCTTCTTAATGCTATCTCTATACCTAATAACCCTATGTGGGAGAGGACTAAGGAATCATCTTTAAAAGATCCAGAGTATCCATAGTTGTCCTTGCATATCCAACAAGGCAAGATTCCTAAAGAAACACACATTCCAACAAGGGATTACTCTCTTTTGGAGGGATGTCTTTATTATCAACAGAGGCTTTGTGTACCTAAGGACCCAACATTGATGATCTTATTTGAGGCTCATGATAGCCTAGCATCAGGACACACTGGGTATGCAAAGACCCTAAATGATGTTAGGAGAAGTTACTTTTGGCCAGGTATGAAGGGGGATGTTCTTCGCTATGTGAAACGATGTCTCTCATGCGAACGGATTAAAGCTGAACGAATCAAACTACTCGAACAACTTCAACCCCTTGATATACCCCAAATGAAATGGGAATGTATCAGTATGGGCTTTGTCACTAGATTACCCACAATTGGAAGCTATGATTTAGTATTTGCGATTGTTGATATGCACACTAAGGTAGCTCACTTGATGCCCGTAAAAAATACCTTCACTGCTTTTCATATCAACAGAATCTTCATTTAGGAGATCTTTAGACTCCATGGTCTATCAAAGAGAATTATCAGTGACAAGGATGCAAGTTTTGGGCCTCTCTCTTTCAAGCTATTGGAACACAACTATGTTTTAGCACAGCATATCATCCTCAGACAGATGATCAGACAAAAAGAATAAACCACCGTGTGATTGAGGATATTATTAGGGCTTATTGTTCACAAGAACCAAGAAAGCGGATTCAATATCTCCCTCTGGTAGAATATGCCTACAATTCCTCTGACCATAGAAGCAAAGGCATGTCCCCATTCAAAGCTCTGTACAGTCAGAAATGTTTATCTATGTTAAATTTCTCAGATCCTACTATGGAGGTAGTGGCCTCAAAGCAAATGCTTGAAGATATGGAAGCCCAGACCAAAGCTATTCATAAGGATATTCAACTTGCTTAGGATAGACAAAAGCATTATGCAGATAAGAAGATACCGAACTTTTAAAGAAGGAGATAAGGTACTCCTTCGAGTTAGACCCAAGAAAAGCAACCTATCTTTGGGAAAGTACAAGAAGCTCGGCCCAAGCTATTGTGGGACCCTATGAGATTTTCAAAGTAGTAAGTGGTCAAGCTTACAAGTTAAGGCTACCCTCTAATCTCAAAATTCATGATGTCTTTCATGTTAGTCTTCTAAAACCTTATGTTCTTAACCCTAATCAACTTTTGGTTGGATACCGAGAAAATAGTTGTTCCAACCCAACAAGTCCTTGAGCTTCAACTTGACTATGTCCTAGAAACTCAGGAAAGGAAGCTTAGGAAAAAAAGCAACACCGAACACCTAGTCAAGTGTAAAGACTTCCTTGAGGAGATGCAACATGGGAAGACGAAACATCTCTTTGCAAAGACTAGATCCAGCTTATTATTGAGATGAGGACATTCCAAATTTTTCATGTTGGGGAGGATGTAAGGTCTCCACCACCCTAGCACAGGGGGTCTCCATGCAAAATAAAATTATCAGGCCATTTTGATCATAAAGCAATTCTTCCTCCTCCGATGAGCTGATGTATAAATGTAGGCTTTTCAAAAAATGAATGTATTACTGTAGGCTTTTCAAAAATAAAATTTTAACCTTTTTTTCACTTTTGTTCAAAAATAGTAAGTTTCAAGGTGCCCCTATCGAGACGCGATCGTCTCATCTAAATATATCCCACCCTGAATTTTCATAAAAATAGTTGTTTGCTTCAAAAATCGCTAAATATAGCAGGTGTATGCATCTGGCGCTTTAGCTCGTCATCATCAAGTTCCTTTTTCAAAAGAAACTTTCAAAATTGAATTCTGATTAGCTAAGCTCACCCTAGTTAATTAGTCCTTATTCTAAAGCTAATAGATTTAATTCGTAATTCTAAAGTATGTATGTGTATGCATGTACATGTGCATGTGCATGAGCATTTATGTGCATGTGTATGGATGTCCATGGATGCCCATAGGATGACCCATAGCCATGGACTCATCTGTTTTGGAAAGAATGACTCTAAACATGGGATTACATGAGGTCTAGCACCCAAAGTTGGCATGGAAGGCTTAGGGAATGGGTTCTTTTGATTTTTCTTGGCAATTAAGTGAGGTTAGGACACCTCTACATAGGAGAATAGCAAGAGCAGACGCCCTATGAAGCTATGGTCTAGCTTGGGAAACAAAGGGCTAGCTTAAGCTCGTGTATGAGTAATAGTGTATATTTATTATAAGTCTATGGCAAAATTAAGCACATTGTACGTTTTGAGCAATGTGTGACATGACCATATATTGTTGGTATTAAAACATTTGCATTCACTCACCTTACTTCCATTGGTTTCTTTACACACTAGCTTACAACTTCTCAAGTTAATTAAGTAATTAGTAGTGAGAATGGCACCCAAGAGAACTAGTTTTGGTGGTTTGCATGATCACGAGGCTAGAACAAGTGATGGAAAATGCAAAGAAAAGGCCTCTACGAATGAATAAATATCAATCATTTCACAAAGCAATGCCATCACTCATGAGAGGGTAGGAAAACTTTTCAGTTATTTAATGCTCATTGCATCACGAGTAATTAGGAAGGAAAAATTACCCTGAAAATATTGGGTCACTCCCAATTAGAAACTACATCATTTGAACTTGTTATTTTATTAAGTTTGAATTAGTAGGAAGAAATTGCTTGATGATGTACTATCTGAAGTAAGAAAGAATGTTTGATTAGGAAGGACTCTCTCAACCTTACTTCATTTTATTTCAATATTGATTTAGTATAAACTCCCCTTTGATCATAGGGAGGTAGCTCGTGTTTCTACGCATGAGCTGTGCATTTCTATGTACGATGTTGACCCATTTCTATGAGGCAGCTTAGTTCATTTCTATGGTAAAGTTTTGTATGTAAAGTTTTTCCTGGGAAATATTGTATTGGTGCCAATTTTTACTATTTGAAGGGCTATTTAAATGAATATGTTATAGGAACTTTAATAAAATAACTTTGTATTATGAACAACCATGTGGTAGTAATTAGGAAACACGACTAAAGTGTGAGTGTGGGGTGGAAAGTAGAGACTGGCTTAGGTTTCCATGTCAATGGATGGGTGGTCTCAATTAGTCAAGAAACTCTCCATCGAAGAAGTTTCTACAATTTCGGAGTATTGAAATAATTATGAAGTAATGTTGTATGTCAAGTTTTTCCTAGGAAATATTGTATTGGTGCCAATTTTTACTATTTGAAGGGCTGTTTAAATGAATATGTTATAGGAACTTTAATAAAATAACTTTGTATTATGAACAACCATGTGGTAGTAATTAGGAAACACGATTAAAGCGTGAGTGTGGGGGTGGAAAGTAGAGACTCGCTTAGGTTTCGATGTCAATGGATGGGTGGTCTCAATTAGCCAAGAAACTCTCTGCTCCCTATTCGTTTAGAAAAAGAAAAATTAGAACCTCATTGTGCCAAGAGCCAAGAAGTCTGAAATGTTTGTGTCTCTCAAAGCTATGGAAAAAAAAGAATTTGAGTTTCTCTCTTTTGGAAGATGAGATCTAGGAATGTTTGACTATTTGTGCGATTTCATGCTTCCCTTATGAGACAAGACTAGGAAACCTATTTAATGGCTCAGACTCGAGTTACCATGTGATAAGAGCGTGTCCATTGGAATCGATACTATCTTGACTATGTTTTTCTTTAAACGATTAGGGCCTAGTGACCTGTGAGGTACCCTCCATTTGCCAAGCGGATATGGTGATGAGGGCAAGGACCTCACAGTTGGGTGTTGATTGGAGTTGATTTGGTTTTTCATGGGGATGTGTGATTGGATCAAAGAGGTAGAATTCAGGTTTTCTACATTTAGAGAGTTCATAGATTTTTTCCATAGAGTGCATTGTGTTCAATAGTGTGAACACAATTAAGTCCAACAGAGTTATCTTAGATAGACTAGTTAGATAGAGTAGAGTAGAATAGGAATCGAGGCATCCTTGTTCTTTGTGTTTTCAGTGGTGAGTTTCTTGTCATAAGAGTAGTTAGAAGATAGAGTAAAGTGTTGAGAGTAGGTTTAGAGCTTCTTGTGTGGGGCTTTGTTGGCTATTAGAGCAATGAAGTTTGCATTCGGTTGAAAAACGTAAGAAAAACACATATTTTAGAGTTTTTGTGATAAGTTGCAGTTTTTTAGTGTTTTTTTCTGTTGTTTATAATTAGGGTAAGTAAATGCATCTCTGGATGAGATTTTGTCCACATTTTGGTTGAGTCTTTGTGTAGCATATGCTTCATATGAAAACAAGTAAAAAGGAGTGAGGAAAGAGGAAAATTCACCCAAGGAATTCGATTTTTGTGAAAATTTTGATTTCTTGTGACACATTAGACCTAAAGTAATAGCAAAAACCTGTGAAAAGCGAATCTAAAAAAAAACTATGATTTTATTGGGTGGCTGACAAGAGAAAATTGTACTTTTCTCCCCAGCTACTAGCTAGAAACATTATTTTTGGTCAAGACTTGGTTTAGTGGTAGGCCTTGATGCAAGGATCACCCCTATCAAGTCAAAGTTAAAAGTTGAAAAAAGTTACTAGAAGCACTAGTAGAGGAAGAAAATCGCACTTTTTCCCAGCTACTCGCGATTTTCTATCTTTTCCTTTACCAAAAAAGATCAAAACTCGACAAATAGGGTATATTGAGAGTTGGAAACCTAGTGAACTCAACAAGACTAAAAAAAGTTACAAAAAAGTATTTTGAGAAAAAAAAAAAGCGTGAGTTCCCTATCCATTTGCTATAAGGGTCAAAACTTGACAAGACTTGGTGACCTTGTTGTCCATGTCCTGTACATTGTAGTGACTAAGTTTTGGGCTGAGACCAACAGACTTCTAGTTACAAGCAATTTTGTGCTAACTAGTTTTCACAAAAACGACCATAACTTTCACACACGAACTCCCGATTGCAAAACTTTTTGTAATCAAAATGTAGCTTGAAAGCGACTCTATAAATTTTAGAGTTGTTTGCCTATGGCAACCCTTTGGTTTAGAGGTTAGAAATAACATTGTTTAAGGCCTCAAATTTTCATTTTCATTCAAGGGTGTCTAAAAGTAGCTTTTTGGCATTTTTGGGAGAAAACAACCAAAGTTTTGGACATAGTTTTGAATTTTTTCTCTCTGGACCACTTGGGACAAGTGAGACAAGACCTTGGGAACAAAGCAAAGTTGCGGTTTCCAACATAATATTGCCTGAAAATATACTATTCAAGAGCTGACAACTGCAACTTGAAGGCAGAGCTGATTTTACAGATTGGCTTTACATTTTTTATTTTTTGAGAGCATACACAGATTTCACACAGGTCCTAGCCAAGAACACAAGATTCGGAGGAATTCAATAACTTTTGGAAAAGTTGAAAAGGGCTTCTATATTTTAGCCAGATGGATCATGGACATCAAGCCAATAAGAGAATCTAGCAAAGCATGTCACGCTCGGTTTGTTGCAATTGGAGTCTTATCATCATGTGCCATCTCTCCAAGCTTTTTAGGCTCATAGTTATTGGAAAAGATGTGGAGAGACCACTTGATGGTCATCCAAAGGATTTTAAGACAAATGGATCATGGGTATTGATCCAATAGGAGGATCTCACACAATATGATGTGCTCCTTGTGCCACAATTGGAGTCTTATCATCATTGGCCATGTCTCCTAGCTTTTTCTCATAGTTCTTTGGCAAAGGCTCCTCTTGAAATCCAGATCTTGACCGAGCCACCAAACTACAATCCTATAACACGACCTTCCTAGGTGGCAAAAAGAAGCAAACTAGGGACAACACAATGTCCCACAAGGTCCAAGATCTAGGCCCTATCCTGGCAATGAGGCTACACAAAAGCAAACTCATAGATTGGAAAGTGTCACATATTACATGCTTATAGGTATTGACTCATAGAACAGAAACTCATGCGGGAAAACCTAGTTTTTATCTATCATAACCTGTAAACAAAAAACAAGTGTTGAAGTGCTCGTGGGGAGAATTTGCTAGTGCAAAGCAAGGATCGTAAGTAAATTTGAAGCTGGGCTCCAATCTACCATCATTTTTATAAACGAGCTACTCCTGTGTTACACTTTTGTTTTGCTTGAGCTGTCCAAAGTATGAAATTGGCACCCTACAAATTCGCCCCAAGCTTATTCTTACTAACAAAATGCCCATGATCTCTTGCTATTGAGAAACATTTTAGACATTTTTCCTCAATTTGCCTCTAGCTTGTTTTTCAAGAAATCGGATAATCTCTACTACATACAGCTTAGGAAATAATTTCTAGTAAAAAGAGCCTTGTGATGCACTATAACTGATTTTTCTTATGCATAACTTAGACCTTATTTCAGTCACGTGTAATGACTTGTTTCTCAGCTTGTGGGATACATAACCGTCTATACATACCATCCACTTTTATAAAATCAACTTTTTAAAACAACTTTGTCATAATAAGCTGAACCTAAAGAAACTATTTCAATAGATGTAAGATCTTTCACTATCAAATCAAGTTCAAGCAATTCATCCAAAAGCCATCAAAAGGCTTAAAATCTTATACTGCTTTGTAGATAAACTCTGTATCAACCCAAAATTTTACTGGGTTACAAAGATACCTTACTACTTTGACACCTTTCTGATTACTACTTGATCATACTCATACAAAGCAAACTGGCAGACCGATCCTCGTGAGTCAAGAACAAGAATTAAATACAGAGCATAAGCCAGAACAAAATTTCAGTCCAAAACACCATACAAAGTGAATGTAGCAGCAGTCATGGAACCACTTACCAAGGGCAAAATCTGAGTGCAGATAACTGCTGAGAGTAAACGTGGAAATAGAGACAAACCCACCGTTATAACCTGACTTAGTACTTCCACATTGTTGGTCAAGTCGGTAAAGCACCTCATCCTAGTAATCAACAATAGAATCCCCATTTACTCGCTTGACTAGCGTGAGACCTTGAACACACCTTCCACAAACCGGCAAATCTCAAAAGAACATGAGACTAGCAGGCAACGCCTGTATTTGCACAGCATATCACCAACACAAAAGTAGAGCCAAATCTCATTGTCAGTAAAAATATATATATGCCAGGTACCTGAAGGGATTCACCTGACAAATGAACCCAAAAGATTGGAAATGCTTAAAAATGCGTTTTGACACAGGACTCCAAACGGGCAGAGCTCAAACCGGGCATTCTACAACCTAGAGTGATCTCACATTGTCAAAACACCTAAAAGACCAAACGCTAAACAAACACTACCCAAGTAGGGAGCTATATTAACCTGGTTAGGTAAGCATCTACATTATACATATGAAAAGTCGCAAGACTGAAAACTACACAGGCACAGCAAGCAAAGATGCAGATTTAATGCCAACCTCGATTCCTAAGGCACCCCCGAAAAAACTCACTCTGTAATTTGCCTTTATAAAGCACATCATAGCCAGTATGTACAAGAAATTGCCATTGCAAGCAGCTTGCGAAAGCTCCAGTAAGGAAAAAGCAAGAGCTGCTTCAGCCTGCAAGGCAGCCTTGCATCTTGCCATGAATGGCTGGCTGGATAACCAAATAAATAAGTCGTGAAACACCCAGCAAAAACTTTCAGAAGCTCACCTCTCCAATCCTATATTATTGGCCCACACCAAACAATGCGCTCATGCTGCACAATACAAAGTTCTAATAGCCTTGATCAACAAGATAGTCTCCAAGCTTCTCCACAACGCTGTTGCATTCACCCCCTGTCACAGGCTCATCATAGATGCCAAACACCATGCACAAATTTGTCTTCTTTATAGTCACTCCGCCAGCACCCTGCAGTAACATGTTCAGCGTTAAAGACACTTTCCCAACTTGCACCAAACACTCCCTGCATACATTTAGATCCAATTTTACAAACTCAACGAATAAGGCTAAGATTTTCCAAAGTTTCTCTCCCAGACCCCAGCAAGTAAAGCGGCACCTTAACTGCCTAACCATATTTTTGTCCCCAAACAGTGACTAAGAAGACAAGCAGCATGGATTATCAAGTTTTTTCATTTTGCAAGTGCAGAACGTCTGTCTCTGTCAAAAGTAGCCAAAACAACTATATAATGCCCTACGTGCAACATACAAGCTAGAAAAATAATGACTCAAAGCAATCTTATAAATCCTGGCACGACTTGCCTTCTTTCCACGAATCACCACGCCCTGCTCACCCTGAACAACAAGATACTTTGCGCCACCAATGAATAAACCTCGCTGAGCGAGTTCACCCCCGTCACTATTGAAAGCATTCACTATAGCAGTCACTTCGTCAGTCTTGATCTGCATAAGAAACAAGTAATCTTGAGTACAACCATAATAGACCAGAATATAGTGTTAAATGAGAAATGTAAAGCGACATTCTGGAACCTAGTTTCATAACCCTGACCCCAGCTCTGATAGACAAGAACACAAGAAGTTACGCAAGAAATGACATCTAGATCTGCGTCCACCATGCACATTACGAAGTTGATTCTGAAGAGTAGTGCACAAGTCAAGACATCCACCTAGAGGATTAACTTGAGGAAGCCAATCATGGACTGTTGCTCACATTAATGTAAACGCTCAAAGTTACCAACAATCCCTTTCTGCTCGACCATCATAGCTTGCATGTTTTCTGGCTTCAGCCAAAAAGAAAGAAAATTTTAACGGTGGCTTTGGCGATGAGCCTTAAAGTGTTCAGCCTTTTGCGGCTATGGAGGACGTCCATTCGGAGACCAGAGTGTGAAAAGTACTTCAAATATGTTACAGATTGCAAATCAGCACGCGATCTCTATAAACAGGGCCTCAGACAGCTAGGAGCTGGAAATGCAAAAACACGAAGCGATGGAAATGGAGAGTTCACCTCAGGGAACTTGCTGCTGGCAGCCCACACAGAGCCATCTAGGCCGATGATAGCCGCAGAAGTGAGGGTATTGCCCGTGGGAAAGGCGCACATGAGATGGTCGTCGACATAAGCATCCCAAGACATAGCTGCTGACTGCGAAGGTGGAGAACCGAAGAAGAGAGGAGCCTGAGAAGAAACGCAGAAGATCGATCTCCTCCTTAAAGCTGAGTGGAGATCAAGCCTGTTATTCCTTCAGAAGGGTTGACAGATCTAATAAGAAAGAAGCCTTGCCCACGGTACGTCGGTAACACTTCATTCTTTTACTTGCTTTTGCCCTCTCCAGCTCACGTTCACGCCCATGGTACCTAGAGGTTGGCAAAGTGGCCCATTAGGAAGTGGTCCACTTTGAGGAGCAATCATTCCAAGAGCATGGAAGAGTGAGTGAGTGAGTGAGTGTGTGTGTGTGTGTGTGTGTGTGTGTGTGTGTGTGTGTGAGAGAGAGAGAGAGAGAGAGAGAGGGGAAATATTTCTTATTTGCCACAACTTAAGAAGAAAGGAATGTCAATATATAAGAATACTTCTCTAGTTTTTCAAGGTGGAGGAGAGGTGCATATGTATGTGTCTATGTACATACAAAGTTATGCATATATTATGTATCTTTGTGTGTATCAAAGTGTACATACATACATATGCATATATCCACAATTGAAAATGTATCTATTCTACTCTATAAGGGAGAGCCATTTTCAGGCTCTCCACGTGGCAACGGAAGAGGCTCAGACGTTGTTGAAATTTCTAAGCGGAATCAAGCAAGCCTCAGAGACTGAACAGCTATGAGGGGGCGTTGAAGATCATGTTCTCTCTCTCTCTCTCTCTCTCTCTCTCTCTCTCTCTCTCTCTCTCTCTCTCTCTCACACACACACACACACACACAATTTTTTGACGTGTCTTGCAGGGTAGGTGCTTGAAGGCAGTGCTCAGGTCCATCGATTTCCTTGGCATTGTAGATTCGAGCTTGCCCTTCAGCAAATGAGTGCTTGCACTATACTCAGTAATATAGTTTTTTGCTTTCGTGTGAGCTGGCAATACTCTCCCAGCTCTGGTTCCTCCCCTCTTCTGCCTCACTGCCTACCTCGCCTCCTTCGCCTCTTCTCTTACTACTAACCCTAAGTATACAGGTATACACTTGTGTGAGCCACTAACACAAAGTAGAGTGTCTAAGTGCATAAGATAGAGAAGAAAGAAAGGGAACACACAGTGTGTGTCGGCTCTCCCCCTCTAGCCTGTGCATGTTGCTATGGTGGTGTGTGTGTGTGAGTATGTGTGCGTATTCATCTTCCTCTTCCGCTGTGCTCCCGGCTCCTCTCCTTCATCTGGTATCAGAGTTGTTTCATTCCCGAAATCGATTCCGCGTGCGTGCACTTTCAAGAGTGCAAACAGAGTTCCGACTTCGGCATCGGCAAATTCAGCATTCCTAGAGCGTTTCCAGTAGGTGTCCTGGAGTTTTACCCCCCTTTCGGAGCCATTCATGCCATCAGAAACCTCATTCGAGCTATGGCCTAGGAGCTGCATTTTTTAGTTCTCTTTTGATAGTTTGTGCTACAGAGCTTCCATAGCCATTACAGGTACCATTGTTGCAGTCTCTTCCATCTACGAGAGTCCACGGCTCATTCGGGAGTGTGTAGCCTCTTTCGAAGTGGCATCATGCACACACAAAGTGGAAGTGTCATAATAGTCAATATCTAATTCTCCTAAATGATTTTCTCATATTAAACTGATCATTTAATGTGGGGAAGTGCCAGGGGAGAAAAAGCTAGAATATTGGTTAAGCTAGCAGACCGGCCACTGTAGGGGTCCAAAGGAGGGAAAATAGGGATCCAAAAGGGGGGCCATCTGCAAAAGAGCCATGTGCAACAATGGGCTAAAAAGACCCTAAGGTTCAGCCCATTAAGACTTCCAAAATGCTAAGGTTCCAAAATTCAAAGGTTGTGTCCAAAGGTCAACCCTAGGGGAAATTGGATGCTTTGTGTGTGACCAAAAGTCTTTTCAAATCCCTACATAGGAGGGGGCGAGCCTTGGGAGTAAGGGATGAGAGAGAAAGTCACACACACACACACACACAAGCTCCCTTTACGCAAAGGGAATTAGGGACACATGTCAGCTCCCTAGCCCAGATGCCCACAAGGTGTGCCCAATTCCTATTGGATGGCCTTGGAGGTGGACCAATGAGAATTAGGCTAGAGTAAATCTAGTTTAATTAATTTAAAAACACTTAATAAAAGAACCAATGAGAATTAAGTCTCCTAGAAGACTATTGGGCAATCTCCCAAGGGGTCCAATGAGCATTCAGGAGCCCAATGGCTTGCCTGATTCCTATTGGCCAGGAGGCAAAGGGGTCCAATGAGAGTTTAGTTTAATTATTAAATTACCTAAAGCTCTCACAAAAGGGGAAAGGGGGACACATGTCAAAAGGCTATCACTTATGCTGCTTAATGGTCATTGGCTTGGCTTGGGGAGGGCCAATGAGGCTGGAGCAAGAGCAAATAGCAAGAGGGCTCGCCCAAGAGAGAGAGAGAGAGAGAGAGAGAGAGAGAGGGGGCTGATTTTTGCAAAGCATTATCACACACACACTCACACAATCTCATGTGTGAAGAAAGAGAAGACTATCTCTTCCCAAGCTTTAATGGAGAGCTCATCACCTACTCCAAGCTTGTGAGATAGAAGCCTACATCGGCACACTCTTGGCTTGTGGATGCAAATCCAACCAAGAGCCAAGCTTCAATGCATGCTCATCTCCTCTACCAAGCTAATTACTAAGCTAAAGCTATGCTAATATGAGTGATTATGTGAGGAGATGTACATCTTTCTCGTAAGATACTCCTTCTTCCTCTCAATCTACTCTCATACCCTACTAGCTCTCACCATCTTCGAAGGTGTGTGAGGTCTTGGGTCTGAGAACGGGGATAATTAAAGTTGTTTTTTCTAAGTGTTTTGCTTAGTGCATGAATCTTTCATCTTCATTGCACTAGCTAGTCTTGAAGGAACACAAAGAATTGTATTGTACAATGTCTCTCTTGATGGGAGAAACCATAATACAAAGCCTTTTGGAGGGGGACCGTGGAGGGGGGACCGGCTCCATGAAAATCCGGTCCTCAACTATTGTCAATAGCTTAATTTCTCTCTCTTTTGAAAGTATTGTTGATGCTATCTAACTAGGTGTTATGCTTTTTGTTGCTCTCTCCACCCAAGCACTCTTGTAATTCTCATTAGGAATCTATTCTAATGAAATGCCCACTATGTTCATGTTAATTTCCGCTACACACAAGTTATTAGGCCATTAAATGTTACAGGAAGTTTGATGGCATTGTCTTCTTCGACTACAGGTGTATAGATACAGGTACACAGAGCGCCTTGGTTAGCTTCCTCTGTGCTTCTTGGCCTCGATTTCGGCTTCCTCTACGGCATCGGCATCAACTCACAGGCTACAGGTTTTAGTGCTTGTGATATTCTGGTTCCATTGGGAGCAGTTTTTTATGCGTACATGCATATGTTGGCACTTTTGACAATGTTTGAGCTTTTTTCTTTAGAGCAGTTTGACTCCCCGCAAGGATATTTCTTTGCATGCACATGCTTTTGGTGTCTATTTGAGCATCGTGAAAGACTTGTACATCTTTGTGGATACTGCCATTGTACGCTTTTGTGAAGCCATCTTTTGGCTAGTACGGCAGTCTTGGCCATTTTTGAGACTTGGTCCGAATGATAGCCATTCTGAGACTTGGCTATACATTTTGCTGCATAACCTGCATTGTTGAGGGTTGATAGCGTGAGGTTTTTGTTGAGCTGGGGTATTCGGTGATACAGGTAGCTGGAGCATTCCTTACGGGGCCTCACCATAGGACATGTATAGAGTGGTATAGGTGCTTTTGACGCCGAGTTGACGGTCTATGGTCAATTTGACAGTTTATGCGCCTTAGTTGGTCTCTATACAGTGTGCTTTTGAGAGGCATTGCCCTCTTTTATTCTTTGTGAGTGACATACTTGGTCATTTTTTCTCGTATTTTGGTTGACATAGTCCCAAACACAAAGGAGACTCTGTCGAAATTTTCTCAGAATCTTTTGGTAGTTTTGCCACCATGTCTACTAGCAAAGACCATGACATTTATGACATAAAAAAGTTTGATGGCACTAATTTTCAGCTTTGGAAGAACCAAATGCATGATGTGCTTGTCTAAAAGAAGTAAAAGTTGCCTATTGCCTATGCGGCTATAACTGAAGACATGCACATGACTTAGTTTCAGTGGGAGGAGCTTGATGAGCTATGCAGGTCTACGATTAGATTGTACCCTTGGTGAGTTGGTCTACTTTTCAATATTAGAATGCGAGAGTGCTTATGCTTTATGGCAGAAATTATGCAACACTTACGAAAAGGATTCGGCTAGCAATAAGGTTTTCATGATGCAAAAACTTTTCAACCTTCGTATGAAGGAGTCAGCTAGTGTTGCCAGCCATATCAATGATTTTAATTCTCTTTTTTACCCAGATTCGTGCACAGCGCATGACCAATGATGATGAGATGAAAGCAATCTTTTTGCTTTGTTCATTGCCACCCTCTTGGGATATCTTTTGCACAGCTCCTAGTAACTCTGCTCCTAATGGTACGCTAAAATACGATGATGTTACTAGTGTACTTTTGTCAGAGGAGATACGTCGGAAGACCATGACTAGCTCTCATTATGGAGAAGCTCATTATGTGCAAAGGGATGTAAGAAAATGAAGGGCCGTTCTTCGCAACGTGAGTCCAAGAAAGAGGGAAATAGAGATGCATCAAAGGGTAGATCAAAGTCTCGTGGTCGCCGCAATGTTCAATGCCATTATTGTGATAAGTATGGTCACATAAAGAAGGATTGTTATGCTTGGCGTGACAAAGAGAAGGACAAAGGTAAAGGCAAAGATCATGATGATAAAGAGGAGAAACCAAAGAGTTCGGTTAAGATTGAAAAATTGAACATAGTTCAAGATGACAGTGATGCACAAGACATTAATATGTTGATTGAAAATAATGATGTATTTTATGATGCACATGAAATTGTATCTTTGCAAAGTTCTATGCCAGCTGACCTCCTTGTTAGTGGTGAAGTATCCCACACATGGATTCTTGATTCGGGTGCTTCTTTGCATGTCACACCTCATAGGCATTGGTTTACTATATATGAGGGAATTATTGGCTCTGTTACACTTGGTGACAGTTACTCTTGTGACATTGTTGGCCTAGGTGATATTGCCATGGTTATGGAAAATGAGGTGGAGTTTATCATCCATAATGTACGTCGTGTTCTAGCCTTGACATGCAATCTGATTTCGGTTGGACGTCTTAATGACTTGGTTTACAAAGTCACTTTGCATCAACAGTCTTGGCGTGTTGTGAAGGGTCATCTTATTATAGCCCATGGTTCTAAAGTTGGTTCACTTTATCCTCTTTATGTATTTGATAAAAACAATGTTCTTTCTATAACAGAGTTGCCAACCATTGCTTTGTGGCATAGCTAGTTAGGACATATGTCAAAGAAGGGAATGGTGACACTCTCTCGTTTGGGCTACTTACCGTCTTTGTCATTTTTTTATTTTCCCTTTTGTGAGCACTATCAATATGGAAAGCAAACATGGACACATCGTACACATTCTTTTGACAAAGAAAGAAAACCCTTGGTGTCATAATAACTAATTTCTAATTCTCCTAAATGATTTTCTCATGTTAAACTGATCATTTAATATGGGGAAGTACCAGAGGAGAAAAAGCTAGAATATTGGTTAAGCTGGCAGACCGACCACAGTAGAGATCCAAAGGAGGGAAAATAGGGATCCAAAGGGGGAGCCATCTGCAAAAGAGCAATGTGCAAACAATGGGCTTTAAAGACCCTAAGGTTCAGCCTATTAGGACTTCCAAAATGCTAAGGTTCCAAAATTCAAAGGTTAGGTCCAATGGTCAAAACCTAGGGCAAATTGGATGCTTGTGGGAAGACTCAAAAGTCTTCCCACATCCCTATCTTGGAGGGGGCGAGCCTTTCTTGTAGGGGATGAGAGAGAAACACACACACACACACACACACACACACACACACACACACACACACACACACACACACACTCTAGCAGGCTCCCTTTACACAAACGGAATAGGGAACACATGTCAGCTCCCTAGGCCAGTTTTCCCCAAGATGCATTCAATTCCTCTTGGATGGCCATAGACGTGGACCAATGAGAATCAAGCTAAAGTACATTTAGTTTAATTCATTTTAAAACACTTGATAAAAGAACCAATAGAAATTAAACTCTCTAGAAGACTATTGGAGAGTCTCCCAAGGGGTCCAATGAGCATTCAACAGCCCAATGGCTTGCTTGATTCCTATTGGCCAAAAGACTAAGTGGTCCAATGAGAGTTTAATTGCATTATTTAATTACCTAAAGCTCTCACAAAAGGGGAAAGGGGGACACATGTCACAAGGCTATCAATTATGCTTCTTAATTATCATTGGCTACGCTTTGTAGGTCCAATGGGACGCCACCATGAGTAAAATGCAAGAGGGGTCGACCAAGAGAGAGAGAGAGGGGGGGATGATTTTGGCAAGGCATTATCACACACACACAATCTCATGTGTGAAGCAAAGAAGACTCTCTCTCCTTCTCAAGCTTTAATGGCTCATCATCTACTCCAAGCCTGTGAAAAGGGAGGCCTACACCAACAACTCTTGGCTTTGTGATGCAAATCCAACCAAGAGCCAAGCTCCAATGCATGCTCATCTCCTCTACCATGCTAATTACTCAGCTATGCTAAGCTTTTATGAGTGATTATGTGAGGAGATATACTTCTTTCTCGTAAGAATACTCCTTCTTCCTCTCAATCTACTCTCATACCCCGCTAGCTCTCACCACTTTCGAAGGTGTGAGGTCTTGGGTCTAAGACCGTGAGGGAATTGATGTTGTGTTTTATAAGTGTGTGCATGGTGCTTGAAGCTTCCATCTTCATTGCACCAGCAAGTTATTGAAGGAACACAAAGTATTGTATTGTAAAATGTCTCCCTTGATGGGGAAAACCTATAATACAAAGCCTTTTGGAGGGGGGACCGGCTCCATGTAAATCCGGTCCTCAATTGTCGTCAATAGCTTAATTTCTCTCTCTTTTGAAGTATTGTTCATGCCTATCTAACTAGGTGTTATGCTTTTTATTGCTCTCTCCATTTAAGCACTCTTGTTATGCTCAGTAAGAATCTATTCTAATGAAATGCTCACTATGTTTATGCTATTTTCCGCTACACACAAGTTACTAGGCCATTAAATGTTACATTGGTATTAGAGCACAAGGTTTCTCTTTTCTTGCTCAAGAAGGGAGGTCCTCAAGCTAACTATAAATGGTTGGCATTATAAATTGAAATTGAGTAAGTAGAATAGGGATTTTTCAACCTTGCAAGGCGCCTGCTTCATGCAGATAACAGGGCATCACCGTCGAGAGCATTGGTCTTAATAGTGGAGTCCTACGGGGCTTGCCTACGGCTGAGCTATTAGAAGCTTGACAAGAGTCGGTATTGTTTTGGTGTTGAAAGACCCTCTCTTCTATTCCTTGCAATTAATGATATTCGAGCCACGAGGATAGGAGCTTGAGTGCTTTCCTAAAGGGGTAAAGGGGAGTAGCAACTAGGGCTTGAAGTGCCAAAATACACCTAAAAGTCGTTAGAATGGCTGACAATAGTAAAGAGAGTGAAATTAATGTTGATAGCTTTGATTTTGCTAATGAGCAGGCTACTAATGATGCCTCTATGATTGTTAACTACCTTGTTTCTAAGCTTCAACAAGCCATGGACAATACATCCTCCAAAGTGAATTGCAATGGAAGCTTTGTGCTCATGGGATTCTCCAAATTCCCCACCATGAAGAGAGAGTACCTAGGAAGCCTCCTTGTGCGACTTCCAAAAGAGGTCTCTCTCCGATTTGGGAAGAAGAAGAGGATCCATACGAAGGGCTCAAAAATCTACTACTTGACAACGCATCTCCTTCCCAAAAATGAACTCAAGAGCCCCCACCAAAAGAACGAGAAAGAAGTGAGTCTCCTACCTCCTCGATGGAGATGGCTCCACGAAGACGATGGGCAAAAAGCTCTCCAACACACCCTAAACGAAGAAGACCATCACACACTTCTCCACACCTTAATTCAAAGAGGGATGATAGAAAACAAGAGAAGAAAAAGGCGAGAAAGAGGTCACCCTCTTCTCCATCTTCTTCATCCTCTTCCTCTTATGAAGAAAGTGATGGTGCAGACAAGGAAGACCAAGGCAAGAAAAAGGTGAGAAAGAGGTCACCCTCTTCTCCATCCTCCTCAATTATTCCTCCTCTGAAGAAAGTGATGGTGCAACTTTTGAACCACCAAAAAGAAGAGGCCATAGGAAATCCTATGCCGCGTGGAAGAGGTCGTCCAAGCTCAAGAATTTCAAAGAGGGAGGAAAGCTCTTTCCTTACCTACAATGGCACCTTTGGTGCTACGGACAAAGTCTTGGCCTTCATCCAACAATTTGATGCGGTGTTTGGAGATGAGGGCTTCACGGAGTCCTCCAAGCTACGCCATGTAGCTATGCATTTTCAAAAGTCCGCCAAGCAATGGTGGTCTAGCCTACGAGCAAACGGTGAAGCTCCACGAAAATGGAAAGCTTTAAGAGCTTCCATCATGAAGCAGTTTTTGGCTACCGATGCCAAATACAAAGTACTCACCGAATGGTGAAGCTTGAAGCTCTCTCCCTACGAATCTATTCACAAATATGTAGACAAGTTTTGGGAGTTACATCTCAAAGCCACTGTCTTCAAAAAGATGGATTTTGGAGAGCAAAAACAACAATTTTGTGCGGGCTTTACTGAAGATATGTCAACTCCCAAAGACCACACACCATATCTGCGGTCATACACCATACCATGGTGGCTTCACGAATCAATTTCCAACTAGGGGCTAAGAGAAATCCTAAGCCCACGGAGAACAAGGACCGTAACAATGAGTCTAAGGGGGAGGACAATGCCCAAAAGTCTCCTAAAGGCAACGCCAACAACAACAAAGCTAAGGAGAAGGGAGTTTATAAAGGCAAAAATAAACTCTCTTCTGAAGAGCTTGAGCGTTATTGTAAAGATAACTGTTGTTTCAAGTGCGGGGAGCAAGGGCATGCTTATATGGTTACCCCCACAAGAATACAAGAAATGAGCCTCCTAGAGCTACCTTGGTTGAAATCCAAGAAGAGGATGCTCATCACAAAGGATCTCCTCTATGCCATGCTTGGGGAAAGGTAAGAGAACATGATGCTTTTATTCTCTTTGACCCTGGTTCTACTCACAATTTCATATCCAAAGAGCTGGCCACCAAGCTAGGCATCCAAGCCTATGAGATGGGAGATGTCCTACCTGCCCCGATGGTGCTTTCAAGGGGCAAGAAGCTTCAGTCACTCCCTTAAATGGGAAATTGAGGCTCCATGTCCAAAGCTATGTGGACAAAGAGGAATTCTTTATCTCTCCTCTCAAGCATGAGGATGTAATCCTAGGGGCACCATGGTTTGATCGCATGGCTGCCAATGTTAAATTCCCTAAAAGGAAAATGTACTTTAGGTTCAGGGAAAAAGATATGTAAATAGATGCTAAGGAATTGGGTAACACCGTACCCATTGTACATACGCAAGCTTTCAATAAGTCAATAAAGAGCTCTACTTCCGTGTACATGATTTTTGTTAAAGATTCTCAAAATGGAGCTAATGCTTTAGCAAAAGAAAATATACATTGTCACAAGGAATTAGAGTTATCCAATTTTCTCAAGGGATTTCAAGATGTTTTTATTGACGACATCCCTTGTGAACTACCTCCTAAATGAGGCAATGATGACCATGCAATTGAACTTCTTCCAGGAAGTTCACCGCCTAATAAACCTCCTTATAGAGTTTCTCAAGCTCGACAAGAGGAGAATATGCGGCAAGTGCATGAGTTAGTTGAGAAGGGCATGGTTAGGCCTAGCTCATCTCCATTTTGTTCACCCGTGTTATTAGTGCAAAAGAAAGATGGCACATATCGTATAGGTCGACTATAGAGCACTAAATAGGATCATTATCAAAATAGGTTTCCCGTTCCACAAGTAGAAGACCGTCGACCTACTTCAGTAGGATTGACCTAAAAAGTGGTTATCATCAAATAAGGATAGTTGATCAAGGCATTGTAAAGTCCAAGGCCTTCTATTGGTGTTGGGTGGTAAAGCCCAATGTGCCGCGCCTGAGTGTTGGGCGGCCGGAGACTAACCACGAACTAACACTGACCATTCATTCTACATAAAACAATAAGGACTCATAACCCTAACACTATTGTGTTTGGAGTCGACCCAAACCTGTGTCTCCTCTCTTCTTTTCTCTTCTCCATTATTGCATGCACACACACACACGCTCTTGCACACGCACTTTAAGGGTATCAGAGCTCAGGGATTGAGAGCACCATTTTAGCTCAGCAGGGAAGCAGGTGGAGAAGCAACAAAAACTGCAGCACATTTTTGCAGATCTATTTTGGCCTATCAAAACATATTTGTTCAAGACAATTCTTGCTAATATTGATCGGTTTTTTGTCATCTTCGACTTTGCTAAAGAAAGTTTTCTCAAAATCTTCACCAATTTTGAGATACATCACTCAGACTGCTTGTAGGTCGTGAAATACAAGCTGCAAATTTTTACAGATCTATTTTGACCTGTAAAAACAACTTATTTCATGTCCATTCCGGAGACTCCCACCATTTTTGCGTTGTCTACAACTTTGCAGGAGGAAGTTTCTGTAAATTTTGCACGGTGATATTCAGTTCAGACAGTAGGGTCGTCTACCTTTGTCAGTTCTTCTGCGTACAGGTTTTTGTTGCAGACTCTTTCTACAATCTCTGTCACGTGCATATTGATGTAAGATCTTGAGGGTCTACTAAATCAGACAAACCGCCGCAGCGGTTACAAAGAAGGGTTTTTGTGATTGATGTAAGATTATGCGGTTTATGTATTTTGATGGAAATGCAAAGCCTATTGTTGAGGGTCGTGGTAAGGTTTTTATTTAGCTGGGGAATTCTCAAATGTGGAGATCCTTTTGGTGATACAGGTTTTGGAGCAAGCCCCCAACATCCCCATAGTTTCGGCATCGACATAGGATGTACGTTTATGCGGTTAGTGCATTATTGGTGTGCATGTGATGACCCGCCATTGTTGGCATTGTTATCATCTTCATGCGTATGTGTTTGACAGTGTTTAGTTGGTCAAAGACACTCTTCTAGAGTTGGAGACACTGACAGTGAAAGTTCTTTGAGATTCTACCTTGCCAGTTTAGCCACTTTGATCAGCGTTTCAGTCATTGTACACATTTGTTTTGGGTTCAGAAGTCAGTTTTGCAAGGGAGACCCTGCCAAATTTTTTAAGGTTTTCTATCATCTTCTTTAGTGTAGCAGATCTATCACTTTTGTTCCTTGTTGAGTGATGGATTCATCGTCGGAGAACTCTTTGTTCAACATTGAGAAGTTAGATGGCACTAACTTCCCATTTGGAAGGAACAAATTTACAATGTCTTATTACAGAAGAAGCAGATCCGGCCGATAAAGATGAAGGGGATAAATCCTAAGGATATGTATGAGTATGATTGGTGGGAGTTGGATGAGCTTGCCAGGTCCACTATCATGCTGACTTTGTCAAAGAATGTGTACTTCAATGTGAACATGGAAAAGACTAGCTATGAGCTGTTGTGGAAGAAGTTATGTGACCTGTATGAGAAGCAAAGTACAACATCACAAGTTTATTGGTTGAAAAAGTTAGTTGATTTGAAGATGGATAAGGGCACACCCACGTGCAACCATCTCAATGAGTTCAACACAATTTTCAGTCAGCTTTCTGCACAAGGAGTCAATTTTGACGATTCAGTCAAAGCAATATTCTTGCTAGTTACGTTGCCAGAAAGTTGGGATACTTTTTGCACAGCCATAAGTAACTCAGCACCTCCTGATGGTTTAACATGTACTGATGTTGAGGGCAGTTTTCTTATTGAAGAGGTTAGCAGGAAGAATCTTGATTCTTCTTGTGGTACTAGCAATGCTGAAAGGTACTCTCTCTCTCTCTCTCTCTCTCTCTCTCTCACACACACACACACACACACACACATACACACACACAATGTATTTTGGTGTATCTGCGCTCTCTCTCTCTCTCTCTCTCTCTCTCTCTCTCTCTCTCTCTCTCTCTCTCTCTCTCTCTCTCTCTCTCTCTCACACACACACACACACACACACACACACACACACACACACACACACACACACACACACATAGAGTATTTTGGTGTGTCTGGCAACGCAAGTGCTTGAAGCCGGTGCTTAGGTCCATCAATTGTGTTGGCAGTGCAAGTTCGAGCTTCCCCTTCAACAAATGAGTTCTTGCCCTATACTCAATAATACAGTATTTTGCTTTCACGTGACTTGATAATACTCCCCCAACCCTCCTCTGCTCTGGTTCCTTCCCTCTTTTGCCTCATTGACTACCTCGTCTCCTTCCCCTCCTCTCTTACTCCACTGTCTACATTGCCTCCTCAGCCTAATTAACAACCTCACTTTGGAGCAACGAGAGGGGTAGACGGACGAGCACTTAGGCTGTGCTGCTTGTAGTACTTGCACCACAATGAGCTTATCACACAAGGGTGGTAGAGTAGTGCCATGCAATGCCCTATATCTTCTTGCTTCCTTCCTTCAATGGAAAGGGAGGATGGAAGTAGACGAAAGATGTGTCCCATAGCCCAATTACATGGCAAGCAAAAAACAAAATATTGTTGTTCTGGGGTTTTCCCCGATCACCTTCTCCAACACTTCACACAGTGTAAGAACTTCAATTTTTGGGCCTCTTTTAAAAATAGTAAAATAGATTCCAATATTCGCTTCGTGAAATTTTTGTTCAAAATGCTTGTTTGACAGTGTTGTAAAGTTCTAAAGTGAAAAGCAAGGTTGTTTTCATGTTTCGTTATGTCAGAGGAACGTTTCGTTCAGTTTTGAATAAATTCGCTTGTTTTTACCTTTTTCATGCTTTTTATGCGTTTCAGTTCTTTTTTTGCAAAAATATCCTTAACCTACGAGTCTTGGAGAACCTATGATTCTATTTTGTAAAAATCTGCTTTTCGTGTGCTTTTCATGTTAGTTTTAGCTTTTCGTGATTTTTAGTAAAAAGCGAATCTGCTTTCTTATTTCGGTGGACAAGGGGAACCCATGGTTAAATTTTAGAAAAAAAATCTTTTTACGCTATTTTTAGCTTTTTATGCTTTTCAGCTTTTTTGAAAAGCAACGTGCTTTTTAGGATGACCTAGATATAAAAATATTATTTTTAGTCACCGTTCAAAAATAAAACAGGATTAAACGAGAACTTTTATGGAATTTTTAAAATAAAAAGCGGCATCGTAAATAGGTTGGGGCAGTACAAAAAAATCATAATCATGTCAAGGCATCACGGTGCAACATAGTCTACTCATGTTCACATTACTTGTCGGACACTGTCAAAATAATCAATTTTTACTGCAAAACTTGAAGGCAAATAGGGGATGCTCACTACCAAAAAGCAAAGCCATGCTTTTAGAAAAGATAGGAGTCTTTTCCCAAAAGCAAGATGTATTCTTGGCAGAAGAGGGGGTGCCCTGTCAGCTTGGGCAACACTCAGCCTGACAGTGCCTATAAATTGACCTAGAGTGTTCAATTTTCGGTGCAGACAATTATCACATCTACGTAGCTCTCATCACCGCTCTCTTGCGACCAATCAAGAACCCTTTCGACAGTCGGCAATCATTTCTAAAGCACGGTAAGAAGATCTAAACTTCATAGCCATCATCTCTTTCTCATGGATTATGGTAGTGATTTTGATTGTGGAAGCCGGTGTGGCTCTTGGATCATTTTTTTGGATATGGTTATGCTATCGAAATATTGCCAAAATTATTGTAGCCATGCTATGTGCTAAAGTGGGTTTTGCAGGATTGGATGTGCATCACCCTGAGCTGGATGGAGTGCTCAACCATGTGATGAGATTGGATTATGGTTTATGATTTTGGATTGGATCATGGAATGGTTTTGATGGTTTATGGTGGACGTGTAAGGGTAGAGACCCTGTACACTTTGACTACTTGGAAAAAATTGTTTGTGCATATGGAAGATGCTATTGTGATTGGACTCATGTGTTATGTTTCTCATGGCAATGTCTTTAGAAGATTAGGATCGCCTACATTGCTTATCCTTAGAAAAAAGGGTGGATGATCTGAGGCTTTGCTGGATCGGGGATGTTGCCTAGGTCATCTTTTTTTGTTAGGCTCATCTGATTAGTGTGTCGGGGGTTGAATGACCTACACGGCTAATGCACTGAGGATCTTGCCTTGGCTTTGCCTAGATCCCCTGGGCTTGCCTAAACACCCAATCTTTGGAATCAAAGAGGCGTGGCATCTAAAGTTGTATGGTTGGTGTTGATTCCCTACCACCTACTGGTATTTGGGATTCTTTTAGCACTCAAGTTCATGGAGGGAGGCAAAGCGACCTCAATTGATGTCTGGCTCAGATAGGTGGGAGGTGTTCTGGCTTGTTGGGGGCAAGGGTGGGCTTGCACCTTGGCCATGAAATTCAACCATTGACCTTGCCATGATTGACAAGGTAAAAGAGAGAAATAGAAGGGTTGATATTGACTTGCACACATACCTACACATAATATCACACTAGGAAGCATAGGGGATAAACTCTTACACAATCTTACACAGGAAGATGACACAAAGAAACTCCATAGCCCAAGATATAGGTTAAGAGATGGGAAAGGGAGAATTTAGAGCATCTCACACAAGAATGGGCTTAAGATTGTAGCCCCAAACTCCACGGCACCTCTTGTGGAGTTTGGTATTTAATAATTGTATTGCTTATTGGTGCCAAAAATCTCCAGCCCCTCTTTTACACTTAGTTCCACTTTAGTTTATGAGTGGACCATATCACTTATTGCGTGACTCTCTTAGGGCGAGTTCTCACTATCCTATTTGCAAAGTAGCCATAGTGTCTTATTGATAAAAGATCTAAAACACTATGCAAAAGAAAAATGGTCAAGAATAATTTATTGATGACGCCTTCTCTTCAACTCCTAAAATTCCAATCTACAAGTCATCAACTCACCATTAGTAAAAATAGAAAGATAGCACAGTAATTAACCATTACGCTCTGCTATCCCAATTGTAACCACATACAACAGGAGGGTGCCCAGTCTCGTAACATCCCTCCCTCCACATATAAAAATCGTCTTGAGTTGCTCCATATTGAATTAGCTGGACTGTGAGTGATGGAATGTGTGGAGAAGATCTAGGAAGTTTCCATAAAAAATTTCATGCATCCATTTAGCATCTTCTCTAGGGTGACCTTTAAAAGTGTAGGTGGTTCTTCCTATATATATGATGTGTAGGTAGGGTTCCTCGAAAGGGTTGTAGTAGACTAATGTATTTTAGTAATTAATTACCTTCACAATGGCACATTCACAATGCATTAGACAAACTCTTACACAATCTTAACAAGAAGATGACACAAAAAAATCCATAGCCCAAGACATAGGTTAAGAGATGGGGAAGGGAGAATTTAGAGCATCTCACACAAGAATGACCTAAAGATTGTAGCTCCACTTTGACCTACTTTGTCCCTCTTTTACACTTAGTTTTACTTTAGTTTATGAGTGGACCATATCACTTATTGCATGACTCTCTTAGGGCTAGTTCTCACTATCCTATTTACAAAGTAGCCATAGTGTCTTATTGATAAAAGATCTAAAACACTATGCAAATGTAAAATGGCCAATAATAATTTATTGAGGGTGCCTTCTCTTCAACTCCTAGAATTCCAATCTACAAGTCATAAACTCAAGAATGACACAAGAACGACCTACTTTGTCCCTCTTTTACACTTAGTTTTACTTTAGTTTATGAGTGGACCATATCACTTATTGCATGACTCTCTTAGGGCTAGTTCTCACTATCCTATTTACAAAGTAGCCATAGTGTCTTATTGATAAAAGATCTAAAACACTATGCAAATGTAAAATGGCCAATAATAATTTATTGAGGGTGCCTTCTCTTCAACTCCTAGAATTCCAATCTACAAGTCATAAACTCACCATTAGTAAAAATAGAAAGACAACACAATAATTAACCATTACACTCTAGCTATCCCAATTGTAGTTAACCACACATACATCAGGAGGGTGCCCAGTCTCGTAAGGTCCCTCCCTCCACGGATAACAATCATCGTGAGTTGCTCGATATTGAATCATCTGGACTATGAGTGATGAAATGTGTGGAGAAGATATAGGAAGTTTCGATAAAAAATTTCATGCATCCATTTAGCATCTTCTCTAGGACAACCTTTAAAAGTGCAGGTGGTTCTTCACACACGCACACACACACACACACATATATATATATGCTGTGTAGGTAGGGGTCCTCGAAAGGTTGTAATAGACTAATGTGAGATGCATTGTAAATGTGCCATTGTGAAGGTAATTAATTACTAAAATACATTACAAGATTAGGTATCCTGTTTTTATATACTTGTGCATTACACCATGACCCAAAACATAGAGACTATCCAAGCATTAGCTGAGGGTACAGAGAATGGACAAAATCTTAACATTCCTCCTACCGAGTAGATCCTGTAATAAAATCCATAGAAAGTGGCACATAGAATGGCCACAAGAGTGAATATCTGAAAAGAAAACTTCACTAGAAATTTAGTACATAATAGGCTAGTAAGCGTGATGTTGCAGTGTAAGTAAGTGCAAGATACAATGCCCTATCGATGTTCTTGAATTTCATTTCTCAATCAAGTATTTAAATTTATTTAGGGAAATTGGTGTATTTTATGATACAGATATGTCTCCATCTAAAAAATTGGGTTAGAATACTAGAGTAAATAAATTAGTGATACAAGTCTAGTAGGAACTGAATAACATGGCATTTGGCTTTTTCTCCAACAAGAGTTCAAACAATTGAAAATTGTATACTTACCTTAAATTTATTGATTTGGAAGCTTAGAATGCTTGACTCATTTGCATTGGAGAGAAATTGCTTTTGGGGTCTGTCTAGAGGCACCTAGTAACTAGTTCTCCCTTTGAATGGGTGATATGAATGAAAGCCTGCTCAAGAAAATAACAAAGTGGAGGGTGAATATACGTGTACACCGCATTTCAAGACGAGAGAGAGAGAGAGAGAGAGAGAGAGAGAGAGAGAGAGAGAGAGAGAGAGAGAGAGAGAGAAGAGTGGAGGGTAAAATAGAGTGCGCAGAGACACCTGATAATGACAAAAGAAAATTTTTAAATGCCCCATCTAAATAAAACAAGCAACCATAAATTAATGCAATAACAAAATCTAGGTATACCATAACATCAAAAATATAAATGACTAGCAGAACATCGAACCCTCTGTAGGGATTGATTGGTCCACCCGCCACTTCTGCTCTACTACGAACATAGATAATTTCCCTTTGCAAGGAGTGATCCATGTTACGAGACTGGGCACCCTCTTGTTGTATGTGGTTAACTACAATTGGGATAGCAGAAGCGTAATGGTTGATTACTGTGTTGTCTTTCTGTTTTTACTAATGCTGAGTTGATGACTTGTAGATACGAATTTTGGAAGTTGAGGAGAAGGCATCATCATTAAATTATTCTCGGCCACTTTACATTTGCACATTGTTTTAGATATTTTATGGATAATCCACTATGGATGCTTTGTAAATAGGATAGTGAGAACTCACTCTAAGAGGGTCATGCAATAAGTGATACACTTCACTCATAAGCTAAAGTGAAACTAAGTGTAAAAGAGGGGCCTCCAATTCTTGGCATCAATAAGCAATATCAAATATCAAATATCAAATATCAAACTCCACAAGAGGTGGCCTAGAGTTTGGGGCTACAATCATTCTTGTGTGAGATGCTCTAAATTTTCCCTTCCCCTCTCTTAACCTATGTCTTGGGCTATGGAGTTTCTTTGTGTCATCTTCGTGTGTAAGAGTGTGTAAGAGCTTGTCTCCTATCCTTCCTAGTGTACTATTATGTGTAGGTGTGTGTGCATGTCAATATCAACCCTTCTATTTCTCTCTTTTTCCTTCTCCATCATGGCAAGGTTAATGGTTGAATTTCATGTCGAAGGGTGCAAGCCCACCCTTGCTCCCAAGAGTGACGGTTTCGTTTCAAGAGGAGCAATTATGTGAGCACGAAGGCTTGAACTCGACAGCAAGAAGCTATCATTGAGAAGGTCGAGGTAAATTTAAAGTTGCTATGTAAATTTTTCTAATAAGTTCAAAGATTGCAAAATAAAAGTAAGATCAAGGAATTTATTCCCGATGATGCCTCACAAAAGAGATTTTCCATAGCATTTTAAGATGAGCTTACAAAGTGCACATTTTATCGATGCTTGGTGAATTTCACTGCATGTAAAACATGTTCAAGTATGATTCCCAAAAGGTAAGAATATACTTTTGTTATTTACAATGGTACGACCATTGTATTTTGATATTTTGGCAAAGCGATATGTTCAAAGAATAGAGATCTCATAACGAGAACAATATATATCAGTTTAACCTTGAGTCGACAAGAAATTTAAAATACAGGATAGTGAAATATAATTTTGGGAGGAGTTTGCAAGAAAAAAAGTGTTAATATATCTCAAAATATGGTTTATGCTCTAGCACACGAAAGGAATCTTAGCGATTCAAGTTAGAGCGAGAAGGAAAAACTAGGCTTGGATTTTATGGGTAAGATAGTGCTAAAAAAGTTATGGGAAAAATTGTAATGCTAAATTGACACATCTCTGATTGAGAATTGGAGAAGAACATGGAAGTAGGCAGTAAAATAAGTAAAGCCCTGCTATTGCTCTCATCATGGAACGTAAGCCTTGATGGAGAGTGCTCATGACGCTCCTCAAAACTGACTAGGTATCTGAGAGAGAGAAAAAGGGAGAAAAAGAGAGAGTATTACTGGCTCTGAGAATATGATGCCACCTAATGATGCTCGTAAGCCCAAACTAAAATCCTTGGGCTTTGTGCTGACCACACAGGGAATCGTTCAGTGGATGTTGAGCCCAAAATGCACAATGAACGAGGCATACGAGCCTTTCCTTGCCCCACGCTATCTCCCTCGATCTTCTTTGAGCTATCGGCATCACCAATCTTCTTTGACTTGCAGTAACTTGGTCTCCAAGGCCTTGCAAGGTTTTTGTTTCCTACCATCACCAAATACGGCCTCTTCTCGTGCATCCTCCTCCTCAAGTCAACTTCACTACAACGTTTTACTGCATGCGATCGACACGCAAGCAATTTTTTTAAAGCTTCATAATAGGTGTGGCTCCAAGTTACATTGAGAATTGGCCGCCCAGACTCTTAGTCCTTAAGGGCATAGTCTCCCCTGGTAGGTTGCCAAACACAAGAAGAAAATAGAAAATAAATAATTTTCATTTAATTCCTTGGCCACTATCATAACCCTTTGCCAGCCGCCACTCAGCTTTCCCAACTTCCTTCGGCCACCCACTTGGATTTCTTTTCTGGCTACCCAAATTTTTTTAATTTTTTATTTTCGACCACCTACCAAGCCCACAACCAAACTTTCTTGTCCGCCCTTATGATGCTATTGGTCAACCAATACATACCCAAGGCCATAACTTTAGGGCCTAGTGAGTACCAATACCAACCATTTTAAGAGTTCAATCATCCCCACCTCAAGTTTACTCAATAAACGCTCTCAAAGAAGGCATCGAACCCAAACTCTATTGGTTGCTTACCTTACAATTTTGGTCAGTCACCAATCCTAAGATTAACAAATTTCCTTGGCCGCCCAATCTCAATTGCAATTGTTGGACTTTAGAAATTCTCTGGCCATTAAACCCAAAATTTATCATGTTGCTATACAAAAGCATCAAAATATTCTACAGATACATTCGTGCTACTGTGAAAATTTCAAAAAAAAAAGAAATAGAATATTATCAAGCTTGTGCTAACCATCACCAACTTACCCTGTTCGACAACAGGGTAAATCAATTTAAAAATTATTACATTTTCTTGAATTTTATTTTGTAGAGATTGAGCACATTTTCAAAGCATAGTTCAAACTCGGCTCTTTAGCTAATGGGATGGTACTTCTATCCATGATTTCACACAAGTTTTATCAGATGACTTTTGTACTATTAGCTCTCCATAAATAAATGGAGTTTTCTCTATTTGTAAGCTGCAGAGATGGCACTAAGAAGACAATGGAAGTATCATCTTAGCACATGTCTGTTAACTAAGTCAACGTCAATTATCAGAAGCTACTAAAGGTCTGAGCCTTATGGATGCACATCGAAGATCAACATGAAGAAGCAGTAAAGATTGGAGTTACACATTTTTCACATTTTCCCAAAATGGTCATGTATTGTAAATTCTCGATTTATTTCAAACCATTGTAATATTATATTGTGTTACTGGCTCAATGGGAGTTCCAAGCTATAAAGAATATGTCAGTTAGTGTGCCTAGGTTATAGATTCAGTAAGTGGTGGAGCCCTAAAGGCCTTGGGTGCCCGGACATTGCATCTTTTTACCCTATGTATATAAGGCAGTGTGTAAAAGATATTAGGGTTCTCAAGCTCATTTGTTGAGAGCACTCTTTGGTGAGAGCTCTTGAGGTGTACGGCTATGGAGTCCTTGAGCTTCTCCTTGCTCATGTGACTTGATTAACACTAATCATTGCTTAATTCTCTTTCACTATGCCTCTCTCATGCTTCTTATGATTGCGTATGATGCTTTGATTAGTTAGATCATAACTAATTAGTGGTTAATCCCTCTCTAATCTTGTGTGATTGCCCTCTTTTGCTTGTATGTGCATGTAGGTTTGATTGGAGTGTAGTGCTCGATAGATCTATGTATGTGTGCTTGCGATTAGTATGTTGCATGATAGGATTAGTGTTGTGTGCGTCTTGCAATCGTTAGTGTGTGTGATTAGGTTGATTGGAGGTGAAGGGAAGTGGATGTGGGGATTGCCCATCATTGTGGCTTAGCTCCTCCATAGGTTGAGAAGCTCACCTCGTAGAGTCAACCATTCGTGTTGTCGTGATTAGCTCACTAATCGTGTGAGTGTTTCCATGCCCTAGCCGGGTAGCTCATCCCTCTAGATTGATAATTTTATTGCTCATTGGAGCTATGCAATGATGGAACTCCCAACATTTGGCGCCGCTGCCGGGGACGATGGCCTACACTAGTGTAATTGTGGCATAATCAGATGTATTTTTTCACTAATTTCACTTGTGTGTTTATGTTTTTGTGGATTTTGGATGTGTGCGCATGAAGCAATGTGTTCATTATTCCCTAATTTGTCACTATATCTTGCCAATTGTGTGTTTACACACTCTAATTTCACACTAATCCCTTGTTAATTTCACTAATTTTTACTAACTTACACACTAATTTGCTACCAAGGATTGGAGCTTTCAACCATTCAATCGATCTTCATTGGCAAGGTAATCAAGGTGGTATTCTCAACCTTCCTAGAATCTAAAGATGTGTAGAATTGTGTAGAGACTCCACAATGATGCAATGTAATGTCAATGCCATGTTGATGCAATGCAATGTTGATGCTATGATGCTATGAAATTTTTTGGATTGTTCGTTTTCATGCGGTCGTAATGGCGAAATATTCCAGATTTGGTGGCATATGAAATTGACAAGTTCAATTGTTAATTTGGTGAATGTGCGTTGCTAATTGTGTGTTTAATTGATCTAATTGCATGCCTGAATGGTCAATTGCAAGTCTGTGTGCACTAAAATCAAGTGTGTGTGCATTCTAATTGAGTGTGTGTATGCCTAATTTTAGGTGTGTGCACTATTTTGCCCTTGTTTATGCACCTAAAAATCAATGTGTGCTTAATGAATTTTCAATTGTGATGATTGATTTGTGTTGAGGTCATGCCTAACTAGAGATTTGTGAATTCACATTGCAATTTCGATAAGATTTACCCTTTTGTGTGTGCACTTAAAGATTGGTAAAAATTGCCAATTATTAATGTGTGTGTGCCTAAAAAGTGCTTAATGTGCATTATTAATTCAATGTTTTGATTGGATATTTGATGTGTGTAATGGTTAATTACTGCATTTTTGAGCTCAAAACAAGGATTTGCACACTCCAAATGCGTTAAATTTTGACCTAATTTTGCGGTTAATTTTATCGATTTAATTGCTTAGTTTGGATTTTATTGATCAAATTATTTGGCAATTGAATTGATGTGCTTTTTGTGATTTTATTTGGCTGCACTATTCTCCTATGTGTGGAGATTTTTTAAAGAAAAAAGGGTATTTTTTGGATAATTTTTGTAAATTTCTCTTATTTTTGCATTAATTTTTGCTTAATTCCATAAAAGATTGATCCCTTGCGATCTTTACTAGCTGTTTTGAATGTGTGTTTGGCTTGATTTCGAGCACATTTGGGCTTTCATTCGTCAAATTTTGAGCATTTTGGTATTTCCGAGGGCCAGGTTAATGATTTTGTCGAATTTGACATTTTCGGTAAAAATTGCTATTTTTGGTGTGCTTATGTGTGTCGAAAGTGTTTGATTGCGATTGTCGATGAGTTTTAGAGATTTCTAAATTTTTTTGAATTCTTTTGGCAATTTTTGGGATTTTCGGACAATATTTTATGTTTTCGGGTGATTTTCGGTCTATTTCTGGACGATTGAAACTAAATAATAATAATAATAAAACCGGTTTTTGAGCTCGACGCCCTTGCCTTGCGACGCATAAACTTTCCTCGTCCGTGGATAGATCTTTACAGTCTGTTGGGATAGTTTCCTTTGACATTAAAATACTCTTCTTCTTTTTTCTCTCTCCACGTGAACACCCTCCATACACACCCTCTCTCTCTCTCTCTCTCTCTCTCTCTCTCTCTCTCTCTCTCTCCTCCCGAAACG
This sequence comes from Adiantum capillus-veneris, assembly GCF_014529385.1. NCBI lineage: Eukaryota > Viridiplantae > Streptophyta > Polypodiopsida > Polypodiales > Pteridaceae > Adiantum > Adiantum capillus-veneris. The sequence continues at coordinate 155,813,188 of NC_140947.1, read as the reverse complement.
ATGATTAACTCTCTCTCTCCCCCCCCCCCCCCCCCCCCCCCTCCTCCTCTCTCTCTCTCTCTCTCTCTCTCTCTCTCTCTCTCTCTCTCTCTCTCTCTCTCTCTCTCTCTCTCTCTCTCTCTCTCTCTCTCTCGCTTATCTCTCTCCTCTGCGCGAAACGCTGCAAGGGGCCTGCCTTCACTCACACGGCTGTCCTGTACGGCGCACCAAGCCCAACCCCTCAGCCCTTGATTAACACTCCCTGCAATAGGTTCAACACACACACACACACACCACTGTCAAGTATTGTCTCTCTCTCTCTCTCTCTCTCTCTCTCTCTCTCTCTCTCTCTCTCTCTCTCTCTCTCTCTCTCTCTCTACCCCACCACAGGCTGCCACATCAGCACCTGCACGCGCTGCCACCCTCACTCTCCTGCGGGCCTCTCTCTCTCTCTCTCTCTCTCTCTCTCTCTCTCTCTCTCTCTCTCTCTCTCTCTCTCTCTCTCTCTCTCTCTCTCTCTCTCTCTCTGTCTCTCTCTCTCTTCCACTGTTTGTCCTGCGCAGGCTGCCCGCCTTCAATCCCCGAAATCAGCGCCTTCACACCGTTGTCATCACGGGACAACGCCATCACAGCAGGTAAGTGAAAGGTAAGGTTTTTCTTTTGTTTGTTTTTGTCAATTTCCATAAACATTAAAAAAAAAGGGTTCTTAAAATTCACAAAGAAACAAATAAATAAAACACATAAAAAATAGAAAAAAAAACATAAAAACAATTTTAAAAATCCAATAAAAAATAAAAAAGGTTTTAAAAATCACAAAAATATAAAAACTCACAAAAAATTTATTAAAAAAAACTCATTAAAAAAAAACACAGATAATTCAAAAAAAAATTGTAAAAAATTCATAAGAACTCAAAGAAAATTAAAAAATAGACTGAAAAAATCACAAAAATCCATAAAAATAACAAAATTTATAGAAAGATTAGAAAATTCACTGAAAATTTCTTTGAAAATCACAAATTTTCCAAAAAAATATATAAGAAATCATAAAAATCCCAAAAAAATAATAATGATTAGAAAATTTAAGATGTCATAGAAAATTAATAAATAAAAAAAGAAAGTCGTCGAAAGAGCCAGAAAGAGGTAGAAAAGCACAAAACACATCGTCGGTAGAGTCACACACCGAGCAAACTGCGCAAAAGCGAGCAAGTCGAAAAAAGCAAAGTCGGAAAAATTACACACCGCAAACCGAGCAAACCACGAAAAAGCCAAAACAACAAAAGAACAACTGAAAACGACCAATTCAAAGCTGTTTGAGGCATGCAAATTTCAAAGTTTTGCATGATAAAATTGGCTAGTGCAATAATTGCACTAAAAATTGAGCTTACAGTTGACAAACATGGACTACTCACATGTGATTGTAGATTAGGCTAGTATGGGTAGCATAAATTCTTCTAATCAATATCAAAATCTGCTAGGAGATAGTTTTTACAGAAACAGTCGACATGGACTCAAATTGAGCCGAGAGCACAAGTGCAACATAGCAGATCTTGCAACCATATGACCACAATGGAGATAAAGTATTATATGCACTCTTATACTTGATGAGTAGCAAAAGCAACACAGGAGCCAAGATCCTATTGATAAGAGTGAAGCCAAATCTAGAGAACTCCCAGATGTTCATAGACTTAAGTGGAGCCAGGTATTGCAAGCTCAAAGATGAAGTGCAGATAGAAGTTCAAATAGTCAACCCAAGTGTTTATCTAGAAATCTACACAAGCCAGCAAAACATACATTTAGTGCATATGCAATTAGGATCATTGTACATGGATTACAGTCGTCAGATCTATAATTGAGAACCAAAATTGCAAGATCCAACAGATTAGCCAATAGAAGCCAGTCTAATTGGAGAAAAAAGACAAAGACAATAGAAAGGTCAAAATGGAGCAATCTACAGCTTGATGCTCAGTGTTTTAAAAGAAGATGCCAATAACTTGGCAAGCATAAAAACAGAAGCTTCTCAGCAAGAGCTTGACATGACAAAAACAATTGAAATACCACCAGTCATGGCATATTGCTCAGTTTGTGGACGAAAAGGTGGACATTTTTTTGAAGATTGTCCAAGAAATCTAAACAACAAGAACACATGAACTGCCAAGCAAGGCACAAAGCAAATTGGAAATGTGAATCTCGATGTAAGTGCATTTAACTTGTCACTTTTAATGCAATCGGATGATTCTGCATTCCCTTTGGAAGCACTAGTAAAAGCATTGCAAGTTCAAAATCAGTATAAAGATGCACAGGTACCTGAAAAGCTTAAAATTGAATCTTTGAACAACTAATTCTTGCATGAATTTGGTCAAGGTGTCCAGATATTACAGATTGTAGAAAAGACTGTTAGGTTTGCAAACGATTCTGCATCCACTGCCACAAGTGTGCAATCACTCACGAGTCTATGGGACACATCAAACAGAATGCTGTTAGCTTTGACTGGTACACATAATTCATATGCACACTATGTACACATAATTCATATGCACACTATGTAGACCAAAAAGGAAAACTGTACAAAAAGGATTAACCAGTGTTTGAACGGCCCACATACGAGCTCATAGAAGTGCGCCCAGTGATAGATTAGAAAGGATGGTTTATTTCAGAGGAAAGAATCTATTATAGCCCATCTTCTCTAGAGCTGAAGGATATTACCCAAGTGAACCCAAAAAGCTGTTTAGAGCCAAAATCTCCTCCATCAAAAATCAAACTTCGATGTTGTAACCAAACGAGAATATACTTTGACCAAAACAGTCGTAGTTATAGATGAGAGTCTAGCATCTATGATGCCTTGGGTCTTGAAATCATAGAAGCTCATATCATAGGAGACCCATGAGATAGACAATATCAGGGCAAAGATAATGCTATCTACAGCTTGACTTGGGGAATAATTTGTCATGTTTCACGGAGATACATAGGAAATTATGCAGAAGATTTACAGATGCCAAACATCAACAGGGCTACCCAAGGTGTACCTTCACAATCCCAAAAGGTGAGACTAAATTAGAGCCAAACAATTTTGAACTCTTATCATGAAGCAAGCTATAGTGATCACCCTAGGAAGGGGGGAGCTGTAAATCCATCAAGCTCAGCTTATGTACTAGGAAATGCTCCACAAGTTAGAAGCCCTAGAGCCTTGAACCAACAACCCCTTCAAGGTAGAAACCATTAAAAGATCATATGGTTGTTGGAAGTTTCCAATTGACCCAGATGCCATCAGAGTCTACAAATAAATACTTATATGAAGATCATCAGAGACAAAAGTTTCAGCTGATCTCCACAAGTCAGAGTCAAAAGCCAACAAATCCCATAGTGTTCAAACAAATACATGTGATCAAGCTCACATATGCATATCAAGATGCACATGGTAACGAATATCAGCAAGATCAAGACCTTGTACAAACCCCTACGGATGGCCGGACTAAAGTCAAAGACTATCTAAAGAGGATGCAAAGCCTCAAGCTGCCAGAATAGGTGACATAAAAGTCAAAATCAATGAAAGCTAAAGTCCAGAAAGCTACACAAAGATCACCACCAAAATCTCCTTCGAAGAGACAAATTCTGCCAGACAGTACAATGGATCTTCTAAGATCAAAGGTTACTCAGATGCAGATAGACAATGCTCATCAGTTGTAGACAAAAAGTGCACTATCACAATCATATGAGTCAACATCGATTGAAGCAGGTGGTCAAAGAAAAGAGAATTCAGATAAAGCTTAAAACCAAAGGATGCTGCCATAACAAAAGAAGTCAATTCAGACACAAATCCTGAGATGATCAAGTGCAACATCACCAGTGAAAACAAAGAAAAGTTGTCAAGAGAAGTAAAGCTAGATTTTCAACTAGACAAGAACCTCATATCCTTTCGCACTTGGAAAAGATGTGGCCAACCACAACTGGAAGATGCTCCTAAATTTGTGAGCATATCAGGAGACGGACGAGCAGAATGCTTGTTGGGGGTCCCATCGTTGCATAGCTCCAATTATCAATCTGAAGGGATGAGCTACTCGGCTAGGGTAGGGAAACACTCACACGTTCAGTGAGCTAATTATGGAAACATGAATGGTGACTCTATGAGGTGAGCTTATCGGCCTATGGAAGAGCTAAGCCACAATGATGGGCAATCTCCACATCCACTTCTCTTCACCTCTAATCAACCCAATCACACACACTAACGATTGCAAGACGCACACAACAGTAATCCTATCATGCAACAAACTAATCTCAAGAACACACACATAGATCTATCGAGCACCACACTCCAATCAAACCTACATGCACACACAAGCAAAAGAGGGCAACCACACAAGATTAGAGAGGGATTAACCATTAATTAGTTACGATCTAGCTAATCAAAGCATCATTAGCAATCATAAGAAGCATGAGAGAGGCATAGTGAAAGAGAATTAAGCATTGATTAGTGTTAATCAAGTCACATGAGCAAGGAGAAGCTCAAGGATTCCATAGCCACACACCTCAAGAGCTCTCACCAAAGAGTGCTCTCAACAAATGAGCTTGGGAACCCTTAATTCTTTTACACATTGCGCCCGGAAATATTCAATTTCCGGGCGCCCAAGGCCTTTAGTGATCCACCATTTATTGAATCTTCCACCCAGGCACACTAACTAACGGTTCTTTACAGCTTGGAACTCTCATTGAGCCCGTAACACATTAAAATATTACAATGGCTTGAAATAAATTGGGAATTTACAATACATGACCATTTTGGGAAAATGTGGAGAATGTGTAACTCCAATCTTTACTGCTTCTTCATGTTAATCTTCGATGTGCATTCGTACGCCTTCGGTCTTTAGAAGCTGCTGTTAACTGACATTGACTCAGTTAACATTCCCCCCTTCCGATTTTAGTGCCCGTCCTTGGGCACTGTTGTAAAGTGTCCGTGGAGGCTATGGAAGGTTTTGATTGGTTGTTGATGGGCTGATTGTCTTCATGTGTCATTGAATTTGTTGATGAGGTTCATTAGTTCAAATAGGTCTGATGTGAGAGATGATGTCGCATTTGTCCGTTGTAATAGGATAATGATGAGGCTGTTGTTTATTTATGAAAAATGTACAAGGGAAGTAGAATAATGAGGATCTAAATTAGGATCTAATACCTAGATGACCAAAGGGAAAAACCCAGTGGAAAAAAGTGCCTTTGGGATATGCGTATTATTGGGGTACTTATTAGCATTGGAAATAGTAATAAAGTGCTCAAGGAATTATTTGTTGATAGATATGGAATTAAACAATGTCATATCCATGGATGTTTACTGGGTCGATGCCCATTTGACAAGGTCAGCACCAAGTGATGGGGAGCGTTGGGCAATCACCAAGCTTCATATTCGCCCATTATTGACTCCACTAAATGACTTGTCTTTTTGTTGTTGGTTATCATGCTCGAAGGTCTTTGCTATCGCTTTTAATGGCTTTAACACCAAGGTCAACACCAAGCGATGGGGAGCGTTGGGTAGTCACCAAGCTTCCTATTCGCTCAGTAGTGACTCCACTGAATGACTTGTCGGTTAGCATGACATTGGTTTGCCTGTTGTAGTCCACTCAAGGTGCATAGGTGGAAGCAAAAAAGAGTGTCTAATGCATATGTCCAATGATAGGATATCCTATTTATGCATACACAAAAATGCATGGGAAACAATATGCTGTGCAAGAAGGATTTTGAAGGGTTCTTCAGAAAGATGGTGTAGCTATAAAAGCATATGACATGGATTTGCAAGATGGCACCCCTTTAAGAATGGTTTTCATTGACGAGGATATGTGCTCTCATCTTACTATGCACTTTGCGTGAGTGTTGAACTCTACGACACTCCACCATTTGTAAGTTAATAGACTTTGACTCTTATGCACATCTCATCCAACATGAGAAACATGACATAGAATGCTCAACTCTTCCAGCTTGAGCATAAGCCTAATAACTACAACTCTTAGAATAGAGTTTATTAAGACATGAAGCTTTGGGACTAACGCTTTGCTCATTTTATGGCTCAGCAGCCCGACTCTAACTATGCCAAAGAGTGTTTTTTGCACCATAGCAACTTGACTTTTTACATTCTTGTGCTTACTATAAATATTTTTTCAGGTAAAAGTAAGCTTGAATCCTTAAAAAGAGGATTAATGCAGGACCAAGTTGGCATTGAAAGTTTCTTTTGCCATACCTGTTTTATCATGTTTGAATCTACATTCGCGTTGGTTGGGTTGTTCTTCTTTGACTATGAAGACTCCATTATCTGTCTGATTCTCCAATTGGGCCTGCTGATAGGAGTCTTTGATGTTGTTATAGGCCTTTGTTCACTGTCGGTATTTGGCTTTTGACTAGGAGCATTGGAAGACTTAGGAATCCAAATCTCTTGATGACCTTTGTATTTCCTTTGTTGACTTTGTTGAGCTCTAGGTCTTGTGGAGCTCTATAGATCTTCATGTAGGTCTAGTGTAGTTGTAGTTGTCTTGTGGTTGACTAGTAGCCAGATCTTTGTATATTCTTTGTAGAATCCTTGTCCAAGAGGAACATTCTTTGAGTTCTATCTTTGTTCTCTATCCTCTTGAGAGTTGTGGTTGACTTTAGCATCTTTCGATGTTGTTCTGGTGTATACCTCCTTCTTAGGTATCCTAGGATATTGTCGAGGTTGATACCTTGTGGGCCTTCTTTTTTGGGAGGGACTTGACGTTACTTCATATTCTCTAACCTATGGTTTTGGTACCCATATTTGTATGTTACCTCCACAGTACTCCTGTTCCTTTAAGCTCCACTGTGATGCTATCCATCCCATGTGTTTGTCTTTTTGTGTTGATTTCCTGTTTTTAATCCAAAACGGACCATTGACTTTGACTAAAATGCTCTTAACAAACACTTGCTTTACTTTATTTTGATTTTTTGAGTAGTTGGGCTGATATATCTTTGCTTTTCTGGGTGTCTCCTTAGAAGTTTCAGTTGGGTCAACAATTGAATTGAAGTTTTGAAAGCCTGACTTGCTTGAAGAAGCTGATCCATGAGGATTCTTTGATGTAGAGACATATGTTGTCACACCTTCTTTACTAATCGGTGGAGGGTCCACTTTAGCTTTTCCTTTGTTTGCAAGATTTGTCTTTGATTCTTGTGACTTTTGCTTTACTAATCGGTGGAGGGTCCACTTTAGCTTTTCCTTTGTCTGCAAGATTTGTCTTTGATTCTTGTGACTTTTGCAACTCTAAATCTATCATTAATGGTATCTGTAACTGTTACTTGCTACCTTTTGGAAAAGAAAGTAGTAGCAGTTTATCTTTTTTGTAGGCCTTGTGTTGGTCTAACCAGTGATGTCCAAGGATGGCATCTACAAGCATTTCTTTTGAAGGCTTTACCTGAAACTTTACCTGCTCTTCATGATTCTAGATGCTAAGGATAGCAACCATTTCTTTTGTACCTCTATGCAAACCTAGCATTGTTTTGGTATCATGTTTGCATGGAGTAATCTCTAGAATTCTCTGATTGTTGTCTGCAACCATATTGAAATTTGCTTCTTTATCTAGTAGCGCATTGCATCTCACACTTGCTCCTTTTGTACTGCTGAGAACTACAACTATTCTCATTGCTAGTTCTATTGAAGACCTTTGTCCTGCTTTTGCCATGGTCTCATCTTGATCTAATTGTGTCTGTATGGAGAGTGGCTTGAGACCCTGTTTTCCAATCTGACTTTCATCAGTTGATTTAGCTGGAAATGAGTGGTTGATCTTTGGAGTTCCTATAGTTTGATTTTCTTTAAGCTCTATTGAAGTTCTGTTCGATGGAGAGGAATAATCTTCAATAAGATCTTCCATTTGAATTGTGCTTGAGGACTTTGTGCTGTCGTCCCGCAGGTGACTAGTCTTGGTCTTCATTCTTGGTTGTCTCTGATGACTCTGTCATATCGTGCGAAAGATTCATAGAGTAAGTTTCTATAGAAGTGTGTTTCAATTTGTCATGATTAATATCTATAATATGGTAGTAATACTATGATATTAATTGCAGATGTTGTGTATTATCAATCCAAGCTTTGTGGTGATCATGAATTTATAAGATGGTGTGCAAAAGAGGTATGGATGGAGAAACTGTTGATGGAAGCCTCAAGAATGCTCTCACAAGTGATCAAGAAAAACATTGGAGGAGAGAAATTGACTTTACCGGAGCACCCGACTTTGAGGGAGTACTTCAATGATATTTTGTTCAGGTATAGGGATACCCTTTCTGAGCCTCTTTCAAAGGAGATGACGGTGGCAAGTCCAACAATAAAGCAATTTGATCTACCAATTGCTGCCCAAAGAGTTGTTTATAGGTATGTAAATTTGAATTTTTGAAAAAAGAGTATTGTTTATGATAATATTATGTAATACATATTTCAATGTTTTGCTTTGAAGGTTTCTCCTGTCTTTGTTGAGTAGCAAGAAAATACTCAATCTCCCACATATTTGTAAAGCATAGCCAATGCTTTCACCTCCATCATTCTGCGTGTATACTTCTGGTGCATTTCTTCTTATTGACTGGGAAAGAAAGCATTGTCCATGGTGGGTTGACATGAAGAAAGGATTTTTTATTGAGGAATAAAGTGAAGCATATGCAAGGCATCAAAAGGGAGAGTGTCGATCATATTCAGGGTTGATTGGAAATATGAATGAAGCTACACTAAAACAAGTGCAAGAACAACAAAAAAACATTTTAGAGGCTGACAAATTGCAATTGGAGCAACTGCATGCAAAAATAGGAAGACCAAAGCTTCAAACTGCTAGGGACACAAGAGGTAATGATTCTTGCTTTGTATGATTTTTGGTTTTGTCTATTGCTTAAGTGATTGTAATTTAACTATAAATTGTTATAAATAAAGAGAAAGATTGTGTTGATGTTGAAATTATACATACTGAGAAGAGAAAGAAGAGCTTCACCACTGACATGATATACTTGCCAATTCAATCCTTCTCTCATCTCTCCCATCATGCAACTAAAGAGAGTGCGGCCGTTCTCGAATGTGATTACATTCTCTTGGGTAAGGATATACTTGCTGGGAAGTTTGGTGGTGAATTTGAAAAGATAAGGTCATTGTTTTTAAAAACCAATGGAGAGAGAAGGCAACGTCACAAGAAGACTTGTGCTTGGAGCGTTGATTTATGCATTATTGACTTACCTACTGGATCTATGTTTTCAAGTAATGTTTGGTTGCTTATGAAGAGCTTAAATCACAACTTTGAATAGTGATAATATGTATTGTTGACTTGCTTGTTGAACACATGATTTCAAGGTATGAGGTTATGCCTCATTGGAATCACATCTCTGATGATCATGTTCTCTACTCATTGGGCATTGCGGCTGCTTGTATGGATGATGGAGGATGGACACTTGTTACGTGTTCCACATAATCTCTACCCATTGTCGAGTGTATGGCTTCAAAAGTGCGACTGGAGGTTCATCTTCGATGGTTGGCTAAGACCATGGAGCCATACATCTACACCGGCAAGAGTGACTTTGTGGTGAAGGTTAGTTTAATTAAAACTCGTATAGGCTATTTGTTATTGTACATATTGCATTGAGATTGATTAAATATGATATTGATGAATATTTATGTTTTTTTAATTGTTTAGGAGAATGCATTTCATGTGCTTCTTTTGAAGAGACCTGGTCGCACACCATTACTTCATTTTGAAAAAGGCCATGCAATAGCAAAAGAGTTACAACAATCTTTGGAGTCTTACATCCTTCAACATTTTCTTCCATCATCTCAACGCTCTAAACAAGCAAGCAATTCTGGAAGCTGGTGGGAGGAATTGAGAAAAGTCTTGCTTTCATGCTTATGTTTTTGGAGTTTCTAACTACCTCAAATAGTATTGTGTTAGAGCTTGGAGCAGGGACAGGACCAGTTTTCAGAGGATGTCCACAGACAAGAAGGTGGCGTCTTGCAATGGAGGATGATAAATCCATTGTCGATAATCATCTTCAACCTTTGATAGCTTCCTATTTTATGGATGTTGGAGCCTCTTCATCATATATACCAACGGATAAGGAAAAATTGGAGACCTTTGACTTTCAAGTTCCCACAGATTGGTAAGTTCTAAATAAATGTTTGATTTTTGTCTCTTTGAGTTACAATTTGTTGCATTTTTGAGACATAGCTTTAAATCTAGGTCGTTGCCATGTTATGCTGCAGAAATGGCGAGTTTCATGTGTAATAGAGATGGCTACTTTGATCCACCATTGGTGGAGAATCAAAGATCATGATCTGTTTTTGTTGATGACCATGCTGCACATAGCGATGGTACTACAAGTAGCAAAGCTTTATAAACATAACTTATTGATACTACTAATATTTTGGTATTGGATGTTGTGGATTGATCTTACATTCTATTTTGTATTTGGCAATATGGTTTGTGTCAAATTTGGACATATTGCCTTGGTTTGGATATGCAGTCATTTTATGGTAATGAACATAAAGTTGGCTATATGCTTAAGTGTGATATTTGCCTATTTGATTTTATTAATTTTTGGTATTGAGCATAGAGATGGCTATATGGTTAGTGTGATATTTGCCTATTTGATTTTATTATTTTGTGGTTTCATTGAGCTTTGATTCTTGTGTTTTTCATTATGATAAGAATGTTCAAGTCTGGCAAGCATTTACTCAAGTTTTGGTATTGGATAATGGAGTTTTGTTTTGTCTTCATGATAGTTAAAGTCTTTTGTGCACATAGAAAGCTTAGATTTCTTAGAGGACTATATTTTTGTATTGGACATTGTAGGTGCAATTGAAACTTGCAATTTCTATTTTGACATAATGGAGAGTATATGGTTGGTCTAATATTTGTATTTATTAAGGTTTAATATACACATATTCGAATACGTTTTGGTAATGGAAATTGTGATTTTCACATGCTAACTTTGATAGCATTAATGGTTGAGTATTGTTGGTTTAGTATGAGTTAACATAGTATTGAGTACTATTAGTTGCTTTGATACTTTGCTTGGATTGCTTAGATGACCATAATTTTGTGTTGGACATTGAAGTTAATGTGTGAAATTTAGACTTTATAGTTAGTGTTGAATATTATACTTAGTGTGTAAAATTTGGACAATGCTTGCATGGGATATAATGTTTTTTCCCCAATGTCGTTGTATACTTTCTTATGCTCATTCCTAAAGTTATGCAATAGCTCCATCTACACAATCTTGAAAACACTCTTTCAAACATGTACATTTCTAATGGAAATATATGAATAGATAAGATCGTTATATGGAAGCTCGTCATGTGTAGCTCAATTGTTTTAGCTCATTAGACTAACATATCCAAAGAGAAAGTAGCTAGTAAATAAATGGGTGTGCGTATGAGTAGTATACATATACACATCTACTAGCACAAATGTAATATTGAGCAAACAAACATGGCAGAAGAGAAACAATAGTTCATCTTGGTGTGTACATTCAACACATGAACTTTAGAGAGAGAGAGAGAGAGAGAGAGAGAGAGAGAGAGAGAGAGAGAGAGAGAGAGAGAGAGAGAGAGAGAGAGAGAGAGATTATGTGATTGGGGTTTACTTTGTAGTATGATATGCATGTCACACACACTACCACTTGGAATATAGTTTGGTTTTGGGCCTACTTGCGTTGGCTTGGTAGGTTACTTTGACCCTACGTGTGTTGTTTGGTATTCGTCTCACAGTCAGATATTCACTCAAATTTTTTTACAAACGGTGCTTGTTTTAAAGTTACATTTCAGTCTAGTAAGAGAGTACTGAGGCTTAGATTCCCTAAAGCATAGACATGCATGCATGTCACATTTAACACTTATTGGAAATTTTCCACTGACTTAGAGAAATTTGGCATTTTGGTTAGGGTTTTGACACTCAAGTGGCTTGAAACTTTAGCGTTAGGCTTTTCTTGACATTTGGGACCTAACGGTATGACTTTGGATGGGAAAGCTAAAATAGGTACATGAATCGTGATCCATGTTTGGCATCCTTTTTGGTTGAAACTTGGTGTTGAAGCAAAGGACTAGCTCATGCCAAATTAGACTGGTCAATAGAAATCATCGACTTATTCATTCATTTTTTGCCTAAGCTGGCAATGTAATTCATACACCCATGCAAAATCTGATCTTATTGGAACATCTTTATCCTAGTCTACCACATTTTTGTAATAATTATCTCTTTCAAGCATATACCCAATTTTAAGCCGGGGTATATAAGCCAAAAGTTTGTAATTATTAAGGATCTGAGCATATGTGGTGAAGAGCTCACCTACGGTGGTGCGTTCAACAGTCTTTGTATGGGTGAGCATTGCTAATGAAACTTCTTGTGTTGGTTCCTCTCACTCTTATCATCTTGTACATGTCTTGTGTGCTGTGTTTGAGTGTGTGTGTGCAACACAATGAGCGGTTTTAGCTCGAGGTCACCTCATGTGTTTATTTCTCTTTTTGAGTTGTTAATGGTGTTTTAAGTGAAATTAAGCATGGACAGAGGCAAGTAGGCCTTGGGAGAAGCCAAACAACCCCTCATTCATCATTTTTGGTGAAGGTAAGAGGTGGCAACGGCCATGGTTTCTCACCTACCCAATGGTGACTTTTGCAAGTTTGGTTGTTAAGAACCTACTGCTTATAGCCTAGAGACCATTAATCTCAAGTTTCATGTCGTTTGGAGTTCATTTGACATCGTAAACGACCATTAGAGTGAGAGATCGACCGCATAGGAGACTTAGGCATTTTCCCTTTAGTTGCTTCCTAGATTGAGAGTGACACCTTTCTCCTCAATGTATTTTCATTAGGACATTGCATTTGACTTCTCCATGCACTAGTTGGGTTAGCAGAGTCCTCTGATTGACATATTTTATGCTGGTTTGAGTTCTCACTAGGCTACTTCATCGAATCGTGGTGGTCTACCAACATTGATATCGTTGCCGGGGACGTACAACCTACACTAGTGGAGGAGGTCACAGTGAAGTTCTCCTTTACCCAGTGCTCAAGTGTTATAGTTCATTACATTTATCTTTAGGTAGAAGAGTTAGTGAGGCATGCTCATGTCACAGGTAGACCAAGGAGTCATGCATTCTCTTTTGGTTGCCTTATAAGTTAGGATGACCTTAGTTGTTGCTATTAATACCATCAGGATACTCAAGCCTTGTACTTGCCAAATCCACTTTAAACAGGCTAAAAAAGTTTAGAAATTGGATAATTATAGCCAAGAGTGCCTACGTGACCACACTTGGAGAGAAAAAGTAATATTTGACAGGTCAAACCTTGGAATTTTAGGTCATCCAGACTTTACACTCGATAGGAGTGTCAAAAGTCAAAAAACACACCAATGGCACCGATCACGGTTGCTACCACCTGTGCCAGTTGGGGCCTAGATTGGTCTCATTTGATTCCTAGTAGTCCAAGGATCCCATATATACCCTCCTTGACTCATTTAGACAAGTAGAAGATCCCAAGATAAACCTAAAGCTAGATTTTGATAATTGGGCCAAATAGACACCAACAGGGATCAAGACACTTCATACAAAGTGAATTTAGAATCAATAGATAGTAGCCAATCAGAAGGAAGTGGCTAGGTTGAAAAAGCTTGCCATTGACAACTACCACAATCACTACCACCAAGCTCAGAATTAGGTTTTGAGCATACCATCCCATAGGCCATCTTTTGAAAGGGTTCAAAAAATACCTTGGGTGAGTTAAATGGACTACAAAATCACACTTAAAGACCTTGTGGAAGTTAGAGCTTGAATTTCTAGATTTTTTGACCTGAATTTTAGAGTTTTTTGCAAGTTTTGTAATTTTTAGTGAAGGTTCTGAAGGGAATTTGGACTAAGCACTCAAAAGCCCAAGAGGAAAAGTGTTTGCTTTTGTCTAAACATGCATCCACCAGGTTATCCAAAAGGCAAGGCAACAACCACGGAAGACTACAAATGGAATTGTAGGGTATAAGATTGGATTGATTGTTGAAGTCATGATAACATTGTTGCATTAGAGCTAAGCACAAAAATGATTCTATACTTGTATACTTACAGCTCAAACAAATGGATTCACATAATGTATGTTGACAAGTATGGATGCAAATATAAGCCAATCCTTCCAAGGGATGTAGAAAGATTGATAGCTCCAAAAGTGTTGATGCATGATTCTGAAGAGAATCTAAGGCCCATACAAACCCCTAGCAAGTCCACAAATCCCTTCGCAGATAATTATGAAACCATGTTGCAAACAAATAGACAACCATTGCCCAACCCTCCAAATCAACAAGCAGCATTGCCATCATTGCAAGCATGGCTCCAACACTATGCAATAGCAGAACAGTACACAAACAAAGGTGGTTACTAGGAAATGTTAGGGCTAGGAGCACCACCAATACCACCACTCCATCAGTAGTATCGAGATGAGAGTAGGAGGATAATGCAAAAATTGAACTGGGACTGGAGGCCCACATTGAGAATGAGAGCGGAGAGAAGGGGTCAAAGAGAGGAACAACCACTTGTGAGACCAACCAAGAATTATGAATTAGGAGCACCTCTAGCACATGAACCCTTACATTACCTTAGACCACAAACAACTCATAAAGGAGGGCCGAGAGACCCTATGCTTAGAGTTGTAGATCACCGTAGGATCCGACCATCCTAAGTGTAGAAATGGGTAAACCAGAAGTATTTCGGGATCAAAGATCCCAGGGATCTCATGGAAGCCTTAGATTTTCCAATGCAATTTGTAGGATTTGGACTGACTCTCAAAGAGGATGCTGCTGCCTGGTTTGATTCTATGGAATGTAGGGATTTCAAGTCAATCAAGGAGGTGTTTGATATGTTTATTGAGGAACTCTCTCAAAGAGGGATAGCTCATAACACCACCTCACAAATCCATAAATTCAAGATGAAAGAAGGTGAATCTGTACAAACGGTAGCCTTCAAGCTAAAAAGATATGTGAAGTTCTATCCAATAGAAGAATTACTAACCCAGTCAATGTTAATGCTCACTTTTATCCAAGGATTGAGATACACAGATCTCTAAAAAGATCTACACATGAAAAAAAACACTACATTGAATGCATTGATGAAAGAAGCTCTATTCTTGGTAGATAATTGTGACGTTTGCAAGGAAGGAGAGTGCAAGGATTTAGATGATGATTCCTCATCACAACATAGTGGATCCAAGTCTGCCAAGTCAGTATAGAAATCTAAATCTCTGCTAAATCAAGAGCAGGTCATTGAAGAAGTGTTGAAAAGGATTACTCCATTTGCTAAGATGCAAGTTAAGAAACCTAAGTGGTGCGTGATAGAGGAGAAATGGACAAATCATGTGACTAAGGAGTGCCATTACAACAAGGGGTATGTAAAAGAACGCCAGTATGCCCCGCAAGTCCAAGTAGCACAAGTGCAAGTCCACCAATGCCAAGATACACAACAAGAGTTCTTTTGAGACTAGCAGGAGTTGAAAGACCACAAACAATCTTAGGACAACAACCTCCACTACCAAGAACGAGATCGATAGGAGTCAAATATACACCAAGTGTAGAGGAGCCCAAGGAGCAGACACTTGTGCCAATCTTGGCACATTATGAGGATCCTACTGGGTATATGACCAAAATGGGATATTATTTATCTGAAGAACCAAAAGCACTAGAACCTTGGAGCATGATTGGTTTGGTTGGACCATCGACCATTGCACACACTTTAGGAGAAGGTAGATACAATGTTGATAAATGTACATTGCTGATCATAGCTAATGGAGGAGTAGTAGGATCAAGACCTACTTATCAGCAAAGAGCTACTTAAGGATTGCCTCAACAACCCAAAGGGCCTTGTTATAAGTGTGGAGGTGACCACCTGATGAGAGACTGCACTCATGATGAAATCATAAGAATGAATGAATATTGTCCAGAGTGTGGAATCACTCATCTGATTCTTGATTGCCCAAAAAAACCCAACAAAGGAGAAAAAGTGACGTTGAATATACTCGAGGCAATACCATCTAGTAGCGAATCAAAAAACAAAAATGTGATACCAATCCAGGTAATCACAAGAGTACAAGCTCAAAAAATGGCAAACAAACCCATCATAGAGGAACCAAAAATAGATGCACCTAGCATTGAACGAAAGAGTCAGTGAAACACATAAAAAGCTAGGAAGGCTAGGATGAAAGCTAGGAAGGAATGTGAACAAACTTCCATAGCTAAAGAACTGAAACAAACAAAAGAAAAACTAAGAAAACTGGAAGAAGAAACAAACAAGAAAGACAAAACCCCTGAGGTAATACCAAAGCCATGCATAGTAGAGGAACCCAAGAGTGCTAGCTCAGGAGGTTCAATTTTGATAGAAAAGGTTAACAAACCATTAGACACCCTCCTTAAAGCATATGACACACGACTCAAAAATAATCAAACTCAAGAACAAATCTGGATGACATACCCATATGCGGAACTAATAAAGAAAAGCCTTGAAATGTGTGAAATAACGATTCAAATAGCCAAGCTTTGCTAGAACCTCCAGTTGGGAAACTTGAAGATGTGATTATTGTCACACCAACACCAATAAATCCACCAAACTAGAAGTGATAATAGAGTTAGATTCTAGTCAAAAGCACGAACCAGAGCCCAAAAAACCGACACAAGGTCCAAAGATAGTGTTGAATACCAAGGATTAGTCTTCAAATGGATTTCACCCAGGCAATCAGATCAGAGAGGCCAACAAAGATAATGAGCTAAGCAAATGTGTACACTAGACCAATGAGATGAGAGAGGATTGTTTCTTCCATTGATCAAGGAATTCGAGGTAAGATCTCAAATAAATCTAGAAATGAAATTGTATTGGGGAGACCAAGGGTCTTTTCAATCTATAGATAGTCAACCCCATTCGCTAAAAACACTACCATCCTATATGGAAGAGCACAAGGACAAATCAGATGTTGTCCCGATCCCATCACAAAGACTCTCTTCCAAGAGTCATTGACTCTAAGGGTGGGTCTAATAGACATTTTTCCCACCAGTGACATGCAAAATAACACTAGCTGAGCTATTACAAATATGACCTAACATGTGGACTACAGTAGGAGACTGTCTAGAAAATCTTGGTGTGAAGGACCCTTTGTCACAAATTCAAGAGGGAATTCAAGAACTTGAAAAGCCTCACCTAGACATCAGGCATGTACCATTAAACAAAGTAGGAGAATACTGTGAAGGTGAGATGGCAACACAACTCTTCCTGTGGAATTTTAAGGTGTCACCACCATGGCCATTCTGTAAAGTATGAGCTTTGTCCTAAAATGTGAGTCAAGGAGAGAAGAGTGGATTTATCCCACATGTAGTAGTGCAAGGATGTAGATCTACTTAAAACTCATTTCATGAATGAATAAACACAAGTCTATTTTGCAACACATCTCCCTTGTTTATGGTGAGCTTGTGATGGCTTAGAAAATACTCAAGGTCGTGTTTATGAGTCCAAGTTAATTGATCTTGGAATCTAATTCACTTGAGTGATAATCTAGCCAACACACACTCACTTGTGTGTATGATGTTTATCTTTCATCCACCCTAGCTAGCAAGATCCCATCAAGTGGTATCAGAGCTTTAGGTTATGCTAGCTAGGTTTGTCATTATGATTTTGTGTGTTCATTATTAGTATCTTCGTTAGAGTAATTATTATTTCTTAATCATCGTTATCACCCATTGGCATTTTCATATCTAGTTGCATCTCTCTCTAGCTAAACCCTAATCTAGCTATGTGTAGGCATGTCCTTGGCACACCCAAGAGGCCAACCCTCCATGGCTAGGTAGGCTTGATTACGGAGAGAATCAATATCCAATTGAGCACTCACGTTTGATTTAAGATTGATTAGCATGCAATTAGGCAATCACATTTGGTGATTGAATGAACAAAAATCCTCAATTTTTGTTGATTTTTAAGTTGCACAATTAATCCTTCCACTTACATGTTTTCAAAGAATTAATTGTGTGTCCATATCATACTACACAAGGATTTCCGAGGATACTTCAACCTCTACAATCCGAGCTCAGGAGCCCCTTCATCTCTATGCCCAAATCTATCCCTAAAAATAGGTGTGTGTGTTCTTGCTCTGCACGGTGCAACAACCAATATACTCTATATTTGTGGGCTGCCTCACAAGTCAAGCAGCTTGCCCACGTGGTTAGCTTGCACATTATAGTGCATTGTGGTCCCCAATGGTTTCAAAATCGTCACCCTTAATTGGGTAGCTCGGGCGAATGCGAACTCCAGAGTCAAATTGACTGAATCAAGTCGGCGGGCTTGCAAGCGGAGCTTCACACGGTGAGCCTTTTGCGATTCTGCTCGAACACCAAAAGCCTCTTGAAATAGGGTTTTTTAACTCCTTTCGGCTCCGCAAGCAGGCAATCCCACCCCCTTTTTCTCCTTGGCAAGTGTTCACATGCCTCTGATCCCGCGGCTCAACTCGGCCCTGCATAGCTTGTGCTCCCAGATCGGTTAATCATTCAAAGCTTTTCAAGGGGCAGATTCCCACCAAAAGACAACAATGCTACCTATTGAAGAGGGGATTCACACCATAGTTCCTGCAGCAAAGCCGGAGCATCAAGTGCTACAAACCAAAGCAAAAAATCTTCTCTTGACGTCCAACATTCAAAAAGAGATTCACATCAAATCAAATATTTCTCTAAAGCATCAAGGCTACAACTTTCTTCTTGAGCCTACAAAGGGGTTTTCAAGCTTCAGATACTTCCTATTGAAGGGTGACTTCACCTTTAAGTTAAGGGGTACTTCAAATAGGAACATTCAAGAGGAATCTCTCTCTCTCTCTTGCTATTAATCTTAAAAAAATTTGCAATCCAAGCACAACAACTTTTGCAATGTTTATCAAAATCCACATTTGATCTTTTATTTGTGCTCGTGTAAAGAGGTAGACACTGGCTAGGAGAGTCTCCTAAGCTAAGACCCCTCTATTAGTGCAATGGAGGACAAGGGGCTTGGGAAATTTAAAAGGCTTTCATACTTGGAAAACCAAGTTGAAAGGCTACTTAATGAAAAAGCAATTGTGGGGAATAGTCAAGCCAGCACTCATTGATCCTACATCCACTACTTGTGCACAAGTACTGACACAAGCTATGAGTGCACAAAATCAAGCCATGGATGACCAGGCATTAGGAATCATAATCACTACACTACATGACAATTATGTACACTTTATTGATGATTGTGATACCTCATTAGCTGCATGGGAAGCACTAGAAAAAAACTTTGGAGCTACGAAAAAGAAAAGCAAAGTAAGCATAAAGAAAGATCTATACAAAATTCAAATGGAACATAACAAATATATTGCAAGCTTGGTCAATCGCGTCAAAAGAATGACCACACAACTAGCTTATGTAAATAGTGCAGTACCATAGGAGGACAAAATCGAGGTTCTTCTAGCAGCCTTACCACCTAGCTTTGAGATCATGACCATCATTGAAGAGAAGGATCCAACACCAGATTTTCAAGATGTCATCAACTCTTTAATGTCCGAGGAGAAGAAGAAAGGGAGGAATGCTTCTTTAGGGGGAGGAGCTTTTGCAATTAGCTCTAGCAACAAAACTTGTTTCAAGTGTGGCAAACAAGGGCACATAGCAAAGGATTGTTGTCTATCATTGAAGACTTGCAACATTTCCAAGAAGAAGGGTCACCTTCCTTGGTCCCCTTCCTTCCAAGTTTTTCAAAAGGGAAAAAGGTGGCACCAATAGAAATCCAAGGCCCGAAGTGTATTTGGTAGAAGAAGACAAAGAACAAGAAGGCGTCAATAGCCTTCTAGTCTATGACGATGACATTCTATAGCTTTTTTGTTTTTCCTTTCCCTATTAGTTGTATTTGTTTGGAGATAGCTTGGACTGGATTGGTCTCATTTTTATACATCTGCTCAAGGGGAGGTGTTTGAGTATCTCTTGGATTAGAGACAGTTTGTGCAAAAACCACCACAAACCCACCATCAAGAACAAACCCAAAAATCGTATCAAACACCCATACAACCCACTTAGAACTCTTTCACAAAGGTATGGGTACTAAAAAAATTAGTTCGAGCTCAAAATAACTCGGAGTTTATTTGGATTCCCAATTGAATGACTTCTAAAATCCTGAAGGTACCAAGTCAACAAGAAAAGAAACAATCAACAATTAACCTTGGATATGTATCCTAATGGTCAAGCTACAAAACAAACATTAATACCCATAAGTACTTAAGGGGGAATCAGGTCATGTCAAGGCCAAAAGTAAGCCCATATTCATGTACATACTCCCTATATTTAAGCCTTCATATTTTGGCACTAAGTATATGGTCAATTATGGTTAAAAATTAAGAAAAAGCCCAAAAAATAGACCAATAATGACTTAAGTATTTTCATATATAGCAAAAAGCTTATTTTCTTGATTGAGAATAATTTATCCAATTTTTGGGTAATTTTTGGCTTTGTTTTGCTAAGTTTTGGATTTACCATAATTTTTAAGTACCTTTTTGAAAATTTCTTTCTAGAAATCTAATAAAAAATCCAAAGAAGCAATGGAAAATCTGAAACCAAATGACAGAATGCCATACTAGGAAGGACTCCCAAAAACATTTTGGAAGCAAATTGAAGATGTCAAATTTTGACCTAAAAGCGATCGGTGACACGAAAGGTAAACCTATCGTATCTGGGACATACAAAGTCCAAACGCGGAAATTGACGATCCATGGAAGTATAAGGTATGCAACAAAGGCGATGGGTTCAAAATCCAAACTCGGGGTCTGAGAGCACTAGGCACATATACTAACATAGGGGGAAACTTTAGCTCATTTGCCTACTAGAGCCTTGAGAGAGAGAGAGAGAGAGAGAGAGAGAGAGAGAGAGAGAGAGAGAGAGAGAGAGAGAGAGAGAGAGAGAGAGAGAGAGAGAGGACCTACGAGCGAGAGCCGAGTTTTGAGCTTTTGTACGCATGACACAATGATCACCATGGTGAGTGGAGATAGCGATATGTCTCTAACTCTATCTAGAGCATGTTTATGTATGCAAAACACTAACACACTCATCACATGGAGAGATCGGGGTCTAGACACCTTAATTAGAGACAAGATCACTACCACCATATAGGACCATAAAGATATGCATGCATAGTATCAAAATGACCAGTAGGAGATAAGGAATGCACATGTACCATCCAATCAAGCCCAAGTACCAAGTGTCAGCTATTGCATTTGTTACCACCTAGGCCCCAATCAAGCACAAGATAGACCTACAGGTGCATCTCAACAAG
This sequence comes from Adiantum capillus-veneris, assembly GCF_014529385.1. Lineage (NCBI taxonomy): Eukaryota > Viridiplantae > Streptophyta > Polypodiopsida > Polypodiales > Pteridaceae > Adiantum > Adiantum capillus-veneris. The sequence goes on along the minus strand of NC_140947.1, from coordinate 155,791,927 downwards.
AGGAATCCAAGGATGCCAACCCCATCCAAATGGACCATCAAATCCCTTCAAGACAGGTGAAAGTGTAAAAACCAGCAAAAACGAGATCTACTATCAAATTACCAGTCTAGATAACAAGTGCATGGTGTCAAAATGACCACTAAGCCATGGGGAAGCCTGTTGGAATTAGGGTTGCAGAGAAACACACACAGCTTGGAGAAGACGAAGGAAGCTCAAGGCACACAATAGAGAGTGTATTCCTTAGTGTGCAATGGAAAGATAGATAGCCCTAGAGTGATGGGCGTATATACAATGCACGGGGGAAAAAACCTCCTAAAGAGGGAAAAAATGCCCCGGCGGTCCTAGTGTGTTCACACACATCACTACCACATGTATATGGTAACAAATCCCCCCTGGAGTGATGCGGTGAACGAGAGCTGGCACATGAGTAAAGGGAAGTGCCATGCCCTAAGGACAGGATCAGTCCACAAAGGGGAGTAAGCCCAAAGCTTTGCGGAAAGCTTCAAGCTTCTCACGAGACAATGCCTTTGTGAAAAGATCTGCAAGGTTGTCCTGTGTTGGCACATAAGCCAAGCTGATCTCTCCTGCTGAGAGCCTCTCCCTGACATAGTGGTAATGCACCTCAATGTGCTTTGTGCGAGCATGAAAAACTGGGTTCCTCGCAACTGCCAATGCGCTCTGACTGTCAGTGTAGATAGTGTTGGCAGTGTCCTGTCCAACACCCAAGTCAGCCATAAGGCGTCTGAGCCAAACACACTCAACCGTAGCTGTGAAGACTGCCCTGTACTCAGCCTCACAACTCGAAGTGGCCACAGTAGGTTGCTTCTTGCTCAACCATGATATACATGAACTGCCAAGCATGAAACAAAAACCACTTGTGGACACTCGCGTGTCAAAACAACCAGCCCAATCTGAGTCCGAAAAAGCATGTAAGTCTGGCGGCAATGATCCCCCCTTGGGATAAAACAAGCCAAGATGTAAAGTGCCACTAAGGTAGCGGAAAATCCTCTTGACAGCCTGCCAATGCTTAGACCCTGGGCTATGCATAAATCTGCTGACCTGCGAGACTGCAAACTGAATATCTGGCCTCGTGTTGCATACATAAATGAGGCAGCCAACAGCAGTTTGGTAAAGAGTGACATCAGCAGGATCGCCAGCATCATGTAGACTCAACTTCAAACCTGTTTCCATGGGAGTGGCAATAGGTTTGCAATCCTCAAGTCCAAACTTACATAGCAATGTCTCTATGTAACTTTTCTGACACAAGGCAATACCACCATCACACTGCTTAAACTGTATACCCAAGTAATGATGCAACAGCCCCAAATCTTTCATCTTGAAAGTAGCATTCAAATCAGCCTTAAATTCAGCAATATGTCTCTCATTTGGTCCAGTGATCAGCAAATCATCAACATAAAGAACCACAATGAGAAATACATCATCCTCACGCTTTACATACAATGTGCTTTCTGTTGGACTGTTACGAAAGCCTCGTTTAACCAAATGAGTGTCAGCTTTCTCATACCAAGCACGAGGAGATTGCTTCAACCCATACAAAGCCTTCTTACATTTGCACACTTTGTCCTCTTGTCCTTTTATGACAAAACCGCGAGGCTGCGTTACATAAACTTCCTCAAATATGTCACCATTCAAGAAAGCAGTAACAATGTCTGATTGATGTACATCCCAACCAAAATGAGCTGCCAATGCACATAGAAAACGCACAGTAGTCATACGACAAGTGGGAGCAAAAGTCTCTTCATAATCTATGCCTTTTTGTTGTGCATAACCCTTTGCAACAAGTCGAGCCTTATGGCGATCGATCTCACCATCCGGCTTGCGTTTCAACTTGTAAACCCACTTCGTACCAATGGCCTTTTTGCCAGGAGGCAAATCACATAAAGTCCATGTGTCATTCTCTATAAGTGCATCATATTCTGATTTCATGGCAGCAATCCAATTTTCTGAATTCTGTGCTTCATCAAAAGACAGAGGCTCCTCAACATCATGTAAGCTAGACACAGCCAAAGCATAACAATCTGATGCATAAGATGCATGGCGAGAGCCTGAACGAGTACGACTAGATAAAGGTGCATCCAATTTACTGTCACGCAAAGTGTGCACCAGCCATTTTGGCATACCTCTAGCCTGCTCATTTTCAGCCCTTTCCTCATCAAGTACATCATGTACATCTGCATCAGTAATAGGCTGTTCTAAAACATTTTCAGAAACCCCCATAGGCTGTACATTTGCCTCATTGGAACTTACATTCGTATTTCCACCACTGAAAAGAGGCAACAAAGTGTCATAAATGTCCTGTGAGCTTACATTACTGTCTCTAGTACATGACAGCAAGGGTTGAACAGAATCTTCCACAAACACTACATCCCGTGAAACCAAAATACGTTTTGTTTGCGGATGATACAACCTGTAACCTTTGCTTTCAGCACTATAACCAACAAAAATACATTTGACAGCCTTATCATCCAATTTTCTGCGCTGCACTTGTGGCACCAAAGCATATGCCAAACAGCCAAAAACACGCATGTGCTCAATAGAAGGTTTTCTATCATGCCATGCTTCATATGGAGTAATAGACTGCAAAGCTTTCGTAGGACACCTGTTAAGTACATAAGTGGCACACATGATGGCCTCAAGCCAAAAAGAATGCGGTAAAGCTTGACTTTTGACCATACATCGTGCCATTTCCGTTAGTGACCTGTTTTTCCTCTCAGCAACACCATTTTGCTGAGGTGTATAAGGCACTGTACATTGGTGTTTTATCCCACGACTAGCCAGAAATGCATTAAATTCATGAGACATATACTCCCCCCCACGATCGGAACGGAGGGTGCCCATAGTACATTTTGAGACATTTTCAGCCATAGCCAAAAATTGTTTGAAGCACATAAAAACTTCGGACTTTGCTTTAAGCGGAAATACCCATGCATGCCTGGAGTAATCATCAATGAAAGTCACGAAGTACAGGTAATTGCCCAAGGACGGAGTTTGCATGGGCCCACAAACATCACTATGCACAAGCTGCAACCTGCATGTGGCCCTAACTGAACCATCCTTTGGAAACTTAGAACGCTGCATTTTACCCAGAATACAGCCTTCACAAACATGTTTGATAGGTGCTTCAAGAGGCGGCAAAGAAGCAACCATATCAGATTTCTGCAAACGCAGCAAACTGGCAAAATTCAGATGACCAAAACGTGCATGCCAAAGTTTTGCATCTGAAATAGCCCTTGAATCTGCAACAGCATTTGCAAAATTTTGTCCACACTTGTCATACAAAGTGAGCTTATACAGCCCACGGCACAAAAGCCCAGATGCAACAATTTCATCACCAAAACTGAGATCATGAACTGTACATCTGTCATCCACAAATTTGACTACAAGTCCAAGTCTAGCAAGTGCGGATACAGACAATAGATTCTTCTTGATCCCAGGTACATAAAGTGCATCAACAAGTGTGAAGGAACTGCCATTAGCAGCAGTGAGCACAATCTTTCCAACTCCCTGAACTGGATAAGAGGCGTTGTTGGCACAAGTGACTGAATTCCCATGAGGGACAGACTCGAGAGAGGTAAACAATTCACGATGTGAGGTAATGTGCTTTGTAGCACCACTGTCGAAATACCACACATGTGAATCTGCAGCAACTGACAAGCATGCATCATGGACAGCAGGATTGTAAGTGCACTCTGCCCTAAAAGCCCATTCTGCATCAACATCAGCATCAAAATCTCCTTTCACAGAAGACTCAACAATGGCTGCATTTGTAGTGGAACCAGCATTTGCAGTGGAACCACCCTCTTTCTTCTTAGCCTCTTTGGCCTTCAACTTAGGACACGACTTGATCAAGTGATCATTGGCTTTACAATAATGGCAACGCATCTTCTTTTTGCCCTTATCACCAGAATTGCCAGACGAAGTGCTGCCAGCAGAAGCATTAGGAACATAATTTTTGCCACTCGCAGCAGAACCATAAGAAGTGGCTGCATTACTGTTACCACCCTTTCTTTGAGAAGCAATAAAAGCCTGTTCAACTGCACGCTGCCTAGTCCTGTTTTTTCTAGAAAGTGACTCTTGCAACAGCAATGTGCATAATGCATCAAACTTGACAACTTCAGGATTTCCTTGGGTCATCAGTCTCCAAGTACTAGCAAAAGTCTGGTAGGAATCTGGTAAGGCATCAAGAACAGTCTGCACAAGGGAACTGTCAGAAATGACTTCACCTGCAGAAATGAGTTGCTCATTGATATCCTTGACACTAGCAAGGAAAGTGTCCATATCATCTTCCTCATGCATAATCTTCGACTCTAGCTCTTTACGCAGCAAAGCAATTTTAGCCTCATTGCGGCTTGCATAAAGACCTGCTAGAATATCCCAAGCCTGTTTTGCAGATTTTGCTGAACGGATGTGAGGAATAATGGTGCGCTTCACAGACAACGCAATCAATGCATGAGCCTGCGCATCCTTAACATCCCAACGAGCTTGTTCTGCTGTAGGCAAAACAACTCTAACAGCTGCAATCCTTGCAGCAAGACCTGCAACATCCTCAATATCGCCTACATCTTCAGAACCAGGACGTACATCAATGCCCTGCACAATGTTCCAGACACCTTTTGACACAAGAACGTGTTGCATCATATAAGCCCACATAGGGTAGTTGTCCCCATCCAACCTGTCCTCAGCAGCAAACATCTTGAACACATCTGTGTTGTTGTTGTCAGCCATGGTAAATGCTGCACCTGATGTGAAAACTGCTCGAAAATAGGAGAAATGGAGCGGGAACAACTTGTGCTATATAGCACAAACCGTAGAAGACTATAAGGCACCTGTTATGCAGAAAACGGCACTGACAGAAAATCTGCACAAAATGACGAAATAGCCTGTGCAGTACTGCCCGTAGTGGAAACGGAGGCCGAAATGAGCCCAAATCAAAATTCTGAGCAGACCAAGCTCTTCGAGCTTTCCCAAAATATTTGTCGACCTGCGAACGCTTGCCAAAGCTCACTGAAATCGGAGAAAGTGAGCAGGCGTGTGCTGGAGCAGCTGGCGACTAAGCCCGGGAGGACGTGACCTGCTCTGATACCAATTGTTGGAATTAGGGTTGCAGAGAAACACACACAGCTTGGAGAAGACGAAGGAAGCTCAAGGCACACAATAGAGAGTGTATTCCTTAGTGTGCAATGGAAAGATAGATAGCCCTAGAGTGATGGGCGTATATACAATGCACGGGGGAAAAAACCTCCTAAAGAGGGAAAAAATGCCCCGGCGGTCCTAGTGTGTTCACACACATCACTACCACATGTATATGGTAACAAAGCCACCCATGAAATTTTCATAAAAAACAAGCCCAAGTGTCCGTGACTATGGTTGTTGCCACCCCACCCCAAACTGACAAGAAAAATTCCCAATAGGATCCTCTAGCTAGTACAAGTCCCCATGCATAAACCAAAGAAACTTTGACCACCAAGTTCTCACACAAAGATAGATTTTGGGCAGATCAATGTGAAAAGACAAGAATAGGTCATGAATTTGCGAAGAAAAGTGCAAAGTCGAGAATTTTGACACCGAAAGCTCCAACACCCTTAGTAGCACCTAGTGTAACCAAAAATGGCAAAAAGATGACCAAAATTCAAGATAAGAAAAAATGTGCATCTGTTTTGTGTTTTTTACCAAACAAGTCATGATCGACTAAATCTTAAGCCCACTGACATGAATTTTTCCATAAATAGCTTAAAAAAGGCCTAAGGGGAATTTCTCGGGAGATTCACCATGGAAAACTTACCGCACCACGTAAGTGCAGGGGAGGGGTTTTTTTTTTTACAAGTTACATAAGCGTATAAGTTAGGGGCAAGCCCCCAATAATTTATCTCCCAAGCTTAAAAATAAGGGAGGGGGGTATCATATTTAAAGGGGGGGACTAACCCGGGTTGATTACTTATAACGATTGGTCATAGGTGTGCACTAGAACTCCGATGAATTTTGGGGAAGTTTTATATCAGGTCACACATCAAAATTTGCATCAAGCCGGTCATAGATAGGGGTTGATTTGGAGCATATCAAAAAATTGATTTACAAAGGCTTTGGATGGGTCAGAATTGGGGGATGAGTAGCTAGAGTGTAGGTTGATCAAGCACATAGTTTGAAAGTCAAACTAAGACACATTGAGAATACATGTAGTTATCAACAGAAGTGGTTCCTTAGTATGTTATCAGTCATTATGCTACACACAGTTTGATTAGTTTTACTTAGTTAGATCATGTGAGACCTAAATATTATATGTAAGATAGGGGTATGATAGTTTTCTTCATTGATTGTCGTATAAGCGTAAAAAGGGGGTCATATTCCCTAATATGGGTCGTATATAGGGGTTTAATCAAAGTTGTCCGCTCGCAGGTGGCGTCTCGTTTTGTATATAGAGTGAATACCCCGGGGGGAATTTGTAGGAAGGAGTTGAAGTTGATATAAAAAACCCGAGGATACCATAACCAGGCCGCCTTTCCAAATAGGAAGAAATTAGGCAAGGAGACCAAGTCCAACTTACAAAGATGGTGCATAGCATAAAATAGATCTGAACCAACGGGTACCAATTTTGTGGAGTTTAGTCACAGATTTCAGCTACCGTGGTTGCTGTCACATGAAGGATTTAGGAAGCTTGGGAACACCAGTGTGATGGCCAACCCCTAGGAAGTCCAAAAATTCTATGTGCAAAAGAAATGGACACTTCTACCCCACAAAAACCAAGGGCCAAGCTCTTATAAGACAAAAATCTTGAGAACTAGGAGGATACAAGTCTATATGACAAGAGCAAGGCACCAACAGGTACACATATCATGAGGAAGTTGCCCAAGCAAGTTTGGTCCAAAATAACACATATGGCAGTGACTGCGGTTGCTGCCACAGGGGTCAGATCCAGCCTTGTAAGGCATAATTGACTAGAATTACAGAAGAGCCAATGCTTATCCCTGCAAGCAACAATGAATAGACAAATGGTTACAAGAAGCAGATTGCATACTTGTAGCAGGCACTCAAAGTCTCGCAGATGACAAAGATAAAATAAGAAAATGCACTTCACATCAAAAGCAAAGCCATGATATATGAAGGGCAAAACAAAGATGAAACCATCACGATGCTGATGAAGGAGGTGGAGGAGCTGAGAAATCAGCTTTCAAATATTGAACAAATTCAGAACCTTCCTTCTTGGGAGCAAGGACCCTTGGAAAGAAGGCCAAAATTCAAGAGAACATAGAGGAAGAGAGAGAACATAAGCATAAACAGCCTGAAGACCTAGTAGATGTGGGTACTTTAGCTGACCCACAAACCCCTAGAGTACTCACATCTACCAGAGGAGCACTAGAAAGTGACAAAGGAAGTTGTGGCTAGGAACCTCCTTTATGAACACCATTTGTTAAAATCAGATCTGTTAGAATACATCACTCTAGAGCACTTATAAGAGGAGGTTCCTGAACCAAAACTTTGCTATTCACTACTCAAATGGCTGACAATAGAAAAGAATGAGGAGCTACTGTCGGCAATTTTTCTTGATACCGAGGGTAGCTACAAGAATGCGGATTTATCAGAATGGACCACTAAATAGATCAAAGAGACAAGACTACAATGGCAAAAAAACTTCATGGGGGAGAACCGTAGCAAGCAGTAACGATCAATTCCTTTGTTCCAACCCACCTTCAGATTGACCCCACATATTGCTCAATCATTAGAAGAAGAAGTTGGGATGAGTTCAAGAAGTTGCTTGCCTCTTACCCTACATGGCTCAACTACTCGGTCTTCCCCAAACCAAGAGAATCACCTTCACGCGCATATATGAGGAAGGCAATCAAACAAATGATCAGCCTGGTTCGAGGGAAACCAGACATTGCTTGTAAAATGATGTTAAAGATTTGCTACATTCTCTCAACGTGTATCAATACATTCAAGAATACAGAGTTCACAAAAGTTAAATGTGCTTCATTCTTGGAGGGATACAGAGGTCTCATCTTGAATCTTAATGATACCCCCAAGATGAAGGTCATCTATGGCCTCTTCTCACAAATTATGTTCCTTCCAAGACATTACATACAGACATTCCAAGAAGCCTTCTACACAGGCTACTTTGAGATCAATTCAACTATCTTTATGCCAATATGCAAAGACCTTTGGCTCAAATTTGTAGCATATACCCTCCATGGATGAGAAAATCCACTTACAAGAATCTCCAAGCCACAGGAGGAGGATCAGGTGCAACAGATGATGCTGCCCTTCCATGGATGAACAAAAAAAAGAAAGTCCTTGCTTAAAGAGTAAAATCTTGTCAAGGACAACAAGAAGCCGAGATGGGGAGCGTTGAAGCAAAGGACCGGCTCATGCCAAATTAGACTAGTCAATAGAAATGAGTCTTACCAAATGGCGAGCGACCATTCTTGAGCAAAGAAAAAACCAAGCGACTTTCTCACAAACATCCCTATTCTTGTGCAAAATAGATATTTTCCTCCCCAACTAGTGAGTCTAGTTTTGCTAAACAAGATAGATAAAAAATTTCACTCCATGGTCGCTCAGGAGAAAGAGTAGCTCTCAATGGATTTGATAATCAAGACCCAAAAACATGGGCAACTGAAGTTTGGGTTGTAGAGGTCCAAGGCAACTAATGAGAATGTATTCTTTGTAGCATAAAGAAGTCTCTCTCTCTCTCTCTCTCTCTCTCTCTCTCTCTCTCTCTCACTCTCTCTCTCTCTCTCTCTCTCTCTCACCCAAGTGTGGTAGATTGGTTATGCCTTTCCCTCTTAAATAACAGGTCTTGAGTTCAAGAATTCTCCTCGTCACCATCTTTAAGGTCGCTTGGCAAAGTTTCCTATGAAGTTAAAACTCTCTTCTTCTTTTTTTCTCTCTCCCACCACTTCTATGGGGTTGCCCCATGGATGGCAAATGAAGCAAAAAAGAAAAACACGATCAAAGACGGGGTTCACCTTCAAGCTTACATTGAGAAAAAACCTAACTCCCAAGAGACTTGTTGTTTTCTTAAGGTCTTGTTTGAGTAAACATTAAAAGGAACTAGGAACTATGGTATTATAGTTTAATGAACCTAATCTAAATTCCAACTAGAATTAAAAAGCTACTACAAATATTTGATGTGGATAGCCCTAGCATACCATAGTGTGAAAATTGTCTTAAATGTTTGGAAAAGGGATGACATAGGAATTTACCTATGGGATGCAACGAGGGATGGTCCTTTTTGTCTAGGATTGATAATAGTTGGTTTATTTTAATATCGGGTTTACTTGGTACCTTGGAATTGGGATTGGATGGGAGGGAGTCCCACTCGAGTGGGAGGATTCACAGATGCGTTTGTAAATCAGTCTAGTCTAGGTAGGCAAGATGCCGATGGGAAAGGAGGAAGGAAATGGATCCAAGAAAGGATTGGATAAGGGAGAAAGATGTGATTTGATTAAGGAACTCTTCTAGTTGTTCGGTAAAAAGGAAGCTTGGAAAGGCTAGGAAGCTAAATGGGCTATCCTACAATTTTCCTCATCAGTCGGACAATTGCTCTGCTTCTTGGATTATCTATCTAAAGAGAACATAAAGTAGGTTAATCTTTTAAGACTTTCCCAAGCAAAATAAACAAAAATAACAATTGGAAATTTTGTAAAAGCGTCACCTCACCACATGGCAGAGGAGACAATATACCCAAGTCCTAGGACGAGGATAGGAATATTCTTGGAAAAATAGATGATAACTTTAATAATAATAAAGGAAAAGGGAACTAAAATATTCTAAAGAGAAAAAAGGTGGAAATGACCTGATAAATACACACTCGCAAGGGTATGCAACAATTTGCATGCTGCTTTCAAATGCTTGAAATATATTCTCTAGTTGACCTGATTGGAATCCTATTTTCCTAATGTCATAGTACTACCTTGGGAATGTGCATTGGAATGGTTCTATGGGAGGGTGGGTTTTGAAGGGCTATATTGTTGTCTAAAAAGTTGATCCAAATTTTTATGTTGTCTATTATGTTAAGAACGGGGAAAAGGATTTCAATTTATGGTGTAGAGATCAAACTTGGGAACGTGGGATATGAGTAGTTGGTAATAACCCTCATCTTAGGGGAATGCATCGACTGCTCTGCTCGGCCATGCTGGAGAAAAAAGTGTCAATGAACTTGAACCAAGGGTGAACTAGAGAGCTCCCGCCACTTGGTCCTAGAAAGTTTGACTTCAAGTTAGTCTAATGACTTTGAATTGAAGGTTGATATGATAAGGAAGTATTTCTTGGGTTTAAGGGATCCTTGTAGGGAAACGAAATGTTATCACCCCCTTGGGATTGCATCAAAGAGCAAGAGGAGTCCTATCTTAGTTTCAGTCTCCTACATGTTCTTACACTCCTTACGAGTCTTTACTATATGATAAGTAAGTCAAAGGGATACATTTGTAAGAGAAAAGTATTGTCTTATAAGAAGGTATTTTTTTGTGAATAGTCAATTGAGTGAGAGGATTTTTCCACTAAAAAAAAACAAACAAAAAGTGGAATCCTTTTTAAAGAATCCAATTTTGAAGTTGTGCCAAGCCCATAGGAGGTTTGTCCCACACTTCTCTTGATTTTTCCACTGGTGGAAAAAAATAAAAGTGGATTTCTCCTCTTTATAGAATCCAATTAGGTTAAGTCCATAGAAGGTTAGTCCCACACTTCTTCTTGGATTAAAAGGTACAAAGCTACCAAATAAGTTTGACGCTTTGAAACAAAATGCACCAAGAGATGGCCCTCAATTTGTTAGTGTACGGGAGTCCAAGAGGGACCTTACAAACTCCCCAACGAAAACAAAGATTTGTCCTCAGCTCAAAACAATAAAGAAAGGTAGTAAAGATTCAATGATAAAGATATATCTTTTCTACAAATAAAGAGTAGTTTCTTGGCTTGATGCATAACTAGACTTTTCTGAGAATTTCCAAGATATGGCATACATGTTGTTTATGATCTTCTCTAGTCTTTGAATATACAACAATATTGTTAACTGAGCCAACGTCAGTTAACAAAAGATGTTAAAGGCCCGAGCCTTACGGATGCACAATAAAGATCAACATGAAGAAGCAGTGAAGATTTGGGTCACACATTTTTGAGACCACTCTTTGGTGAGAGCTCATATGATGTGTGTGGCTATGGAGTCCTTAAGCTTCTCCTTGCTCATGTGACTTGATTAGCACTAATCAATGCTTAATTCTCTTTCACTATGCCTCTCTCATACTTCTTGTGATTGCTAATGATGCTTTGATTAGATCGTAACTAATTAGTGGTTAATCCCTCTCCAATCTTGTGTGATTGCCCTCTTTTGCTTGTGTGTGCATGTAGGTTTGATTGGAGTGTGGAGCTCAATAGATCTATGTGTGTGTGCTTGTGATTGGTATGTTGCATGATAGGATTAGTGATGTGTGCATCTTGCAATCATTCGTGTGTGTGATTGGGTTGATTTGAGGTGAAGGGGAGTGGATGTGGAGATTTCCAATCATTGTGGCTTAGCTCCTCCATAGGCCAAGAAGTTTACCTCATAGAGTCACCATTCGAGTTGCCTTGATTACCTCACTAATCGTGTCAGTGTTTCCATGCCCTAGTCGGGTAGCTCATCTCTCCAGATTGATAATGTTGTTGGTCATTGGAGCTATGCTACGACGGTACCCCCAAAATTTGGCGCCGTTGCCGAGGATCGATGGCCTACGCTAGTGTAATTATGTCTAGTGATGTGTCTCCTCACTAATTTGACTTGTGTATTTATGGTTTTGTGGATTTTGGATGTGTGTGCATGAGAAATGTGTTCATTTTTTCCTAATTTGTCATCATATCTTGCCAATTGTGTGCCTACACACTCTAATTTCACACTAACCCCTTGATAATTTCACTAATTTTGGCTAATTTACACACTAATTTTTTACTAATTGGTCTAACATTTGGAGTCTACACATAGATATTTTCCTAATAGAGGCTTGGATTGCATTCTAATCATGTTGTTTTGTGCTAATCTATTACCAATTTCTTGATTTGGGAGTGCAAGTTTAAGGATTGGAGCTTCCAACCGTTCAACCGATCTTCATTGGAATTGTAAACAAGGTGGTATTCTCAACCTCCATAGAATCTAAACATGTGTAGAGATGAGTAGAGATGCCATCATGATGATACAACACCATGTCGATGCTATGTTATGCTTTGAAAATTGCTATTTTATGCTTTGAAAAATGCCATGATGATGATACAACACCATGTTGATGCTATGTTATGCTTTGAATTTTCTGAAATGTTCATTTTCATGCCTTCGTAATGCCGAAAATTTTTAGGTTTGGAGGCATATGGAATGACGAATTCAATTGCTAATTGGTGAATGTACATTGCTAATTGTGTGCCTAATTGATCTAATAGCATGCTTGAATGGTCAATTGCAAGTGTGTGTGCACTAAAATGAAATGTGTGCACATTTCAATTGAGTGTGTGTGCGCCTAGTTTTAAGTGTGTATGTACTATTTTGCCCTTGTTTGTGCACCTAAAAATCAATGTGTGCTTAATGATTTTTCAATTGTGATGATTGATTTGTGTTGTGGTCATTCCCAATTAGAGATTTGTGAATTCAAATTGCAATTTCGACAAGATTAACCCTTGTGTGTACGCACCTAAAAATTGATAAAAACTGCCAATTATTAGTGTGTGTGTGTGTATGTGTGCGCCTAAAAAGTGTTTAATGTGAATGATTAATTCAATGTTTGATTGCATATTTGATGTGTGTAATGGTCAATCGCTGCGTTTTTGAGCTCAAAACAGGGATTTACACACTCCAGATGCGTCAATTTTTGACCTAATTGAAGCAATGTGATTATTGTGATTTGATTTGGCTACACCAATTCCCTATGTGTGGAGAATTTTTTGAAAATTTTTGGATATTTTTAATAAAATTTTGACACTTTTATGCTAATTTTTGCTTAATTCCGTAAAAATTTGATATCTTGTGATCTTGACGAGTTGTTTTGTGTGCGTATTCACGACATCATTTTGAACGCATTTGTGCCCTCCTTGGTTAAGTTTTGAGCATTTCGCTATTTTCGGGGACCTGGTTGTTGATTTTGTCGTAATTGATATTTTCGACAAACTACTATTTTTGATGTGCTTATACGTGTCCAAAGTGTTTGATTGTGATTGCTAATGATTTTTTGAGATTTGTAGAATCTTTTGAGAACTTTTATAAATTTTTTGCTAATTTTTTGGATTTTCGGGTGATTTTTAACATTGTCAACTAATTTTCGGACTAAATTTGGCTTTTTTGAGTATTAAGAAAATAAAAACTGAAAAATTGGCTTGGATGCAAGCGCCGGCAATGGATCATTAACTTGGGCGTATGCTCTGGCATGTTTTTGGCGGTCATACGGACTCTATGATAAAATTTCAAGCTCGGATGCAAAAAACAAATTTCGACGGTTCGTGTGTGTGAGAATTGCCCCTTGTGATGATCAAAGGCTAAATAATTAAAAAAATTGCCCTACCTCGCTCTCTTTCTTACTCTTTCTCCCTCTTCCTTTTTTAGGCACATAATAAAATCTCTCTCTCGCTTCCTCTGAGGGTCCCGCCTGGCCGACCTCCCTTTCTCTCTCTCCCGTAACCAGTGGTCCAGTGCATACTCACACACGCGTCGCAATCTTCTCTTTCTCTCTCCTGTTGGACCCGCCAGTGCCGCCACGCCAAACCAACACTAAACAATCTCTTTTTCCTTCTCTCTTTGCGCGTGCACCGCCTTGCAGGCATCCATATTCTCCATACTCTCTCTCCCTTTTCTCGCGTGCATAGGCATTGACTACGTGGACTCACTCTCACTCTCTCTCTCTCTCTCTCTCTCTCTCTCTCTCTCTCTACACGTAGAGGCTCTGAGGCAGATTGACGGTCCTTGGAGTAGCTTTTCTCTCTCTCTCTCTCTCTCTCTCTCTCTCTCTCTCTCTCTCTTCTTTGACTTGTGCACGAAGGACCACCGGTTCACCTTCTCTCTGTTCCGTCCGCGTAGGCCGCCAACACCCACCTGCTCGCATTGGCGCTCTCTCTTTTCTTGCTCCTTTTGCGCACACGTAAGCGTCATCAATGATCACCCTCCGCAATTAGCGCTGCCACAGACAGGCCTATAGATCCCGCCTCGTCTCATCATCATTCTCTTGCCCTCACATCTCTCACAACATCCCGCCTTCAAGGCTAAAGGTGAGAAACGCTTAGTCAGTGTTAGCTACTAGTTTATTTTTTATTTTTTGTCAAAGGCTTTAATAAAACCCACCACAAAAAAGGAAAAACACACTAATTAATAAAAAAACACACACACACACACACACACACACACACACACACACACACACACACACACACACACACACACACACACAAAAGAACAAAGAATCACACAGAAAATTAGAAAAAAATGCATAAAAAACATAAAAACAATTAAAAGCCAAAAATCCATTAAAACAACAAATGGTTTTAAAAATTCACAAAAATAAAAGAGTTCACTAAAAATTCACAAAAAAAGTAAAAACTTAAAAAAAATCAAAACTTTTATTTAAAAGTCATAAAAAATAAAAAATGATCAGATAAATCACCAAAAAAAAATCACAAAAATTTCCTTAAATTTCCAAAAAAATAAAAATATATATTAAAATACTAAAAATTTAGAAAATTCTAAATTTCACAAAAACTAATAAAAAAAGAGGAGAGGAGTTTGAAAAAAGGCAGTAAAGCAAAAAACACCGCTGAAAAGAAATAGGTCGAGCGAAAAGCTGCAAAGCTAGAAACAACAGAATACGCAAGAAAACCGAGACGGGCGAGCCTCGAGTCACTCAAGAAATTCAAAAAATTATCGAGAAAAAAGCAAACATTGAGCAGTTTGAGCGAAAGATCAAGAACCTGTAAAATTGGGATCAAGCATATAAAAGTGCGGTTTGAAACAAATTTATAGTAAAATCAAGCCATTAGGGCAGTTTCACGCATGGAACTTGCGAATCCGGACAAGTTTTGACATTGTTTTGAGAAGAAAATCGACAAATTAGAGTTGTAAAACTCATCGAAGCTCAAAATTTTGAGCTAGATTTTGGGAAAATCCTTGGGAAAATGGGACTGAATTATTTTGGCCAAGAATATAATTGTTCTAGCCAATTTTTGAAAGAGTTGCCGTGATTTAGTCAAGGAGCTAGAATTGATAATCCTGACCAGAAACGGGTAGGTGCAAAGTAATTGCATTGCAAATTGAGCTTCTAATCGGACGAACAGGAGCATAAATCACATTGGATTACAGGTTAGGCTATTCAAGGCCCATATTTTCATCATTTCAAAGACTGCAATTATGACACTTTAGAGCTACAATTAATCAACTCTTGTGAGTCTGAAGAGCAATCAACTACCAAAATTGCTTTGCCATAAGCAGTATTATCAATCGAGTAGGAGAAATTTTGCTAATCAACACCAAGATCTACTAAGAGACAATTCTTAGAGACCAAGACAATATGGAGTCAAGTCAACCAAGAGTCCAAATGCACGAGAACCAAGGCCAACCAATAGCAGTAGCAACACATGCACAAGTGCAAAAGAGAGGCTTCTACAACTATATGGCTACAATGGAGATAAATTTTTATATGCAGATTCAAAAGGCCATAGATACTTGATGAGCAGCAAAAGAAACACAGGAGCCACGATCCTATCGATCAGAGTGAAGCCAGATTCAGAGAACTCCCAGATGTTCACAGACTTCAACGGAGCCAGGTATTGCAAGCTCAAAGACGAGGTGCAGATAGAAGTGCAAAAGATGGATCCAAGTGGTTATCTAGAAATGTGCACAAGCGAGCAAAGCATCCATTTAGTGCATATGCAATCAGGATCGTTCTACATGGATTACATTGGTCAAATCTACATTCGAGAGCCAGTAATGGAAGATCCAACAGATCAGCCAATTGAAGCCAATCTAATTAGAGAACCGAGTCAAAGATAGTATAAAGGTCAAGAGGGAGTAGTCTATAGCGTGATGCTCAGTGTTCTTAAAGAAGAAGTTGACAAATTGGCCGGCATAGAAGCAAAAACCCCTCTGCAAGAGCTTTATATGACAAAGCCAGATGAAATACCACCAGTCATGGCATATTGCTCAGATTGTGGAATAAAAAGTGGACATTGTTCTAAAGACTATCCAAGAAATCCAGACAACAGGGACATATCAACTGCTAAGAAAAGCATGGAGAAAATTGAAAATGCAAATCTCAAGGTAAGTGAATCTAACTCGTCAATTTTAATGCAATTAGATGATTTTGCATTATCGTTAGAAGCACCAGTAAAAGCATTGCAAGTTGAAAATCATCATAAAAATGCACATGCACCTGAGAAGCTTAAAATTGATTCTTTGAACAACAAACTCCTGCGTGAATTTGGTCAAGGTGTCCAGATATCACCAAATGTTGAAAAGACGGTTAGGTTTGCAAATGATTCTACATCCATTGCCACAAGTGTGCAATCAGTCATGAGTCTAAGGGACACATCAAAGCGAATGATGTTAGCTTTATATGGAAAACATAATTCATATGCACACTATGTATACAAGAAAGGGCAATTGTACAAAAAGGATCAACCAGTGTTTGAATGGCCGACATCCCAGCTCATAAAAGTGCGTCGAGTGATAGATTAGAAAGGATGGTTCATTTCAGAGGATAGAAACTATTATTGCCCATCCTCTCTAGAGCTAAAGGATATTATCCGAGTGAACCCAAAAATCTCTTCACAGCCAAACTCAAGCTTCGACGTTGTGACCAAACGAGCATATACTTTGATCAAAACAGATGTAGATATAGACAAGAGTCTAAAATCTATGATGCCTTGGTTTCTGAAACCACAGAAGCTCATATCATAGGAGACCCATGGGATAGACAATATCAGGGCAAACATAATGCTATCTACAGCTTGACTTGGGGAATAATTTGTCATGTTTCACAAAGATACATAGGAAAATATGCAGAAGGTTTACAGATGTCAAACATCAACAATGCTACCCAGAGTGTCCCTTCATAGTCCCAAAAGGTGAGACTACACCAGAGCCAAACAGTTTTGAACTCTCATAATGAAGCAGGCTACATTGATCACCCTAGGAAGGGGGGAGCTATAAATTCATCAAAATTTGCTCATGTACTAGGAACCAATGTCAGTTAGAAGCCCTAGAACTTCTAGCCAACAGATCCCTTCAAAGCGGAAAACATTGAAAGATATGATTGTTGGAAGTTTCCAATTGACCCAGAGTCTACAGATAAATGCCTCTATGAAGATCATCAGGGACAAAAGTTTCAATTGATCTCCACAAGCCAGTGTCAAAAAAGACAAATCGAATAGTGTTCAAATAGTTACATGTGACCAAGCTCACATATGCATATCAAGATGCACATGGTAACAAACAGTGTTCAAATAGTTACATGTGACCAAGCTTACATATGCATATTGAGATGCACATGGTAACAAATATCAGCAAGATCACGACCTTGTACAAACCCCTATGGATGGTAAGACTGAAGTCAAAGACCATCTGAAGATGATGCAAAGCCTCAAGCTACCAAAACAGGTGACAAAAAAGGCAAAATTAGTGAAAGCTAAAGTCCAGAAGGATAAAAAAAGTTCACCACCAAAATCTCCTTCAAAGAGATAGATTCTATGGGACAGTACACTGGATGTTCTAAGATCAAAGGCTACTCAGATGTAGGTAGACAATGGAGTCAACATTGATGGAAGCAGGTGGTCAAAGCAAAAAAAATGCCGATAAAGCTCAACCAAAGGACACAACCACAACAAAGTTAGTCATTTTAGAAATAAATCTCGAGAAGATCAAGTGCAACATTATTGGTGAACACGAAGAAAAAAAGCTGTCAAGTGAAGTAAAGCTAGATTTTCAGCTAGACAAGAACCTCACGTCTTTTTGCACTTAGAAAAGATGTGGCCAACCACAGCTACAAGATGCTCCTGGATTTGTGAGAATATCTGGAGACAAAGAATCAAAATGCTAGGGAATCATATCCACCGCCATTCAAATAGATCCACACATCATCGTAGCTTAATTTCATGTTGTAACAAAAAAAAGATGTACCAGATGACATCATATTGGGAGTGCCAATGGCCTAGAAGATGCTAGAGATACGGAGTTCAAACATGACGGAGTCATCATAGACAACAAAGAATGAAGACCAAGACTGGTCACCCTCCGACGACAGTACAAAGTCCTCAAGCATAGTTAAAATGGAGATTGATATCAAAGTAGATCTTATTGAAGATGATTCATCTCCATCGAACAGAACTTCAGAAGAGCTTAAAGCAAATCAGGCAATAGCAAGTGTAGATCAAACAGAGCAACCACGATAGCTATTAAACAGAGAATGCCACCAAGACAAGAAGTAAAGAAGTTCAAAATTGCAGACACCCAAGAAGCAATATGAATTCCAAAGATCCATACATTGCCAGCTACATCAGCTAATGAAAGTCAAATTGGAAAAGAGAGTCTCAAGCCACCCTCCATAGAGACACATTTAGATCAAGATGAGACCATGAAAAAAGTAGGACATAAATCTTCAAGAGCACCTCCAATGAGAATAGCTATAGTCCTCAGTAGTGTAAATGGAGCAAGTTTAGATGCAATGCCCTATTGGATAAAAAAGTAGAGTGCAATATGATTGCAGAGTTCAACATCCAAAGGATCCTCCAGATCACTCCATTAAAGAATGATAGCAAAACAATGCTAGGTATGCATACAGGTCAAGAAGACATGGTTGCTATTCTTAGCATCCAGAAGCATGAAGAGTAGGTAAAGTTTCAAGTAAAGTCTTCAAAAAACATGCATGCAGATGTCATCCTTGGACATCAGTGGTTAGACCAACACAAGGCCTATAAGAAGATACACCACTACTACTCCACTTTCCAAGAGATAGCAAGCAAAAGATACAGGTACCGTTAATGCTAGATTCAAACTTGCAGAAGTCACAAGAATCAAAGACAAATCTTGCAGAAAAAGGTAAAGCCAAAGTGGACCTTCCACTGATTAGCACAAAAGGTGTGACAACATATGCCTCTACATCAAAGAACCCTCATGGATCAACTTATTCAAGCAAGTAAGGCTTTCAAAACTTCAAGTGAATTGCTGACCCAATTGCAACCTCTAAGGCGACACACAACAAACCAAAGGTATATCAAACAAAGTACTCAAGAAAGAAAAGGAAAGTCAAACAGTGTTTGTTCCAAGAAGTTTAGTCAAAGTCAATGATCCGGTTTGGATTAAGGATGGGAAATCAGCACAGAAATACAAACACATGGGATGGATAGCATCACAATGGAGCTTAAAAGAACATGAGTACTATAGAGATAACAGACAGATATGGATACCAAAACCGCAGGTTAGAGCATATGAAGTAACATCAAGACCCTCCCAAGAAATAAGGCCCATTAGGTATCAATCTAAGAAGCAGGTATACAACAAAACAACATCAAAAGATGCTGAAGTCTACCACAACTCTCAAGGAATTGGAGAATCACACAAACAATGGAGTCTTCACAGTCAAAGAAGGAAAACCCAACCAAAGCAAATGCGATTCAAAGAAGATAAAATAGGTATGGCAAAAGAAACCTTCAATGCCAACTTGGTCCTTCATTAATCCTCTTTTTGAGGATTCAAGCTTACTTTTACCTGAAGAAATGTTTGTAGTAAGCACAAGAATGTAAAAATTCAAGTTGCGAGAGTGAAAAAAATACTCTTTGACATAGTCAAAGTCGATATGATGAGCCATAAAATAAGCAAAACATTAGTCCCAAAGCTTCAAGTCGTAATAAAATCTATGCTAAGAGTCGTAGTTATTAGGCTTACACTCAAGCTGGAAGAGTTCAGCATATCTAAGTCATGTTGCTCATGCTGGATGAGATGAGCATAAGAGTCTACATCTATTAACTTACAATTGGTGGAGTGTCATAGAGTCCAACACTCATGCATAGTGCACAGTAAGATGAGAGCATATATCCTAGACAATGAAAACCATTTTTAAAGGGGTGCCAACTTGCAAAGCCATGTCATATGCTTTTATACCTACACCATCTTTCTGAAAAACCCCTCAAAATCTTTCTGGCACAGCATATTGTTTTCCATGCATTTTGGTGTATGCATATATAGAGAGTCCCACCATTGGACATATGCATTAGACACTCTTTTTTTCTTTCACCTATGTACCTTGAGTGGATGTTAGCAGCAAGCTAACACAGATACCATTCGGAGTTCTCTTTGTAGAACACTTATTATTTTGATAAATCGAGAATATTGTAACTCCTATTTTATCGGATAAACTCTGTAATTAATGAGCCAGGGCTACAAGCTTCCAGATTGTATCAGCCTGCCATTACCCATCTTTGGTAGAACTCCCAGATTATTAGTTTTGACCACCAAAAACCTTGGCTAAGGTATAAAAGCCAATTTTTGTAAGTTTTGGATAATAAAATACACAGGGTGAGCTAACGGTTCTCACTCCTCTCCTTCATGTGCTTCCTACTCCCTCCCCGGTTGTCACATTGCAATTGCATTTGTTGCATTACAACCGCAGGTAAGAGCTCTACGCATTGACATAAGCAGTTCACAGTAATTCGTAGCTTTTGGTGTCGCCGACCCGTGGCCTAATTTCATCATAACTAGGAATTTACACTTTTAAATAAAAACTAAGCATAGGCAGGGTATTCGGGCATCATTGCTAAGCATTTAGATGCATTCTCGCTCAAAAACTACTAGGTCAAAAATTAACTACTGTTAATAATCTCGATTTTGGAACTTGACCTAAAGTGGGGTTTGAGACCATAGCATGTGTGCTTAGGTCTTATAAACATGTCCTAGAAGTTTCGTTACGTTTGGATGTCATTTGATGTTGTAACGGATGTGATTTGTTTGCCGATGAGCGATTGACTTTTGGTGATTTCAATCACTTGAGTGTAGCTTGAGTTAGATGCGAGTTGTTAGTTGTCTTCTGAGAGATTGACAACCTCTCCTAGCCTCTCTGCACTAGTTGAGTCAGCTTCATCCCATGGATTGACAAATTAATCGTGGTTCTCGCTAATACTGCAATAAGATAGGATGGTGAGGTTAGACATGCATCCCACATTTGGCACCGCTATGAGGATTGAAGAGATCTAAACTAGGGAAAAACACGAGCGTCTTGTGAAGTTATTCTTTAACTTCCTCTAGGTTTACCTAGAGTTCAAAACTTTCTTTTAGAAACCGCATAGCTTAAGATTGTTGTCTTTTGCTGTGTAGAGGTAGCTTGGAAGTAATCGTACTTGCTGAATTCCTTTAGGATTGTAGGATTGTAGAAATAGATTAGGATTTTGAGGATGATTGGTAGACGAAACAAGTCTTAAGATCAATGCTCAAAAAACCATAAAAGACAAGAAAATGAGTGTTTGTGGACACTTTCCACAACCCCATTGCATGAGAATCTAGGAGTAGGGTAAGTAGGATCCGAGGTGGATTTTAGAACATTGATCTCTCTCAAAGAATCAAGTGTGAGTTGTTATTGGAAGTTGCAAAATTTTAGGTCTACGGCTAGAAATAGCACGAAAAGACTCGAAATCACTCAATCCGACAGGAGAGTAAGCTTAAAAGTTGTCTGAACCAGTTGGTAAGCTCAAAGACACTTCGAGGTAAAAATTTCAAGAGTTTTCCAAAACTCAGATTATTTACTTTTTCTTGACATTTTAGGCCAAATTAAGTTTTGACTTGATTCATAGGCTTAAAATACCTCATGTAGAGACTATCTTTGAAAAAACTGCAAAAAAGTGTTCATTTCAAGCCTGAAGTTAATAATCGTGATTATTAACTTTCTGCTCCAAATTGACCAAGGTTCATACCATTGACTCATTGCATGTGTACAAACAACTTTTAAAAAGGCCCAAAAGATTGGATCACCAAACTGGCAAAAAACTGGGTAAAAACTAGAGTTTGTACTAACTTTTTGAATCTTGAGTGTAAATTGGGAAAAAATTTGTCCAAACTTGTTGAAAATTGATTCATAGGCTTATATTGATGTGATAAACCTGTGTACATGCTCAGTTGACCAAAAAGATGCAAAAAATTGACAGTTGTAAATAATTGTGATTATTCACATCTGTCCCGTTTTTCAACTTTTTGGACCAAGTCAGCATAGCACTAGTTTTAACATGTTGTAATAAGCCCACAAACCAAATTTGGTAAGATTTGGATCACTACAGTGAAAATTGTGGCTAAATTTGCAAAGTTAGTATGCGGACAGAAAATTGATGACAATTTGACCAAAAATTGTCCAAACTTGATGAAACTTGGCTAGTGACCTTAACTTGAGGTGCTTACCAGATCTGTGTCAAAGTTGGGACAAAAACTTGCAAAAATATAGCTGAAGTAAATAATCGCGATTATTTATATTTGCTTCAAAACTTGAGAATTTTGCGCATCTGAGTATACCACAAGGTCAAGCATATCAAGTAGACCTCACAAATCAATTTTGGTAAAATTTGGATCACAAAAGTGAAACTTAAGCCAGATTCTTGAAATTAAAGTCTGTGGACACAAAACAGTTGATAAACTTGATCAGATTTTGTCCAAACTTATCCAAGGACTTTAACAGGTTGTACACTTGCTAAACCAATCCAAGAAGTGCAAAAAACTAGCAAAAGTAAACTACAATCGTGATTATTTACTACTGCTACCTAGAGACATCAGTTTTGACTTTTGAACTTGTAAAGTGTTAAACCAACATAATATTAAGCCACCGGGAAATTATGGGTTCAATCGGATTCAAATTGGTACATGTTCACTCAGTTTCCAGGTTGCAGACTAAACCTTTGATTTTTTGCTGAAGTCGAATCTGAAAGTTAGTTTGACTCCCATAGCTATTTGAAGTGATACACATAGACCAATCATGAGAGTTAGCAAAAACTCTATGGTCTTTATAGAAGAATAACTAACTTGATCAAATTTATACAGGAATCAGGTTGCAAACGAGGAATCAGTGGCTTGACAGAAAATTGCAATCGTATCAAGTAGAAATTAATGACAAGTCAATCCAGAGGTGAGTACTCTATCCAGGGCTTCATAAGTCTATATGAACCTTAGATCTGGTTAGGTACTAGGAAATCATGGCATACTTGGAGAAACCTCCAGTAGAGTATCCACCGAAGAAAGCGTGAATCAAGGCAATTCCTTGCACACAATTCTTGAATAAGTCTCAGACACTTTTTCAGATTCAACATCTAAAATTTCTTCTTACTCGACTCACTCAAAAATCGGAACGACAATGCGCTATGAGCATATACTCTCTTTTTACAAGACTAACCGCCATGGAGCCCACGTTTACTTGGATCCTAACAAGGAGTATGCTATTCACATTGATGACCATGGTATTGAGTTCGAAGAAGAGATTAGGGCAAACAAACAAGGAAACATGTACATGGACAGAAACGGAACTTAGTATGTACAGGTCGAAAACCCTGATGTGATAGACAAATGGGGGTTAGAAGTAAACACCATAATCCTAGATATATCAGCAAAAGAAGGACCACCAACTTTAGAACTCGAGGGCTATGATCAAGTAGATTTGAAGCCTTTGAAACGGCTTAGTATGGATAATCCTAAGATTGGAGTCTATTGTTGGGAAGATAGAAACATAAAAGATCTTTTGTGGACTTTGCATTCCAAACCAGGATAACTAAGGCCATGAAGATCATCTATACCTT
Organism: Adiantum capillus-veneris; assembly: GCF_014529385.1. Lineage (NCBI taxonomy): Eukaryota > Viridiplantae > Streptophyta > Polypodiopsida > Polypodiales > Pteridaceae > Adiantum > Adiantum capillus-veneris. The sequence continues at coordinate 155,768,158 of NC_140947.1, read as the reverse complement.
CAAGATCAAAGATAAAGGATCATCACACCTACCAACCTACCTGTTTAGGGATTGTTATAACATCAACTTTGTTATGATGACTCCTGAAGAGGTAGAATAAATCAAATACCAAGGGTATTCCATAAGGTATTGGATATTGGGACAAGGACCAGAAACAATTCCAAGAGATGAACACCATGAGAGATCATCTGAGAGTAATGTTAAGAAACCAGAAACCACCTCATCACGTAGAAAATTGGGTGACACTAAGGCCAATCCAAGGCTACATGAGTCACTATTTCTAACAGACTGGTTTGAAGGACCCGAAACAGGACCAACTGCCAGGAGACCGGGAGTTGAACCAAACAGACGCGTCAGACCAGCTGATTTCCAGAAATGGGTCAGAAAACACGGTGGATCAAGGGATCCATACGACCACTTAGCAAGATTTAAGCAAGTGCTAACAGCAGAACGTAAATCAATTTGAGGGGTTTGGAATGACATTAGAAGAAAAATCATTGGCATGGTTCCAAAACATTCCACCAAGGTCAATCATGGACTTGAACACATTAGCTCAAGGATTTGTAGCTGCTTGTTCCAAAATGGGGATCAAACATAATACGGTAGCTCAAATCTACAGCTTTAAACATAAACATGGTGAGTCTGTTAGGGATTGTGCAACTCTAATGAAACAATACATTGCCAGATGCCCAGAGCTAGAGATACCTGCAGAAGAATGACTCGTATTTTTGTTTCTAGAGGGACGGCTAAACAAAGAACTTCATGCTATACTCTATAGTAAAAAGTATTCAACCCTAGAAGAGTGTGTGTCAGATGCTATTGAATTAGGAGACAATTGTGATATTTTTAACGAAGAAGATGTCCCTAAGGATAATCAAAGCAAGAAAACAACGTCCACTAAACCAGCACAAGTGGGAACGATTGCTGCAACACCACTTTCAGACATAGAAGATATGCTCAAAAGGATGAACGACATGATGAACAACATGCAAAAAGTACCTATGACAGGACCAGGACAAGGGATACCTCAACAGGGACAACCAATTGGGCCACAAAAATGGTGTGCAATTGAGGATAAATGGACCAACCATGAGACCCACGAGTGCTACTTCAGACCAAAATAAGAAGGGAATGTTCAATACGTGCCCATGAGGCCACAAGGACACCCCATGTATAGGTAGCAACCTAATCTGGCCCAAGCTCAAATACCACCAATGGGTATGGAAAGACCTCAACCTATGTTGGGTCAACAATCTCCGTACCCAGGACATAATGCAATGCCTATAAAGTACATGCACTTCAAAGGAATCATAGATGAACAAGCATTAGTGCCTGTTACACCCTATGCAGAGCCTATTCCATCTACATTAATGGTATAAGGAGATTGGTATAGTTCACATCCACCACCAATGGAAGAAACTGTGACTTATGCTCCACCAGAGCTTGCACCAATGTATTATGTAGCTAATCAAGGTGTCAGACCTTCCATGGTAAGATCCATGATTAAGCCAAGAACAGAAAACTGTCATAACTGTGGTGCAGATGATCATTGAAAAAATGAATGTCTAGAGCTTGACAAAAATCTCAAGCCAGTTGAAGCCTATTGCATACAATGTTGCAAAATGGGAAGACACTTTACGAAATATTGTCCTAAAAATCCTTTAAACAAGGGTAAAACAGTAGTAAACATAGTCCAAATGATACCTAGTAGCTCATCAGAGAGTGAACTGATTGTTCCAATTAAGGTAATCACTAGAGCTCAGGCCAAGAAAAAGAAACACAACTCCTCTGATGATTCAAAAAATACAAAAGTTTCCTCTCAAAGAATCAAAGGGAGCAGAAGTAAAAGATACGAGATGAGAAAACAAAGACAATGGGTTGAAATTGAGAAGAAAGCAAAAAAGCTATTCCAGGAAAAGTTGAAAGAAGCTGGAAGTGAAATCAAGGCAACAACCGTGAAATCTGGAGGATCTATTCTGGTTGATAAAATTTTTGAGCCTATTAACGCCACCTTGGAAGCCTACCAAGTAGGACTTAAAGCAGGCCAAAACATGGAAAACAAATGGAAAAACTATTCTTCTCCAGACATGGAAGTAGCTAAGTTGGAAGCTTATCAAAATTTGGTAAGAATCACGCAAGAAATGCTGGAAAAACAAAAACCCAAGCTTGAAAGTATCGCAAAACCTGAGGAGCTTATGGTAAGAGAAACTAAAGAAAAATCTGACGTGGTGGCAGAACCCCACCGTGAAACAAAAGAACCATAACTTATAGTGTCGGATAGCAAAGATGCCTTAGATGGAATTCCATTCGTAGAGGAAGACTGGCCAGGACACTTATGGGAAAAATTTAGAGAGATCAATGATGGGAGCTTAACTCTAAAGTCAGCTTCTATAGAGGAAGTTTGGTTGGATAACCTACCTTCTGATGTAAACATGGATGTACAATCCTTGTACGGGGATTGCAGATCTGAAGCTTTAGGAATGTCGAAACCATTGACCTTGAAAACATTACCTTCTTACTTGGGAGTTAACGAAGATGAATCCATCGTGTGTAAAACCACTCAAGTAAAAAGAGTTGAACAGACCCTAGAAATAGACAACATTCATTCAATCATGTCTACACCCATCCAATGCACTCTTACCTTGGGAGAACTGTTAAAACTCAGACCATAATTATGGAATGATCTACTAAAAACCCTAGAGAAGGTGGGGATAACGGGGTTAATCTCAAAAAAATTGGAAAATTTGAAAAACGAAATGGAAAACAAAAATATTTGATCTGTTCTCATGAACAAAGTCGGAGAATATTACGAAGGGGAAGAAGGACACACCACCCTTCTAGTGATATACAATGATATTGAAACCATGGCAATACTGGTTAGTGGAGCAGGCATAGCCATAGCCACTAAAGCAGTATGGGAATCTTGGGGACAACTAGTCATAGACAAACTCGAATGAAATTGCAATTGGCTGACGGACACATTGAGAGACATTAGGGTTGCTTGAAAAGGTGATAGTCAATTCCTATGGAATTGAATATCAACACACTTTTGCCATAGTAGACTTTGGAAAAAAACTTAATTATAATATCATATTGAGAAGACCTTTCATGCCTAAAGTACAAATTATTCAAGATTGGGGAAACAATTATCTGTACTTGAAGCAAGTGGGATCTATAACAAGAGTAAATCTAAGAGATCACACTTATAAGGATGTCTTGAAAACACCCATACAAGAGTTTGATTCAGTCTCTTTGGCTCAAACTAAGCTTCCACCTTGGTTAAACAAATACAATCCTATTTGGATGTGTGGAGATTCAAAAAATGAGAGTTTAAAACGAGAACAATGTATTCTAGAAAGGGACTGCACAGACGAAGCCTATGTACCTGAATCCTTTCTGGAGAAATTGTTTGAGCCATTCGAGTGGACTCAAATTTTAGCGACCATGGATGTATGTGTGAATACGTCTATGCCTACTCAATTTTGCAATGAGGATGGCTACAGCATAATTCCCATCCAAATGATTTCAATCCTCAACATTAAAGACGAAGATGAGGAACCCAAGGACTTGATGAAAGCTCAACAAGTCTTTTCAAACCTCTACTAGATGCAACAGATGAGTTAGATGAATACTCAGCTACATCAAAAGGTTCGGGGTTAGAAAAAGAACATATGAGAGCTAAGCTACACTTAAAAGGATGGGAGGAAAAGTTTTTGACTTTCCAAACCAAAAACCGAGAAGACAAAAATGGTATAGATGAAAAAGAGACACCAAAAATGTGAAAACACGACCTATGCTATCAGTCTCCAGTAGAACACAATTCCTGATGCAGATAGATGCAAATGATTGTGTTAAGGACAAAATCACGGATATATATCCTTCAAACAAAAATTCAAAAATGTCTCAAACATCGAGAAAAACAAGGAAGGATACTCAAGCAAACCCACAGGATAAGAAAACACTCATGACCCGAGTCGAGCGGCAAAAGAAATATCAAGAGTTGAAAAAATCTCTAAGGGAGATATATACGACCGAAATGGAAACCACGGAAGAGGATGGTAAGGATGTAATGAGTGTTTCATCCCATTACAAAAAGTATACTCTCCAAGATTGAAAAATCATAGTTGGACAACCTGTTAGGGAACTACAGAAACAGGGAGAGTCCTACGAAGGACCTAAAAACTCTAAAAGGATAGATCTGGCTGAACTAGGAGAAGAGCCTAGACCTGCTTACATTGCAAATGACCTAACAGAAGAAGAATAAGAGCTCCTGCTGAGCTTGTTAAAGGAATACCGAGATATGTCCACTTGGTCTTACACGGATCTCAAGGGTGTTGATCCAAAAATCTGTCAACATACCATACCCATGAGAGATGATGCAAAACCAAGTAGACAAAGGCCATATACGTATAATGAAACATTTTCTAGGAAGATAAAAGAAGAGATTGAAAAACTAAAGGAAGCCAAAATCATTTACAAAATTGAACACACAGATTGGGTGTCTCCAATTGTGGTAGTACCCAAGAAGAATGGAGAATTAAGAATGTGTGTTAATCTCAAAAAGGTGAATGCAGCTACCATTAGGGACAACTTTCCTCTTTCAATCATTAAGCATGTTTTAGAACAAGTTGCAGGAAAAGAAGCTTACAACCTTTTAGATGTCTTTTTCGGATACAATCAACTTTTGGTTGACCCAAAGATCAGCATAAAACTGCTTTTGCAACAGAATGGGATGTTTTTGCCTATTGGGTTATGCTGTTTGAGTTAAATAATGCTCCAGCCACATTCCAAAGGTTGATGAGCCATGCTTTTAAAGAATATCTTAGGAAACTCTTAGAAGTATATATGGATGATCTACGTATATTCATCAATCCGCGCTGATAATTTTGAACACCTCAAAAAGGTATTCAAAAAATGTAGACTTTATAGGATTTGCTTAAATCCTGAAAAGTGCACATTCATGGGTAGACAAGGAAAAATTCTTGGACATATAGTGTCTAAAAATGGCATAGCTACTGATATTGAAAAAATTCATGTCATTGCTGATTTGCCTAGACCAACAACAGTCAAGGGGGTACAAGCCTTCATGGGGCATTGTGGGTATTAACGAAGGTTCATCTACATGTACGCTATAATTTCAAAACCCATGTATATCTTGATTACACACTTTGAGTGGACTGAGGCATGAGAAGAATCCTTCATGAAGCTTAAGCAATCTCACCTCAGCTCCAATATTGAAAGCACCAGATTGGAATAAGATATTCCATATACATGTAGATGCTGCCAATTTTGCTATCAGTTGTATACTAGCTCAACCAGGAGATGGGAAAATTGACTTTCCTATTTCTTATGGTAGCCGACAATTGAAGATGGAAAAAAAAAATTACACCACCACAGAAAGGGAAGAATTAGTAATGATCTATGCTGTTAAAAAGTATAGACATTACCTATCAGACAACAAGTTTGTGTTCTTTGTAGACCACCAAGCTTTGTTGTACTCGGTCAACAAGACATGCAACATAGGAATAATAGTGAGATGGTTCATCATTCTTCTAGAATTTAATTTCACTGTGGTTGTAAAAAAGGGCACTACGCATCAGCGAGCAGATCATTTGTTAAGGATTGTTTCAGGAGAATCACGTAAAGGGGTAGACTATGATCTACTAGATGCCTATTTGTTCTCCGTGGAGATGATACCTTGATGGTCGGAAAACATTGTGTCATTGATGACAACAGCTCAAGTGGTTTCACAAATACCGCTTCCTATCATGATCGAATTAATCAAGCAATCGGCTATGTATCAATTACTAGCTGGCAAGCTATACAAAAGAAATTGAGACGGAATATTTCTCTTATACATTAATCCTGAAGAAAAAGAACAGTACCTAAGTCAAGCACATGTTACCATAGTAGGACTTCACTTTGTGGAAGACCAAACTATGCAACGAATTTCGACTTGGAGTATTTTGGCCGACTATGAGGAGTAATGTTTGATCTTTTGTAAAGGATTGTCCTCAATGTCAAAAAGAAACACCCATACCTCATGTAACATTGTTTCAAATGTCACTTGTTCCTAAGTGGAGTAACTATCTAGTTACTTACTTATCAAGCCGAACATTTCCTGAGGATATGAGTAAATGCCATCAAAGAGCAATTGAAATCAAAGCAAGAGACTATGCTCTTATTGAGAACCAATTGTATCGGAGGGGTAAAGATCATTTCCTGAGGATATGAGTAAATGCCATCAAAGAGCAATTGAAATCAAAGCAAGAGACTATGCTCTTATTGAGAACCAATTGTATCGGAGGGGTAAAGATCAACATTTGCGTCTTTGTGTACATGAAGACGAGTATATTCTGATTATAGAACAAGCACATGCTCGATTAGCTAGAGGTCACTTTTCTAGTGAGACCACCACAAGAGGAATCTAGATGGTAGGCATATGGTGGCCAACACTTTTTGCAGATGCTAAAGAATATGTTCGAATGTGTGATGCTTGTCAACGAGCAAAAATTCCATCACGTGTATATAGCATATCCTTAAGACCAATGATGGGGGCTAGAGCCTTCACAAAATGGGGTATAGATTTTGTTGGGCCAATACAACCACATGCTTATAGAACCAAAGCTCAATATATCATTGTAGCTACGGAATATTTGACCAAGTGGGCCGAGGCTAAAGCAACTCAAAAGAATGATGCTAGAACCACTGCTGCATTCTTATATGAGTATGTAGTCATGAGATATGGACTACCAATAGAAATTGTCAGTGAATCGGGGAACTCATTTCCTCAATGAGGTAATCAAGTATTTTCTTAATGAGTTTATGATCATCCATAACAAATCACCTCCCTATCACCCAAAGCAAACGGACAAGCTGAGCATACGAACAAAATTCTTAGCTCAGTGCTGACTGAAGTGGTTAGTACAGGAAGGACAGATTGGGAAATGAATCTCCATACTGCTCTATGGGCTTATCGAGTTTCATTCAAACCAGCTTTAAATGCTACACCCTTTAACCTTGTTTATGGTCTTGATGCCATAGTGCCAATAAAATTACTATTGCTGACATTAAGTGGACTGGAAATGAATTGTCAGAAAGACTTGAAGATTTGGAAAAGCTAGATGAGCAAAGGCTAACTACTGTAGCTCACATCTATGCACAAAAACAATTTTTTGATTCCCACTTAATCACAAAAATCTTCAAGAAAGGGGACTTAGTTTTAGTCTATTCCCTTAAGCAACACATTTTCAAGTTTAAGAAAAAGGAAAACGGACCGTTTATCGTTGAAGATGTATCTCCAAGTGGAGCCATAAAATTGTCCACCCTAGATGGTGAACCAATGGCTAATTGGATTAGTGAATGTCGTTTAAAAAAATACAATTTTCCGCTAACCAATGAATTGCTAGAATTAATACATGCAGCCAAGTAAAGGAGATTAAATGACAGCAGGTTATTGATGAAGCCCAAGAGGAAGATCGGCTTTGGGTACTCAAACGGAAAGCTTCTCTCAAGAATCAACAGATACCAATTCCCATCAACACACTAGAAATAGATGACCGATAATGGGAAATACCTAAAGATGCAGTTTCAACAAATGATGATGGTTACACGGAATGGACCTGCGCATCAAAGTACAACTCAACTATCATAGCATCAATGCTTTGGTCAACACAAGAGCTAGAGTAAATGCAGTCAGTTATTCCACGTACAAGAAGGCAACAAGTCAAGCATTGACAGCAGGAATAGCGACATTCAAAGGATGCAACAAGAACCCAACCCCAACATTGGGAGTAGTCAACCTGAATGTGATAGTACATGGATGTTCATGTCCTCATCAGCTTGTATGCTTACCAGATGAACACATGAATGAGATGATGATTCTTGGAATTCCTTGGATGCGGACATACAAAGCAGTACCAGATTGGGATACAAATAAGCTAAAGCTATCACCTAAAGTGGGCAACTCATTGTTCCAATTGCACCAAGCAAAGAGGAATGGAAAGGAGGCAATCAGTAGACCAAACCACGAAGTAAGCAATTTTCTCCATCCCCTCAACAAGAAAATGCTAGAAGTAACATGCAACAAGTCAAGCAAATTTGGGTACCAAAAGCATAGCTTAAGGATAAGCCGATTAAATCTGGGTGCCTAAAACTTCACTGACAAAACAAAAGAATGTTCCAAGGGTAAAAACACAGAGACAAGCATCTCCGAGCGAGGAACCTAACGTGAAATTGGTTTGGAAGAAAAAGGAGCACTTATTTTCACCACAAACCGTAAAACCAATCAAGCAATGGCGAGTTAAGTCTCAAAAGACTCCACCACACCATATAGCACTAAGCAGACCAAGCTACCAATGGCGAGAGAAAGCCCGACAATAGTCAAAAGTGCTACCAACAGCTCGAGCAATTAGCGTGCTAAAGCATCCTGATGGTACAATCAAACAGAGAGTACACAAGCTACAAGATATGCTCTTTGGAACACATCAGCAACAAACCTCGACATAAGAAATCCTTGAGTTAATTACTCAAGACCCAGCTCTTGCACGGTATAGTGGTTTGAATTGCATTGATCTTTAAAGCATGGTAGAGCCAACCACGGCTATGCATGAACAAGATTGTTCAACCCATGCACACAGTCGTCCCAGAGTACGCAATGTTTGAAGAGGGAGGAAAAAGTTCGATGTTAACATGTGATTTTTTGCAAAACTACCTAATAATGCCCTTATAATTCATCATCAAGGAAAAATTCACTGATAATATCTTCCCGATGAGTGTACATAGTGTACATACTATCAGAAAATCATCAAAAAATAGTCCTTTTTGGGTATTTTTCATCATAAAAATAGAAAAATCCAACAAGAAATAATAAAGCCGTGTTTTTCAATGGATTTTCTTATTTATTGGATTTTCACTTTACTTTTTTAGAGCATTTTGCTATTTTCTTTGATTTTTTCAATAAACAATTTTTTCAATAAACATGTCAAATATTAATAATAAATAGCAAGGAGGCTCATATGGAAAAACGGAAGATAGGATGGTGATAAAAAAGACAAGGCAGACAAGCACAAAAATTTTCAATGAAATCAAAAGATGGAAGCAGGAAGCCTAAATTAGGTGGCTAGGCCTACTTTTGCAAAATTCTTGCAGAATGAGCTACAGGAATCCGATCAAGGAATTTTTTGAGCCTAATATAGATTTCACGGCCTAGTAGGACTAACGAGGGAATCTGGGGAAAATTGGTTCGGGAAGTCCGGGTATAGATATCCAAGGTAGACTAAAACCACCTCATTTCCACTTGCTGCCTTTGCAGAGAGAGCTTTTTGACCTCTTTCGCGTGTCTTTTTTGGAGTCTACAGTTGCCCGTTTTCAGCCTTGTCTTACACAAGACATGAGGGTTAAGTTCTTTACTCATCAATGAACCATTTTGTACGGCCGGTAGCTAGTCTAAACCCCTAGAAAAAACCCTAGAAATCGAGCATTGCAGGAAGATCTATGACCAAAAACTAACCATAGCGGCCTGTCAGCTCGACCAAATTAGATGGGATTTTAACTGTAGCATGCCCTAACATAATAGAACCTTTCTATATCATCAGTTGACCATTCGGCACGGGTCGAGGGGGTCCCCAGTAGAAAAGCTAGGTTTTTGATAAATGCCAGAATTCTGATTTGACTCCACAGATAGCTTGCCTACGAGGTTTATATACAATGTATATGATTGGTTTAGTGAAATCAATCAAGCAAAGCCATCGAAAAGCAGAAAACGGCTTGAAGGCTACAAAGCGTCAAATTCGATATACGGGGTCAAACTGACTCCAAATGAGCCAGAATTGGATGAGCTGCTTCATGACTCTGTTGCGGACAAGTCCAAAGCCTTAAAGTTGACTGACCAACTCAACATGCAATGTAGTCACAAAAAAACGGTGATTTCACAGTCGACAAAGCACAAAGTGATGCCGACATGACCAAACTTGACCAAATTCAATCTAGGATTTGTTTTAGGTGTATAGAATGTGTCTAGGTCAAAATTTGTAAGTTTTGCAAAACATTTGTCACTGTTGTAAATGATCACGATTATTTACTTTTGCACTATTTTTTCTTGAAAATTGTCACATCACCTCACCTATCATGTGTACACACCTATTACATGCCAAAAATCAAGTATGAGCCCAAATGAGCACCTATAACTTGGAAAATTGCCAGAAAACGCAAAGAAGTCTTGACAAGCCAATTTTTGGGTTATGGACAACATTTCTTGATCCCAATCACCTCATATCTCGTACACAGGGTCTATACAATGCCTATAACCAATTTGTACAAAAAAATGTTGATTTTGGTAGAAAAGTTAATAATCAGGATTATTTACTTTCTAGCCAAATTGGGGGTGTTTTGATATTTTTCCATCATACATCCAAAGTACATGATCTGTTAAGCCCACTAGCCAAGTTTGAACCAATTTGGAGCTCAAAATCTCAAATTTTCTTTATATCTACTGTTTCAGAGACTTAAAGCCAAAATCTGGTACCATTTTCACCCTATGCATCCAAATGAGCCCATATTTCACTCAGAGTATGTATTTGGTATATACTTCAAGCATATGAAGCCAAGTTTGCAAAAAGTTGAAAAAATTCTCAGTTGGCTGTAAATAATCGCGATTATTTACTTTGGTTGCAAAAATTTGTTTTGACTTTACAGTTTTGTTCCTTGCATGTTGTTATGCATCTATGTTTGTTCAAAAATTGATTTGAAGCAAATTGGACTAAAATTGTCAGCATTTTAGACTAAAGGAAATTCAGAGAAAATTCCAACAAATCTGCTAACTTTGATACTCTTCACTGAGCAGGAGCCATGCAAGCAGTAGAGAGGGCCAAGAAAAAGCTCAACTAGAAGGAAAAGTTACAGGAACTGCCCGAATATCAATTGGATCCAGATTCAGTCAAAGCCGCCAAGGCAGCTTATCTCTCCAAAGAACAGCTAGAAGAGCATCGCACCACCGTATTCACCGGTAGATTCAAGAGTGAGGAAGGACATTAGGTAGAGTTGCAACTCCTACCGAAAGAAGTATATGATGTTGCCACAAAGCCTGAGACCAAAGAAGACAACCGTAGGTTAGGACTCAAAGATTCTTATGAACAGGAGCCATGCGGTGTAGATTTCCAAGAAGGTTACGAGCTTTTGTCCACTATTAAAGAAGATGGAACTGCCCAAATTTCTGAGACGCAAGGAAACACTTTCACACAAGTTCTCAAGTCAACAACCAGGAAACCGGTGGACCACGTACAATACATCTTGACCACTCTGAAGGGCACAAAGAAAGAAGGGAAGATTACCTACCTGGGTGCGCCACAAGTCTTGACAAGGATTGCTTACCATTTCATAGGCATGGCCGACAACCTGCCACCTTCCCCAGACCAAAACACGTGGATACTGGCAGCACAACCATCTGCTAGAGCTACAAGATCAGCCAAGAGATCCTACAGATCTGATGAAGAGTCGACTGAAAGCTCGCCAGAAAGACATAGCAGTGACAGCTCAGATAATGAGGAGAAGAGAGCACGAAGAGAGGAGATGAAGAGAAAAGCAGTGGCCACACACCAAGAAGAGCCTGTGCAAAAACAAGCCCTCTTTGAAAGAGAAAAACATGCCTACCAGCGCAACCGACAAGCACAAGGAAAGGACCCAAAAAAATGGGTGCCTAGTGGACTTAAGGGACCAAGGACAAAGCATCACACGCGAAAAGAGGCTGAAGATCCAACAGAGTCCTTGGAAAAAATGTATCAAGAAGCAGAAGCCCTGAAGTTGAAAGAAGCCCAAGAAGAGGCAAGGGAAGCAAAAGAGGCAGAGGACCAGAGACAAGCCGAGGAAATGTCAAGGAAAGAGGCACAAAAAGAACAAGATTATGAGTCTCCCTGACCCACTTCACCGCCTATGGTACAACATGACAATCCTATGCCAAGCCTACCACCATCACCTGCAGGTAAAGACACCACAAAGGAGCCAACTAAAGAAGCAGAAGAATCTACACAAGTGGCTACTGCTACACAAGAGCAACAAAAAGAGAAAGAAATCGAGCCAGATAAGGAAACAAGTACTAGACAACATGACACAATGAAGTCTGAGAAAACACCCTCTACCACATCACAGCAAGAGAAAGCCGAGACACAACCCTCTACCTCCACGGAAAAAGAACAGACACAGTCTCAAGGACAAGAAGAGACCAGCAGCACGGACACAGCCAAAAGACACAGAAGAGGCTGCAGGCACATCAACCCAGCTAGCAAGACAGGAAGACTGGCAGTCTAATGACAAAGTAATCCTGCAAGTAAACAAATATGCAAAGCAAATGTAGGATGTGACGGAACGACTTCGATCAACAACACTTGGCCGTAGAACAAAGGCTAAGGAGTTAGAGATGGTGATTGAAGCTCTCCAAGGAGAGTTAGGAGACAGAATGAACGTCCTCACCGATCTTCAAAGGCAAGTGCAAGAAATGAAAGCCGAAGCTGAACAACATTAGCTAGCTAGAGATAGACAACAGAAGGAGATGGAAGAGTTAGGTGATCTGCTTACAAAGTTATAAGATGCATGTAAAGCCAAAGATGAACAAATGACAGAAGTTACAAACAAACTTCCAATGACCACCCTGTCAGCTCAAAAAATTTAGGTGCAGTTGAATGTTGCAAACGCTTTTTTACAATACTCCGAACAAAGAATAAATGATCAGGAAATTTTCTTACGACAAATACGAGAGAATCCAGTCGTAGCCTCGATCAAAGGGACAGATGAAGTGTAGAAGGCATTAGAGAAAAAGAACAAATATCTCGAGTTGGAATTAAAGCTGGAGCAATCTCAGCGTAGGGACTTGGCTTTGATGCGGGCCTAGAGAGAAGAAGAGTTGCTAAAGGAAATAGCTGAGCTTAAAAGAGTTAACCAGCTCTTGAGAGAAGGAAATCCGAAAACGCAAGAAGAGGCAGACACTTCGGAGGAGACGCAAATAGATATACCCTCAATGTCATTTGCTGAACTGTTGTCACAATCACAGTAGAGCTGAGTGGTGATTTCCAGGTAAACATTATAGATGAAGACAGTGCCCATGGTCCAGCTCTCAAAGGCTAAAGAAGACGCACTGAAAGAAAAGATCACACAAGAGGTGGATGACCATGGAAGGTAGCGATGGATTGGGAGTTGAGAGTTCTTCATTCCGTCAACATCACTCAAATCATTCTCAATTAGATCAATGCACAATGGCATCAACAATCCCTGCCATACCCTCTTATAAAGGTCGAGTTACTACAGGTTAAAGAAAGGCTTTATGCAGACATGCAAACAGATGGCGCAGATAAAGACCATCCGAAGTGGAGGTTGAGATGGTTGAACAAGAATCCAAGGTATTTAATTCTATTCACAAGAGCACCTGCAGCACTACAAAAAGATCACACTTTCTCTCCTGTACCCAGAGTAAGGACTTGGCAAGATCATGAGACACTGACAAATAAGCGGCCCACCTGACTGAACTACTCGAGATTGCCAGCTCTAGAAAAGGGATCGGCCATAGAGGAATACATGGTGAAAACCCTAACGGGCACCATGTCTTTCTTCAAAAGTCTTCCGGATCTCTGTTGTGCAATGTTATTTTAGTATGCCGAATGTTGCTCACTTGTATTGAAGTTTTTCATGAGCCGGAGCAAGCAGGCGCCCCGTGGATGTCACTCAAGGGAAATAAAGATTTGTGCTATGATCTCAGTGGCCAACCTTCCGAAGAAGTCCTCTACGGCTTCTACACCAGATGCATGTTTCTACCTTCACACAATATGCTGGCGTTTGAGGAAGTGTTCTACACGGGATTCTTCACTTGGTGAACAAAGATATTTGTGCCAGTGATCAGCAACCTCACAACTAAGTTTGTAGACTACTCAGCGGTGGAGCTGAAGAACAGAGTAACCATGCAGTTTCCGCAAGTGTCCTATAAAGAAAGGAAAATCAGATACGAAAAGGCACTGAATGCGCTTAAAGACCGACTCACCAGCCGCCAGCCCAAAGACTATTTCAGCCCATAAGGTTGTTTCAAGGGACGACACAGGCGAGGAAGGGAGGAATGTTAGTAGCAAGCTAACACGGATACCATTTTTCAGAGTTCTCTTTGTAAAACACTTATTATTTTGATAAATTGGGAATATTGTAACTCCTATTTTCTTAGATAAACTCTATAATTAATGAGCCGGGGCTACAAGCTTCCAGATTGTATCAGCCTGTCATAACCCATCTTTGGTAGAACTCCCAGATTACTAGTTTTGACCACCAAAAACCTTGACAAAGGTATAAGAGCCAATTTTTGTAAGTTTTTTATAAGTTTTGGATAATGAAATACACAGTGTGAGATAACGGTGCTCACTCCTCTTCTTCTTGCGCTTCCTACTCCCTCCCCGATTGTCACATTGCAGTCGCGTTTGTTGCAATGCAACCGCAGGTAAGAGCTCTACGCATTGACGTAAGCAGTTCACAGTAATTTGTAGCTTTTGGCATCACCGGCAGCCCGCGGCCTAATTTCAACATAAATAGGAATTTACAATTTTATATAAAAAACTAAGCATAGGCAAGGTATTGGGGCATCATTGCTACGCATTTAGATGCATTTTGGGTCGAAAACGACTACGCAAAAATCCACTGTTGTTAATAATCGCGATTTTGGAACTTGACCTAAAGTGGGGTTTGAGACGATAAAAGCATGTGCGCTTAGGTTTTATAAACATGTCTTAGAAGTTTTGTTATGTTTGGATGTCATTTGATGTTGTAACAGATGTGATTTGTTTGCCGATGAGCGATTGGCTTTTGGTGATTTCAATCACTTGAGTGTAGCTTGAGGTAGATGCGAGTTGTTAGTTGTTTTTTGAGAGATTGACAACCTCTTGTAGCCTCTATGTACTAGTCGAGTCAGCTTCATCCCATGGATTGGCAAATTAATCATGGTTCTCGCTAATGCTACAATAAGATAGGATGGTGAGGTTAGACATGCGTCCCACAGTGGACTACAACAGAAAAACCAATGTTCCATCATGCTACCGTCTCATATTTGCTGCCTTTTTAATTCCATTTCTATCAACAAATAATCCCTTGAGTACTTTATTAATATTTCCCATGCTAATAAGTACTCCAATAATGCGCATATCCCAATGACACTTTTTTCCCACTGGGTTTCTTCCCTTTGGCCATCCAGGTAATAGACCCTAATTTAGAACCTCATCCTTCTACTTCTCTTGTACATACTCTTAAGTAAACAAAGCCTCACTGTTATGCTGCTACAACGGACAAATGCGACATCATCTCTCACATTAAAAAAAACTTTGGACCAATGAAGATGCTGCAGCAAATTGAGCCTCATCAACAAATTCAACAACACATGAAGACAATCAGCCCATCAAAACAACCAATCAAAAACCTTCCACAACCTTCGCGGACACTTTTCAACAGTGCCTAACAGGCACTAAAAACGGAAGGGGGGAATGTTAAGCGAGACAACGTCAGTTAATAGAAGATGTTAAAGGCCCGAGCCTTATGGATGCATATCAAAGATCAACATTAAGAAGCAGTAAAGATTTGGGTCACACATTTTTTACAATTTTCTAAAATGGCAATGTATTGTTAGTTCCCAATTCAATTCATGCCATTGTAATATTTTTAATCTGTTACAGGCTCAATGGGAGTTCTAAGCTGTAAAGAACAGGTTAGTTAGTGTGCCTAGGTTGCAGATTCAGTAAGTGGTGGAGTCCTAAAGACCTTGGGCATCTAGACATTGCATATTTTACCCTAAGTATATACGGCAGTGTGTAAAAGAAATTAGGGTTCTCAAGCTCATTTGTTGAGACCACTCTTTGGTGAGAGCTCATGATGTGTGTGGCTATGGAGTCCTTGAGCTTCTCCTTGCTCATATGACTTGATTAACACTAATCAATGCTTAATTCTCTTTCACTATGTCTCTCTCATACTTCTTGTGATTGCTAATGATGCTTTGATTAACTAGATCGTAACTAATTAGTGGTTAATCCCTCTCTAAGCTTGTGTGATTGCCCTCTTTCGCTTGTGTGTGCATGTAGGTTTGATTGGAGTGTGGTGCTCAATAGATCTATGTGTGTGTGTGCTTGTGATTAGTATGTTACATGATAGGATTAGTGATGTGTGCGTCTTGCAATCGTTGGTGTGTGTGATTGGGTTGATTTGAGGTGAAGGGAAGTGGACGTGGAGATTGCCAATCATTGTGGCTTAGCTCCTCCATAGGCCGAGAAACTTACCTCATAGAGTCACCATTCGTGTTGCCATGATTAGCTCACTAACTGTGTGAGTGTTCACATGCCCTAGACTGGTAGCTCATCTCTCCGGATTGATAATTTTGTTGGTCATTGGAGCTATGCTATGATGGTACCCCCAACAAATATTATCAAAGAAGACCAAAAAAATAATAATCATCTATCTCTTTTTTGGAAGGTCCATCATTAGATGTTTAAAGGTGGTAGGTGCATTACCTAGACCAAAAAGCATGACTGTGAACTCATAATGCCCAAACCTTGTATTGAAATCGGCTCTAGGAACATCAAAACTTTCAAAACCAGTTTTAGTAGAACTTAGATATCGCAAGATAACAACCCTAAAAAGAGGATGATTAGACAAAGGAGGGTTTCCAAGTTACATTAGAAGAAGTATCTTCTCTTTAAGATAGATTTTTTCCTTCGAGGTAGGAAAAATTGGGCGATACACAAAAGTTAACAAGACGGAGCTTGTATTCATGGATTACATGGGCTAGGGAATATTAACAGGATCACAAAAGAAGTGGGAGAAATCACATTACAAAAGGTGAGGAAACTGAGAAATAAGATGTTCCTAGTCCTCCTATGAAGCATCTTCGGTGGGGTAGCCCTTCCACTCAACCAAAACCTCTCAAATTGTTCTGTGTAGTAGCTTCGGCTCCTTCATGTCTAAAATTTTCTCTAGCTCCATCCTCTTAGTCTCAAGAATGGGAAATTTTTGATTTTGGTCATCACTAGGATCCAAAGCAGCATAGACATTGGCTTGTTCATCTATCGTACCCTTTACTAAAATGAAGTTTACTGCTAGGTGGGTTGACGGGTGTCCCTTGAGCACAAAAATGAGTTGTATGACGAGGTCTTTCTTGGGTTGGGTTTGCTCCTCATGCTCTAAGGTTTTTTAAATTTTCTCCTTGATTGTGATGATTCTTAAAGTTAACAGGTGTAGCTAGAAGGCTGGAGTTATTTCCTTGTGGACATTTGGCCTTCTTATGGACAAATTCTAGGCATTTATAGCACGAGTGGTTGGAAGAGCATTTACATGAACAAAATGCGGTAAAGATGGGGGTTGGGGAGTTGGCTTCTGTATAAGTGGCACTTTGGGTGCTCTAGAGAGTTGATTGGGGTAAGAAGGGAGTTTATTCTTCATATTTGTTGTAGTACCTCCCTCAAAAATGCTCTTGTGTTTTGACTTAGCCCAGATTAGAGCATCCGTCAATGAGGTGGGTCAAAGGGACTCTAGTTCAGGAGCAAAACTTCTCCAATCCCAATGGGATAGGTCAAAGGGACTCTACTTCAAGAGACAAATCTTCTCCAAGCTCAATGATGAAGCGACTTAGATTTTGTTCCTCTATCATAAGAGGAGCATATCATGAAAGTGAAACAAACTCTTCATAGTATGCTTTCACGGACCTGTTTCCCTGATCACAAGAATGAAACTCATTCATCTTAGTGGTGGAGTAATCCAGGGAAATATTTTCTCCTTGAGATGATTCTTTAGGTCATCCTAGCTTTGGGTTACTTCTGCTACTAGGCGAGACTAGAAGTTAAGCTCCCACCACATTTTTATGGGTCCTTCCAACTTAGCTCTCCCCATTATCCCGTGAGAGAAACTCCATTGTAGCCGATAAGAGCAAAGTAGTAATCCATCTGAATTATCCATTCTTCTAGTTGAGTAGGCACACCATCACCCATGCCTAGAAATGGATGTGGTTGCATAGCTTTGAGCAGGGTCTTAAGATCCTTGTCATGCCCAAAATACTCTACAAGGATTGCTTCAAGCATCATCTAATTTGGCACAGGGTCAATTTGAGGTGTTGGTGATGCTCGTGCATCAAGAAGTATGGGATTTGAAGCGTTATCTATGGGCTAGTCTCAAGGATCTCTATCTCTTGGGAGTTTACGTGGCATATTTTATGTCAGTGGCAAAAAAAAACACTTCTCTTAGTGATAGGTTCATAGATCTTACAGATACATATGGGTAGTTTACGTGGCATATTTTATGGTTGTGGCAAAAAAAACCACTTCTCTTAGTGATAGGTTCATAAATCTTACAAATACATAAGGGTAGATTTAAAATTCTTAAAATTTAGACATTTCAAAAGATGGATTCTCTTTATCTTGTCCAGAACTTACATTTGGGGAATAATTATAACATTCAAGGGATGCACTTCCTTAGTATTTTCTAAATGCTAAGTTCTTCCATTTCATGTTTGTGAGAGGATTGCCCTTAGAATCCCTAGGGCTAACAGTGAGATGAAAAATACAATACTATAGACTTGGATAAAAATTGACTTGCAAGCCCAAATAGAAATACCAATTTGTATCCAAGGGGTATGTCTAAAGGGTCCATCAAGCACATCTATTTGTGGTTAAATAAAAATTTCCTCACAGGGAAGATTGATTATTCATATTTGAAGCTTGCTTTCATAGGTTGGGTCATAAAACCTGACAATACAATAGCACTTGGGACCTAGTCCAAAATCTTTCTTTCTACACCATTTCTATATTGACATTATTCAAATTATAGTTAGGGTTCCAAAGGAATTATTCGAGTTAAACTATACTGGGTCTCCCATATTTTTTGAGTTTTGATTCTCCCTTTGGTAGGAAATATGAGGCAGACAAAGCACTTTATCATGGCCTCTTTTTTTTTCTTTTCTATAATTCTACTTCCATTTGTTCCTATATAATTATTAAAGCATACTCTTCTCAAGAATTCCATGCCATCTTTTTCCATACCTCACTCTCTTTCTACAAAAGTTTATATTGGAAATCGTTTTTTGGCCAAGGATAGAAACTGCTCTCTGATACCACTTGTGATGGACATGCCAGGGACCACCGGTTGCACCATCTCCATGGATACAATGCAATTCTTGACATCTTTCCCGCTTGAGACCAACACCAAGACATGCCTCCTCGCAGTCTTTGATTCCAACTCAAAGGGGTGATAAAATTATAATTCCGTTACACAAATCCCTTAAGCCCAAGAAATAATTTCTTATCAGAATGATCTTTAATTTGAAGTCATCAAACTAAATTGAAAAAGTTTCTAGGGACAATTGGTGGGAGTTCTCTTATTCACCCTTGGTTCAAAGTCAACACTTTTTTCTTGGGCATGAATGATCACATCCATCGATGCATTCCCCTAAGATGAGGGTTATTACCAACTACTCATATCCCACGTTCCCAAGTTTGATCTCTCTAGCTAGTAATGAAAATCCCTTTCCCCATTCTTAACGTAATATACAATATAAAAACTTGACTAATATAACCATCCAAAATCCACCCTCCCACCAACCCATTCCAAGGCACATTCCTAAGGTACTACTATGATACTAGGAAGATAGAATTCCAATCAAAACAACTAGAGAATACATTTCAAGCATTTGAAAGCATCATCATGCAAACTCTTTCATACTCTTGGTCATTCCCACCCTTTTTCTCTTTAGAATATTTTAATCCCTTTTCCCTTTAGTATTACTAAAGTTATTTAGTTATCTTTCAATCAATCACATATACTTCTCCAGGCATATCCCTATCCTCATCCCAGGACTCGAGTATATTGTCTCCTCTACAATGTGGTGATGTGTCACCTTTACACAATTTCCAATTGTCTTTTTCTTTATCTTTTTTGGAAAAGCCTTAAACGATTAATCTACTTTATGTTCCTTTTAGGTAAATAATTTGAGAAGTAGAGCAACCGTTAGACTGATGAGGACAATTGCGGGAGAGCCCATTTTAGGTTCCTAGACTTTCCAAGGTTTCTTTTTACCAAAAAAATAGAAGAGTTTCTTAACTTAATCACATATTCCTCCCTTATCCAATATCTTATTGAATCCATTTTCCTTCCTCCTTTCCCATCAACATCGGGCCTACCTAGACTAGGCTAATTTTTAGACGCATAGATCAAGACTCACTCCCATACAATACCAATTCCAGGGCATTGAATGAACTTGAGCTCAAAATAGACCAATGGCTATTAGTCCTATCCAAAAAGGATCATCCCTATTGCATCCCACAGGTAAACACTTGCGATGGTCTTTTTCCAAACATGTAAGACAATTCACACTTAAAACTTCTATGGTGTGCTAGGGCTATCCACGTCAAATCTTCTCGATAAATTTTTAATCCTAGTTGAAATTTAGATTAGGCTCATTGAGTTATAATCCCACAGTTCCTAGTTCCTTTTAATGTCTACTCAAACAAGACCTTAAGAAAACAACGATTCTCTTGAGGTTAAGGTTTTATTTTAACGTAAGCTTCAATGTTAATCATAACCCCATCTTTGATCCTGTTTTTTGTTCTTGCTTCATTTGCCTTTCAAGATGCATATCCATGGAAATGGTGGGAATTTTATGTTCAAGCAAAATGGTCTTCCATGAAGCTTTCCCCTTACTCCCCCAAAAATCCCCGAAAGAAAGCAAACTTGAGAGAATAAAGCATGAATGAATTATGTGTAATAGTGCGTTTGCATAGTGCGACATATTCTATTCTACCTTAAGGTTTTGAAGATGTAACCTATTTGTGAGAAGGTTGTTGTCTCCAATGGATCAACAAAACCATCAATCTGTGGATGGTAGTGACCCGCCTAGGGCATGGAAGCATCACACATGGTGATTGTGTGCGAGTAAAGAGTAAGAAAAGAGTAGGAAAATCATGAGAATCCATCTAGATTATAGAGAAGAGAGACCTAATGAAAGGGATTAGTGTTTCACACATGCTAAACCTTATGCTAATCACACATTGTTCTTTGTTGCATTCCCTACTAATGCTTGTAATCACATCCTAATCACAAGCTCACTGAAGCTCATGGGGTTACGATTAAAGCAATGTATGCACAATTCTTAATCTACACACTAATTTAATCATGCACCCAACACATTACAACATAATCAAACACACGAAAGGTATTCAAGAAATTAGAGGGCAATTAGTTCTTAATACACAAAAATCAAGACACTAATATAAAACATGAATGAAAAGAAAAGAGAGAAGTAATAGGACTCAACTTCATTGCATGCTTAGCTGGCTTGTGAAGAGAGTACATGTGGCTCCAAGCCTCCACTTACTTCTTCTTCTCTACTCTAGGTTTTCTCTCAAAATGATATCTCCCTTTTCACATGATCTACAATTCACTTATATACCTAGGCTTTCAAAAAAAAAAGGCCGACCACCCAAGGCACATAAAGTAAAATAATAGATATAATTTGGAACTCGTTTAAAGAGCCCGTGAACCTACACATAGTAAATGAAAAAAATGCTCATGGAGAATAGATAAACGGATGTTGGTGTTGGACGATGCTGACATTCCCCCCCTTCCTAAGCTTTATCATCCCTGACAAAGCCATTTCATGGTAGGCGCTCAAGGAAGCATGTGCCTGCAAAAGAAAAACATTGATGAGGTAGCAAGTTGAAGTATATAGCAATAAATCATGAGGAAAATGCAAAGCACATGTGAAAATGAGTAAATGCAAATAATTATGGAATGCTACATTGCCATTAAGGAAAAATAAATTGTTAGGAAGAATATTTAAATGCAAGATTCCCTAATTGTGCCTTTAACACTAGGTTTGTTTTTGAGCCACTTAAGTGGCTTGAGGCACAATAGTGGCTTGGCACCTCATTTAATAAAATTGGCTCTACAATTGTCTATTTTTCAAAAAATTATCAGCATAGGATACCATCGAGATCCTATGACGTCGAGAGAAATTCTAGTACATCATTTATCTCAAAAAAGTGCAAAATTAAAAAAAATTATTTTTCTAAAAATAGTAAGAAGCCACAAAATTGGCTTTTAAATTTAACAGCATATACATTTTTGAGGCCTAAAACAAGTCAATATTTTTTTTCTTAAAAATAGTATAGGCTTATATTCTCATTGTATATATATCCATGTATTTTTAAAGTTTCAATGTGCTTTGAAGGCTTTTAAGGGGTCTACATAAGATATCAAGACTTTTGAGTGATTTTTGTTCGATTGTAATTAAAAGATGGCTCTTAAAAAAAATATTTTTATATGAAATTATTTATTTATTTTTTCTTCAACTCCCTACGTGTCTTGAGAACAAATCCCTGAAAGATTTTGATGAGGTTTTTTTTGGTCCATGAGAACAAGAATTTACAAAAAAGTTGCTTATAGCCAGAAATGTGGCTCATCCTCACACAACCCTACTGTTAAGCTTTGATTAGCTAACTAACTTTCACAACTCCAAACAAAAGCTTCAATTTTTCTCTTGAAGCTCAATGGAAGTCTTTTTCATGTCATTTTTCTTTCTTTTCCTTTTTTTAATTTTTTTTTCACATTGATTCAAAATCATTTGACATGTGTGCATATTTTGTATGCCTGGGGTTGTTTGCTTCTCAAAGAAAAGAGCCCATGTTGGGAACCTCCCATGCTGGGAACCTCTAGAGCTCTGGTACCATAGGCAATACATGTGGAGAAATCTCTCCAGACAGTAAAACATGTAATGTTCTAAATCTCTATCTAATGGTCATCAGTTGGTTAGCATCTAGCTCCATGTGGATGGTAGAATCTATAACACAACTAATGGGTCTAGGGATGACATCAGTCTTTGACTATGTGGCTCAAGATCCCTCAATGGCTGGCTCTTGCCTAGCTCTGTCAACAACATGGTCAATGGAAATCTAAGGTGAGAGCTATGGCTTGTGTCAACCTGTGGTGCGATAGGTGGTTGGCACTTTGGTAGCCAAATCTTCAATGTCTGTAGTAACTCCACGGTAGGCTCTACCTAATCTCAAGGTGTCTCAAGTGTCATGGTACGAGTCACTCTAGGAAAAATGGTCCTTGAATCACCAAGTGTGACATCTACTCTAGGGGGTGGTGACAGTCATAGTCTATAAGTACCTCATTTGTCCATGTCTTGCATGGGGAATCTAACTGCTCAATCATCGCTGAATCTGGAAGTGGATGCCCATGAGCATCTATCTCAATGGAAACCATTGTCTCTATCATCTTTGCAGGTATCTTGGTCTTTAATGAATAAATCATAATGTGAGCACTCTCGCGGTCATGTGCATCAACAATATCCTCAAGTGTAGGATATCTACTTCTATGATAGGTGAACTAGAATCAACCATAAATGTACAGTTTGGCACTCTATCTATCTCTGCTGACATAGGTTTTGTCTCTAGCATATGAGGAATCTTACTATATTGTATTTCCTCTGTGGAACAAGTATCATCCTTTGGAATATTCACTCTAGGTGGCACTATGGTACTGACATCTAGTGTGCTTGTCCTATCATCAATTTGAGCATTTGTCTGCTTCATCTTAATCACTCTAGAACTTAGCTGATCAACTATGCTCCGAGAAAAAATATGTCTATGTGATAGAGATTTGAGACATGATCTCAAAGGGGAAATTTTTTTAGCAAGTTTCTGTGGACTATGAGTGGTCATGACTACAACATCGTGGCCATGCCATGGAGAAATGGGGAGTCCCATCATCAAGAAATATTTGGTACCATTTGTGTCCCTATAAATACTATCACAAGGATCTCCAACAAGATATACCATAAGGATCATGGCTGGCTCAAAACATCCTATGGTTTGCTCTCGTCAATATCTACATCCACACTCATCAACATAAGCCAATGTGTGCTCCAGTCTACATAACTGCACTATCCTAGGATGTAACTCGGTGTCCAACAATCATCAGGATGTGCTCTATCTACAACATTACATGGGCTAATTGGCAGGGACATGTATGTGGCCTTGAGCTCATTAGTGAAGAACTCAATTGAACCAAGGTGAAGTCTTTGAACTCTAACTTCCTGCCATATTGAAGGGTCATTCGACAAGGTGCCTTTGGTGTAGGAATGTCCCATCAAGGTCATTAAATCAAGGCATGACTCCTCTATAGCTTAAGAAATTTAGCACAAACTCAGTATGGTGCTCTCTCTTGTCGTGGAAACTCTATCCTCATGTGGTACTTGCATGTTGTCTCTGGGTGGTGATCTATGTCTTGTCATCATATCTGATGCATGTGATTTAGCAAGCTTTGTGTCAAGTGTGCTCACAATATTTGGTGTGGTCTTTATAGCCTCTCTAGCATGTGTACTAGTCATAATAGCATGTGATGTGGTTGTATCTATGCATGGTAACTTTGGTGGTACACTAGTAAGGCTCTAGCTCTTGTGCTCCATATCTGCTCTAGCCTCTAACATGATCTTAACAAAGGTCGTTCTTGTAGATGGTCTAGATGATGTGGATCGTGGAGGTGATCTAAGTTGTGCTGGCTGTGTAGAGTCTATTATACGCTCAATAGCACTACTTTGAGAAGGGGAATAGTGTAGTCCACACAAAAACATATAGGTCACCTCATCGTAAACGCTCTTATAGGTACCCCGTAAGGAACCTAGTGGGGTAGCACTCTATGTGTCATAGGGAGGGTACACTACAAATCTAACTTTTTTTGTCATGTACATCCTTCAATCCTCATCAACATCAATGTTCCAATCTCAAAAAGGTTCAAAGATAAAGTTTGTGGTAGCTCAAAGGTGTTTGGACAATCCTCACAAAGGGATAATGTGACACGCTTTAGGATCTCCTCTCTCATACGTCTATAAGATGTACCAAAACCATCAAGAAGGTGATTTGGTAAGGTCGGGTATGCTTAGGTCCTAAGCATCTAGAAACAATGTGTTTGACAGTCTATGGTGTGTTGAACAGATTGCCTATATACATACATGTACTCAACAAAGGTATCTTCGGAACATCCTCCACAATAGGCTCTACCTAATCTCGGGGTGTCTCAAGTGTCATGGTAGGAGTCACTCTAGGAAAAATGGTCCTTAGAACATCGGGTGTGACATCTACTCTAGGGGGGTGGTGACAGTCATAGTCTATAAGTACCTTCTTTGTCCATGTCTTGCATGGGAAATCTGATTGCTCAATCATCGAGCTAAATCTGGTCGTGGATGCCCGTGAGCATCTTTCTCAGTGGCAACCTTTGTCTCTATCGTCTTTGCAGGTATCTCGGTCTCTAATGGCTCAATTGTAATGTGACCACTCTGGCGGTCATGTGCATCAGCAATATCCTCAAGTGTAGGCTGGTGGGACATGTACTTCTATGATAGGTGCACTAGAATCAACCATAAGTGTAAAGTCTGGCACTCTACCTATCTCTGCTGACTTTGGTTTTGTCTCTAGCATAGGAGGAATCTTACTTAACTGTATATCCTCTATGGAACAAGTAGCATCCTTTGGAGTAGTCACTCTAGGTGGCACTATGATAGTGATCTCTACTATGCTTGTCCTATCATCAATCTGAGCATTTGTCTCCTTCATCTTAATCACTCTAGACCTCAGCTGATCAGTAGTGCTATGAGGAAAAATTTGTCTATGTGATGGAGATTTGAGACGTGATCTCATAGTAGGGGAAGTCTATCTATCAGGTGTCTGTGGACTATGAGTGGTCATGACTACAACGTCATGGCCATGCCATGGAGAATAGGGCAATCCCATCATCAAGAAATATTTGGTACCATTTGTGTCCCTATGAATCCTATCGCAAGCATCTCCAACAAGATATACCATAAGGATCATGGCTGGCTCAAAACATCCTGTGGTTTTCTCTCGTCGATATCTACATCCACACTCATCAACATAAGCCAAGGTGTGCTCTAGTCTACATAACTGCACTATCCTAGGATGTATCTGGGTGTCATCGGATGTGCTCTATCTACAACATTGTATGGGTTAATTCGCAGGGACATGTATGTGGCCTTGAGCTCATTAGTGAAGAACTCAATTGAACCAAGGTGAAGTCTTTGAACTCTAACTTCCTGCCATATTGAAGGGTCATTCGATAAGGTGCCTTTGGTATAGGAATGTCCATCAAGGTCAACAAACCAAGGCATGAATCCTCTATAGCCTACGAAATGTAGCACAAGCTCAGTATGGTGCTGTCTACTTGTCGTGGCAACTCTATCCTCATGTGGTACTTGCATGGTGTCTCTTGGTGGTGATCTATGTCTTGTCATCGTATCTGATGCATGTGATCTAGCAAGCTCTGTGTCAAGTGTTCTCACAATCTTTGGTGTGGTTTTTGCAACCTCTCTAGCATGTGTGCTAGTCATAATAGCATGTAATGTGGTTGTATCTATGCATGGTAACTCTGGCGGTGCACTAGTAAGGCTCTAGCTCTTACGCTCCATATCTGCTCTAGATTCTACCATGATCTTAACATAGTTCGGTCTTGTATATGGTCTAGATGATGTGGATCTTGGAGGTGAGATGTTGGGGTATAGGCGCCTGTGCCTTGCCTGGCCGCCCAGAGTTTGGGCGCCCATTGACTTGTATACCTTATACATAGCATAAGTGTATAGGGGGCTGCTCACTCTTTTGAGTCTCCCCACCCATATCTGTGTGTCGTGTGTCTCCTTCTCTCTCTCGCACTCTCCGTCTGTGGTGCTCCCCGATCCCCTTCAATTGGTATCAGAGCTATGGTGACCGCGGAGAGCACGACGGCTTTGAGAGCTTTGAGGTGATAGCTTGCTCGCTCTCGACGGTAGAGAGATTAAGAAAGCTTGGAAGATTTGTGAGAATGCAGTGTGAGCATGTGAGCTCAGTTGAGAGTAGTGAGCTCGTTGTGCACATAGTTAGGGCACAACTTGAGCAGTCACACAGAGAGGTGACAGAGTCAGACATGCATGCTTTGCTAGTGACTGAGCAAAGCAGAGAGTCAGTTGTGCGAGATACTTCTATGCAGGATAGAAAGGTAGAGCGGTTTTCTCTCGCCTTTTGTAGTCTTTAGACTAGGTTCCCTTGCTTAAAGACACAGTCGCCTTTAAGTGGGAGGTTGTTGGGGTATAGGCGCCTGTGCCTTGCCTGGCCGCCGCCCACTGACTTGTATACCTTATACATAGCATAAGTGTATAGGGGGCTTCTCACTCTTTTGAGTCTCCCCACCCATATCTGTGTGTCGTGTGTCTCCTTCTCTCTCTCTCTCGCACTCTCCGTTTGTGGTGCTCCCCGATCCCCTTCAATTGGTATTAAAGCTATGGTGACCGCGGAGAGCACAACGGCTTTGAGAGCTTCGAGGCGATAGCTCGCTCGCTCTTGACGGTAGAGAGATTAAGAAAGCTTGGAAGCTTTGTGAGAATGCAGTGTGAGCTTGTGAGCTCAGTTGAGAGTGATGTATGCTCTTGTGGAAGCTCAGAAAGGAGTGTGGAAGATTGTGTGTAAGTGAAGGTGCTGCCCTAAAACTGTGTGCGCAGCAGCACTGCTTTCAGATTCATTTTTCTCCTTGTAGAATGCAGATCTGAGAATTCTGTTCATTGTGCCCATTCGTTTTGACGTGGTCTACAACTTTGCAGAAGAAACATTTTGCAAATTCCTCACCGTTTTGCTGATATTTAGCTCAGACTGACTGTATACAGAAATTCCAAATTTTTTGTTGTCGCATTGTGTGCGAGTTTGATCACTTTTGGAATCACGAGAGATGCTTGAAATTGAGTGCATAAATTCTGAGCTGAAGATGAAATTGCAGCTTGTGTTAAGCTTGTGGTTTGAGGGTTTTTTGGTAGACTTGGGCAACGAAGTACGAAGGCGTTTACACACCACCGAGGCGGTCTCTTAAGAGACGCAGTTTTTTGGAGCACACAGGTGGAGCTTCTTTCACTGGTTTTCACAGGATACTTTGGCAGTGATTTTGTGCTTGGATTCATGGTCTTTGCGGATGGTTTGCATATGGTTATGGCGCATGGTTGATGCCTATTATACATGCATTTTGGCGAGCACTTTCAAGTGCCGGTGAGCTCTCTTGAGAGCATTGTTTTCGCATTGATCAAGTTTCCGGATTGCAAATCTTTTGGCGCTTGCTTATGCGCGGTCACTCCGTTGATGTACGTTGAGTGCGGATTGCCATTGTATGTGAAAATGTGGAGCCATTTTGGCATTTCTACTCATTGGCATTGAGTAGTGTTATGGTTTATGGTAGAAATTGTACTTGAGTTTTTTGCTCAGTTTTCAGGGGAAATTCTGTCGGATTTTTCTCAGATTCTCGCCATAGTTTGTGATCAAGTGTTTACTCTCACTTTGACAGGTTTTGTCAGCTTGGACACAGTTTTGTGTTTTTGTACCCACTCTCGCAAGAGTGAGGAGTTGTGTATCTTTCTTTGCTTGAGACAGTGGTTTGCTCTCGGGTGGGAGAGTCTTGTGATCTCGAGCATTGTTTGCCATAGTTTTGCAGAGCTTATGGATGTATGTTGAGTGTAGTTTGATGCGCATTGATTGCTCATTGCATTGAGCTTGCAGGACAATGGTTATTTTGTGTTGATAGCCATTGTGCGTCGAAACTCTGGCGAAATTTTCCTAGGAGTTTTATGCGTATCATTTATGCGATCTATGTAGAGATTGCGGGTTGAACATTGCATTTGCGTGCGGTGTTCTCTGCAGATGGGAGACTTGTGCGTGTGTATGCATTGATACCGCTGTTGAGCCAGCAGAGGAAGTGTTGAGCCAGCAGAGGATCACACCCATATTTTTGCTCACACCCATCATTTTGTAACCATTGATTGTAATAAATGTCTTTCCGACATTAATTTTGATTTGAGCCATTCATTAAGTAACGGGACTCAATTGAGTTTCCAGCTTGTAATCCCGAAGTAATTTCACCTGTTGATGTAAATAATTAGAGATGTTCTCACCTCCAAGGCTGAGGTATATAAGCCAAAGTTTTGTAACCTAAAGGAGGATTCAATTAATCAAAGTGAGTTTTTGAGCGCCGTGACTGTGTCTGAGAGAGAGAGAGAGAGAGAGAGAGAGAGAGAGAGAGAGAGAGAGAGAGAGAGAGAGAGAGAGAGAGAGTCTTATCTTCTTGCTACGCGAGCTACGGGGCCGCCATTGGAGAAGCGACACCGCCATTGTGTTAGCAACGGTGAGAGCTACGCACAGATACCAAGAGTGCGCGCTATCGGCTTCTACGTGTGGTAAGTTCCTACGAGCTTCGGTGTGAGTTTTCTTCCAACTCGTGTGTCGGAATAGAGCGTGCAGCATATCTATAGAACCACAACGAGTAGAGCTACACATTAGTACCATCGGGGTCAAGTTTCGGTCACCTGTATTTTTCGGCCTGTCTTCATACGCGTTTACCGCACGGAGTGGTTATAGGTTGATTTTGCAGTTCAAGTCTTTAGGGTGTTGTTCTTACCTAGTGTATAGACTTCCCCTTGAGTTTGAGATCGATTCAATGATTCTAGATCCTGTTTCGTATAGCATTCGTTCGTAGTACGGATTTCAGTCACTTGCGTATTTTAGAACTTAGATTTGATTTCCTTAGTAGTGATTGTCATTAGAAGGTCGAGTAGGTGATTTGACACCCACCTAGTTGTTTCCATGCGCCTGCGGGTCAAGCTCCGTCCTCGTCTGACAAATTCTGTTGTTGGTTGAGTTCTCGCTATTTAGCTTCCGCTAGCGGCGTAACCGCCTTAACATTTGGCGCCGCTGCCAAGGACGAGAGCTCTAAGTAGGTGACCTTAGACTAATCCTACGAGGTGAGTCGTATAAACTACTTTGTATACTTTAGTTAGAAAAGATCTAGGAGTGGTGGACTCCGAAGATCTCGAGAGATACTAGGAAGTGGGGTATTCCTGGGTCTTCCGTGTTGACAGTATTTTTAGTTTAGCTTAGATTTGTTTGTTGTTTTGTTGGTGTTGAGTAGTTGTTGATAGAAGAAGAATTTGCTAGTCCGTGAGTGACAGTGGATATCTTTAAAGTCACAATTACCAAACCCATTTTATGATTAGGAATAGCTTAGGTAGGACTTCATTTGATCCTGATCTAGAGCTAGTAATCATTAGAGTATTTTCTTGATATGGTTGATTGCATGTTAGATCACTAAACCGTCGAGTTAGTAGTGAAACTTGCAATAAACAAAAGTCAGAAAAATTTTCTGTGTAACTGATTGTTGCTGAGCACTTAAAAGAGCTATTGGAAGAGTTCTGTGCTGAAAAACTGGAAATCTGCAACTTTAGACATCATACGCGTATGATGTCTAAATGACCAAACAGAGACCAAAACAAAAATTTTGACTTTACCAGAGTGTTCAAAAGGGGGGTTATACCCTAATTTCAACTTAAAACAAGAGCATTAACACTCAAAGAAACCCGAAAAGACAAGTCGGAGTCCAAGAAACGCAAAGAATAGGAAATTTTGGATTCAAATCTTGTTTTTACATTCAAACCTGACAAAAACACTTGAAACTCAATTATAAACATTGGAGAAGGCTTAAAACCAAAAATAGTCAAAATCTGGGACAAAAGACATCATACACGTATAATGTCTTTTGGCACATCCACTGCTTATTTTTGATATCTGACCTGACAAGATTGTTACAGGCACTGTAGGAAGCATAAATATCAAGTTTGGACCCAAATTGATGAAAAAAACATCATACGCGTATGATGTCTTTGACCTAATTTTGGACATATTTTGATACTTTGCTAACACAGATCCATTGTAATAGCTGCCTAGAGGTTATATTTCAAGTTTCATCCCATTTGGATAACAATTGATCCAAAAAACAAGTCAAAAGCGGAAAATTGCCAAGAAAAGCCTAAATTAGCCATAACTTGCTCAAACAGAGTTCAAACTGAATTTTGTGAGTGAACAGAGCATAAAGGGGCCACTAAGAGTGAGCATAACCAAAATAGTCAAAATCTCTGAAAAAAGACATCATACGCGTATAATGTCTTTTTCAGCATAACTGCGACAAAATTCTCACTTGATGAAACAGAAGTTGTCCAACTCACAAGATTAAACAATTGACCAAGTATCAGTCAGTTTGGATCAATTCTGACCACAAAAACTTGGGGAAAACAAATTGCCGAGACGGAAAAGTTACAGTCCTTTAGGGGAATTGATGAATTTGAGATCGGGCAGGAATCTCCGGAATAATCAACCAAAACAAGGGGAACCAGCAAGTGTCATATCAACCGAGGGAAGTGTAAACCAAAGTTGGGTGCAACCATTAGAGCCGATCTTTGAAGGAAGTGTTTCTGATACTTCTTTGGAGAGGTCTTACGTGATTTTCACCGAAAACTTGGAACACTCGAACAGGAACAACAGAGAAAATATGGCAGCAGGATCATCAAACCCTTCCGCCACCATGAAGCTATTGTTCATAAAATACCAGTACGACAATGAGCAAGGTGCCAAGATCTACAAAGATGGAATGGACCGCTATTGTGTAAAGATAGAAGATAGACCTAGTGAGTTCAAGGACTTAGTGCCTGTGAGCTATAGTGGAGATAGATATCTAGATGATGAGGGTACCATGTACTTGGTAATCCTAAACCCTAACATTGTGGACAAGTGGGGATTGATGGGCACCAAAGCCAAAATAGATGAAGAACTCGAGGAGAAAGCACCAATAATGAACTTCCCTAATGCGAGGTTAAGAAGAGAGAATGAAACTACAAGGATCAACACTGATAACATCTATGTGGGGCTATACAAATATAATAATGGGGAGCAAGATCTCTATTATAGATGTGAAGAACCCTACACCGGAGAGTTGACAGACAAAAAAAGACTCTATGTCTTTACCTACACAGAGGGATCGGAAGTGAAAATTTCCGCTTACGATAAGTATGGCAGGCAATACTCAACAATGGGCAAGAAAGAATTAGAAGGATATACATACTTTGGGGGACCACTACATCAGTATTATGTTACTTCTAGCTCACATAGACCAGCACCAACAACTGGAGTGCAAAACTCAATGACAACAGGAGGACAAAGAACTCAGGTTGCTGACTCTTTCAGTCAACCTTGGGACTCGAAGCTCGGACCAATGGGATCATTACATTCCAGAGAGTCAATGGAGACGAATCGAGGTAGTGCAGTTCCAATCCCCACCTATACCACTCCAGGTCCAAGGTTTGAAGCGGAACCATCACATTTACCTCCCAGTAGTAGATTCAGGGCAGAGGAACCGACAAGGGTAACCCATGAAGTCCATGATGCTAGAGAAAGCTTTAGCCGAGACACAGGAGAAATGAGATTGGTAGCAGATCATAGACGTATGAGACCATCTCAAGTAGCCAAGTGTATGCCAAAGAAGTATGGTGGTTCAGGAGATCCGTATGCACATGTGTCACTCTTTAAGCAAGTCTTAAGAGCTGAGCAGATAACAGATTTCCATACACAATACGAGGGATTTGGTCTTACTCTAGAAGGTACTGCATTGACATGGTTTCAACCAATGAACATAGGGGGATTCCATGACATTGACCATTTGCTAAGAGAGTTTGCTGAGGAATTCTCAAAACGAGGGATTAAGCACAATACGGTCTCACAAATATATGCTTTTAAACAGAGAGAACACGAAAAAGTGAAGGAAGCTTCACTTCGCTTCAAACAATACATTGAGAGATGTCCAGTACGTGAACGACCACAAGATGACAGACTATCTGTTCTCTTTATTGAAGGACTGAGGAACGACACTCTCAAGAAGGACTTGCACTTGAAAGCTTGTACAAGTTTCGAGCAAGTAACAAGAGAGGCATTGTACTTAGTGGATAACTGTACGGTTTATGGAGAGGTGTCAGCGGATACAGATTTTGCATCCAGTAGCTCCTCCTCCGTAGCGAGCGAGACTACCACTAAAAAGAATGTTCAAACAACAACCATGCCAAATGTAGAGCAAATGATAGAAGATGCTCTAAAAAGGATGGCACCATACCAAAAACCATTGCCAAAAACACTGAAATGGTGTGCTATTGAACAAAAATGGACAAATCATCCAACAGAGGAGTGTTATTACAACAAAGGGTATGTAAGGGAGCGCCGGTATGCACCTCCTGCTCAATTAGCACCACCTCAGATACATCCAGTACCTCGATACCCAACGGGAAATGTACCAGGACCTATGGGGATAGAAAGACCGCAACCGGTATTGGGACAACAACCACCTTTACCAGGAGCAAGACCAGTGGGCATTAGATATGCACCAACCTTAGAGAATCAGGAAGAACAAGCCTTAGTGCCTGTTCAAGCCTATTATGAAGAATCTGGTGCACACATGTCTCCAACTGTGTATTACCCACTAGAAGAACCCAAACAACCAGAACCATGGGGCATGATTGGGAATGTTGGAACACCAACAGTTACAAGTGCTTCTGATGAAGAGAGATACAATTTGGACGCAAGAACATTGATGTTCATAGCTCATGGAGGGTTAACAGGACAAAGACCATCCTATCCACAAAGGACAAATCAAATGGGACCAAGACCAGCACTAGGACCCTGTTACAAGTGTGGAGGTGACCATCTGATGAATGTTTGTCCACATACGGAAATCATTAGAATAAACGCTTATTGCACTGAGTGTGGGGTTACTCACTTCATTGAGGATTGTTCAAAGAATCCAAACAAAGTGCAAAAGACGACATTGAATATGCTAGAAACTATTCCTACCAGCAGTGGGTCTGAAAATGAAACTCTGATACCAACGCAAGTTGTTACTAGAGCTCAAGCTAAGAAAACCAC
The DNA here is from genome assembly GCF_014529385.1 of Adiantum capillus-veneris. Lineage (NCBI taxonomy): Eukaryota > Viridiplantae > Streptophyta > Polypodiopsida > Polypodiales > Pteridaceae > Adiantum > Adiantum capillus-veneris. The sequence continues at coordinate 155,734,346 of NC_140947.1, read as the reverse complement.
TAGAGAACCTGAGAATGGAAAGTTAGCGACTGAAGTGGTTAGTCAAGGACCGCGGAGTCAGAGAAACACATGGAAAGCTAGAAAAGCACGCATGAAGTTGAGAAAAGAACGTGAAGACGGTATTCTAGCTGAGGAACTAAAGCAAACTAAAGCTAGATTAGAAAAACTTGAGAGTCAAAACGGGAAACGAGAGATGAGCCCGGAAAGAACGAAACAAAAGAGTATCAAAGAAACAACGAGCTTAAGCTCAGGGGGATCAGTGCTAGTCGACAAAGTATACGAACCATTGGACGCACTGATAAGAGCTTACGAAGCTAGGTTAAAGAACAACCAAACACAAGAACAGAGGTGGATGACATACCCAAACGCAGAATTGGAAAAGCAGAGACTTGAAATGTGCCAGAGAATGATCGAGACTGCACAAGCCTTATTAGAACCACCAAAAGAAACAATGAATTGTGGAAAGGAAAACCCAATTCAGCAAGAGACTATCGTTTCACGGGTAGCTGAAAAGACTCCCAGTGCACAAAAGCCTGAAAATACACAAAAGGATGACCGCATAGTATTGAACACAACCGATCAGGAGATAGAGAGTTTTCATCCAGTCATACAGAGGATTTACGGAAAAGATGAGGATTACAATGAATTTTGGAAACAAGTGAGAGAGGCAAACTTTGCAAACGAGCTAAGTTGCCAAGCTAATCAGACAAATTGGGAAAAGGACATCAGGAATCCTCCCATAGTGGAATTTGAGGCAGGATCTCAAGTGGACTTGGATCTGCAATCTTACTGGGGAGATGGGGGCTCTGTTAGAACAATGGAGAGCAAACCTCATTCACTGAAAACCTTATCTTCATACTTAGGAGAGTATGAAGCAAAATCCGAGATTAGAGCACTTCCCTCACGAAGAACTTCATCAGAAAAAGTCATGGACTCGCAAGGATTGATAGAGATCTTGTCAACACCAGTGACATGCACTATCACTCTAGCTGAGCTTTTGAGGCTAAGACCACATATGTGGACAACTGTAGGAAAATGCTTGGAGAAATTCGGGATAACAGACCCAACATCGAGACTGAAAGAGGGTATACAAGATCTGAGTAAACCACAAAAGAACGCTAAGCCTGTACCCTTAAACAAGGTTGGAGAGTATTGCGAAGGTGAAGAGGGGAATACAACCTTACCATTTGAATTCCAAGGAGTAAACACGATGGCAATACTAGACAGCAGAGCTGGGGTAGCCATTGCTACAAAAGAAATCTGGAAAAAATGGGGGAAACCAGCAATAAGGAAGACTAGGTTGAAACTCCAATTAGCAGATGGACACATGGAGAAACCTATGGGGTTATTAGAGAAAGTTGTAGTGACTTCTTGCGGCATTGAATACGAACATACTTTTGCTATTGTCGATTTTGCCAAGGAGAATAACTATGATATCATATTGGGAAGACCATTCATGAGACAGTTGAAAATGGTCCAAGATTGGGGCTACGATCACATATACTTGAGAAATATGGAAACCACTACACGAGTGAACCTGAAAGACCATAGCTACAAAGATGTGAACCGAACACCGGTAGAGGAGTTTGATTCAGCTACTTTGGCGGGATCCGAAATTCCAGCTTGGTTAGGTAAACCCAAGGAGTTATGGATGTGTGGAGCTTCGAGATGTGGAAGTCTAACGAGAGAAGAAGATGTTTTAGAGAGGGCTATCGAAGACAAAACTTATATAAGAGAACCCTTTCCAGAGGACACGTTTGAACCATTAGAATGGACACACATTCTAGCAACCCTAGATGTTTGTGCAATTCCGGATGGTCCCACAACAAAATTTTGCGATAAGGACGGGTACGACGTGGTTCCGTATTTCATGTTGAGAACTGTGCTCGAAAAAGAAACTGAAAAGAACGATACACTGGAAAAGGAAGATGAAGAAGAGGTGTTTCACGACATTCCCAATCATCCAGAGTGGGGAAATGAAGCAGACAATGAGTCAACGGACAATTCAAGCGGAAACGAAGAAACTATAATGGATGTCCGATTTTATGATTTTCCGAACCAAACTAAACAACGCCAGAAACGCTATAGAGCAAAGAGAAAAACAAAGGGGGTTAGAACCAATCCGATGCCTAAAATAAGAGGAAAAAATCAATTCCTAATGCTAGTAAAGGCTGAAGATTGTGTTAAGGATAAGATTTCTGGAAGAATGAGAGGCAGTGATCAAAAGAGCTTACGAAAAGACAAAAGAGGCTCAAGAAATCAAGTTCAAAAGAATGGAACGAAAACTGAAACAGAAAAATCAGAAAAGAACAAGCGCAACAGAGAATACACGGAGTCCAAGTTAGAACGTAGAAACAAGTACAGAGAGCTCAAGAAAACTCTGAAGGAAGTTTGGACGACAGAAATTGAGAGTGGAGAGGACGAAAACGTCAAAATCAAGGAAAACATGGATGTTCCCTCTCACTATAGGAAATTCACAATAGAGGATAGGAAGGTGATATTAACCCCACCTATTCGAGAGAGGAAGGAGAACGAATCTTATGACGGACCGGAGGATGCAAAAAAAGTTGATTTAGCAGCTCCAGGTGAGCCACCTAGACCGGTCTACATAGCCACAGATTTGTCTCCAGGCGAGGAAGAGAGACTTTTGAGTCTTCTCAGAGAGTATAGGGATGTGTTTGCATGGTCTTATAAGGACTTAAAGGGAGTTGACCCATCGATATGCCAACACTCAATCCCACTGAAACAAGACGCAAAGCCTAGCAGACAGAGACCATACACATATAATGATACATTTGCTAAGCGAATCAAGGAAGAGATAGATAAGCTAATGGAAGCTGAATTCATATACGAGATTGAACACACCGATTGGGTATCTCCGATTGTGGTAGTACCTAAGAAGAACGGAAAACTCCGAGTGTGTGTCAACTTAAAGAAAGTGAATGCTGCAACAATCAGGGACAATTATCCCCTGCCGATAACTGATCATGTTCTAGAGCGTGTATCAGGGAAAACAACATACTCCTTTCTTGATGGTTTTTCAGGATATAACCAGCTAGCCATAGCACTGGAAGATCAACATAAAACAGCTTTTGCAACGGAGTGGGGAATTTATGCTTATCGAGTTATGCCTTTTGGTCTAACCAATGCTCCCGCAACCTTCCAGAGGCTGATGACGCATGCTTTCAAAGCATACTTAAGGCTGTTTCTAGAAATCTACATGGATGACTTATGTGTACATTCTCTACTGAGAGATGAGCATCTAGAACACCTAAGAAAAGTATTTGAGAAATGTAGGACATATCGCATTTGTCTCAATCCTGAGAAATGTGTGTTTATGGTCCGACAGGGCAGAATTCTGGGACATATTGTCTCACAAAACGGAATATCCACGGATTTAGAGAAGATAAAAGTTATAGTGGATATGCCTAGACCAACCAATGCGAAACAAGTACAGAGCTTTATGGGACATTGTGGATATTATAGACGATTCATTTACATGTACGCTATAATAGGCCAACCACTTTACAGGCTAATAGTGAACTTTGAATGGACAGAGGAGTGTGAGGAATCGTTCAAGAAATTGAAAGAGGCACTCATTACTGCTCCAGTCTTGAAATCACCAGATTGGGAGAAGATATTCCATGTGCATATAGATGCTTCGGCATATGCAATAGGATGTATTCTGGCTCAGCCAGAAGAAGGAAACATGGATTTTCCTATCTGTTACGCCAGTCGATAGCTCAACCATGCAGAGAAGAATTACACCACAACAGAGCGAGAAGGATTAGGAATGATCTATGCTGTGAAGAAATTTCGGCATTATCTTCTAGCCAACAAGTTTGTGTTTTTTACGGATCACTAAGCCTTGCTCTACCTAGTGAATAAACCATGCAATACTGGGAGAATAGTGAGATGGTTCATTATCTTACTGGAATTCGACTTCATGGTAGTAGTAAAGAAAGGAAAAACACATCTTAGAGCTGATCATCTTTCGCGATTGACGAATGGAGAAGACCCTATAGGAGTAGATGACGACATGCCAGACGCGTACTTGTTCAACATAGAAATGATACCTAAGTGGTCTCAAAATGTCGTTAACCTATTAACCTATGGAGGAGAGTTCGATAGAAGAGAATACAACCTGAAACATATTGCTATTCAGCAATCCAAGAATCTTCAATTGATTGAAGGAAGGTTGTATCAATTGGAAAATGATCATGTTTTACGACTATGCATCAATCCTGAGGAATATAATATATATCTGCGCGAAGCACATGTTCAGGAATGTGCATTTCATTGTTCAAGAAGGAACACATATAGGAATTTGTTACAATTGGGAGTCTATTGGCCAGGAATGAAAGAAAGCGTACATGAATATGTCACTGTATGTATTGTATGTTCATCAAAACCGCCAGCCGAGTATTCGACATTATATCAGATAATGATCGCTCCAGAATGGAGTCAGTATATTGTTGAATATCTCACAAATAGAACTTTCCTAGAAGGAACGTCAAAAGCTCGTCAGAAATCTGTAGAGACAGAAGCTAGAGATTATGCTTTAATAGGAGATCAACTCTATAAGAGAGGTAAAGACAACCAGCTTAGGATTTGCGCATCAGAGTCTGAGTATGTGATAATCCTGGAGCAAGCTCATGGAGGAGTAGGTGGAGGCCATTTCTCAGGTGATAAGACAACAAAACTTGTCTTAGCCGCAGGAATATGGTGGCCAACATTACATATGGACGCTGAGGAATACGTTAAACGGTGTGATGACTGTCAGCGGACCAAAGTACCACTAAAAGAGATGATATGCCGCTTAGACCAATGATGGGGGCAAGAGCTTTTGCAAAATGGGGGATTGATTATGTCGGACCCATTTCACCTCCTGCATATAAGACTCATGCACAATACATCATTGTGGCTATAGACTATCTAACAAAGTGGGTCGAAGCAAAGGCAACTCAAAAAGCAGATGCCAGGACCACGGCACAATTTCTGTATGAATACGTCTTTGTACGATATGGATTGCCAATAGAAATTGTGAGTGATCGAGGCACACATTTTATAAATGAAGTGATAAAGATCCTTCTAGATGAATTCATGGTAATCCATAGGAAATCAGCCCCGTATCATCCACAAGCAAACGGACAAGCTGAAGCAACAAACAAAACCATATGTACGGTCCTCACGAAGATTGTATCTGAGTCGAGAACTGAATGGGACCAAAAGTTACATTCAACATTATGGGCATATAGGGTAGCATATAAAACATCAATAGGAACGACCCCATATAACATGGTTTTTGGGCTAAATGCTATCTTGCCAATAGAATTCTTGATTTCAACCTTAAGGGTGGCTAAGGATCTAGAGTGGATAGGGCACGAGCTTTCTGATAGAATAGATGACCTGGAAAAGCTAGATGAGCTTCGCCTAAAAGCAGTAGCTTCCATCTACGCTCAAAAAAGGCGACAAAAGGAATTTTTTGATAAGCATGTGCGGACTAAAGAGTTTAAAGTTGGGGACTATGTCCTAGTTTACACTCTAAAACAGCATGCTAAGAAGCTTAAAAAGCGAGGGATGGGACCTCTGGTGATTAAAGATCTATCACCAAGTGGAGCCGTCAAGCTTGCTACATTAGGCGGAGAAGAAATGCCCAATTGGATTAGTGGATGCAGAGTGAAAAAGTATCTTTTGCCGCTAACCCAAGACATGCTTCTCAAAATACATCAAGAAGAGCTGCGTGTCCAGAAAAAGAAAAAGATTGTGGAGGAAACGCAAGCCGAGGCGAAGGAAAGAATGGAGAAAAGAAGACTACTGCGTCAGAAACAGCACAATGAAGGAGCAATACGAATAAACGCAGTTAGTATAACAGAAATGGGGAATGACAAAGAAGAACCCATCATTGAATGCAAAGTAGGGACCAACCAAATCAAAGCCAGAGCACTATTGGATTCAGGAGCTCAAGCTAACCTACTTTCACTCAGTTTGTATAGACAATTGACAAATGACACGAAATTACAAACTGCCAAGCAAGAGTTAAAAAGTTACTCTGAGAACTCAATCAAAACTGTCGGATGCACAGTTTTACATATACAGATTAACCAGTATGTGTATCCTCATATGTTTTACGTGGTTGAAGACCAAGCTAAACAACATCCATTATTGCAAGGACAACCATGGCAGAAGCAATATAATGCAATGATTGACTGGAGTTCTAATTCAGTGCTTATCAAATACGAAGGTGAAAGTCAATCAGTTAAGTTCACCAAAGGAGAAGAGCCAACTCCAAAGGACGAATCCAAAGACAAAGATAAACAACAACCAGAGAAAAAGAAGAAGCAATGGCAACCAAAAGTTTCTATACAACCGGATTACTCTTCGACGAGGAATTCTCAACAGTGGATAAGGAAGACAAGCAATAATATAACAGCTCAACCTTGGAAAAAAACGGAGTCAAAGTTGGTATGGAGACCAAAAAAGGCTGTGCCAGAAAACACAAACAGAGTCTTCAATACCAGACAACAGAGTGATCCCCGACAATCAAGGACAGTGAAACAGAGCTGGATTCCAAAGAAGTTCATGACGGCACAAAGCTACAGCAAGCAAATTTGGATCCCAAAGATTTGTAAACGGGAATTCCCTTCAGTACAAGCCACGGAAACTCCTAGGTATTTCAAGGCGAGGAAATCAACACACAGAACAAAGCAGGTTTGGGTCGCAAAGAGTTTGTGGCAAGCACAAGCAAAGCGGAAGCAGATTTGGATTGTGAAAAAAGACAACAAGGTAACGAAGAATCCATCTACTGATTCTACTACCAAATTGCCAAAACCAACCCAAAACCCGACCACCAATCCATCAATCAAACAAAGAGCAGCTTTATTGGAAAGAATGTTGTATCGTCGCTCTACAATTACATTGGGAATTTATGACCAAAACAACTACAAGGCTTCGCGCACAGACACTTCATAGTCGTCCGGGAGGACTCAGACTAGGAGGGGGGGAGGTATACAGGAGCTACAAAGCAGCTACAAGCGGGAAAAACAAAGAAAAACAAAAATTATATTACAAGGGCAGTGTCTTACATGATTGTGCAATTTTTTATGTTTGATTGCGGATATTGATAATATTTATGCCCTTATATACCTTGTTTTGCAACAAGAAGAGATCAAATGATGAATTTGGGTCTCTAGATGTGTAAATATCACTAAATAAGAGTGTTTTTGGAGCTAAAAAGTGGAAAAAAGTGGGAATCCAAGTCCAGAAATCACAAAGAAGTGTATATTCATATACACAGGGTTACCAGCTATTTATCGTGTATGTTTGGAATTTTTTGGCTTCAATTTGCTATTTTCCTTTATTTTTTATGATTTTCTTAATAAAAGTAAAAGAAAAATAAAAAAGCAGGTGAAATGAGATCGGAAAAAAGAAAAGAATAGACGGTGATGGTCCTAATGACAAGGGCAACCCATGGTAAAAATTGGGTACAATTCTGAAAAAGTTGCGGAAAGCCCGAAATGACAATATTTTGGCAAAGTGGACAGATTTCTCAGAAACAGGTCAAAAGGAGTCCAAATTGAGAAATTTCAAATCCTAAAGTGCATTTCACGACGAGATAGGAGCATGTCAAATTTGGTAACAAGTGATCCGGGAAGCCCGAAGTTAAGTATTTTTCACTTCACTATCAAGCTCATTTCCACTATTACCTTCTTGGAGAGAGCAAAGAGCACACAGGAGCATCCGACCTTCTACCGCCTTCTACGACTGCTACGAGAGCTCAGAGGACACCAGACATGAGAGGTAGACTCGTTGCCATAAGCTTTTGATGCTTATCGTTAACTTTTGTCGCGAAAACTCACCAAAACCAAGAAACAAGAGCAGACGGGGAATGGGGAAGAACGCTAGGTAGGGGCACAACCGCCTAACCAAACCTTGCAAGAACTTAGAGGTGGGTTACCCTAGTATAGGAGATGAGTTTCTAACACTCAAAGCTCGAGAAAGAACGACTGAAAAAACCCTAGGTCAACAGAGCCTGCAAGAGGCAAACAGAAAAAAGTTGTCGGAACGACACAAAACTTCTCAGGAAGCTTAACAACATCGAGGGCAATGCAACCATGGAGTATCTCCGGGTTTGGATCACCAAAAGTAGGTCGGAACAACCGATTCGGCTGCGGACACACAAAGCGTCATTTTGGCATAACGGCTAAAATTGACGACCAAATGACATGAAACTTCACAAGCAGCTTCAAATATACATGGATGACTTATGTTTGCAAGCAAAACCCAAAAGAAAGCTGATTCACTTACCGATGGTGAAAAAGACGCTTTCGGGCAACCAAATGGAGAAAGGGGAGCCAAAGTCAAGTTCAACCAAATAGGTGGCTTCACAACATATCCAATGAGCTGGAAATGCAACTCTCGAGAAGAAAAGTTGAAGAAATTCAACTCCAAGGCAAAAAGACGACTTCGGAGACTGAAATGCCTATAAGGGGGCTTTTTAGCTAAACTGATGACTTTTTAAGTTGAAAACTAGTTAGCAGGGCTTAGGGCACTAGCACAAAGCATTCTTTGCACAAAAAAACCAACATTTCAAGAAAAGACATCATACGCGTATGATGTCTCACAGCATGATTTTCACATCCATTTCAACATTTGAGTGCATAGCCTCATTCCACATGTTAATCACATCCTATGAACCAAGTATCATGAGAATTGGAGTTAGAAAACCCAAGGAAAACCAAAAAGACGCAAAGTAGGCCATAAAATTGATTTTTGGTCCTAATTTTGTCAAAATAACTCCAAACTCATTGAAACTTTGTAGGATTGTTGATTAACACATCTACAAGCTATCTGGAACCAAAAAGCACCATTTTGACACAAAGAGACATCATACGCGTATGATGTCTATTTGCACTTACAGAGCAAAAAATGCTCATTTGTCATCATACATCCATTATATATATCTAATACATGCTACATATGAAGTTTGGAACCATTTGGTCACGTGGATCACCCCATTAGCCCAATTAAGAGAAAATCCTTCATACAAAGCCTATTTTTGTCCCAAATCCAACATATTCAAATCCAAACCAAGATTTGAGTATAAACAGTCCTTCACTAGCACATGGAGAGTCCACAGAACCAATCCCATGAAAAATTGATGAAAAAGACATCATACGCGTATGATGTCTCCAGAGCCATTTTTAGTCCAAATTCTATCCAAACTTGATAAATCCACTGAATAAGCCTATCTAAAGCCAAAACCAAGCTTATAGAGAAAATTGGTCCAAAAATGCACTAAAAGACATCATACGCGTATGATGTCTCACTATGTGATTTTGGCACCTTAGGGCTTCAACCACCAAACAGAAGTGATCTACATGCCATTTGAAGGTGAACCACCAAGTTTTATCCAATTTGGATCATAAAATCCATTTCCCTTTCAAAATTTTGCCAAGAGCCTGAACTGGACTGAACTGGCCAAAACTTGACCAAATGGGATCCAAACTCAAATCCAAGCATATGATACTCATGTATACACTATCAGCTACAAGCACAACCAATATGAAGTCATTCTGACACAAAAGACATCATACGCGTATGATGTCTCAAGCATGTTTTTGAGCCCAGTTTGCATATTTTTTCACCTACATTGCATCCTTAGGCCCTGAATAGCTCATGTTTCAATTTTCAAGTCATTTGAATAGTTAAAAGCTTCATTTCGGCTTTCAGTACTAAAAAGACGCTAACTTCTGTAATTGGAGTTACAGGATCCATGGATTCCGCTAAGTCATCGGCAACTAAGAGAAAAAGACCAACCATCAAGAATGCTCTTGCAGAAGCAGAACCTTTTGATATTCCAACAGAAACCCTCAAGCCAACCAAGACTTGGGTGGAGGAAGCAGTACTAGAAAAAGAGGGAATAAAGATCTACCAGGGGACTTTCAGAGATCCTCAAGGGCAATCGGTCGATGTACCTATGATCCCACGAGAATTAGTGGATTATAGCAGATCAGAGAACATCAGCAGATACCTGGAAAAGGCTGACTTACACAGGTTCTTCACCTCGAGACCATCAGGTGTAGACACAAAAAGAGTGTATGAGTTGGCAACATCCATTCAGAAGGATGGGAAAGCCACGTTGACAGCCATGGATGGAGAAACAGTTGAAGTACAGATCACTCCACAGCTCATTGCAGATGCATTGAAGCTGCACAACAAAGGGAGTTCTGTCAGAGAAAGAAGGGAGGCCATAGAGGTCTATGGATCAAAGAAACAAAATACAACCTACGGAGATATGGCAGATCAACGAGCGGCAACCCTTTGCCGATTATACAACCAGTTTCTCCATGTGTGCAGTAAAAGACCGCAGAAGTATACTACACCACCCCATGCCATTGCGACAACCATCACATGGGCACTGAAGAGCAACATGCCAAAAGAGGTGAATTATGCTCAATACATCCACGAGCAAGTAATCGCCATGCACAACCAGAAGCCAAAGTACATAGGAGGAGGAGAAATCCTAACAAGAATAGATTATGAAGCTATTGGAGCGAGGGATCAAGGGCCACGGGTTCCCTCCCAGAATGAGTGGCTTAGAGAAGCCGATGAAGAGAAAGAACAGCAAGAAGTATCCAAGAGGGCGTCCACAAGAGCACGCCGAAAACTAGAAATAGTTTCAGAACCTGAAGAGGCTGTGGACGAGCCGCTCAAGAAGAAAGCGAAGAAGAAGGCTGATCCCAAGCAAACCAAAAGTCAAAAAGCCGCAAGAATGGAAAGGCTGGTGGAGCAGTTTAGAGCGGAAAGAGCTCTAAAGGGGGACTTTGAAGAAATGTGGGTGCCAGACCCCACTAAAGTCGGAACTAGCTCAGCCAGGCCACATGTTGATCAATATGATCAATATATTAGAGCTTATGAGGAGTCGGAGGCCATACTGGAGCAGCAACCTGTCGAGCCTTATACTGAAGAGGAAGTACAGCTTTTAAAAGCTGAGCTGAAAAAGGACGACAAGGAGAAGAAGGAAGTAGATGAGTCTACTGAACTTCGAGATAAAGACGGGCAAGCAAACAAAGGGAAAGCCAAGATGACTGAGGACAATCAACCCTCCTTTACTGATGTACCAAGCCCGAAGAAGACGGAAATTATTGTGGAGGAGACCACAATAGAAATAGAAACAGAAGTTATGGAAAAGCCGGAGGCCGGGACCAAGGAAAAGGAGATAGATCCAGTTCAGCAAAAGAAAGATGATTATGAGGATCTGGTAGCGATCGGATACAGTGAAGAAGAGGCCCTGGAGGCAGTTTATGGGATATCCCTACGAAAACAAGATGATCGGGAAGGGACGAAGGAAAAGACAAAGGGTACAATGGAGAGTGAAGAGAAAATGGACGAACAGAACATACTAGAAGAGCCGAAGCCATTGGAGGTGGTGGCAGAAAGAGCTGTCAAGTTGACAGATGAAGATGAAAAAGACATGCACATGGTGCATGAACTGCTCAGCAAGATTAAAGAAAGATCCAGAGCAAAGGAAGTAGCAATTGAGACAGCAAAACAAAAGGAAGCAGAGTTGCAGAAGAAGTTAGAGAATGCTATGACTGAATCTGAAAGTCATAAAGCATCACTCTACGACGCAAAAAACGAGAGAGACGGCTTGATACTCCAACTACCCGAAGCTTCAAGAGAGGTAACAAGTTCACAGGAAGCAAAGGAGCGAATAGAAGATGAGTTGGAGGCAGCCAAGGATGAGCTCATTGAGCTAAGGGAAAGAGTCGAACTTCAAGAAAGGACAATCACGAGACTCAGGACCACCCCTAGAGCTAGCAGAGCAGGAACAGAACAAGAGGGAGCCCTCGTACCAGCTCTCGAAGATCAGGTCAGAAGTTTGCAAAGAGAGCTAAGGTTAGAGCAAGTGCAAAGATTGCACATGGCGGAGGGATCATTGGCTGCAGAGGAGAGGCTCACATCAGAAAACCAAACACTAAGGACAGAAAATGAGGCCCTCCGCAAACAGCTCCAAGACCTCCAAGAGCAACAAAGAAGAGAAACAGAGACACCACAAGAAGAAGCAGGGGGAGCAGCCATAGAGCTACCAGTAACTGGAGAGGCAACCACAATTGAAGATCCAGCCCCAGTTCAAGAAGTGGCCTCAACTTCAGGAATCTCTGAAGAAGAAGAACAAAGGCTCCAGGACCAAATAGAAAAGTCAACAGAGGAAAGTGCCAAGGCGGAAATGGAATGGGAAAGGAGACTCCTCATCTCCATTAGACTTCAAGGTTTAGACACAAAAGTGCTCCATGAAGAGTGGATGCAACCCAGCCTGCCTTTCCCTCTGATGAAATTTGAAGTGATAAAGACGAAAAAGAGAATAGAGGAGGAGCAGTATGTCGCTCTTTACGAAGGCGAGATCACAAAAGATGAACAATCAAAGAAGATTGTAGATTCTCAACCTAGATGGAGGAAAGGTTGGCTGAACAAATACCCAGCCTACCTCATCTACTTGGTAGAGGCTCCAAAGGAGATTCGGGAGGATGCAACCTTCTGCCCGGTGCCAAGAGTCAGAATCTGGAAAGAGCATGGTGGGATTGCTGAAAAGAAGCCAAATTGGCTAAATTACCCAAGGATGCCGGGACCAAAGGCAGGAGAGAGAATAGGTAAAGCCTACATGGTGAAAACCCTAACGGGCACCATCAAACTCTTTACTGGCTCTCCTGACCTTTCGTGTCAGATGCTAAAGAAAATCTGCAGGATTCTCTTAGCATGCATTGAAGTGTTCGCGCTAGATAAAGCCACGACCTCGAGTCTACTATCGACGGCCGACACAGTGACGGATATGATGTATGATCTTTCATTGCAGCCATCACCAAAGGTGTTACATCTCTTATACCAAAGAATTATGTTTTTGCCTAGCTTCCACATGCAAACATTCGAAGAAGCTTTCTACACCGGCTTTTTCACTCACGAAAGCAAAATATTCGGCCCAACCTTGACCATCGGCAACCTACGCTACGAATCACATTTGCAGATGCTCAAGACGACAGGACTCTATTGACCAAGCCTAAAAGTCATGTCAGGGACGACATGAACGCGGAGGGGGGGAGTGTTGAGCCAGCAGAGGATCACACCCACATTTTTGCTCACACCCATCATTTTGTAACCATTGATTGTAATAAATGTCTTTCCGACATTAATTTTGATTTGAGCCATTCATTAAGTAACGGGACTCAATTGAGTTTCCAGCTTGTAATCCCGAAGTAATTTCACCTGTTGATGTAAATAATTAGAGATGTTCTCACCTCCAAGGCTGAGGTATATAAGCCAAAGTTTTGTAACCTAAAGGAGGATTCAATTAATCAAAGTGAGTTTTTGAGCGCCGTGACTGTGTCTGAGAGAGTGAGAGAGAGAGAGAGAGAGAGAGAGAGAGAGAGAGAGAGAGAGAGAGAGAGAGAGAGAGAGAGAGAGAGAGAGAGAGTCTTATCTTCTTGCTACGCGAGCTACGGGGCCGCCATTGGAGAAGCGACACCGCCATTGTGTTAGCAACGGTGAGAGCTACGCACAGATACCAAGAGTGCGCGCTATCGGCTTCTACGTGTGGTAAGTTCCTACCAGCTTCGGTGTGAGTTTTCTTCCAACTCGTGTGTCGGAATAGAGCGTGCAGCATATCTATAGAACCACAACGAGTAGAGCTACACATTAGTACCATCAGGGTCAAGTTTCGGTCACCTATATTTTTCGGCCTGTCTTCATACACGTTTACCGCACGGAGTGGTTATAGGTTGATTTTGCAGTTCAAGTCTTTAGGGTGTTGTTCTTACCTAGTGTATAGACTTCCCCTTGAGTTTGAGATCGATTCAATGATTCTAGATCCTGTTTCGTATAGCATTCGTTCGTAGTACGGATTTCAGTCACTTGCGTATTTTAGAACTTAGATTTGATTTCCTTAGTAGTGATTGTCATTAGAAGGTCGAGTAGGTGATTTGACACCCACCTAGTTGTTTCCATGCGCCTGCGGGTCAAGCTCCGTCCTCGTCTGACAAATTCTGTTATTGGTTGAGTTCTCGCTATTTAGCTTCCGCTAGCGGCGTAACCGCCTTAACAATCGCATAGTGTGGGCTTGGTGATTAGCTCACAGGTTGTAGTGTGATACTAGAGCAGGCGAGGCTTGTATTGACATTGCGGGAGCTCTATTTTGGAGTGTGTCTCGCAGGTATCGATACCGCACAATGTGGGCTTGGTGATTAGCTCACAGATTGCAGTGTGATACTAGAGCAGCCGAGGCTTGTATTGACATTGCGGGAGCTCTATTTTGGAGTGTGTCTCACAGGTTTTACATTGTGTTTCTAGCCATATTTTTAGACAGTTTCCAGGTGTTGTTGGTGAGGTGGTTTTGCTATCTAGCTTGCTACTTGTGCTCATGGCAGAGATAGGTGATCGATCAGATTGTGACCTCTCACAGATGCGCGTGTTTGATGGGTCAGACTTTGCGACATGGAGAGATTGTATGCTTGATGCATTGACACAGCGAGGGTTGCATCGACCATTGAGTGGTGATGCAGGTAGACCTTCAAACATGTCTGACGATCAATGGCAGGAGCTAGAGAAGATGGCACTATCCACGCTCTCTTTGCACCTTGTGGAAAATGTATATGCTCTTGTTATGTATGAGACTACTTCGAGAGCACTTTGGCGCAAATTACATGATATGTATGATAGATCTGAGTCATCAAGGACTCGTGTGAGACATGTACATTCACGAGTACGCCGACAGGTGATATGTTGGTATTGTGGTCATTCTGGACACTTTAGACGGCGCTGTTTTCATCGTATGCGACATCGTAGGAGACATGGCAGTCTCAGAGATGTATGTAGCGATGCCATGGACTCAGTTGCTTTGACAGTTGAGGCAGATGTAGTGTCGGAGTATACTAGTGACGAGGATGTCACTTTTACCTTGAGCTATGCACGAGATGCTATACATGTGGATAGTGCACTCCCTTCGCAGTGGTTGCTAGACGCAGATTCTATGTTTCATGTCACGCCGCATTGTGAATGGTTTTGTAGCTATTCTAGCGTGATGCTTGGCAGTGTACATTTGACCGATGAATCGGTGCATGCGATAGCAGGTGCAGGGGATGTGAGACTATCATTACCGACTGGTGCATCTTACTTGTTACGACATGTGCGCTATGTACCGGATTTGACAGTGAGTTTGATCTCGATTGGTCAGCTTAGAGATTGTGGATGTCAGATTTCGCTACGAGAGCGAGATTTTGTGATGCATTTGGGTTCGCTAGTGATTGCGAGAGGTGCCAGGAGTGGTACAGGTTACCCATTGCATGTGGATCAAGGGAGAGATGGTGTTGTCTCTGTGATCATGCAGCCAGGTAGACAGCGAGAGAGCAGGCGAGTCTCTTTTGCTTGTGGGTTGTAGGATGCTTTGCATGGAGTGCAGAGCAGTGACCTTGTTGTGCAGGTTGCATCTATGGATGCACAGGTAGAGCGGGACAGCTCTAGTGAGTCACAGTAGGATGAGTCATCAGAGGTGATGACAGAGAGGACTCACATGGATGCTGAGATGTCGGCTATTGTGGAGTCATTTCTTGATATGCTTCTGCCAGAGCTTGATGTAGATTTAGGACAGATGGATACTCTTGGTACACATGTGATCTGTGGTGGACACGAGGAGTCACTCCATATCTCGGAGTCAGAGTGCCATGGTCTCTATGATAGGGGACATGATTGCCATGAGTTGAGTTCTGATTTGGAGGTGGCAGAGGTTGCTAGGGTTGCATCAACGTTCGGTGTCCTCATGTACGAGATGCTGATCTCGAGGCCCGACATAGAAGCCGCAGTGGGAGAATTTGCACCAGGGTTGATTAGTTGTTCGATGACTGATCTCAGCATAGAGCATAGGGGAGGTTTGCAGGTATTGGACCCATATTTGCAGGAGTGCATGAGCTCTTGTAGACTCTTTGCAGAGCTTGGAGCTAGCTCTGTGTGGATTCCGCAGGATGTTTGTCTATCAGTAGAGCCGGATGCACTAGCTCATCGAGAGTCAGTGGGCATAGGTTGAGAGAATATATCACCTTCTATTAGTTGTACACTAGTAGATCTTGCTTAAAGGCACATTGGCCTTTAAGTTGGAGGTTGTTGGGGTTAATGCCTATGTGCCTTGACCGGTCGCCCAGGTCATGGGCGCCCGCCCACTGTTACCCTATACTTATAGTGAGTATACTGTATAGGAGGAGCTGTCACTTCACAGTCTCCCCACCCACATCGTGTGTATGTCTCCTTCTCTCTCTCTCACTCTCCGTCTGTGGTGCTCCCCGATCCCCTTCATGAGATTCTATTATATGCTAAATAGCAGTAAGGAACTTGGTGGGGTAGCACTCGCTGTGTCATAGGGAGGGTACTCTACAAATCTAATTTTCTTTGTCATGTACATCCTCCAATCCTCATCAGCATACAATTGTCAAGTCCCAAACAGGTTTAAAGATGAACTTATGGTAGCTAAAAGGTGTGTGGACAATCCTCACAAAGGGCTAATGTGACACGCTCTAGGATCTCCTCCCTCATGCGTCTATAAAATGTACCTAAACCATCAAGAAGGTGATCTGGTAAGGTGGGTATGTTTGGGTCCTAAACATCTAGAAACTATGTGTTTGAAAATCTATGGCCAGTTGGATAGATTGCCTATATACATACGTGTACTCAACAAAGGTATATCCAGAACATCCTCCAAGGTAGGCTCTACCTAATCTTGGGGTGTCTCAAGTGTCATGGTATGAGTCACTCTAGGAAAAATGGTCCTTGAATCATCAGGTGTGACATATACTCTAGGGGGGTGGTGACAGTCATGGTCTATAAGTACCTCATTTGTCCATGTCTTGCATGGGGAGTCTACTTGCTCAATTGTCAGGCTGAATCTGGTTGTGGATGCCCGTGAGCATCTCAATGGCAACCTTTGTCTCTATCATCTTTGTAGGTCTCTGTCTCTAATGGCTCAATTGTAATGTCAACACTATCGCGGTCATGTGCATCAACAATATCCTCAAGTGTAGGCTCTAATGGGACATCTATTTCTATGATAGGTGCACTAGAATCAACCATAAGTGTAGAGTCTGGCACTCTATCTATCTCTGTTGACTTAGGTTTTGTCTCTAGCATAGCAGGAAACTTATTGTTATGTATATCCTCTATGGAACAAGTAGCATCCTTTGGAATAGTCACTCTAGTCCTATCATCAATCTGAGCATTTGTCTCCTTCATCTTAATCACTCTAGACCTTAGTTGATCAACTGTGCTCTTCGAAAAAATCTGTCTATGTGATAGAGATTTGGGACGTGATCTCATAGTAGGGGAAGTCTGTCTAGCAAGTGTTTGTGGACTATGAGTGGTCATAACTACAGCATCGTGGCCATGCCATGGAGAATAGGGCAATCCCATCATCTAGAAATATTTGGTACCATTTGCGTCCCTATAAATTCTATCGCAAGGATCTCCAACAAGATATACCATAAGGATCATGGCTGGCTCAAAATGTCCTGTGGTTTTCTCTCATCAATATCTACATCCACACTCATTGACATAAGCCAATGTGTGCTCCGGTCTACATAACTACACTATTCTAGGATGTATATGGGTGTCCAAACAATCATCGGGATGTGCTCTATCTACAACATCGTATGGGCTAATCGGCAGGGACATGTATGTGGCCTTGAGCTCATCAGTGAAGAACTCAATCGAACCAAGGTGAAGTCTTTGAACTCTAACTACCTGCCATATCGAAGGGTCAATGTCATCCGAGAAGGTGCCTTTGGTGTAGGAATGGCCATCAAGGTCAACAAACCAAGGCATGACTCCTATATAGCCTACGAAATGTAGCACAACTCAGTATGGTGCTCTCTACTTGTCTAAACTCTATCCTCATGTGGTACTTGCATAGTGTATGTGTGGGTGGTGATCTATGTCTTATTGTATCTGATGCATGTGATCTAGCAAGCTATGTGTCAAGTGTGCTCACAATCTTTGGTGTGGTCTCTACAGCCTCTCTAGCATAGTACTAGAGCCTCTCTAGCATGTGTACTAGTCATAATAGCCTGTGGTGTGGTTGTATCTGTGCATGTTTACTCTAGCACTGCACTAGTAAGGCTCTAGCTCTTGCGCTCCATATCTGCTATAGACTCTACCATGATCTTAACAAAGGTCTGTCTTGTAGATGGTCTAGATGATGTGGATCATGGAGGTGATCTAAGTTGTGTTGGCTGTGTAGAGTCTATTATACGCTCAATAGCACTACTTCGAGAAGGGGAATAGTGTAGTCCACAAAAAAAAATATAGGTCGCCTCATCGTAAACACTCTTTTAGGTACCCCGTAAGGAACCTGGTGGGGTAGCACTCGCTGTGTCATAGGGAGAGTATTCTACAAATCTAACTTTCTTCGTCATGTACATCCTTCGATCCTCATCGACATACAATGGTCCAGTCTCAAACAGGTTCAAAGATAAAGTTTGTGATAGCTCAAAGGTGTGTGGAAAATCCTCACAAAGGGCTAATGTTACACGCTCTAGGAGCTCCTCCCTCATGCATCTATAAGATGTACCAAAACCATCAAGAAGGTGATCTGGTAAGGTCGGGTATGCTCGGGTCCTAAGCATCTAGAAACTATGTGTTTGACAGTCTATGGGCTGAATCTAGATATACCTTTGTTGAGTACATGTATGTATATAGGCAATCTGTCCAAGCCGCCATGAACCCACAAGAGTCTATCAAATGGGGCCTCATGATCTACGATAGCCAAAATCTGTCAATCTAGGTCAAATCTGGTGTCAAGGAGGTATGTATGCAAGTGCACTAGCTACAATGCATAATCTAGAAATTGAAGGCTAGCCAAGTGCTAAGCTAGGGTCGCTTGGTGCGAAAAATCTCTAGCAATCATCTTGCATTCCAGAAAATCCGGCCAAAATGAAAGAATGTATGTGAATTGTCTCTAAAGATCGTGAACTAATCGAATGTATACAAAAATCAAAATATGTGTAAGAACAAGGTCTATGCGTGCAATCTGGCTCAAATTAGACGTAAATCTGCCAAAATCTAACTCTTTAAGCATTTCTACACTAAAGTGTGTCTAACCCTGCATAGATGAGCATGAATGGGGCAAGGAGAAGGAACGGGAAAGAGAAATATATATTTTTTGTTTTTTGAGTTTTGGGATTTTTAAAAAGAAAAAAATACAAAATTAAAAAAAATTAATAATACAAGAAGTAGAAAAACAAAAAGTGAAAATGCTCAGAAGAAAAAATAAAAAATCAAACGCAAGTTTTTTTAAATTTTTGAGAGATTTTTAATCTTTCTTGTTTTTTATTGATTTTGGATATTTTTAAGGGATTTTATGAGTTTTTTGAAAAAAAAATATTTTTTTAGTAAATTTTGTGTGTTTTTTTTAATATTTTTAAAATTTTATTTGAAATTATAAAAAATTTGAAAGGTTTTTTTCTAGAATTTCTTTGGTCAAATTTTTTAATGAATCTTTTTTGTAGATTTTTGTGAATTTTTTGTTTTTTCTTAAATTTTTATTGCCTTTTCTTCTTGTTTTGAGTTTTTGATTTTTTGATTTTTTTGATTTTTACTTGAGGAGGATCGTCAGCTTGCGCATAGGAGGCAAAAAAAGGGGGGTGTAGGTCCGTAGGTGCAGAGGAGAGGAAAGGAGGGGCACAAAGAGAGAGAGAGAGAGAGAGAGAGAGAGAGAGAGAGAGAGAGAGAGAGAGAGAGAGAGAGAGAGAGAGAGAGAGAGAGAGAGAGAAAGAAACGGTTGCCGCCTTTCACAACATTGGACAGAGAGATTGAGAGAATCACCTTTTTTTTCCTTTGTTTTATGCATGTGTGTGTGTGTGCGCGCACACACGCAAGGTGGGTGCATGTGCGAGGGTGTTTGTGTGTTTATGTGTGTGTGTGTGTGTGTGTGTGTGTGTGTGTGATAGTGAGTATGTGCGAGTTCTTTTTTTCCTTCTTTTTTTTAAATAATTCTTATTTTTTCTTTTTTTTAATTCCCTTTTTTTGTTTTTTAATTTATTTTGGTTGAAAATGCCTTTTGAGAGGGAAGTTTTTTTTGGGTTTTTCTTTTATGAAACAAAAGAAAGCACAAAGTTTAAAAGAGATTGTACAAAAATAAAAATGAAAACAAAAACTAGAAAAATTAGTGAAAAATAACTTCCTTACTAATGCTTGTAATCACATCCTAATCACCAAGCTCATGGGGTTGTGATTCAAGCAATGTATGCACAAATCCTAATCTACACAACACTAATCTAATCATGCACACAGTTGTGGGGGAGAGGGAGAGATGCTTGAGAGACTATGTCTCTTCTTCTTCTTCTTCTTTAAATTCTTCTTCCAATGGGATGAACTTCTAGAGCATGATCTTGGCATGGTTGAGTAAGCCAAGTGGAAGTTGAGGGAATGGGGGAGATGGATGAGAGTACTCTCGGGGATGGAGATAATGATAGGTAAGTAAGAGCCATGGTGAGCAATAGGGCAAGGGAGAACGAAATCTTGAGAAGAGTAAAGCTTTTTATGAACCTAATTGGAGTGAGAGAAGGCAAGGTTAAAGGGGAGATGAAGTGAAAGGTTCCATAGCTAAAACTATGCATGCATGGAAGGGGAGGGGAGAATTGGAGTTTCCTTGAGGGAAGGGGAGGGTCTTCTTGTGGAAAGTTATACTGGTGGGAGAAGCTTAAGGGTGAAGGGAGCATACATACCTGTATAGGTGTATGTTCACTTCTTCAAAAAGTGGCTCCTAATATAGCAATGGACTCCAAAGCTCTTATAGACTTTAGTCTACTAGTTTAAGATAACAAATCCACTTTTAATTTGAGCTAGTTAGATTTTTAATGCAACACAACTTGCTTTTACACTTCACATGCTCTCCCTTACATTTCTTTACTCTCTTCTTACAAGCGTCAAACCTCTTCTTAAAATTCACATGCCCTTTCTTACATTTCCTTACACTACTCATGCTTCTTCTTACAAGTGTCAAACCTCTTCTTACAATTCACATGCTCTTTCTTACATTTCCTTACACTACACATGTTTCTTCTCACAATTGAAAAGTTTATTACAAATCACATGTCCCTCCTTACAAGTCCTTACTATATGATAAGTGAGTTAAAGGGGTACTTTTGTGAGAGAAAAGTATTGCTTGTAAGAAAGGTATTTTCTTGTAAGAAAAATATTTTCTTGTGAAAAGTCAATTAAGTGAGAGGATTTTCCACTAAAAAAAACAAACAAAAATTGGACTTGTTCTTTTTATAGAATCGAATTTTGAACTTATGCCAAGTGCATAGGATGTTTCTCCCACACTTCTCTTGATTTTTCCACTAGTGAAAAAAAAGTCAAAAGTGGATGCTTCGAAACAAAATGCACCAAGATATGGCCCTCAATTTGGTAGTGTACGGGAGTCCGAGAGGGACCTTATAGAGCTAGATCAGAGTCGAGGTGTTTGTCGGATCAAAAGCCTTTCTTTGTCCTCATAGCATCTTCTAGTACCTATTCCAACATGGTATCCAAGACCTTGATGTCTCAACATCCTTGGATGCTCGATTGTATGTTGATCTGGTGTTGTTTTGGACTTGATTGAGAGAGAAGAAGCTTGTTTTTTTTGCTTGGGATTTCCTCCAATTCGAGACTTTTGAGTATGTGGAGGGTATGTACCCTCGCTTTCAACTTTCCCCTTGTTTACTCCAGCCTCTCTTTATAGTGGAGAAGCTCATGGAGGAATCAAGATGTGGAGCATTTCTCTCAAGTGCTAGAGGAGGATATTCTCAAAGTTGAGCCAGATTGGAATCTTTTCTTTGTCTTCATTGCATCTTTTGTTGCCTATTTTGACATGGTATCAGAGGCCTCGTTGTTTGGACAACCTTGGATGCTCAATTGATGATCTCGTGTTGTTTTGGACATGATGGAGAAGTTTGTTGTTTTTTTGACGTTTTCTCTAATGTAAGGATGATTTGGGTATGTGAGGATATGGACCCTTGCTTACAAATTACCCCATATTTTACCCTTGTTTACCTTGACCTCTCATTATAGAGGAAAATATAGTGGAGGATTCAAGATGCAGATTCGGCACTATTCTTGAGTGCTAGATAATTCTCTAGAAGTTGAGCCAAATTGAGTTGAGGTGTTTTTTAGATGGGAAGCCTTTCTTTGTCTTCATTGCATCTTTTACTGCCTATTCTAAAATGGTATCACAACCCTTGGTGTATCCATAGCCTTGAACGCTTGAGTGTTGGCTGATCTAGTGCCGTTTAAAACTTAATTCAAAGAGAAGGAGCTTGCTTTTTTTAAAAATATAGAATGGTTTCTCCAATTTGATTTGGGTATGTGAAGGATATGGACCCTTGCTTATGACTTCCCCGTATTTTATCCTTGTTTACCATGATCTCTCTTTACAGAGAGGGGAACCTTGTAGAGGATGCAAAATTTGGAGTACTATTCTCAAGTGATAGAGGTACTATCAAAGTTGCTTGGTGTGTGTGTGTGTGTGTGCACGCGTACACGTGCGTGTGTGCATGTGTTGAGCATGCTTCACAAGCTCTACTAAGACGCATGGTTGGATACACAAGAGAGAGAATAGGGTAAACCCAAAATGGAAAGAAAAATGCAAACATTCTTCTTGACGTCATAATAGATGAAGAATATCTCCATATGATAGAGATTGGGACTAGGGGAAATGAAGAACAATGGGACGTTGTCTCTTGTGAGCAACATGAATAATTAGTAAACAAGGTGCGTACTATGGAAATTCAAATGAAAACCTACCTTAGTGCATTAGATGTTATGAAAACACAATTGATCAAACTTACTCAATTGATTGAGAAGGGAAAAATAATTCAAGACTCAATAACGATGGACATTCCATCTACATCCTAGGTGATGGGAATGTGATCGTTCTAGCTAAGGTGGGTGATAGACAAACATTATGCACACAAGTGAGTGTGTGTAGGCTATATTATTACTCAAGAAAATTAGGTTCCAAGATAGATTAGCTTGAACTCATAAACACGATCTTGAGTAGTTGGCTAGCCCATCACAAGCTCATCAAGAGACAAGAGACTTGTAACAACCTCACACCTTTAAATGTGGGATAATTCCACCTCTTCTATCATTCACTCACACTCTAGTGACTCTAGGACAAAGCCCATACCTTACAATCCTCCCGTTTGAGTCTAGACTAGGAAAATACATGTAGATTCTATATCCACTAAGGATGACACATGGCATCTACACAGAATGACAAAAAATCCTCCCCTTGAAGTAGAGAGGCTACAATCTTTGTGTTTGATTCTGGAAACACGTATTTTCTTCCCCTTTTTTCCTTTATTCCATTCTTGGAGTCTTCTATCCACACCTTGTTGGTGCCAATGATGTCGCTTTGTCTTGAGCTTTATTGAAAAAAAAGTACAATGCTAAAAATACTGATGCAAAATAACTACTGATGCGGATGCTAATGTTGTTGTGCCAATTTTCAATCCCTTTGAATTGGAACTCCCAAATTCCCCCACGGTACCTTAGAGTGATCTTCGCACTTGGAGACTCTCTAAGGACAGTGTCTTGACTCCATACAAGTGCACGATGACATTATTCTCCTTAATGATAGATGTAGTGACATACATTGCAAGAAATTGTGGTAGGTTGCAATTTTTTTGTGTTTAGAGAGAGAGAGAGAGAGAGAGAGAGAGAGAGAGAGAGAGAGAGAGAGAGAGAGAGAGAGAGAGAGAGAGAGAGATTTTCCTTATGTGAAGGTCCTCTTCACCAGTGGTGAAGCCTCTCTTCACTATAAAGGAGTAATGCCCATTGCTTTGAAAGCTTTGATGAAGGCCTTGAGGTTTGACTTTGAATATCCTTGAAGTTTTTAAATCCTTGATTCTTTGGCTTTGCTATAGCTCATTGGGAGAAGGCCCTTAAAGGGTCTCTTGAGACCTTGTAGTGTCTCGGGATAGCTCTCTTCACAAGGAAGAGGTTGGGGCTCATTGCCTTAAGGGCTTGAGGAGCTCATGGGAATCGGTCCTAATGGACCCAAAATTGGATTTTAAAGCAACTTGAAGGCGGCCCTTGATGTAGCTAAGGCCTTTAATATCACAAAAACCACTCTCTATGGACTCGACATGAGAATTCAAAGGTAGGGCTTATACTCCGCTTGCGTCCGGCTCTACGTGAACTCTGTGAGAGTGCCAACTTGCAGACCCACTACTCTTTAAAAACCAATTTTGATAGTGAGTATGTTTTCGCACAGATTTCCCACATTGAACCCACAACCATGCCCCACACCAACAATAGTATACCCGAATTGGGCTAGCCAACAAGGCCCGTGAGCTTGGTTGATGATGAGCTCAAAATTGAAGGAATTTATGCTCGGTTCTATAGGAACTGCACACACAAAACTCTCTCTCTCTCTCTCTGTGTCTCTCTCTCTCTCTCTCTCTCTCACACACACACACACACACACACACACACACACACACACACACACACACACACACACACACACACACACACACACACACACACACACACACACACACACACACACACACACACACACACACACACACACACACACACCTAATTTTAGTAAAAAAGATGGTGATGGGGTTGAGGGGGCTCCTGATCTCAGAATGGAGAGCTTGAAGTGACTATGGAAAGCTCTCATTGAGCACTTCCTACACACAAGAAATGATTTACAATAATGAGAAAAGGGATGGATTAATTGAAGATGCAAACTACTAGAAAATCGACATCAAAGTGTGTTTTAAATGCAAACGCAAAAAATGGATACTAATCCTTTCCCTAATCAAGCTTACTGGTCATGGAGGGTAGTGGCCTGTTGGGTGTGCCAAGGACATTCCCATACATAGCTAGATTAGGGCTTAATTAGCGAGAGATGCAGCTAGTTATACAAAACGTCAATGGATTGTAACGATGATTAAGAAATACTAATCGCTCTAATGGAGATGCTAATCGCACTAACACACAAATGCATAGCAATAAACCTAGCTAGCACACCATAGCTCTAATACCAATTGATGGGAATGGGATTGTGCTAGCTAAGGAGGTGGATAGAAAAACATTATGTACACAAGTGAGTGTGTGTAGGCTAGATTATTACTCAAGCAAACTAGGTTCCAAGATAGATTAGCTTCGACTCATAAACACAATCCTGAGTAGTTGGCTAGCCCATCACAAGATCGTCAAGAGACAAGAGACATGTAATGCAAAACTTGGAATGATTGTTTATTCATGAAAGAATCTTTAAGTAGCTCTATAGCCTCACACCTTTACATGTGGAATAATCCCGCCTCTTTCCTTATTCACTCGCACTCTAGTGACTCTAGAACAAAGCCCATACCTTACACTAGGATGTTGAGATACTATCGAAAGATGAGAATATCCCTTCTCAAGATTCTGCTCCTAAGACTAGAGGAAATTTTGTTCTAAAAGATATAAAACCACCCTAATTTAGCAGCAGTGAGGGGAAAGATAGAAATAAAGACTCTGTTTACACTTTCCTCTAGAAATGGACGTCATATGCAAGGAGGAACTAATCTCTCACCCGGACCTAGTATCATGTGCCAGTCATATGCATGTATAGTCTATAACTTGGATTTGGGGAAATTAACTTTAGCCCAGTCATTGTGCCAAACAGGTGAAGAGTATGCATAATCTGTTGTACATCATCCATGTTATTCCAAGGCATAGCAAGGAGTTGTATGCATAAAATTGGCCTATGAAGTGCTTCACGGGACGGTAATGTCAAACCATGGAAGCTATTAGTGGAAGTCAAGGACGCAAGATGCATAAGGAATGGGTCGGTAGAAATTGCATAAAGCAAGGCAGTGAGAGGACATCCTTGTCAAATTTTCCTAGAGGCCATGGATCTATGGGAAATCTAGCAGACCCGCAAAGGTGCTATGAACATATAGGAAAAATACCACCTAGGATCTTTTGGGCCCAAATCCAAGCCGTTGCATTTTCCTTGCAATATAGTCCCAATGCATAGTATTGAATGCCTTTTGTATGTCAACCTACATGACCAATATATCTTGTTGAGTATATTTTGCATATTACATGTTGAGAATGACACTTGCCACATTATTTGTAATTTGGCATCGTGGAATGAAACCATATTGAGATTTATGAATTCCATTTATTCAAGTGAGCCTTAAGACGATTGACAATCATTTTGGCCATCATCTTATAGACTACATGCATGAGACTAATTGGCTGCCAGTGAGAGAACTCTTCACATAGAGCATGCTTGGGAGACAACTTGAGGTGTCCTTCCTTCCAAGAGGATGGCAACTCTTGATTTTCCCATGCCACATTTATCATTACAAGCATTGATTGTTTGAGGTAGTCCCGAATCCCACAAGGACAAGAAGATCTTCTCAGTAAGGCCATCCCAACCAGGGGATTTCCAACGACCCAAATCCAACAAACTTGCATGCAATTCCATCTCAATAAAAGGAACCTCAAGTGCTTGAGTTTTTTCATTGAAAGATTAGGAGTAACATGGATAGAAACAAAAGATGCACCTGCCCAACCTCCCGTGGGCTTCAAAAATATTTCCATAATGGGTTATCAAAGCATGTGCAAGCTCTTTCATGGAGGAGGCCCACTCCTCGCATTGAAGTTTGATTCGCTTGATAATTTGAGACCTTCAAGCATGATACAAATGCTTACATATTGTCTGGAACAAAAACCTTCATCAGTAAAAGCTTTCCATCTATCTTGAGTCTACCACTTGCCTATTTTTTGCTCATCATTATGGTGCAATATAGTGTGGAATGACAAAAATTCTACTATCCGAGCCTCTAAGAGTGATGAGGTATTGGTCAAATCCATTAATCCTTGGCAAGTGTCTTTGGCTTGCTGTACTTGGCCTCTTAGCTGAGACATGTAGTACTTCCCATAATCATTGATGACACATTGAACATGCATGACAAAGCAATGCCAAGCATTGTCGATATCAACATGCATCTTGGAGATGAGTGGCAAAATAATATCCACAATCATATTGCAAAACACCTCATGCTTCAAATATGCATTGTTGACATGCAATAGGTGCTTCTTGGGTAATTTAGCAACATCTTAGGATGAGCCAACACACACAATCTTGGAGCGTGGACAAACACACACACATGCACTGGTGGAAGTTCTAGTTGGATCACACACACACACACACACACACACACACACACACACACACACCCCCCCCCCCCGATGGAAGCATCAATTGAGTGGAAAATCAACACAATTTTTGGTGCAAATATGAGTGCACTAACCTGACACTCATTTGTTGATTTATGTGCAGGATTTAATTGACGATTAAGTGCATAAGATTTGGTGAAATTCTAGGTGCATTAGTGTGTGCCTATGTGTAGGAAATGTGCACACATTTTGACTCACATATATGGAGATTTTGGTGCCAATGGATTGATGTGAAGAAACCGGATACTTGTGCTGGTAGTTTTCTTATGGTTCAGAGTTTTAAGCATTCACTTTGCATTGAAATTGCGTTAGAATTGTCTGTGTGTAAGCTTGTTAAGTGATTGTACTTAATGTGCATGTTTACATACTTGTTGAAAATTGATTTGTATGTGTAAATTAATGTGAAAAATGGAATGATTAATATGCTAATTTACTAGTGTTTTTACCAATGTGCTGAAATGTTTTAATTGAATTGCTAATCAGACTGATTTTTGGATTAAAATTGAGTGTGAAAATGATACAAAATTATTCAACTTTGATTAGCACTTTGGTGAATGATTGATTGAAATAATTGCATTGCTAAATATTGCATTTTTAGTTAGATTGAACCACATTAATTTTTTGAATTCTTGGTAACGTTTTGGCTATTTTTTGTAATTTTCAACATATTTTTTGATAATTTATTACCTAAAACTACTAATTTTGTATAATAAGTAATAGAAAATGTTAAGAGTTTGATACAAACCGTTGATTTAGAGAGTACCTTGTAAATCTATGAGTTTTTACTAATTTTTTGGTTAGTTTTGATAAATTTTTTTATTTTTTAGAGCCTGCATATTTTTTAGAGTCTGGCAAATCTTTTCTAGTTTTACGATTGTATGAATTTTAAAAATTTTTTAATAGAAAAAATCCACCTTCGTAGCACTCAATCTTTGTTTCCACTATTTCTTTTTTGGTTAATTTTGGTTTTTATGATTTTTAATGTATTTTTAAAAAAGTTATTTTATTTTTCTTATTTGGTTTTTTTGCACTTAATTTTTGGTTGTTTTCTTTGTAATATTTCATTAAAAGAATCATCAAAAAAATTATTTGCCTAAAAAGGTTTTTTTAAAAAAAGAATTTTGAAAAATACAAAAGGAAAAAATAGAAAAGAGAAAAAAGAATAATAAAAAGGATTTAAAAAAAAGACAAAATTACAAAACCACAGAAATACAAAACAATAATTAAAAAAAAACTAAAAACTTTAAAAAATTCACACACATGCACACACGCAGCACGCACCTCTCTCTCTCTCTCTCTCTCTCTCTCTCTCTCTCTCTCTCTCGTGCGCAAGATAGAAATCGAGGGAGAAAACAAAAAAAGCATATATGGCATGTGAACTCTGATGATAATTTATAAAGATGGTGAGGCTAAAACTTGCTACATCGATGACAATCTCTGAAGCGTTGAATTTTGTAGCCAACACCTTGATGGAATACAATCGTCAAGAGGAGGCATTTTCATCTATTCCTAGTTTTAAATTCTCTAGGATAGATATTTGATTCCTACACCCTACTGTTTAAATTCTCTAGGGGAGGAGACTTGTATTTCTTGAGTGCTACAACACACATGGGGAATCTTGCTAGAGTGTGTGACATTTTTTGCACCTCCATATGGAGCCTTTCCCTAACCACTGATGCATACCTACCTATCCCAAATGATGCCCATACATAAGTACATGGCCTATGGGTGTTTCTACACATGTTCCAATTGCATATGAAACTAAGAGATAGGTCAAAACAGTCTCTAAATGGGTTTATCACTTGAATTTCTCCTTTTGGGCTCATCATTGAGCTCTCTCACATTTCATCATGATGTAACTAAACACATGTTCCAACTGCATATGAAGCTAAGACCCTAAAAGGATGCATCTCTAGACTATGTCTATATAAGAGGCTCTCTTATAATCAATGTCATGATCAAATAATCAAGCTCTACTATGCTATTTTCTATCCATGAATTGGTTACTTGTATTGTATTCTTGCAGTAACTCTACACTTGGAAGGTGGTTTCTTCACCTTCAAGTGAAAACATTCACATTAAAGTTTAATGTTTTGTAGTGAAGAGTTTAATCAATCTAAAGGGTTCGGCTATTTGATGTTAACATTAGAGACTTTTCTATCCATTCTCTCTTCACTCAAAAAACAAAAATCTTCTTCCTTACCTATGTCGCCCATCCACAGTTGTCCTCTATGCGATGATGGAAACCTCGCCCAACTTGACTTCCTCTCCTAGCTCACCTCGTCATTCCATTGCTCTCTCTCTCTCTCTTTCTCTCTCTCTCTCTCTCTCTCTCTCTCACACACACACACACACACACACACACACACACACACACACACACACACACACACACACACACACACACACACACACTAATGACCTTCACTCTGCGCAGTAGTCCAGAATCTCTTCTCTATTACGCATGAGTACATTCCTTGGATCTCATCTCATCGCAATTGTGTGCTTGTAGATTGTACAATCCTTTCTAATGATTTATATAAATAAGGGAAAATTACCAAAATACCCCTCTAATTTGTGGAAATTCCCAATATACCCCTCAAATTTCAAAAATTCCCAAAATACCCTTGTATCTATTTTTGTTGGATCTTCAAGATTTTCTAATCTATTCTTGTTTGACAATTGAGATCGGTTTTTGAGTGCTTAGCATGTAATTTTTTGCAAATTACCTTCCAAAAAAACAGCAATTATGTCTAAAAATAATGAAGGAATTCATCTCCAAAGCCTACATAACCAGCTCAAAATTTAGTTTTAGCATCCTCTATGGTAGACAATCACTCTTCTTAAGCTACAAGTTTTTTTTGTTTTTCAAGAAATTTACTCTCACAACCAGGGGTATTTTGGGAATTTTGGAAAATTGGAAAGGCATTTTGGGAATTTATGACAAATTATGGGGATACTTTGGGAATTTTTGAAATTTGAGGGGTATTTTGGGAAATTCCACAAATTAGAGGGATATTTTGGTAATTTCCCCTATAAATAATTATGTGATCTCATCCGTTTATGATATTTTTTATTTCTTGTCTCTCTCATGCAAGAAATAAAATTTATGTAACTATTGAAAGCTTAAAAAAAACAAGCGTATGGAGCAATTCAAGCTACAACTATTGAAAATGTGTGGACTTGAAAGAAATCAAGAGAAAAACCAAAGTTGATGGAGGATAAAAAAGAACATAAAGAAAAAAACAAACAAAGTTTACTCATTTATGTACAAGATTCCACCCAATCCCATCCTTATCTCCCTAAGGGTAAGGCGAGACTGTCTCTTACCATTTCAAAATGAGGATCAACGACTCAAACTTAAGCCCGTGCTACCCACAGAAGTTGAAGCTATGGAGATGGATACAGAGGTTGTGGAGATGACAGACATACGATGTTTTTTTAAAATTTTCATGCATAGCATATGTGGGCTCTTTCTCTCTTTCCTCCTTTTCGCTCTTAAATGCAGGGTGCATTGCATCTCAGTTGAACCCCCCCCCCCCCCCCCCCCCCCCCCTTCTCTTTCCTCCCTTTTCAATTTTTCTTTTACTCCCCTGCTTTGTGCGACACCTCATGCTGCATGACTCATTGCATCTCGTTTGATTTGTTTCCTACTTTCGTTTTTAAAAATTGTATGCACATACTTGTACAATCTCAAGAGGAGGTAGTGATGTAGATCTTGGGTTGCTGCCAAAGTTACAAGAATTTTCAAAGAATGAAACTTTAACGAGAATTTACACATAAGAGAGAGGTGGAACAATTTTCTACTTTCATTTTCAAATGGTGATATTACTAGCTACTTCAATAATTGTAGTAAACAAAAGAAGCAAAATATATTGGAAGGTAAAAAGGGGAAAGGGTGGGGGGGAGAGGAGGGGGGGGGGGGGGGGTTGTTTGGTTTCCAATCTTTTATTTTTTTTGGTATGCTTAAGGCCACTACAAAGTGAAAAATTTCCCAAAATACCCTTTATCTATTTTGGTTGGATTCCTCAAGAGTTTCTAACCTTTATTCTTTTCGGACAATTGAGACCCGAATTTGGAGTGCTTAGCATATAGTTTGTCACATATTACCTCGCTAAAAAAAAAAGGCAAATATGTCTAGCGACTCAATTCATCTCCGAAGCCTGTATAACCAACTCAAATTCTAAATTTAGCATCTTGTATCGATACACAATCTATCTTCTTATGAAAAGCTACATTTTTTTCCATCTTTGGAAGAATCTAATCCCACAACCAGGGGTATTTTGGGGATTTTTGAAATTTGAAGAGTATTTTGAGAATCAGAGGGTATTTTGGTAATTTTCCATTTTTGAATCTTGAAAAAAAAAAGTATTTTCTGGAACATGGCCGTTCTCTCTCTCTCTCTCTCTCTCTCTCTCTCTCTCTCTCTCATCCCCCCTTGTCTAATACGATTTTGAAGCATTAGTTTCGATAGAATCTAATAAGAGTGAGCACAGTGATTTCACGTGAAGGAGAGAGAGGGGAGTAGAGAGAAAGGAATGACGTGCATCATCCACTGCTGGGTACAATTGTGTGCAACACTGCCATGAACAGTCTCTCTGTGTCTCTCACGATGCTACGCACGAATGGTGGGTGGGGGTGTAGGGCCAGGAAGTGAACAGGATGCGGGTGCAAAGAGTCAGCTAACGAGGACATGGGGGAGACGACAGAGACTCTCTCTCTCTCTCTCTCTCTCCCCACATTGCAAGCTTGGAGCGGCGAATGTGGGGAGAGAGAGCTTGTGATTTTTCCTTTGGAAAAGTAGACAGGAAGGGAATTTTATTAGATTCCATATGATAAAAGCGAGTAGCACGCGGCATGATCAAAAAGAGGTAAAGAAACCGCATGTCCAAAGTATTATACACAACATTACAGCTAAAGATGTCAAGGATTAGAGCTTTATATAGCTGATGAAATAGAAAATTAGGTTTGCCTAGCTCACATAAATATATTTGGTCGAGCTTTGATGGATCGGAGGTTTAATTTGCAACATCCCATTGGTCAAGATATCCTATCAACTCTCCGTAAAAATTTTAAAAGCAGTAAGTATTATCATTCTCTCCATGCATCACACCATTTCAAGGGACGGGGATGCCGAGTAACAACTTCAATGTATTTTGGAGGTGCTTGATTTTCACTAAGGATCCTAGCTTTGCAGTTCTCATGCCTTGGCAGATTTGAACCTCAAATCAAATGGCTTTGAACTAAGCAACTCTAATATTTCATACTTTTACTTTTGTAATTATAAAGTAACCTTACTTTTATTCAAATTTTTTTGCAAATGCAGTGAGTCATTTGCAAAGGCAAAGGAAAAACAAAACAAAACAGTTGAATTTTTTTTTAATAGCAAAACTCACAATTGTGAGTGAATTATATTCATCATCCCAACAAATTACAAGATCTTGCCATGCTCGTGCCGAGCCATGACATCATGGAGAGACTATAATTACATCGGCTAATTGGGGAGCCACCCCAAACGGTCTGCCCCTTTATCCTTGGTACAAGGCATCAGTAATCCTAGGGCAATCATCCGAGTTTTGCTTGCGCACGAGCATCCATATTAGTACTTTGCTTTTTTGTATAATTTCTTTTGAAGCTTGCCACCTCAGAATCTCCTTCAAACACACGATGGCTCCTTGTATGCCATACATTATGTAAGAAGAAGTACCTGACAATTTGAGTGCTGATGAGGAGGGCATGACTTCCAAAATTCTTACATCCAAGGAATAAATCAGTCTTGAAAAAACCAAATTTCCATGTCCTTTGGACCCACTTGCATATTTTCCCTACGAGGCCTCTGACATCTGGACATTCCATGAATAGATGGGCCAGATCTTCGCTAGCCAACCTACACCCCAAACATCGATCTGTCCCGATCCCTCTCTCATGAATCTTCACCCCTGTCGGTAGAGCACCCCAAATTACCTTCCAGAGAAATACCTTCATGTGCTGCGAAACCTTTGGCTTCCAAATGTTCTCCATTACTTGCTCCCACCTTTCCTCCAACCATTGTTTTTTCCAGTTGTGCATCATTGTTTTTTCCTGTTGTGCTAGACCAATTCTTGTTGTGCATCATTGTATGATATATTCCTTTAGAATGGGGTTTCCATAATAGACTGCTTCCGGGCCATTTTCCACACATTCCAATCGAACTCTGATTCACAGATTGGCATCACTATGTTGTCAAGTTCTTTCATCACTTTCTGGACAAGCAAAGCCTCCAAGCCATTCAGTTGGTAATGGGTTACAAGAAGGTCAATAGTTTTCCAACTCTTGCTAAAACAATTGATTCTTATGATGCTTGCAAAGAATTGGAAAATAATAAACCCAACAACAACTCTCAACGAGATGTAAAGTGATGAACACACAAAATAAAAGGGGAAAGGATTTCGGCTCCCCGCTCCCCCCCCCATGTGGCTAGCTTAGCATGATCCAAAGAGTGCATTCTGAAGCCCGGTGGCACAGGGATACACACACACACACACACACACACACACACAGAGAGAGAGAGAGAGAGAGAGAGAGAGAGAGGTGCTTTGATTACGTTGGTAATGCACGTGACCTCGGCGGCTCTTCATGGCCTGCTCAACCTGCATGGTGATGGGGCATGCACGTAGTGCCACGACTGAGTGCCCACGAGAGAGAGAGAGAGAGAGAGGCGGCCGAAGTGTTCCCTGCGGGAGACACATAGACACATGCATGCAGAGAGATGTAGGGAGCGAGGTGGAGGTGCCCTACCACATTACGAAAGGCTTCGACAGACCCTTGAATTAAAGAGACAGCGCGCACTCCAGCATTTCCTACACCTTGGGCATGGCGTGAAAGGCTGAGTGTGCACGATGCGCATGTGCATGTGCATGTGCAGGCAGTAGAAATTCGGTCCCAAAATAGAGAAAAATATTGTAAACACCCGAGGCAAGAGGAAAGGAGACATTCCGCCCCAAAATAGAGAAAAATGTGTCAACTTAATATCATGCAGTTTCGAGTTACAAAATGCCGGTTGGGGCAAGGGGAAAAGGACAAACTCCGCTTTCCTGCAGCTTGGGCAGGGCGTCTAAGGCAAGTCAGGCTGTGCGTGTGCATGTGCACGCAGTAGAGCTTGCTCGAGACTGTCAATGCTCGAATTTTTTTTTTTCCAGAAACTTGGCAAACCTACATATTTGAAACAACAAAGGTAAATTGACAAAATTTGAAGGTTTTCACACCGAATTACACTAATTTTTCAAAATTTTGTAGGTTTTTTCACTTTCAAATATATAATTTAGAGGTGAATTTCAATATTTGTAGGTGGCATTACACTAAACCTAGGTTTTTTTCGAGCACGGGCTCCAATGTTCCCGTTAAATCTGTCTTACTCTTAGCCTAATATCGTGCGAAAGGAAAATTTCCACCCCAAAATAGAGAAAACCAGTGTTAAAAATCAAAAAATTAATCTCCTTTCTTTCCTCTCAATTGCTAGAAAGTCCATCTCTCTCTCTCTCTCTCTCTCTCTCTCTCTCTCTCTCTCTCTCACACACACACACACACACACACACACACACACACACACACATAGTAGGTGCCACGGTTAGTGTTCGGAAAAAATGTGTCAACTGCTTATCGTGCCGTTTCCAGATTCAAAATTCCAGTTGAGGCAAGGGGAAAAGGAGAATTCCGTCCCAAAATAGAGAAAAATATCGTAAACACCCGAGGCAAGGGGAAAAGGAGACATTCCGCCCCAAAATAGAGACAAATGTGTCAACTTAATATCGTGTCGTTTCCACTTTCAAAATGCCGGTTGAGGCAAGGGGAAAAGGAGAAAATTTTCCCCAAAATAGAGAAAAATATTGTAAACACCCAAAAAAATAACCTAATTTTCTACAATTTTCGCTTGACAAATTCATGGAAAATTGATTTTTCCCAAACACTGGTCTCAATGCAGTGGAGTCAAGGCAAGTAGGGTCTAGGCAAGCCCTCTCCTTTCTCTCCTCTCAATTGCTAGAAAGTGCATCTCTCTCTCTCTCTCTCTCTCTCTCTCTCACACACACACACACACACACACACACACACACACACACACACACACACACACACACACACACACACATAGTAGGTGTCACGGTCAGTGTTCGGGAAAAATGTGTCAACTTAATATCGTGCCGGGACCCATTTCAAATTGCCGGTTGAGGCAAGGGGAAAAGGAGAAATTCGGCCCCAAAATAGAGAAAAATATTGTAAACACCCAAGGCAAGGGGGAAGGAGACATTCCGCCCCAAAATAGAGAAAAATGTGTCAACTTAATATCGTGCCGTTTCCAGTTTCAAAATGTCGGTTGAGGCAAGGGGAAAAGGAGAAATTCTGCTTTCCTGCACCTTGGGCAGGGCGTCTAAGGTAGGTCAGGCTGAGTGTGCACTGTGTGCGTGTGCATGTGCAGGCAGTAGAGCTAGCTCCAGTGTTCGCGTTAAATCTGTATCAGCCTAAAATTGTGCGGAAGGAAACTTTCCACCCCAAAATAGAGAAAACCAGTGTTAAAGATCAAAAAATTAATCTCCTTTCTCTCCTCTCAATTGCTAGAAAGTGCATCTCTCTCTCTCTCTCTCTCTCTCTCTCTCTCTCTCTCTCACCCACACACACACACACACACACACACACACACACACACACACAAACACACACATAGTAGGTGTCACGGTTAGTGCTCAGGAAAAATGTGTCAACTTAATATTGTGCCGTTTCTAGTTTCAAAATTCCGGTTGAGGCAAGGGGAAAAGGAGAAATTTTGCCCCAAAATAGAGAAAAATATTGTAAACACCCGAGGCAAGGGGAAAAGGAGACATTCCGCCTCAAAATAGAGAAAAATGTGTCAACTTAATATCGTGCCGTTTCTAGTTTCAAAATGCCGATTGAGGCAAGGGGAAAAGGAGAAATTTTTCCCCAAAATAGAGAAAAATATTGTAAACACCCAAAAAAAAAACCTAATTTTCTACAATTTCCGCTTGACAATTTCATGGAAAATTGATTTTTCCCGAACACTGGTCTCAATACAGTGGAGTCAACGCAAGTAGGGTCTAGGCAATCCCTCTCCTTTCTCTCCTCTCAATTGCTAGAAAGTGCATCTCTCTCTCTCTCTCTCTCTCTCTCTCTCTCTCTCTCTCTCTCTCTCTCTCTCTCTCTCTCTCTCTCTCTCTCTCTCTCTCTCTCTCTCTCTCTCTCTCTCTGTGTGTGTGTCCACAGCACGCACATAGTGTGTGTCTCGGTCAATGTTCGGGAAAAATGTGTCTCAACTTAATATCGTGCCGTTTCCAATTTCAAAATTCCAGGAAGCAAGGGGAAAAGGAAAAATTCCGCTCCAAATAGAGAAAAATATTGTAAACACCAAAACAATAACCTAATTTTCTACAATTTCTGCTTGGCAAATTCATGGAAACGAAATTTGTATGTTTGGAAAAATTATTTTTCCTAAACAGTGGTCTCGATGCGGTGGAGTCAATGTAAGTAGGGTCCAGGCAAGCCCTCTCCTTTCTCTCCTCTCAATTGCTATAAAGTTCATCTCTCTCTCTCTCTCTCTCTCTCTCTCTCTCTCTCTCTCTCTCTCTCTCTCTCTCTCTCTCTCGCTCCCCCCCCCCTCCATAGCATTCACTGGAATTGGAGTTGATCTCTTCAGGTAGCTGGTTCCAGTGTTAGAATTTAAAGCTAATGGTAGGTCGTCAGTTCAGTTAGGAAAACTGGAATAGAGAACTGAGACTGGAATGAAATAGTTAACTGAACTGAAATAGTATACTGAGATGAGAGACATACTAGACGACAGGAAAAGTATTTACAGTTTCAGATTAATAGTTCAAGGGCAATCAGTACAAGGTGTAATGGGTTTAAGCTCAAATGATTACAACAGTGACGATTACAAAGTGAAGCTAGAGGCGAAGAGATTGTAACTCGAGAATACTTGGAAGCCAAAGCCAAAAGATAAGCAACTAAGCCAAGAGACTAAGAAGCAAGAAGCCCAATTACAATGTAACGGGTCCTATTTATAGCTTCCAAGAGTTACTGTAGTAATTGCCTTCGGTAATTATTGATGTGTGACTAATCCATTGTTCGTCCTTCTAAGAGAAAGTTCGTGCCTGCACAATTGTCCTCGCCTTCTACATCCTTCCCTCCTTTCTTGAATTTTGGTATAATTCCAAAAAATTTGGAAAAAATTCCACCGCCTGATTCTGATTGATTGTTGAGGAAACCATCCGGCCTTTTGGTTAGCCTAGACCCTAAACCCTGCTGGTGGCTGGTTTGGCCGATGTTCCTCGTGGTATGGCCGATGTTGCTCATGGCAATACTCTTTCAATATTGCTAGCTTTACACCATACTTCATGCTTGTTGAATGATTGACACTCTTATAATTGTAATTCCAAGGGTGCTCAGCCAAAGAAATACTAGTGCCTCACTGGGAAAATCCATCGTCTGATTCTGAGATGGAACTACCCAGTATCCTTCCACTGAACCCAGCTTCCTTAGCAGGAAATGCATACAGGAGAACTGGTGAATCAGGCACAAATTCTAGGAAATTAAGTACAACTTGGTTCTCCTGCTGCATCATCTTTCGAGTCACCCGGACTAGCTGAAAGAGTCTTTGGAGAGCAGTTGCATGTTGCCGTACTGTCATTTGAGTCCAAGGTCCTTTATTATTGGAAGTCTGATCTTCAATAATAGCCTGCACTCTCTGGTCCAAAACTCCTCTGGCAATTTGCATTTGAAGTAGAATTTCTTTTAGTTGATTCTTACTTCCTTAATGCACTTGTATGAAGGTCTGTTTCCAAGCAGTAGATCTAATTCAAGGGCTAGAGAATGTCGATTGGTAGTGGACTATCGCTGCTAGCGTGGATTGACTATCTTATCATCAGAAGTCAGCACTCACTCAGGTACCCTTTCCAACAGCTGGATGCTGCTGAGATGCACAGGCAGTTGACACAATTCTTGATTGTGGAAGGCAGCTGATTTCCAATGCTAAATCATCTCTCTCGTGCCGAGATATAGCCTTTGAAAGTGTTCTACATCAGAGAGAAGAAAATCATCTTCCAAATACATCCCAGTAAGAGGAGCTTGTTGATGTCTCAATCTCTCGTTCAGTGTGATAAGCTTATCAATGTAGTCCAGGATAGCTTGATTTGCTAAACCACTGCTATATTCAGAAAGCTTATCTTGCAAGTCACTCTACATGGTCTCCATAAGTACCTTCAGATTATCCATATTGATTTGCTAAACCACTGCTATATTCAGAAAGCTTATCTTGCAAGTCACTCTACATGGTCTCCATAAGTACCTTCAAATTATCCATATTGAAAGTGACATTGCCTTCTGGATTCAGAATATCATCCAAGTTATTATATATATACCTCTATGTTAAAGAGTCTTTTAATGCAGTGTGGCTAGTCAGCAGTGCATTGAAATCAACCCTCTTCACTCTCAGCATAGTCTCAAATCTATCAGCATTTCTCAGAGCCTCTGCCTTGTCTTCATTTAGCTACCTATTCTCTGTTTCAAGCTTTGACAGGTTAACTTCCAATGTCTGAATTGTCCTGGCTGACTGATTTTCAAGAATACTATGCCGCAAAGATTGTGCCCATATGTCCTACTTCAATTTTTGAACTTTCTGCTGACTGCTGTCCAATTCTTCATTTAGCTTATTCACTTCATCAATGGAAGCTGAGGCATCCCTCATTTGCCCTAGAGCATTGACAATTGTATTCCATGATGATTGGATAAGCACTGAGGAACCATCCATTACCATCGCTGGGTCAAAGGGAATTGGCTCATAAATCGTAACAAGAGCCATGCATGGTAATGTTCCAAAGTCAAGTTTCTAAAGGATTAGTCGTCCTTTGAGAGGGTGATTCTACAACTATTGTAGCCTGTCTTTTTTGGCTAAGGATAAAGCCAATTCATTCAAAGGAATAGGATTTTTGCTCGCCGGACTGGTAGGTTATGGACCCTTTCCCTTGTCAGTATGAACCGCCAGCTGATCAGCATTGGTCCTCTCGTGCCGGTCTTTTCTAGTAATGGTGTTTACTGGAATTTTGTTC
This sequence comes from Adiantum capillus-veneris, assembly GCF_014529385.1. Classification (NCBI taxonomy): domain Eukaryota; kingdom Viridiplantae; phylum Streptophyta; class Polypodiopsida; order Polypodiales; family Pteridaceae; genus Adiantum; species Adiantum capillus-veneris. Next base: position 155,694,993 of record NC_140947.1, on the reverse strand, counting down.
TTGTTGTTGGCTGGTCCCAGCAGTAATCCTTGCTGGAGGCTATCCTCTAGGTGTTGCTGAAGCCTTGCCTACTGAAGTCTGGCCTACTGAAGATTTTGTAGTAGGCGAAGACTTAGCTTGACTTTTTAGCTGCTTTAAGAAAGCACTGCTTTTGGCCAATGTAGTCTTTGGTTTCTTTGAACTACTAGCTTCCACGTGCGTGGCCTTCCTCTTTTGTCCAGCTAGAGCCAACTGAGTGGTTGGGGCTTCTTTATTTGAAGATAAGTCAACATTGTTAGTCTCTGGGATGGGCTTCTCACTCCAAGCCATCCGTACCTGATCATGAGCATTTATAGAAGTTGCCCAATAAAGAAATTGCCAGACATACCAAGCGATTCTTTATTGGGAAACTTCTACAAATGCTCATGAAAGATCTAGGGCTGTTGCATCATTACTTGGGCGCATAGTTGAGGAGTGTGATGGTGGTATTGCATTGTGTCAAACAAGTTACATAGAGACATTGCTATGTAAGTTTAGACTTGAGGTAAGTTGATTGGAGATGTAGCATCCAATCTTTTTGCAAGCAACATCGAAAACAAATTTTTTGACACATACGTGGGGTTATTTTTCAGACTAATAGCTTCAGCCACAAATCGATAAACAGCGGGGACGTCAGACCTGCTACTAGAATCCCTTGTGCACTAGTGTTTTGTTTTTTCTTGGCTGCTTCACCTTCCGTGAGAGCTAAATTCATTTGTTCTACAGTTGTTATGGTCGACTTTGGCTCATTTGGCATTTTGAAAGCATAAGCAATGTCGTTAGGAGCTGCTGACACTTTCATACCATTGACTATAAATCTGCCCTCTTCGGCATTTAAGGAATCAAGAACTTGCTTGATTATAACCGTGTCAAAATCTATTCTTGTGGCTTGTACCACTACATGAAAATCCCACATTTGCAGCAACGCTTCAGCTTGCTCAATAAACACATATCGTTGTATCTTGCTACAGGGAATAAGTGGTAGAGAAGTTTTAATAGGGGTAATGAGTGTCGAAGTTTCATTTATGGTATCCTGCATCTTCTTTGACATTTTTCTTCTGCCCATGCACTATGAAGACAATGAGTCTATAGAGGAAGAAGACTTACTTAGATAGTCAAAGCCGTAGCTAGGTGTGTCTGGTAAGGATAGACAGTGATCGATGGACTCTTCGGACGAGGTGGTTTGTGGCTGTAGTGAAGAAGCCTCAGAGCTTGGCGATGGCGAATGTGTAACAACAGGCAGGCGTCGCGCAAGAGATTTATGAGGAATAATGCCCACTCGCCTTACTGTTATACGCCATAAAAGCTCCACTACTTACCGTTCCTAGAGTTTTTTGCACCGTCAGCAACGTGGCACACATGCATTGGCTAATACTCCTCATGTTCCATATGATTATCAAATGCAGTCCCACTGACTCTTTTGCCCATTAAAATTGATACTAGCTCAGATACGATACTGTCTTTGCCACTGGCACTGCTTTGTCGTACTGAGACTTAGAAGACACCTTGACTCGCTCTGGTACTGGTTGTACATGAAAAATATTTAGAATGGTTGATTCTTAATTTTCCTTGCCATCAGTTCCAAGAATGCCAGTATCTTCTTCTCTGGAAGTCTCTTTCTGATTAGAATAAAATAGCTTAATCTTGGCCCCATTATAAACACCCAGCAACAGTAATCCGGATAAATCCTTCAACCTTACTGTGCCATTGGAAAACACCCAATCAACCTCATATGGACCGGCCCAAGCTATTTTCAAATTTGGTTTCTTAGGCCCTAGTTTGGATTGATAGAGTAGAACCAAGTCGCCCTTCTGGAACTCCCTAAGTTTGATTCGTCTGTCATGCCATTGTTTTCTTCTCTGCTGAACAATTTCTTGTTCCAGCATAGCACTTGCCTTAACCCATCCAACTCTGCAAATTCCTCGAGTCTATTTTTAAGATTATGATTAAAATCCAATCCATATTCTACCGCCATTCTAAGACTCGGAATCACAAATTCCATAGGCACTACAACTTCAGTACCATACACCATTGTGAACGGTGTTAGTCCAGTAGTGACTTTATGAGTTGTCCTGTAGGCCCATAGAGCAGTCTGGAGCTTAAGATCTCAATGGTGTGTCTCCTTCTGGACAATCTTGGTGAGAATGGTCTTGATGGTTTTATTACTGCTCTCTACTTGCCCATTGCACCTTGGATAATATGGCATTGACTTCCGATGCTTTACTGAGATAATTTCCATCAGAATATCCATAGTATCAATAATAAAGTGTGTCCCTTGATCATACACAATCTCCATAGGACATCCATACGGGCAGATAATTATTTCAAATAGGAAAAGAGCAGTGGACTTCGTGGTGTTATCTGGAAGAGCTTTGGCTTCCACCCATTTGTTGGTGACATAACAAGTGGCCATTAATATATATTGGTTCTTCCAGCTTGGAGTGACTTTATTGAATGGACCAATGAAATCCAGACCCCATTTCATAAATACTCTCAATGGTTGAATTGGAGTAAGAGGTGTCATATCTGCTGGTGTTGGTATGTCCATCCTCTGACAGATATCACATGTTTTGCAAAGCTTCTAACATCAAATATTAGAGTTTGCCACCACAATCCAGCCTGCAAAATCATATTGTAAGTAATATCAATGGAGAAATATCCTCCAAAATCCCCATCATTGTGCCTTAGAAATAACTTGCATTCTCCCTTCCATTGGCACATATACCTTCAGAGAACCCCATCTACTCCTAGTCTATAGAGGAATCCTCCGATGATGGTGAACTTCAGACTTTTAATAATCAAAGCCTTCTTCTGATTTTGAGCCAACTTTCTGAGAATCCTCCTTTAGAAATGAATTGATATACATCATACCATTCTGGATCGATGTTTTTCCTAGCTGTTACTTGAAACAACTCTGTGTCCATTGGCTCATCTCTCAAGGATACTTCGGAGTAGCCATCAGTACTCCTAGATAGGAAATCAGCACCACAATGGGTTTTACCGGGCTTATGAAATATATGGAATTCAAACTCCCCACCTTATCAATCTTCCTTGAATAATGACTTTGTTTATAAAAAATAATAATGCCTGATGATCCACATAAAAATGAAATAGCTTGCCCAACAAATAGTGTCGAAAATTAGTAGCACTAGAAACCATTCCTAAGGCTTCTCTCCGCGTAGTAGTATATCCTTGTTCAGCCTAACTGAATCTTCAACTGGCAAAATACATTGGATAATTAGTCTTCCCTTCTGGTTGAGCCATTATTGCTCCCATTGCCAGTCCTGAATCGTCGACATGCACATGAAAAATAACATCCCAATTTGGTTGTCGAAGGACTGGCTTACTAATAATGGCATTCTTGAAAACTTGAAAACTCTCTTCACATTCAGCAGTCCAAATGAACTTGCTGTTCTTCTTTGTCAGCTCATACAAAGGTAATGCTTTGGAAGCAAACATATGAACAAATCTTCTATAAAAATTGATATATCCTAAGAATGCGCTTAACTCTAATGCCGTGCATGGTGCCTTAGCTTGCTGGATACATTGGATCTTTTCATTGGCCATGTCTATGCCAGTTCTGGACACTATGTGTCCAAGTAGTTGTCCTTTCTAGACTAAGAAAACAGATTTAAATTGGTTTAGACAAATTCTCTTTTCCTTACAGCGTCGGAAAACCATTTCCAAAAAGAGTAAATGCTTCTCTTGAGTTGAATAGACAGTGAAGTCGTCCATGAATATGGCAAGAAATCGGTGGAGAAATTCAAAAAATATTTCCATCATACATCTTTGGAAGGTCGCTGGAGCATTGCAAAGACCAAACGGTATAACCAGATACATGAATGCTCCCCATTCAGTAATAAAAGAAGTTTTATCCCAGTCTTCAGGAGCAATCTGTAGTTGATTATAGCCAGTGGCCACTATAGCCATCCATAAAGCTATACATCACGTGGCCTGCAATTTTATCAAGAAGCATGTCCCTAAAAGGTAATGGAAAAGGATCCTTGATGGTCCGAGCATTCAGCTTCCGATAATCCACACAAACTCTAAGCTTTCCCATTTTCTTGGGCACTACAACATTAGAAAATAACCAGTCACTACTAGCGACCTCAGTGATAAACCCAGCCTTCAGAAGGTTATCGATTTCTTCCTTGACCTTCTTAGAAAAATTTGGATTTATTCAATACTGTTGCAGTTGCACTGGTTTTGAATCGAGTTTCAGAGGTATTCTATGTTGACAGACCTCAGGATCTACCCCTTTTAGATCAGTATGTTCCCATGAGAATACATCTTTGTACCTCTGGAACATGTCTCGGGCTTTTCCTTTCATTCCTGGGTCTAGATGATTATTGAATTTGATTAATCTAGGATTTTCCTCAGAACCCAGGTTCCATTCTTCGATTTCCTTATCATCTGGAAGAAACTAGTTAGGTCCACCTCCCTTTCTCTTGGTTGACTCCTCAGCGTAATCCCAGGATGGACCCCTTAATTCTGACCCATCATTCTAAACTTCAGTAATTTCCTTAGAGTGTACCTGTTCAGAGGTCGTTGGCGTACTGGAATCTGAGAATTCTTCTTGTAGAGTCAACTGGTTTTTCTGGCCTTCTAGTTAGCGGAACTGGTCATTCTCCAAAATTCAGTTTGATGAACTAACCTGGAAATTGCTTCCTTTTCCTTTCAGCTTGATCTTTGTCAAATAATACTGCATTTAGATTTATCTCATCCAATGGAAAAATATTCATTGCTGCCAGCATCCTCTCAATTTTCTTTACTCCATACTTCTGGCAAAGCTCTTCTGGTCACAATGCCTTTCTCCAGTTCCTAGTGTTGTTTGTCTGGATTTGAATTCCTTTATTGGTGCCCTGTATTGTCAGAGTCCGATTAGCATAGTCGTGAACAGCCTGTGCCGTTCGCAACCATGGGCGCCCCAGTAGCATCCCATATGTGCCTTGCATATCTAGTACTAAGAAACTGGTCTTGAACTTTTCTTTTCCCACCCTTATCTGCATACTTTCTATCATCCCAGTTGCCTGCACAACTCGATGATCGGCCATTCGAACTTTGAAAGGTGCTAGTTTCAAGTTCGTGATACCCATCCTTTGATGAAGGTGTGTCCCTCAGGATGCTTACTCCTGCCCCTCCATCCAATATGACACCAGATAGTGGGTCTCACTGTTTTCTAACCTTGTAGTCTACCTGGATCACCGGCACCTCATCATCTCTAACAACAACCAAGTCAACTGCTCTGGCTTCCTCTTTAGCCTTCCTTCACTGTCTAATGAATTTTGCTGCTTCAGGCAAAGTTTTTCTAATGTCATCTAGTTCAACTGTCAATTTTTGCATTCTTTCACAAATTTTAACATGAATTTCCTCTTTCTTTTTATCAGAGTTATTATCAGAACTTGAAGAATTGAAATTATCTGGACAGTGCCATTCCTCTGTTCTGGTACCTTTTGTGCCTCCTTCAGTGTTTCGTGTTGCAGTTATATTTGATTTAACGTTCCCTATTTCCTCCATCAATCCCTGAACTGCAGCCAACATAGTCTCAGGAATCCCAGACCCCGACTGATCTGGTTGTGTTTTCCCGAAAGCCTGCGCTGGTATATTCTGAATGACCTGGGAATCATAACTTTCTGGCTGCTCTGGTAGTTTCTTGGCTAGATCTTCTGTGATCTTAGCCGCTAGTTCTCTCTACTCCTGCCATTCAATGACTACCTTTTCTTTACCCTTTGCCTTCCACACCTCTCTCTGCTGAGCCCATTTGATAGTTTTAGAACTGACTAGTTTGGCCGGCTCATCTGGAATTTCCTCAATGACTACCCCTTTACTGCATGTAGTTGCTCGTACTAGAACTGGCTCAGGGGCTTTCGCCTTAGTAGCCGCAGTGCTAGGTGCTTCTGGACATTGAGCCACAAAATGTCCATACTTGCCACAACTATAACAGTTAAGTCTTCGATTCTGAAAGTTACCCCGACCCCGGCCCCAACCAATACCTCCCTGGTATCTGCCGCCCAGTACCAGTAGCACTGGTACCTGATTTCTCCTCTTGGGGTACACTGCTCGTCTCTACTCTGGCTGGTTCAACATTGGTAAATGTCACTATAGACAAATCCTTTCCCTTCTTGAAGTTATGAATGTGAATGCCACAATTGTTCCATAAATGACCATATGCTTTGCAATAAGTACACTATGGACAATCATTGGAAACATGATCTTTAGATTTGCACCTTGAACACCAAGTTTCTATTCTTCTAACTGGTTGTCTGGTCTGGTTGATATCAACAATCTGCCGGCCCATTTCATCAATATTTCTAGACCAAGACTCCTTCTTGGCCTTGTCTTTGCTCTTTTCATTTGAGATGCTTTCAGAGCTATTGGAGGTCTCATTGGAATCATAATTCTCAGTGGAAGAATTGCTACTAATAGACCTCCTCTTTTTGTGACTCCCCTCCTTCTTAGCCTGTTGTTCAAGCTTCAAAGCTCGCTGCACCAAATCATTAAAATTATTTGTTGGTGCAGGAACCTCCTGTTCTCTGAGCTTCTTACTGCGGAACCCATTTAGAAACCATACTCGTAGCCTCTTTTCCGACGGTGGCTCCTGCAACTGCCTAGTTAACTCCTTACTTTTTTCAACATAACTTCTTACTGACAATTTCCTTGTTTAATCTTATCTATCTCATAGAGGATGTCCTCATCTCCCCGGTTGTCTGAATATTCCAATCTGAAAGCCTTGAGAAATTTGTTGTATGATCTGAGTTGGAAAGCTGGGTAACGATAGTACCATTTCCTTGCTGCATCCTTTAGTGTCCGAGGAAAGTATTCTTTCCAGTCATCTTCATCAATATTCTTCAATTCAGCATACTATTCAAAAGCTTGGATATGTACATCTGGATCGTCTTTCTTCCCTCCTTTGAGCACTAGGAAATATATTTTTAGTGAAGAGGTATAATCATGCTGGTCAACAGCATCTCTGCTTCTTCTAACCTTGGGAGCATGGCTTCGTTGTGAAGAATTCTTGTAGATAACTACTCTTGCTGCCCTTGGTCCCAACATCTCTATGTGTAGAGTGAGAACTCCAGGTCTTGCGTTCTTCCCGCTCAGCCCTTCTCCTTCGGGAATGACTGGAGTGCTGAGAGTCCTTGGCCTCATCAGTGTGATTGTGCTCCTCTTGAGCCTCAGTCTCAATCACCGGGTCCTTCTTAGGATCAAACTCTCTTTTTGATTCCTCAAGAATAGGGTCAACACGCTTGCAATCAGTGCCTAACAGAGTGGATGGTTTACGACCATGACTGGTTTTGGGCACCATCAGTACAACTAAAAATTCTAACTGGGAGAGAAGAGTTTTCTGGTCGAAGAGTGAACAGCTCTAACCACCATGATTGCCAAAATGGAATCGGACATGATCTCTTCAGATAGCTGATTCCAATGTTAGAATTTAAAGCTACTGCTAGGTCGTGAGTTCAGTTAGAAAAACTGGAGTAGAGAATTGAGACTAGACTGAAATAGTTAATAGAACTGAAATAGTATACTGAGATGAGAGACATACTGGACGACTGGAAAATATTTGCAGTTTAAGGGCAATCAATACAAGGTTTAATGGGTTTAAGCTCAAATAATTACAACAGTGATGATTACAAAGTGAAGCTAGAGGCAAAGAGATTGTAACTCGAGAATACTTGGAAGCTAAAGCCAAAAGATAAGCAACTAAGCCAAGAGACTAAAAAGCAAGAATCCCAATTACAATGTAATAGGTCCTATTTATAGCTTCCAAGAGTTACTGTAGTAACTACCTTCGGTAATTACTGATGTGTGGCTGATCCACTGTTTGGTCTTCTAAGAGACAGTTCCTGCCTGTGGAATTGTCCTCGCCTTCTACACGCACATAGTGTGTGTCTCGGTCAGTGTTCGGAAAAAATGTGACTCAACTTAATAAAAGGGGGAGGGATCCCCCCTGCCACATGGCATTGTCTCCTGCGTCTGGCCTGTGGCACTTGCAGCTCCGATGAGACTGAGCGCCCGCGAGAGAGAGAGAGAGAGAGAGAGAGAGAGAGAGAGAGAGAGAGAGAGAGAGAGAGAGAGAGGCGGCCAAAGTGTTCCCTAACTAAGACACATAGACACACACACACACAGAGATGTAGGCAAGGAGGTGGAGGTTCCCTACTATAGTACAAGGAGAGAGAGAGAGAGAGAGAGAGAGAGAGAGAGAGAGAGAGAGAGAGAGAGAGAGAGAGAGAGAGAGAGAGAGAGAGACTCTGATGGAGAGACACAGACACACTGCCCATGGTGAGCTTACGTGGAACAACCACATGAAGCACTTTATGATATGCAATTCACAATGCACATTAGCTAAGAAATGGGATGCTGGTGTGACATACTAACTCACGCCCAAGCACCACATGCCAACTCACGCCCAAGCCCCATGTTCTATGCTCCATCCTGGTGTAGTCGCCCGAGGAGGGAAACCCGCTTAACACTAGTTTGGTACCAAAACAGGACACTTTACGTGTCCTTTTTTAACAAATTTAGATTAAATGCTACTTGCATTAGACGGTTTATTTAAGAAAACCCTCTTGATATGCTCAAATATGCTAGCCGGAGGGTCTTTTAAAAATATAACCTTGCATTTTAGAATCTATCATGATCAAGAACTATACCCATCAAGTTGACCCTCGTAAGAGTGCAATTGACGCTTTGAAGAAATCGCCTTTATAAACTCAAGAAAAAATGAAGCGACCTTGTAGAAAATTTTAGGTGACTCTTCCAGAATTTTGCTATAGATAAATAAAAGTTTCATGTGCAAAAAAATTGACTGTGGAGTATATAAAATAATGGAAAGTTCCATGTGTTTGATGTGGTCATTTTAAGCATATTGTTGTATACAAAGAAAAATATGTTTTTGATGTGTTTGTGAGTTTTAAAAAGTGATACATTGCTTGCCTTTTCCATTGAGCACTCAAGGTGGCAAGTAGAATTGGCTTTGGTATGCAACAATTATTGGATCATTTTAAATATTCAAAACTGCATGAGAGAAAACTTTCATATTTTCATTCTTGAGACATAAGCATTCAAAACCTCAAATAATATCAAACTTTCCATATAGATCAACTAAGTATATCACATTAAGTGGTACATACACAATTGGGGTGCCTAAAACCTTGGTTTCAATGTTATTATGGAGAACTCAAGATTTTCAAGAGTTTTTGCATGATAAAAAATTCAAGATAGAGTTCAAGCAACGAGATTTAATTGAGTTAGGGAGCCCAGAAAATATGTAGTTTCTTGGTTAAACATATAAAGTCATTTGTAGTTGTCAAATTGCACTAGAATAGTACCAATTTCATGAGGGCACCTTTGGAACACCAAAATTATGCACTTATTCAGCACGTGCTCAAGTATGAAATTATGTCTATAGCTTGCATGTGACTTGAAAACTTATCTTTGAAGTGTATTTCATTGTTTTGTAACCCTAAGTGCTAGCACTTGGCTTTTATAAACATAAAAAAGTCCATCTCTACAAAAAGATATAACAATTTTATGATTTTTTTTGGCAAAACAGCTTGAAATTTTACTAAAATTTATGTATTGGAACTTACCGAAATTCTCTCCATATAGATTGTATTTTGATATGGAGAAAAATCTAGTGTTTTCTGTCCCTCATAACCAATATATGGTAGAAGAAAGGTGTAAAAAATTTCTTTCTAACTTGACAAATAAATTGCCAAAACTTGGTCGAAAAATAGAACACTTTAGTGTCTCAGGACACTTAAGTGTCCAATTATAGAACTAGTGTTAAAGGGCACATTCTCCGCTAAAATGTGGGGGTAGAGAGAGTAGGTCAGTTAGGTGCACGTGCTTGGATGCGGATGCCATTGCCTTGCAGCGAAAACAACAGGAGAAGCAGAGAGAGTCAAGACAATCACGGTGGAGGGCAGAGAGAGAGAGAGAGAGAGAGAGAGAGAGAGAGAGAGAGAGAGAGAGAGAGAGATGCTAAGTAAGAGCAGAGGGTTTGAGGGTAAGAGAGACCATGCCGCCGCCAAAAGCGGTGCCGTTTTACTAGTTCCAATAATGTTGCTTCACTTTAAAATACATTTAGTATGTTGTTTCACTTTACAAAAGAAAATGTTGTGTATGTTTTGAATACCTTTTCAATTTCAAACAAATCTTGTGTATCACATCATGTTTCAATCTTTTATTTCATAAAAATAATGTTGAAAACATTTTCCTCTTGAGTTATTGAATGGATTGTGTTTATATTCCAAGGTAGGTAATAATAGAAACTCATGAGGATTCTGAGTCACTTTCAAAATCTTTGGTTCACTCCACTTAGCATCCAGTGAGTGTGCAGTGTCACGTTACAACCAATGATACCTTGGGTCAATGTGTGAGGGTATTATGGGTACCTTATGAGTGCAAAGAAAAAAAAGAAAAAGTACACCACTCCACAATTTGTGAAATCCTCCATTGTGCCGTACCAACTACATCAACAAATCACCATGGAGTTTTTGTTGTTGTGTTGGTGGTGGTTGTTGTCGTTGGTGGTTGTTGTTGTTTTGTGTGTGTGTGTGAGTGAGTGAGAGAGAGAGAGAGATATTAAAAGCCATTATATGCATAACTCTGTTTTGCTAATTTTCAGTAGTAAAAGCCTAACACCTCTTTATCTCTCTCACTTGCACACATGTACCTACATACATACACATAGTCACACATGATTTGTATTTACATACATATTTACATGCATTTATTTATTTATTTACTCGTGTGTGTGTCTGTGTGTGTGTACACACACACATACACATTCAGAGTTATAGCATCATGTTATATCTATGTGTGTATACACACATACACACACACACACAATATATATATATATATACACACACACTCTATGTGTGTATATGTATATACACACACACACTCACACACTGCTTTGTGATATAGATTATAGTACTGAGCAAAGAGAGTGTGCTTATGTTTCATATTGAGGAGGTTGGGTTTTTGTTTATCTCATAGTGAGTGAGTGAGTCACATGCAGGTCATATGTCACATGCTAGTTTTCGATTCTTTTTGTTCATCACTTGTTGTAGAGAGAAAGAAGGGAAGTGATTTTTTTTGTTTTTGTAATGTAGGAGATACAATAGTGGTCTTAAAGAGGCCTTTCATCATGTTCCTTAGGAGCATCCAAGACATCCTCAAGGCAAAGAACCACCTAGAAATCCAAAAAGAAAAAAAATACATTTTAATAAACAAGTTCTTATGTAGTTCAAACATGTAAAGCTCTTATGCTGAATCTATGAAAGAAAGAAAGAGAAAGCTTTAGTTTTGGGACTTAAGAAACTTGATTATTTATGGACATTTAGTACAAAGCAAAGCTAAGAAGATTGTTCCATGCCCGATCTAGGGTTTGGTGTTGTCTTTTATTGTGATGGACGTGAAAAGGTTTTCCACAAGATCTATTGATGGTGTTACTATTCCATGGGGCAACTAATCCATGAGATCTATATCTATAGGTATTTACTCTATGGATACCTTGCATTTATCAATTACAAAAGCACCAACTAACTAGGTTCACCTTGCCATTTGCTTTCCCTAATATAAGTGGCGATGACTTTTTCTAGGTGTGGGATTCGACATGTAGAGGTCAGTTGGTTGGCATATTGCCAATATCTTTTTTTTAAAAAAATTTGCAAAACTCACCAAACAGGGGAGTGAAAAATATATTGCATAAAACAAAATAATACATAACCGCCTCATGCACATACCATGCCATGAGGAACAACCATACACCACAAATCGAAAAGGTCATCTGATACAATAACCCAGGCCCAAACAAGGGAGGCCAACCCTTGCATCCAGGCAATAATACAAAAATTCCTTGAATGGTTACCAAAGGTATCAAGGGAGGCAGACTCTTGCATACAAGCAATAATACAAAAATTCCTTGAATGGTTACCAAAGGTATCAGACCCCTTGCCCCACAGGACCAAACCCCTCCCAAACAGGAAAGGAAATGCATACCAATGAGAGATTATCACCACATCGTGAGCGAGGCCCTTAATCCCCATCACCTTAAGGAGGAACAAGCGTCCAAGCATCACCCCTGTTGCACGAACTAGGCATAGGTAGTAGTAAGCCGGATGAATGCCACAAACAAAAATCACGAGTAGAGATTAGGCTTTTGTAGGGGAGCCATGCCCCATCGGCGGACCAAACCCACTGCCATGGATTTGCTTGCCTTCTTTTCCACCCCAAGGGGTGGTGGGAGGAAGGACCTCTCCCGCTTCAAAAAATAGAGTATCTCCTTACTACGCACGCACAAATGATAGGGAGGCCAGCCGGATGCCCCTCCCCAGGACAGAGAACCCTACACTCACAATATAGCCTCCCATCAATGCGGCTTCCACCCATAGAGTCCCCAGGACAGAGAACCCTACACTCACAATATAGCCTCCCATCAATGCGGCTTCCGCCCATAGAGTGGCATTATTCACTGCCGCAGAAGGCCCTTTGAGCGCCCCTAGCTTTGGCCCCTCACAGGCAGAGTAGACACAACCCTATGAATGATGCAGAGAAGAGCTATATTATTATTATGACTACTATATATTATATTATCAATATCTTAATGCATGTTACATGAACCCTGAAGGATGTGCATAGCCCATGAGAGACAAATTTTTGTGTACTTTACTATGGAGCAACCATCAGTTGAATAATCATCAGCTATTTTCTTTTCAAGAATTTTATAGCTACAAACACAATGTCCATCAAATCCAATAAGTTATCAAATCAAACCTTAACTACCCATTATCAAATTGTACCCACCTACTCTATCTATTTGTATAACTTTTGATTAATTTAGCCTATATATTCCTTACAATTAGCTCATCAAAACTATATGCTGCCCTTTCTTGCATGTTCCCATGCATAGAGACTCTCATCTTCTACCCTTGCACATACGCATCCTCACCATGCTCTTCCTTCCTATTCATGACGTAGGCTCCCTCCCCATCAGCAAGCCCAAGTTCTCCCTAGCAAAGCTCTTCACATGCTCCTATCCCCCTTCCATTGAACAAACATGCTCCTATTTGCCCTACTCTCCCGTGACATACTTACCACCACGACCTCCAACAACCATAACTCCTGGACTGACAAACAAGAGATCTATCTACTGCATCTGCATCAAGCATATGTGAATCCTACCTCAGTATGACATGAGACTGCAAGGTTACACGCATGCACACAAAGAGAGAGAGAGAGAGAGAGAGAGAGAGAGAGAGAGAGAGAGAGAGAGAGAGAGAGAGAGAGAGAGAATGATTGCATGCCTATGTAAGTGCGTAGCTTGCCTAACCTACGATCCTCATCGAGTGACGCAATGTGCCTCACACCCCTCCATGAAGACCTACACCCCTCATATTAAAACTGACAAGGGAAATCTCTCTCTCTCTCTCTCTCTCTCTCTCTCTCTCTCTCTCTCTTTCTATATATCTATCTATCTATATCTATCTCTATCTCCACCACGTATTGAGTGTTGGGCCCATGAGTGTGGACCAAGTTGCAACACCCCAGGTGTACTCACTTGCTGTAGAAAGTTCAAGCATCATTCAAAAAATCCAAAGGCAAATCTACTATGACATGGGATAGTCCCATAGACATCGACCTTGGATCTCAAATGGGTGATCACAATGACACATACTGTCAAGAGGCTGCATGCACCAACCAGCTTCTGTCTATAATAGCTTGATGTGCAACTAGACACTAGAACATGGTGACTCTCCTTGACTATTTGTTGTCCCATAAGCGCTCCGAAAATCCTACCAAGAACTTCGGTGTGAGACCCTCCTCCTACCAATTAGTCGCTACAATAGGATGATCCTCTCTCTATGCTTTAATATGTGGTGACCCAATCAAGCTATGAAGAAGGGGGTCCTCGGATGATCAAATGGAGTAAAGGGATCCCACCAAAACCACTCCCTCGGGTCCCATTGCACTTGCACCAAAGGGTGGCTTTCCCAATACTCAGTTTTGTGATAGCTTCAATCAGTAGGATGATTGTCCATGATTTCTTGATGGGTTTCATTCTCTACCCTGGATGCTTTGCATCCTTTGTGTGAGATGGGCTTTCTATCTTCCATCTCTAGCTTGGTTCCTTGCTACAAACACTTCCATTGCAACAACACATCAATGTGGTTGATTTACCTCTTTTGCAATCTAAGCTTTAAGAAAGGCATAATTGCCTTCATCGAGGAAAGAGAGGCTGATCTTTCCTTGACTTTGGCTACAACAAATGGTGTAATCTCCATGCCTGTTGAAGAGTTATCCTTGCATCTTCCATGGCTAGCCTTTTCCTAGATTTGAGGCCTTCATGTAGCTTTGATTTAGCTTCGCGTCTCCTCTTTGGAGAAAATTGATTTTGCATGTTGAGAAACTCCATCTCCATGCACATAAATCGTTGTTTTGGTTTGGGAAAATTAGCTTGCCTCTTCGTTCACAAGATTGTTGAAGTCTTTGTCTTCTTGACCTTCATGGTGATGTATGAATCACCTTGTCCTCCATGCTTTCTCCAAAAGCATAGTTTCTTCCTTTGTGATCTCCTTTGGCTCCTTCCAAGTGAGGCCACAAACTCAGATTTTGAGCTCGGTGGAGAAATCAAGGAAAGAAACCACAATTCTCCCTCGGAGTATCAATCCACTGAAGAAGACATTAATACTCAAGAAAGAACAATCTACATAGGAGATTCCTAAGATGCAAGTACAGAGATCAATGGAGGAAGCACATCGGATTAGAGAAGGAAAGGTTAGCCAAATGATATCAAGCTCAACAAGAAGCTCAAAAACATCAAAGTCGAGCAACTTGAGAAAATTGAGCAACACAAACGCAAGAAGCCAGAGGAAAAAGTCAAGCTAGATAGATCCTTTTGATAAAAAAAGCGTAATATACTCAAGCACAAAGCTAAACAGAGGGAAGAACAAGAGTCAAAAGGCAAAAGACAAAAAATTAAAATCCCCAATGGACTCACCAAAAATTCAACAATGAATGCATGGGGATTTGCCTAAAGATGAAGCTACCACTGACCAACAACAAGAGATGAAAATGGAGACATAACAACAACAAGTCTTTCCAAAACTGCCAACTCCCCCTCCTGCTATTGAGGATCAAGAAGAAAAGCAAGAATCTGAAGGGAAGAAAGAGGAAACTTGAACTAAACAAAAAGAATATGGAGCTGTGAAAACCAATCAAGGCAATCAAGAAGGGGAGCAAGGCAACCAAAGGACCATCCAAAGAAAGATCAAGAGAAGAAAGAGTCGGTGTCGGGGGTCTCTCACCCACCTACCACTCAAAGTGCAGAGAGAGGTCCCACCAATCTCAAGAGCCATAGTTGAAGCTGCCGACAAGCTCATTCAAGTGTTTGAGTTAGAAGAATACTTAGAGACGATACGGTTCCAATTCCAATGCCAAAGAGTAATTTCATATTTGCGGGAATTGGATGCTAGGGATGCAAAAGAGAAAGCAAATGTAGCTATCAAAAAAGTTGAGTGACTACCACAACAAATAGAGTGCTTGCAAGAAGAAAAGGAAGATCTCAAGTTGCACTAGAATGAGAAAAGAAAGATGTGGCAAGAATTTTCTAGGATCTATAAAAGCAAAGGAGGCAAATACCGAGATGCAAGTGGAGCAACAAGCTCTAGAGGAGGCTCTGATAAGGGCGCATAAGAAATATTCAAAATTGTGTGAATCCTATGACATGGTAAAGAATACAGTGTCATCTCTCTGAACCATTCAAGAAGTCTCTGATCTTGCTTCTACTTCTCAAGCTCCTACTCCCACAACAAGCACTTTCTCCCCAACTCTATAACTATTTGTCTCATATTCCATAGTTTTTATTGCACATATGTTGCCAATTTGGAGTGATCGAGGGCATGGTGTGCAATGCAGGAGATATTTTGGACAAGAAAGATGGTAGAAGGGAAGGCATTGGTCATGCAATTTGAGGACAAAAATCAACTTTGAATGTGATCTCCTAGGAGGATAAGTTGAATCTCAAGTACATAAATGGAGCTACATAACCATGATCCTTAATGTTGCTATCACTCGCACTTGGTGTCCTATCTTGTCATGATCTCTTCATTGATAGGATGTTGGTGCCCACAACCTCATAGTGTATATAGTGTGCCACTTGCATCAGGTACAAGCACATCCATGATGCAGCCAAGTATGTCATATGACAGTTTTATGACCACCCCAACATTGTTTCTACATTTAGGGTGGCAAAGTCTAAAAAAGGCATTTTCTTCTTTGTTTTCTCTCTCCTCTTCAATGAAAGTGACCATTCAATAGATCACAAAAATTGAAGAGTCATAGATTAGCAAGAAATAAAAGTCCAATTTTTCATTAATCTTTTTCTAAAACCAATATTGTGTTATAGGTAGGTATTAAAACCTTAGATCAATGGAGCTAGATATAATTATTGGTGTTGCAAATAAGATAAGAGATATAGACATGGAAACCATACACATAGATAAATTACGTATTGAAGAGAAAACATAGGACGCTACAACATTAATCTAGATGAATTAGCAATGAACAAGAGGGGAGCACAACTAGAACCATTTTGAATATCATTAAAAATAGTCCCACTCACTAAAACTATCCTATATATAATCTCACACCCTAGCCCTAAGCTTCTAGCTCATGCTACTTAAAGTTTTAAATAGCTGCTAACCTTAGGTATATTACATCAATTTCATGTAGGAACATACTTTTTAAGAAAAATCTATATGAGTCAAAAAAATTGCATGTACTTGTATATTTCATTGTTGCATTTCCACTAAAAATGTAAAGCGAAGCTGTCAAAAAATATATAGAATATCTTATGGAAATTGTTTTTTAAAAGGCTTTGTGTGAAAAATCTCCCCATGATATCACATAATATTAGTATAATTCCTTTTTTTAAAAACTAACTTTCTTTTATAGCATTCAATAAAGAAAATTTAGGATGGACACAATGTCATCAACACTGTTGTCTACTAAATCAATGGAAAAACCACTCTAGCTTTCTAGTTCAATGGGAAAAAGTTGTCAGGTTAAGAATTCTGATCCGATGGGGGATGGCCACCATGTTGTGGAGATAAAACAACTTTCTACTCATTATTAAGGGCTTTCCACAAGGGGAAGTTCCTCACCGTACACATAATGGTCATCTTGTTGTGCATAGTTGGGCTTGCTTGGCTCTTTTCTATTGCCACCTCTGACGAATTCAATTTGATGGGTAGACTATGCAACTCTCTCAATATAGTTATCATGATTTTGGTTTGTTACCTCTTTGTAATCTAGGTATGTTTCACATCACTCCTTACCATGGAAGGGAATAGAACACCATGCCACTACAGTCTTGCCATGAGACCATTACTCTTGTAGAGAGAGGTAGATAGAGTTGCCAGTTGAGCATACACTTTAGGATAGTGTTTTTGATTCAAATAGCCACGTTTGTAATTTTTTCAAGAAGTATAGGTTAGACCTCGGCATGTTTCAAGTTCCTCTAGGGCTCAACTAAAGTTCTCTCTAGGGCTCAACTAAAGAGTTAAGCTTCCTGAACAAGTTTTTAGAGCTTGAATTGCATTCTTTTTAGCTCTTTGTGCAAATAAATCCTTTTGATGCTTTTTGTCTAGATTTGCTCTTAGTTTTATATGCTCCAAGTATTGTATGAGTCCACCATGATGTTGATGAGATACACTTGGTCCCCTCATCCATTAGTCTAATACTTTCCTATCAATGTGCACATATGTGCAGCATTTGTGTGACACGAGTGAGACTCCCTTCACCTCGGGTAAGAGCAAAAAAAAAGAAGAGAATTTATAGAGAAGCAAGTAGGTAGGGAGGGAGGGAGAGAGAGAGAGAGAGAGAGGGAGGGAGATGCTTATCTTCAAAAAAATGGAAGCACTCTACAATAGTCCATTGCATCATATTGAAGACTCTGCCCAAGGTCTCTCTTTTCACCAAGGCCATCATTGCCCTGCATGACTATTAAGCATTGTGGCCCTTGCTCTGCCCGAGACTGTCGAGCTCCCTAGGATTACTTTCTTATTCCCATATGGCAACTAGCCGCAATGCCCCACTCTTAATCTCCCCCCTGGTAGACCTCCCACGAGACCACAGGCTAGTGCCATTACTGCAGAAGATGCCATGTTGTAAGACTAAAAATGTGTGTCTCTCTCTGTCTCTCTCTCTCTCTCTCTCTCACACACACACACATTCAATAGTCGAACTTGATTGGATGGTATTAGTTTTAGTAGCCTGCTAAAACCATCACTTCTCCACGTCAGTATCTCTTCTTTTTGTCGGTGTCGCTACGTGAGGCTTCAACTCCTCTCCCCCCCCCCCCCCCCCCCCCCCCCCCCCCCCCCCCCCCTCTCTCTCTCTCTCTCTCTCTCTCTCTCTCAGAAAAGGAGCTACATTTTGTTTACATAAGAGACCGCTGCAGATGCTCAATGGGATATTACTCAGAGGAAGTATAAACAATCACTATTCAAATAAAATCAATTTCATAAACATACTCTAGGGTAGATTCAAAGACAAAATTTTCCAAAATAGTTGACATTATTTGCAATTTAAGTCCATTTTCTTAAATTTTCCAAAGGGATTTTTTTCCTTCTCTTGGAAACACTGGGTACTACAATCTACTACTACTAACTAACAATGGGCATTCTGTAGGCTATGTAGCATCAAGGTGGTCTGTACTATGAGTGTGGAAAACCAAAGGAAAAATTACCAAAATACCCCTCTAATTTGTGGAAATTCCCAAACTATTCCTCAAATTTCAAAAATTCCCAAAATAACATTGTATCTATTTTGGTCCAATTGTTCAAGATTTTCTAATCTTTATTCCTTTTTGACAATTGAGATCCGTTTTTGAGTGCTTAGCATGTAATTTGTCACAAATTATCTCGCAAAAAAAGGCGAGTATGTGCCTCTAATCTTGAACGCATTTCTTTGATGAGAATCAACACGGATGCTTTTGAGACTCTTAATGAAAAGAAAATGGGATGAAGAAGGGGGGCACGTGGTGGAGAGAGAATAAGGAGAAAAGATTTTAATCGAGCTTTTTGGGGTTGAATTAGAGGTGGGGGTGGTGGTACAGGAGGCAACCAACGCGCTTGCCGCACGTCGTGATGCCGTTGTGCAACCTGCGAGGCTAGGGTGAAGCCAGTGAGCAGGGGTGGTGAGGACGCGGATAGTCGCAAAGGAGGCGTTCTCTCTCTCTCTTTCGCTCTGTCTCAGATGGGGGGGAAGCCAAGACGCTCATGCTGTTACTGCCAAACAGTGATCTGCACAGGCCTGAGGTGGCAGGCGGAGCCAGAGTTTTGCGGTGCTTTGTGTACACAAAGTGGGGAAGCTTGAGGTCCATGCGATGGTTGCGAGCGGACCAGGCGAGGGGGACTGAGGTCTCCATGGCGGCTCGTCTTCGGAGGGGGTGTGTGCTGACGTGGTGTGGCATTCTACCTTTGAGCTTTTGATTCCAAGAGGAATCTTGTCTTTAAATTAATTAATGAAAACGTGAGTAGGTGGCCATTTATTTCTTTTCATTTGTTTTGATAGGAATCCCGCAAGGTGCTTCGTTTGCATTCAAAAGGAAAAGAGAACATTTCCTTTGCAAGATTCTTGGGCTAAGAAAATGGAAAAGAAGGTGAAGGGGGGCGGGCAGACTAGATGGCAAGTGCTGAGCATGGGGGGTACACACCTATGAGGCCTACCACTGTGGTTCTGAGCTTTATTAGAGAAAATCAAGCGAAGATGCCGCATGGCACGTGGTAGGTGGAGAGAGAGAGAGAGAGAGAGAGAGAGAGAGAGGGGGGGGAGAGGGAGAGGGAGATTTTTTGATAAGTTGGGTGCAGGGCTTAATGAGGGATGCAGAGAGCAATCCATTGGATAGGCGAGCGTTGCAGGCGAGGTGCACAATGCCTGTCTGGTTTGTGGCTAACAAAGGATGTGAGCAGCAGCAGCCATGAGCATGTGAGCGCTCGTAGTGAGCAGTGAAATAAAAAGTGGTTTTGTTATGGCCTTTGCAATGGAGAGTGTGTGGAGATTTTGAGCATCTTGTGAAGATTCCACATAATCCAAATTGGAGTAGACTGAGTAATTTACTAAGTAATTCATCTCCAAAGCCTACATAACCAACTCACATTCTAATTTTAGCATCTTGTATTGATAGACATTCAGTCTTCTTATGAAAAGCTACAATTTTTTTAATCTTTAGAGAAATTTAATCTCACTCTCTCACTCTCTCTCTTCCAACAATTGCTTTGACTCCTTTTCCTCGACACTTGTACTACATCACTTCTCTCTAAACATCTAAAGTTATTGGAGCTTGGTTTGAGCTCTAATTGGAAGATGGAGCTTCTCTCTAGAGGTGCGTGCACTTCCTCATCTTCATTTGTTTCTCTCCTTCCCCACATTGGAATACTCTCTCTCTCTCTCTCTCTCTCTCTCTCTCTCTCTCACACACACACACACACACACACACACACACACACACACACACACACATGCACACATGCCCACACACCAATAGAACGCCATTGCGCGCATAGACCACAACAAAGAAACATGTAGAAGCAATAACAATATCCATAGATCAGTATCTTGGTGCAACCCTTTGTTAGCGTTAACCTAGTTGCACAATGGTGACTGCAGAGGGAGATTAGAGGCTCCCAAAAGAGAGGGAGGCAAGGGTGAAGGCAGTAGCATGGGCATGGCATCAGAGGAGTGAAGGAAATATAGTGCCCAGTGTGGGAAGTCGAAGGCATTTGCATCTTGATGCATGGCTCGCCTTTCGCCCTAGGGCTATGGGAGGAGAGACGGAGAGATAACTTTTTGTTGCCAACCTTTGTAGCGCGCACACACACACACACACACACACACACACACACACACACACACAGATCCCTACTGAACATTGACCATGCCATTGCCCATTCAATGCCTCCCAGAAGATGCTATCATGCATGCCTGTTCAAGCGAGCAACATCACAGGGGGTGTTTGAGAGAGATAGAGAGAGAGAGATAAATATCATATGCTTGAACCTGCTCTACCTTGTGCCGCGGGGCTGCAATTGTCCTTTGCCTTGGGTTGCGGGGGTGTCCGCCTTGGGTTGTAGGGGTGTTGCTCATGTTTGTGATGCGCCGTTGGGAATTGTCTTATGGTTGTAGATGGATGCATACACTTGGAGAGTGCTATGCTGACAGTGCCATCCAAGCAAAGGAAGGTAGAAGGAGAAGCATCATCTCGTGGTTACAAGCATTTGCAGCCATGTGGATGCTACTTCAGCCTTTTTTATATAGATATAAGATAAAAGAGAGGAAAGAGAGGGGAACAATGGATGGATGCTACATATGCTTCCAATATCCATCCAAAGAAAAATCTGCATAATAGTATTCATGATTCCATGTTTAGGTGGATGTGGATACTATGGATTTATTGAATGATTGTGATCCTTCTACTCCTATTTTTATGTCCCCAATCCCTGAACCTAACCAAAGACCACCTTTTTTCTCTCTTGCACTTTTGTTACCCTCCCTTTCATTCTAGATCCTTTTTTATTATATCCATCTTTTTTCTTAAATTTTTTATCATAGCATTGTGGCCAAGCCGATGAGTACAAATCTCGGGCCCATCATCCTCTCCAAAGATTGGTATACTAATGAATATTTGATGCATCTCTTGGACCCTCTCACCTACTCTCAAAATTTTACAACTCCTTTGCCTCTGTGAAATCCTTCTTTGTAGACGGCTGGATAGTCATTATGTGGGAACGTCTTCTTAGAAGATGGGCAATGAATTACTTAGTAATTACTACAGTAAACCCGAAGTGTATAAATAGAGCCCATTACATTATAATCGGGTTGGCAATTATTATCACTTGGGTTAGCGCTTGGCTATAATTGTACTTGAGAATCATTGGCAGTATTGTCGACTGTACTTTCTCTCTGTAATCATATTCACTGTAATCTTGATCTGTAATCCCAATCATGGCATATATTTCAGTTATACTTACCTCTCGTCCAGTCTTCTGAATCTGAATCTAACGTGAACCTTATTTCCAGTACATAAGTCTGATTCTTATTTCAGTATCCACATTTCAGTCTAGTCTCTGATTCCTGTCCAGTCTGCTCTCTGAAATCTTCCCACACTAGTAGTTGAAATCTTCCAACACTGGAATTAGCTGTCTCAAGAGATTAGCTCCAATTCCATTTTGGCGATCACGGTGGCTCGAGCTGAAGCTCGTTGATTGAAAGACTCTTCTCCCAGTTTGAAGTTTCCAGCAATGGCACCAAAATCCAATCGTGGCCGGAAATATACCATTCGTGTGGACCCCATTCCTCAGGATTCAGGAAGAGAGTCTGACCCCAAGCAAGAGAAAATGACTGACACTGAGGCTCAGGAGGAGTATAGTCAGGCTACTGAGGCGCAGGACTTACAGCATTCCAGTCACTCTCGACGCCGACGGGCAGAACAGGAAGCACGGAAGGCAAAGAGTTCCGAGAATTCTCAGTCTCACCAGAGAGATGAGCATACCAAGGGCAATAAGGGAAGTCACCGTACTTCTAGCGGACAAAGCAGAGAAGACACTGATATTGAGACAAAGACAGAGATTGAACGGGATGCTGACACTGACAATTGCAAGAAGGCTCCCAAGCGTCATTCTGAAGCCAAGAAGAGAAGTGGCGGGATCAGTAGTAATCGAAATGATTACCCAGCTTCTCTGAAGATTTCCTTTCCAATATTCAAAGGGGGGAAAAAGGATGATCCTGATGTTCACATACAAGCTTTCGAGCAGTGTGCTGAACTTTGATGAAGATGATTGGGGGGAATATTTTCCACAAACCTTGAAGGAGGCAGCGAGGAAATGGTATTACCATTACCCTGCATGCCAGCTGAGATCATATAACAAATTGCTTAAGGCCTTCAGGTTGGAATATTCCGACAATAGAGGGGACGAAGATATTCTCTGTGAATTAGATAAGATGAAACAGAGGAATTTGTCAGTCCGCAGCTATGTGGAAAAGATAAAAGAGCTAACGAGGCAGTTGCAAGAACCGCCGTCTGAGAAGAGATTGAGGGCATGGTTCCTAAATGGGTTCGTAGGCAAGAGGCTTAGGAAACAAGAAGTACCAGACCCTACAAAAAAATTCAATGATCTGGTCCAAAGGGCATTAAAGCTGGAACAGCAGGCTAAGAAGGAGAAGAGCCACAAGAAGCGAAGGACTAGTAGCAGTAGCTCTGCTACTACTGAAACTTCTGATTCCAGTGAAATGTCCATTAGCTTCGAGAGCATCTCCAATGAACGAGCAAAGGAGAAATCAAAGAAGGGATCATGGACCAAGAAAATTGAAGAGATGGCTAGGCAAATTGCAAAAATTAGCCACACAAGACAACCAGTCCGAAAGATGGAGACTTGGTGTTCAAGATGCAAATCCAAGGACCATATCTCCACTAAATGTCCACAATGTACCTACTGCAAGGCCTTTGGTCACCTATGGAATAATTGTGGCATCAAAATTCACCATTTTAAGAAAGGAAAGGATCTGTCAGTGGTTGCCTACACTGAACCAGTGAAGGTAGAACCAGTCAAAGTAGCTCAAGAGGAGAGACCAGGTACCAATGGTACTGGTCAAGGACGTGACAAATACCAACCAGGAATGGGAGAGGAAGAGGAAGAGGTAACTTCCAGAACAGGAGCATGAATTGCTATACTTGTGGGAAGTATGGTCATTTTGCAACCCAATGTCCAGATGCACGTGTAACGACTACTACTAAGGCTAAGGCACTAGAGCTAGTCCCAGTCAAGGTGGTTACTAGGAGCAAGGGAGTATTCATTGAAGAAATCCCAGACATTTCAGAAGTACCAGTCAATCCTAACAGTAGCAAGTGGGCTCAACAAAGAGAAGTTTGGAAGGCCAAAGGTAAAGAAAAGGTGGTAGATGAGTGGCAAGAGCAGCAAGAACTAGCAGCTAAAATCACGGAGGATTTAGCTAAGAAGCTGCCAGAGCACCCGGAAAGTTCCAAAGCTAGTCATTCAGAGGATACCAGCCCAATCAACTAATAAAGATCAGTCAGTACCGGCCATGACAGAGACCATGTTGGCTGTGGTACATGGATTAGCTGACGAAATGGGAGTGGATGGAAAGAGTAGAAGCACTGCAAAAGAAGAATGGCAGTGTGAAGATACCAGTTCTTCAAGCTCTGACAATCAGTCTGACCAAGAGAGAGAATAAATTAATGTGAAAATTTGTGATAGAATCCAGAAGCTGACTGTAGAGCTGGAGGATATAAGGAAGACCTTGCCTGAGGTGGCCAACTTTATCAGACAGCGCAGGAAGACTGAGGCAGAGGCCAGAACAGTGGACCTGACGGCTGTCCGGGATGATGAAGTTCCACTTATTCAGGTAGACTACAAGGTCAGGAAGCAGTGGGAACCTCTCTCAAGCGTTATCTTGGATGGAGGGGCAGGAGTCAACATAATGGGAGCCCATCTTCAACAAAGAATTGGTATCACTAATATGAAACCAGCACCATTCAAAGTAAGAATGGTAGATCATAGAGTCGTACAGGCGACGGGTATGATTGAAAACATGCAGATAAGAGTGGGGAGGCAGAAATTCAAAACCAGTTTCCTAGTCCTAGATGTGCAGGGAGCATATGGAATGCTACTAGGGCGCCCATGGTTAAGAACAACACATGCTGTTCATGACTATGCAAACCAAACTTTGACCATAGAAGGGGCCAGTGGCAAAATCCAAATCCACACCAACAATACCAGGAGCTGGAAAAAGGAACTGAGGCCGAAGGAGTTGTGTCAGAAGTACAGAGCCAAGAAAATTGAGCGAATGCTAGAGGCTATGAACATATTCCCTTTGGCAGAAATCAACTTGAATGCAGTCTTGCTGAACAAAGAGCAGGCTGACAAGCAGAAGAGACAATTCCCTGATCAGTTTACCGAAGTCAATGCAGGGGAAAGAACAATTCAGCTAACTGGAAGGATGGAGGAACTAGCTGATACTGGTATAGTAGAGGAACCAGTATGTTCTGAAGAGTACCCACTGGATCAGAATAATGATTCAGAAATGAATGGACCATCCTGGGACTACACTGAAGAATCGACCAAACGAAAAGGAGGCGGACCAAACTGGTTGCTTCCAGACAATCAGGAAGTAGAAGAGTGAAACCTGGAATCACAGGAAAATCCCAGAATGATCAAGGTTAACAAGCACCTCAACCCGGCAATGAAGGAAAAGGCACGAAAAATGTTCCAGAACTATAAAGATGTATTTGCCTGGGAACATACAGATTTGAAGGGAGTAGATCCTGAAGTCTGTCAGCACCGAATACCACTGAAACCGGATGCTAGGCCAGTAAGATTGCAAAGATATTGGATGAACCCCAAATATGCAAAGAAGGTCAAGGAGGAGATTGATAATCTTCTCAAGGCTGGGTTCATTACGGAAGTGGCAAGCAGTGATTGGCTATTTCCCATAGTTGTCGTTCCCAAAAAGAATGGGAAATTGAGAGTTTGTGCCGACTATAGGAAACTAAATGCCCAGACTATTAAAGACCCATTTCGCTTACCTTTACTGATATGTTGCTTGATGAGATCGCAGGATATGAGATGTATAGCTTCATGGATGGTTATAGCGGCTATAGCCAGTTACAGATCTCTCCTGAAGATAGAGCCAAGACCACTTTTATCACTGAGTGGGGAGCTTTCATGTATCTGGTGATGCCTTTTGGCCTATGCAATGCACCAGCTACTTTTCAACGGTGTATGATGGAGATGTTTAATGAATTTCTTCATCGGTTCCTCGCCATTTTTATGGATGACTTCACTGTCTATTCAGATGAGGAACAACACCTTCTATTCCTAGAATTGGTTTTTAAACGCTGTCAGGAGAAGAGGATTTGTTTGAATCCATTTAAATCTGTTTTTCTAGTATGGAAGGGATAGCTACTGGGACATGTGGTTTCCCACAATGGAATAGAGATGGCCAATGACAAAATACAGTGTGTCCAGCAAGCTAAAGCACCCAGAACTGCTTCAGAGTTGAGTTCTTTCTTGGGTTATGTGAATTTCTATAGAAGATTTGTACACAAGTTTTCTTCTCAAGCAGTACCACTCTATGATCTTACCAAGAAGAATAGTAAGTTCAACTGGACTGCTGAGTGTGAGGAGAGTTTCCAGAATTTGAAAAAAGCCATTACCAGTAAACTAGTCCTTAAGCAGCCAAATTGGGATATTATTTTCCACGTACATGTAGATGCTTCAAGATTGGCAATGGGGGCAATATTAGCTCAGCCAGATGGCAGAACAGACTATTCGGTCTATTTTGTAGTCGCAGATTCAGTCAGGCTGAACAAGGCTATACGACTACTGAGAGAGAAGCCCTCATAATGGTTTTTAGCACCACGAAGTTCAGGCATTATCTGTTGGGAAAGTTATTTCATTTTTACGTGGACCATCAAGCTCTTCTGTTTCTGATTAACAAAGTCATTATTCAAGGCAGGCTGATAAGATGGATGATGTTCCTTATGGAATTTGAGTTCAGAATTTTCCATAAGCCTGGCCGAAACCACTGTGGAGCTGATTTTCTTTCACCCTTGAGAGATGAGCCAATGGATGTTGTTTATTTCAGTTAAAGGAAGAAGAATCAGTGGATCCTGAATGGCATGATATTTATCAATTCCTTTCCCAAGGTGCCTTTCCAGAGGATTGGAAGCAGAATCAGAAGAAAGCTCTGATCATAAAAAGCCTGAAATTTACTATCATAGGAGGATTACTTTATCGACTAGGTGTGGATGGTGTACTTCGACGATGTGTCCCTATGGAAGGAAGAATGCAAGTGATTTCAGAAGCGCATAATGGTGAGTCTGGTGGACACTTTTCCAATGAAGTAACCTACAAAAAGATTCTGCAAGCTGGTCTGTGGTGGCAAACACTGATTGCTGATGTCAGAAGTTTTTGTAAAAATTGTGACATATGCCAAAGAATGGGCCGACCAACAGCTGCAGATATGACTCCCTTAATGCCAATACAACCACTGGGAGTATTCATGAAATGGGGATTGGATTTTATGGGACCTTTTAAGAAGGTGACTCCCAGAAAGAACAAGTACATAGTAATGGCTACTTGTTATGTTACCAAGTGGGTTGAAGCTAAGGCTCTTCCTGACAACACAGCCAAGTCAACTGCAAGGTTTCTGTTTGAGAATATTTTTTGCCGATATGGATGTCCAGTAGAGATTGTGACCGATCAAGGAACACATTTTATCAATGACACTATGGAAATCCTATTGGATACGCTTTCAGTCAAGCATCGGAAATCTACTCCTTACTATCCCAGATGCAATGGACAAGCTGAAAGTAGCAATAAGACTATAAAGACTATTCTCACTAAGGTGGTGCAAAAGAAACTAGACCAGTGGGATTTGAAACTTCAGACTGCTCTATGGGCTTTTAGGACAGCTTATAAGGTAACTACTGGAATGACACCATTCAGAATGGTGTATGGTACTGAAGCTGTGGTTCCTATGGAGTTTGTAATTCCCAGTCTGAGAATGGCTGTGAAGTATGGATTAGACTTCAACCATAATCTTAAGAAGAGGCTGGAGGAACTGATGCAATTAGATGAACTCAGGCAAAGGGCTATATTGGAACAAGAAATTGTTCAACAACGAAGGAAGCACTGGCATGATCGCCGAATTAAAGTTCAAGAATTCTAGAAAGGAGACTTAGTGCTTCTATATCAGTCTAGACTGGGTCCAAAGAAGCGGAACTTGAAAATTGCCTGGGCAGGACCTTTTGAGGTAGACTGGGTCTTCTGGAACGGCACAGTCAGACTCAAATATTTATCGGGATTGATGTTTCCAGGAGTATATAATGGAGCAAAGATCAAGCTTTATCATTCAGAGACCAGAAAAACTGAGCCATAACAAGGTACTAAGGAACTGGAGGTTGCTAATCAAGAGATACCGGAATCAGACATTTTTGGACTTTTTCATGTGCAACCAGTTCCAGGTTCAGAACCAGAACCAGAAGGACCAGATCAGGCTGACCTTAGAATTAGTACTAGTATAGTCGAGCCAGATTGGAAATCAGTCCAGTACCAGTATGAATACACTTTCCAATTTTTAAGCGTCCAACGGTCAAATGGCACGCCAGTGCTAATCATTTCAAGGATGGGTCGCAGTGTTGTCCAATGCATGTCTGCCACGATAGAAACGACACACAAAAGTCTAGGAGCGGCGATGCCCAATGAGCCCAAACCTTCTCTGGCAACTGCGCAGCAAATAAGTATCACTCTGAAGGAGGATGAAACGGCTAG
The DNA here is from genome assembly GCF_014529385.1 of Adiantum capillus-veneris. Classification (NCBI taxonomy): domain Eukaryota; kingdom Viridiplantae; phylum Streptophyta; class Polypodiopsida; order Polypodiales; family Pteridaceae; genus Adiantum; species Adiantum capillus-veneris. The sequence goes on along the minus strand of NC_140947.1, from coordinate 155,666,608 downwards.
ACGAAAGCGCAAGGCCAGTGCTCAAGGAGCCAGTAGGCAGGACTGGAAGCCTCCACTGCTTACAGGTTTGTAGCCGAAGCAGTAAGCCTTAAGAACAACCCAACGTATGTATCCAAATTTTTTTTTGTTATGCTGTTGGCCAAAATATTGGATCCATAGGTTCATATCAACCTTTGTCAAATTCTCTTGCATAATGTACTGCAGCAGACTGCCAAGCTAAAATCTCAAACTATTTTCAAAGCCTGGTATGTTTGGCAATTCCTGTATTAGGCTACTGCTGCAGATGTTTATGAGCAGGTAAAGAAGGCTTGGAGTGAGAAGCCAATTCCTGAACCAACGAACATTGAACTGTCCTCAGATGACGAGGAAACAGACAGTCAAACCATTTCAACCAACATGAAAAGGAAAGCAACTACAGAAGAAGCTGGCAGTTCAAAGAAGCCAAAAATTACACTGACAAAAAGCAGTGAATTTTTGAAGCAGATAGAAAGCCAGGTCAAGACAATAACCACTGAGAAAGCTGTAGTGAGTCAGATTGAGCAGCAATCTGCTCAGAAGGCTGTGCCTGACCAGTCAGTCGTAAAAAATACAGTTGCTACTGGGTCTGGGAAAGATCATGACAAGCCAGTCACTGTTGAGAAGATAGCAGACCAGTCAGGGGACAAAGGCAAGAGTCAACTGGACAAAGGGAAAGGTCTAGCATTCTCGGCTTTGCCTGGTGGAGTTCCTACAAATACTTGAAACCTTCTGCAACTGGTAAAACAGGATAAGTTGCAGCAAATGCAGACTCAGCAATTGAAAGGGCATCTTCTGCTCAGCAAAGCTAATTATGCAACTCTACCCTACGTGGCTCCAGTGGCAATATATGAGCCTACTGATTCTGATCCAACCACAGTCAAAGACAGATGTTCAGTCCTTATACAGTCTTCTTTGAATACCATTGTCAGTTGTATGGGACAACTGATGGAGGCTGCTAGATCAGAAGAGGAAGTCAAAAAGCTCAAAGATAACTTGACAAAAGAACAACATCAGATTGAAAATCTCCAGAAAGCCCAGGAAGAGCAGAACATACAACACAGGGTACTGGAAGCTCACTCAGAAAGGACTAATGAGTTATTGAACAAAAAGCTAGCTAAGGATGAATCTGAAATAATGATCATCAAGAATCAAAGGAATGAAGCACTAAGAGCTGTCGAGCGGGCTGAAACAATGCTCAGAATGAAGCGGACGGAATTCAAAAAACTGCTACTACACCATACAGCTCTGAAGGCTTCTCTGACTGAAAGATACATCTACAATAGCTTGTCTGAAATTTTAAATCCATCAGGCAATGCTGTTTTCAATTTAGAGAATTTAAAATCCTTGATGGAAAGTATGCAGAGCGATTTGCAGGACAAGGTGAGTGAGTACAATAATGCTCTGATGAACCAAGCTATAATGGATTATATTGAGCAACAAACTTCTCCGGATGAGGAAGAAGAAGACGAAGAAGATGAAGCTGATCAGGAGGAGGATGATCAAGAAGCTGGGCATACAAGGATGATGATGATGCCCAACCACCATCTCCACCTCCAGGACCTGGTACTGGTGGGACAGGGCCAAATGAAGGAGGCCAGTCACAGCCAGACCAGCCAGATCAGAATGAGGGCCAGCAGGAAGGACACGACAAAGAGCACCAGTTGGGTAACCAGCAGACTAAAGAGCAGTAGCCCAGTCACACTGGGAATCAGCCAACCGATCAGTCCCATCTTAGCAGAGATGCTAAAGGGAAAATGAAAGTACAGAATGAGGGACCAGTTGCTGATCATCAGCATTCACTGCAGCTCATCACCCTGAATAGGCAATTAAGACATCAACACGCCTCCATCACCAGACAGTATCTAGAGGATGATGATCTCCTGACTGACTTGGAAAGATTTCAAAGGCTATATGTGGGAGCCAGGGAAATGGTAGAACATTGGAAATCAGCAGCTTTCCATGATAAAGAAGCTTGCCAACTACCTACGCACCCCAGTATAGTCTAGCTGTTGGAACGAGTTCCTGAATGGATACTCAATGCTGATGAGAGAGTGGCAAACCCACACTGGCAAAGGCAGTCTACTGTAGATTGTCGCTCCCTAGCCCTGGAACTGGAACTTCTGCTGGGTAACAAACCAACTTACCGCTGTATAAAGGATGTTAGGGTACAACTCAAGGAAGTTTTGGTGCAAATGCAAACTGCCATAGGTGTTTTGGATCAGAGAGTCAAAGCCATTCTTGAGGACCAGACAGCCACTAGCAGAGGACCTCATACGCGAATGTCAGTTGGAGCACAGGCAACTACTCTCCGAACACTGTTCCAACTATGAGAATCACCAGAAAGATGATGCAGCAGGAGAACCAGGCTGTTCTCAATTTCTTAGAATTTGTGCCTGATTCTCCAATTCTCTTGTATGCTGTTCCAGCAAGAGAAACCGAGCTACCAAGATTCTTTCCAGTGTTGTATCCTCAACATCAAGAACCAGTTGATCGTCTCACATGCTTCAAAAGTACTGATGAGCTTCATGATTGGTATGAGCGGTCAACTGTAGAATGGAAGACTTGGACGTTTCTCAATGATGCTCTCCAAATCAATGACATTCAGGCACTGAAAGAGGAGCTGCATAGGATCCAACTGTGTATGGGCCAGTGGAAGATTCAAGTCAGAGGACTGGCCAGGATTACTAATCAGTTGCTACAACTTACGATCGAATCTTCCAAATTGCCTGAAAAAGACATTGCAGCAAAGCCGGGTCTAGCACCACAGTACAGGGAGATGGCTGAGATTCTTTTCGAAGCTCGAGTCAAAACTAATCAGCCTCTTCCAGAAGGATGGATCCATACTACTTCGCATTGTCATAAGTTGGCCAGAACCAGACTGAGTAAGGGCAGGCGTACACTCTATGATCCTGACACCAAAACCTATCATTCTCTCACGCCTTATGAAGTAGAGATGACCACCGACCGGCGAGATCAGCTTGAGCAGGAGGCCATTTACCGACTCATTCAGAAGGAGAATGCTGGTACTGAGACTTCTCAGGCACCGACCAGGTCAAAGGGCAAAGGCAAACAGAAGACGGTCCAATGGAAGGATACTGGGTAGTTCCATCTCAAAATTCAGTGGCGACTTTTCTTCTCAGCAGACAGGCAAGGCGAGATGACAGCTCTACCTTGGCCTGATGATAGCTCCACCTTGGCCTTTTCCGCTGCCTCTCGCAATCCTTGGTCCTTCTTGAACTCCTACTCGTAATCTTTGAATGGCCATTCTATCAGTGGTCAAGCCGGTATCCCAACATCAGAACCAGACGATGGATTTTTCAGTCTCACATCAGAATCAGACAAGGAAATTTTTCCAAAATTTTGGAATCTTGCCAAAATTCAAGAAAGAAGGGAAGGATGTAGACGGCTGGATAGTCATTATGTGGGAACGTCTTCTTAGAAGATGGGCAGCGAATTACTTAGTAATTACTATAGTAATTACTACAATAAACCCGAAGTGTATAAATAGGGCCCATTACATTGTAATCGGGTTGGCAGTTATTATCACTTGGGTTAGCGCTTGGCTATAATTGTACTTGAGAATCATTGGCAGTATTGTCGGCTGTACTTTCTCTCTGTAATCATATTCGTTGTAATCTTGATCTGTAATCCTAATCATGGCATATATTTCAGTTATACTTACCTCTCGTCCAGTATTCTGAATCTGAATCTGACTCTGAACCTTATTTCCAGTACATAAGTCTAATTCTTATTTCAGTATCCACATTTCAGTCTAGTCTCTGATTCTTGTCCAGTCTGCTGTCTGAAATCTTCCCACACTAGTAGCTGAAATCTTCCAACACTGGAATTAGCTGTCTCAAGAGATCAGCTCCAATTCCATTCTTCTACTCCATTATCTCAATCAAATTCTCTCTACTTCCCACCAATGAGAGAATCTTCATCCTCTCCTCCTCTCAAAGTAAGCCCAAACTTTGCCCTTTTCTTTCTTCTACCCAAAATCCATAAGCCTACCCTAGTAGGCCTTCCCATTTGTCTCTACAAAGGTTACGTCTTAGAGAGTGCCTCCAACTAGCTTGATGTACAACTTTACTCTAAGTTTTTGTCAAAAACCCCAGACCTAAAAAATTCCTACTCACTTATCTTGGAACAAACATCCATCTCAAATTCCCCCCAATGTTACTTTCTTCAATTTTGAAGTGGAATCATTCTACCCAAGAATTTCCATCCGTGAAGGTTGTTGAGGCCTCCATCCAAGGCCTTTTCCCCCGTCCTAATTTAGCTTCATTCTGTCACATTCCATGATCATTCTTAATCACCAATACCTATCCTTCAATGGTAAGTTTTGGCATAAAATATAGGAACTGCAATGGGGTCAAATTTTGCAGTTATGTATGTGTGCCTCTTTCTTTTCCTTTCAAAGGATAGCATTGGCCTCCTCCCTTTCCCTTCACTCCTTTACTTTAAAATTTCTTTAGCTCATGTTTTTGCTATTTGAGATGATCCTCCTTCTAGTATGAACAATCTTCTCCAACTCTATGGACACCCTCTCCAAGAACATATTAAGATTTGTCTCTCCATGGTGCATTTTTTTGAGATAGTGCATAAGCATATAAGTTAGGGATAGGCCCCCCGATAATTATTCTTACGAGCTTAAAAATAAGAGCGGGGCCAAGGTATGAAGTTCCAAAAGGGAATGGATGGGGGAGAGAAGAAAAAATATAGTTGTGCAATAGAACTATCACATTGTCTAATTGAGCACTTAAATTCTTCAGGTTTTAACATGGATGAGGCTATCATGGATGACAATGGTAAAGAATTCTAAATATGAATTCACAAATGTGAAATGAAACACAACTAAATTAATTCATGTCATCTTAATGTCACCAATGAGGACAAGGTAGTGATTGAGGCCAATTTCTATACATGTATAGTACACACATGAGGCACTTGGATTGCTTTGCTCCATGTCATTGCATGGCATGAAAAGCAAGAAATTGAAAGAAAAGGTTTGTTTTTTGGAATCATGTACCCTTTAAAGAAACTCACAAATGCTATGTACTAAAGATAGTAGCTTTTATAGAAACCATCCCAAAAACTTACATGTAAGATAGTTCTTCTGATACCCTAGTGATATAAGTGGAAAAAAGGTATCATGAGTATCTTGTACTTGTTGTAAATAGGGGTTTTCCAAGAATCTCCACTCTTAAGGGGCATGTCTCCTCCTGTAAATAGTGAATCCCTGGGAAGGGGACCCCTTCTCTCATAAGTCAGTAAAAGTCAATTGGGCTATTCATTGTCCTCCCAAAAACAAAGGTGTTCTAGGCATCAAAGTCGTTAAGTCCTAGTAGAAAGAATGGCCATCAAATTCTTTTTTGCAGCAATTCTTTCCCCTACATATGAATGATATGTCCTCCTCACGAGGACATCAATAAATTTAGACTAGTTAAAGCCAAAGGCTAGTCGGATCTTGAAGCAACCACCCACTTAGCTTGTTTAGCAAGTTTAGTGTCTCTGCCTCAGGTTATGACCTGCTAAGATACCTCTTGCAAGCTTGGAGTAGACATCAAGCCAAATGAAAGCTCAATTGGGCTTCCTACTATAGCATGGTTGTTCCTAGAGAAAGTCTCCTTGTTGGCCAACTAAGGACATCCCAAAGGTCAGTGAGGGTCACCAAGTTTAGCCATCATGTTGCACAACAAAGGTGAGCCCTCGGGCTGCACAACAACCTGAGGGCTCTCAAAGGATAAACCTCAGGTTGGTGAGGCTCTCAAAGGTTAGCCCTCAGGTTCCACAACGAAAGTTTTAAAATGTTGGGGGACACATGGGATAGTGGAGAAGGAGAGTGGATATTGCATCTTGATCCCTCTATACACTTCAATCTAAAACCATGGGAAGTCAAACTCATAAGGCCTTGATGTGCATTATTTCTTGACCAATTTTTTTTTTGAGCTCTAATTCCTCTCTCTCTCTCTCTCTCTCTCTCTCTCTCTCTCTCTCAAATCCTTTACATGGAGGGAGAAGATACAAGCTCATCCATTCTCCCATCCAACCCCCTTACCTTAAATCCATAGTACTCTTAACAAGATGAAATGAGCTGGACACTTTCAGATAGCTATTCCAGGTTGGTAGTTAGAGCTAGCTCAAACCAAGCATAAGAATTTGGATCAAGCCAGACAATAATTGAAAGACAAGACAAGAACTAGAAAAGAGATTGACATTGAAATTGAGAATTGAAAGTGGAATTGTATTGTTTAGATTAGACAATTGTGAAGGTGTCGCGGGAAGCGTGTGCGAGAGAGAGAGAGAGAGAGAGAGAGAGAGAGAGAGAGAGAGAGAGAGAGAGAGACCCGTTGTTGGGTGGAGCGCTTAGCAACGTTATCCTATTGCAGCTCCTTATTCCTTTTTGTATTAAAGATTAAGTGTATATGTGGTTAAATTAGTAGATGGGTCAGTAGTAAGTGATGCACACCAAGAACACCTATCAAGAGCGAATGCACAAGGATGATTGGTTCGCCCCCTTGAACAAATAGTGGAAAAAGCAATGGTTGGAAGCCTGTTGGGCTAAGGTCACGATGAGCATTTGGGGCCACATTGGCCCTAGTATATGATGTTACTTATGTGGAAGGTGCTTTGGGGGACCCTACCGACAACAGGCGTCAAGATTCAAGCACAAGGCATAGGATCCGATAGGTGCTCAAGGTGCCGAGGCACTAGCGAAGACCTCGCACACCTTTTCATGGATTGTCCGAATATTAGAGGGATGGCGGGGAAGGTTTGCAAGTGGATACAAAGAATGTGGTTTCTTCAAGAATGATCTATGTCTAGGGGGGAAACAATTTCATAGTCCTGCCCTTCTTGTTTGTACCCAAGTTGTTGAATTTAGCTTCTTTCATAATATGTGGAAGGTCAGGAATTGCCGCGTCTTTATAAAGACCTTTCTATGGCTAGCTTTTGAGTGATTGTACAAGAAAGTGAGGAGCGTATTTATGTGATGGGAAAAAGCCACAACTCAGATGACTGGGTCAGGGTGACCGGTGCCATTCGATCCTGATATTAGTGTGTAATCTGATGTAACATCGGTCTCTCAAGGCTCGACATGAGCTTGAGGTTGGTATGTAATTTTCTCTCCGATATTCAAATACAATCACTCACAATTGTGAGTTTTACCACAATAAGAGAGAAAAAAAAGGAGAGAGTTTTGACCTCCTATCTGCTTTTTTTTAAAGGAATAAGCCCAATCTAAATTCTTGTGGCCTCCTGTCTGCTTTCTAGAATAAAGTCCCATCTTAGTTCTTACGGATTATTTGGTGCTATTCACGTTTTCATTAATTAATTTAAAGAAAAGATTCCTCTTGGAATCAAAAGCTCAAAGGTAAAATGGCCCTCCGAAGACGAGCCGCCATGGAGACCTCAGTCTGCCTCGCCTGCTCCGCTCGCGACCATCGCATGGACCTCAAGCTTCCCCACTCTCTGTACACAAAGCACCGCAAAACTCTGAATCCACCTGCCATGGATCGCGAAAGACAATCAGCAAGGCCTGTGCAGGTCACTGTTCGGCAGTAACAGCATGAGCGTCTTGGCTTCCCCCCCATCTGAGACAGAGCGAGAGAGAGAGAGAACGCCTCCTTTGCGACCTATGCTCGTCTTCACCGCCCATGATCACTGGCTTCACCCTAGCCTTGCAGGTTGCACAACGGCATCACGACGTGCGGCAAGCTCGCTGATTGCCTCCTGTACCACCACCCCCACCTCTAATTCAACCCCCAAAAAGCTCGATTAAATTTTTTTCTCCTTATTCTCTACAATATCATCAAAAAAGCTCGATACAATATCAATAAAGTTTTCATGTTGGTGGTGCTACCCTACAAGCACACATATCACTCAATGTGCTTTGCAACCTTGTGTGCCTGTAGGGATCGATGTGTGGTTTGAGACTTCTACTGGGAAATTCCAGGAGATGTTCAATCGAGTGTGGTATGGGAAGATGATATGAGAATACGATATGATTTTGTCTATATGGTACATACCACTATGCTACATACCAGAGTCATTATGCTATCTAACAATAGCCCATATAGTAGATAGCAATCACAATATTGTATCTAGTAGTGTCATCATGATACTAGCATAGGTTTGATGCTAAATATCAGTGCCGCCATGCTAGTTGTTAGTAGTGATTTCATGATATCTAGCATAGATCTTAACAATGCTAGATAACAATGCCACCATGTTAGTTAGCAATGTCATACACTTATGCTAGATATAGATGCCACCATGGTAGTTAATAGTGTCACATCCTTCTTATGCTAGATGCTAGTGCCACCATGCTAATTAGCAATGTTAGATGCTTATGCTAGATCTAGGTGCCACCATAATGGTTGGCAATTTCATATGCTAGGTAGCAAGTTAGCGGTGCCATAGGTTCATATGCTAGATAAAGGTTCCATTAGGAGAAATTTGGACTCACTCAATTTTGGGCCCTGTAAGAAACACCAACTCAATGTAGAGAAAGGTAATCCTTGAAAATACAAAGGTAGTTTTCTGGAATTCTATTTCTCATAGTACATACATGATAGTTTTCTCGATCACTTAAATGCATGCTCGTACAAAATGCTTTTCGAGAGCCCAACTTAAGTGTGCACAAAAATCCATGTCTGTGAATCTTAATGAGTAATGTGATGTGCAATGAGAGAAAACACATAAGAGAAGTTTTCAAAATACAAAAAGAATACCAGAATGCATCTGGAATGTCCAAATGCCTTAGGATAGCCTATAATGTTGAAATCTGACGTCTCTAGCTCAAGATATAGCATTTTTAAGCGTAGGGCCTCACGAGGTCATAACCAAGCAAACATAGGCCCAAGAGACTAGCGATTGATAGCTACTATTATATTTAAGACTATGAAGGGGTCAAAACCAAGTGAATAGAGGCCCATGAGGGGTCTGATGGGCCTCTATTCGCTTGGTTATTACCCCTTCATAGTCTTAAATAGTAGTTATCAACAATCGCTATCAAGTGATCCGTTCAAATTTGAATTGCGAGAAGCTCATAATAAGGTGATTGATGCTTGTGCAAGATGTACACATACAAGTACCTCACTTTATAGGATTATAACAACATCTGTTCATAAAAAGGCGTTCGATGCTTGTGCAAGATGTCACTATCAAGTGCCTTACTTTTCTTGTGACAATGACAATTTCACCAAAATGATTTTCATGGAAATTTTCAAAAATGAGAGAAATGATTTTTCTATGTGTCGTTAGCTTTCTTCCTATTGGATAAGGAGCATTCTCTCACTAGAGCTAAAAGGCCCAAAACTAAGGACATTTATTTCCTAATGCACCATGCTAGTTAGCAGTGTCATCATGATATCTATCATAATCCTGTATGATGCTAGATAATAGTGCCACCATTCTACTTAGTTGTGTCATATTCTTGTTATGCTAGATATCAGTGTCGCCATGCTATTTACCAATTTCATATGCTTATGCTAGATATAGGTGCCCCCATAATAGTTGGTAGTATCATATGCTCATTAGCACTACAATTAATATGCTAGATATTAGTGCCACCATGCTAGCTGTTAGCATTGGCTCCTATGCTACCTAATAGTTCTACCATGGTAGTTAGCATTGACAATGCTAAATTATCATTGACATATGCTAGTTTAGCTAGACATCTTACTTTGTGCTGGTTGAAAGTGTATCATGCTATTGTGGCTAACAATCCATATGACATGCTTGACTTTTCTTATATCTCATGTGACACATGCAGTTCATCCACAGGAGGAGTCATATGTTCTTGTTTTGGAATATGGAGGGACTCCCAAGTGAAAGGCTACAATAGGTTAGAGAAGGTAAAGATATTGGTGGTGAGGACCATGGGTCAACTATAGATATGGCCAACCTGAAGCTTGCAACAATGAGCATAGATGTGAGTACCTCTGCAACTAAGATTATGGATATTATTGGGGTTGAGGGACTAGAGAGGATGGTGCAAGAATTGAACATTTCACATGCAGAGAAAGACAATGAAGAGGAGCAACCAATGGGGTACAATGTAACAGATGAAGCAAAACACCAAGAAGAGGTGCTAGCTGAGACAAATGAGGTTATAGTCCAGGTCCTAGAATACTTCAGAAGACAAATGAGGTTATAGTCATGATTCTAGAGAAAAATGAGGTTATAATAGAGGTCCTAGAAGACCTCAAAAGCAAAGGATTTGACACGGACACCATTGATGTAGGAGCTGACTTCCCCAAGCCACTAGGCCATTTGTTAAGCTAGCTAGCAAGGAAGAAGGGTCGTAGGAACTTGTGCAATGGAGTGTCTCATGCAGAAAAATGGAAATCCTTTGCAGGTAGAGAGTGAAAACACGTGTCTATAGTTCTACAGTGAAAACGTGTGTCTACAAGAAACTTTGAAATTTTCCATCTAGTTGTTTTGAAAATCTTAGTACACTTCGGATATTCTTGATTCGATAGAATTGAGAACTTTGTTATGTAGAGGTTACATACAATGCATAATTTCCATTTGCATCAATGAGTAAGTAGGTATAAATGTCTTGAGTGTTACATAATTGTGTGCAATTGCGTCTTTGTGTGCTAGTCATATGGGTTCTTGTACATTTATATGTTGTACTTGATTGCTCCGTAGACGGTATAACGATTGTGGTGTGGATGTCAAAAGTTTTTTGTTTGTCTATTGTCTCCCATCCCCAACCACTTTTGTAGCTACTTCCACGGTTTACTCAATATAATACAAAGATAGAGGGAAATCAGGTTCGAGCCCTGCTAAATGTTAGCAGGTTGAAGTAGCCACAAGCCAAGTAAATGACCAAGTGTGTGTGTGTGTGTGTGTGTGTGTGTGTAGCTGTTTTTACTTATATAATAAGACATAAATGAACTTTTATATTCAAAATACAGTTGGCAATGATTAGTACGAAAACAACTCAGTCTTAGAATTATCTTTGTACATGGCTTATGAGAATGAAGCCTCATTCTAGTATACAATGATAATGACTCATTAAAGAAGTACTTTCCAAGTAGTAGGAGCAAGTGAAATCATCACTACAACCCCCCCATCTGAGACAAAGCGAGAGAGAGAGAGAACGCCTCCTTTGCGACCTATGCTCGTCCTCACCGCCCATGCTCACTGGCTTCACCCTAGCCTTGCAGGTTGCACAACGGCATCACGACGTGCGGCAAGCTCGCTGATTGCCTCCTGTACCACCACCCCCACCTCTAATTCAACCCCCAAAAAGCTCGATTAAAATTTTTTCTCCTTATTCTCTCTCCACCACGTGCCCCCCTTCCTTTTCTCTTCATCCCGTTTTCTTTTCATTAAGAGTCCCAAAAGCATCCGTGTTGATTCTCATCAAAGAAATGGGTTGAAGATTAGAGGGGCATATACTGGTACTAGCTAAATTCACATCGCGCTCATGGATTATACTAAGGTTTGAAATGGAGTCCATTTCTTAATGGCAATCATGGCTTTTAGATACCCAATCTTTAACATACAGAACAAGGGTTTATTGTCTTCGTTAAAAAAAAAAAGAAGGATTATGGACATTGGAATGGGAAGAAAAGCATTAAGAATTTCTGTAACCAGCATATAAGGATTTCAATATAGATGTAAGGATTTCTATAACCAGCATAAGGATTATTTTCCCTCATGAAAACAAATGAACGGGGTTCAGTTAGCCCAAAAGGTCAAGCAATGCAAGGGGAAAGGCCAAAACTATTTATCTTTAATTAATCAAACACCTTTTTTGTACAACGCCAGCACTAAAGACTTAATGCGATGAGAGAGAGAGATGAGTTACCAGCGCATTGATAGCCGATAGGGCGAGCTTCAAGGTTACAACGCTTTGGGATGGAGAGGGCAATCGCAGGGTTGACACCCACCAAGCGGGCTAGAGGGTAGGTTACGCAACCACAAAGGCAGTCTGGGTAGGCACCCATCTCCACCACCTTGGAACAGCAGGCTTCACTGGGTTCAACATCTTCATCCTGGGTTGCTTCCAAGCAACTTGCCATCTCATAGCAGTCAACTGCCGTGCCCCTGGGACATGCGTCTTCTCCCCACACCACCGCCCCCCACAACAACACTACTACCATACATATTGAATATGCACCCATACTCTCTCTCTCTCTCTCTCTCCCCTCGCAATTAAGGCCCCATTTATATAACCTTACATTGGCGAAAACTTTCTCTCTCTTTGTCATGGTTACCGTCGATGGTAGAAGTCTCTCTCTCTCTCTCAGTTGGTTTGTTTGTGAGAGAGAGAATAAGTGGAGGGAAATGGATTTATGTGTCCATCCTCCAAGCGTAGAAGATTAGCTATCTGCATGTTCCCTCTTGATTAAAAAGTCTTGAGTTCAAGATGCAACTATACCTTCTCTGTGGCTAGATTATAACGATCGTTTCTACTTCTAGCCTTAATTAGCAAAAATGTCTTGCACAAATGAGAAGAATCGTTTGATTTAGTTGCAAGTGGTAAAGGGTGTTCAGAGAAATCTTGACCTCCACCCACCAGTGACATCGAATCTCCTTTCTTGATTGATGTTCTCCCACCTTTATCATCAACCATTGCAAGTCATATGACCCATTACCCATATCTCTCTCTCTCTCTCTCTCTCTCTCTATATATATATATATATATATATATATACACACACACACTAACATAATATGGCGAAAGGGAGAGCCCTTTACAGGTGTCGTAATCTACGACCTGAAGCTAAAGTGCAAAACCAAAAAAAAGCTCGTTTGCACGCGATAAAGAGAGAGAGAGAGGCCGCCGAAGACGGTCGGCCGTACTAGTATGTATGTATATATATATATATATCTATCTATCTCCAATGCTCGTAAAACCTTAGGTGGTTGTGTTATATTAGAAGTGCTAATGTTTCGATTCAATTTGGTGCACCTGAAGGTTTTCTTGTATCATTAAAAAAAACGCCTGCAAATTCTTATATAATCTTTTTTTAAACAAGCTTAACACAAATAATTCCATTCGCTGTTCAAACAAGGCTTAGAACTAGTTAGAGGAGAAGCATAAAAGGTAGTTCATTTCCTACGCCCCTCACACAACATTTAGGATATGAAGAAAATTATTTCGGTTCTTCCCCTGAATAGGCTAAGAGCTGCAATTCCGGGGTTCCTTCACCTTTTTGGGTTGCGTCATCACTTTTCTTTAATTTAGTTTTTCCTTAGAACAAAAATAGAGTCCTTAGAAAAAGAGTTTTTAATGATCCATGATGTGAAAGTATTGGCTCAATGAAATTGCTCATCGATTTTTACTTTTTGTGAAAGAGTCTTTTAAACATTTTTTTGTCTCAAGATCTCATAAAGGCCCATTTCATTAAATTGTTTTATTATTTGTTATGCTTGCTAGATGATCTTTCCTAACGAAAGCATTGAAATTATTTTTAATTTTAGTTTTTCAACGGATCTCTTTATTTTTTATGTTTTTTAATTTTAATACCCATGTGCGTCTTTCACTTTGTTGTTTGTGTGGGGTCCTCCTAACATACAAAACCTTTGTGATTATGTGTGTATAATGGACAATACAATTTTATATTAAAGCACAACAAAAATGACATGTGATCGTAGCTTGATTGTAGGCACTCATTTTAACCTACTCTCCATAACTCTTAACACCCCCCCCCCCCCCCCCCCCCCCCCCCCCCCCCCCTCAACTTTCAACAGATCTTTGTGACTCCTCACCTTGTTTCATTCGTGTGTTTTTTTTTTTAATTCCTTAAAAAAATAAATTGAAATGCATACTTCCCTTCAACTTTAAGGCTCCTTCAAATAGGAGATTCAACATTTTTATCATGTTTTTTGTAAATATATATACCATTTTCTAAATTTTACAATGATCATCATGAAGATCTTTTATAGAAAAGTCAAATTTATAATAATTATATTTTCTTGTGCCCTTAATTTTTTCTTTCTCCCTGCAAAAAGGAATTATCTATGATTTTAAAAATGTTCTTTGGAAAGCTATATGTTTTAGCATGCATACATGATCTTTCAATATCGTCTTGTTTTTCTATACACTTCCTGGATGATCCCCTACGCTTCTCCATATTGTTCGCTACTCTACATCGCAACCCACCAAAGAAAGAAAACTTACAATTTCTCTTCTCTCTCTCTCTCTCTCTCTCTCTCTCTCTCTCTCTCTCATGCGTGTGTGTGTGTGTGCGCGCACAAACACATACATACACATTAAGTATGCATGTATGCACACACACACTTGTGCACATATACATACTTATGGGTATATGCGCAAAGCCTTAATACACCTCCATATGTGTGTGAATGTACAAGAGACATTAACAACATCATGTGTAAAAAGATAAAAAACGTATTAGTCTGTTGGTTTATGGATTCAGAAGCTTGCAAAGCCTCGTGAGTTAAAAGCCACCAACCCTTCTAGGAGGATTGATGGCCCGTGATCATTGGACGACATGAGGTGTCCCTCTTGTCAAGCAAGGCAGCAAGATTTTGACCCAATCAGCTCCCTTAGACCTTGAACTCGAAATGGACCCACACATTGGGACTTGCTTACCATTATACTATCTATGTCTTGTTATCTAGAGGCATGGTGACATTATTATCAATTATGAATTATGGACATAGGTTACATGTACAAGGACACTAGGTTCACATTACACATGTAGTTCACACATAGCTTACAATTATGTAGTGGGTGGGAGCAGTCTCTTATCTACTTTAGAGCGATGCTTCACACCAATCCTCTCTAGAAACTCCAGCATGAGGCTCTCCACAGCTACCACCAGTGGAGGATGCCATGTGGAGGCAAAGAAGATCAGTTCTATATTGTACGAATGTACAGTGCAATCGGAATATATTGCTGACACTAATAAATAGAAGGGTGGAAGCACGTCAACATAGTATGCTATTTATGTTAGCTAACATATACAAAGGGGTACTTTCGATACCATACCTTGAATAAATTTTATGTGGCATAGAGAATATGTGAAAATGAAAACAAAAGTCACTTCCCATTTTAAAGCAGTAAGTCCAATGATAAAGGCAAACTGGAGTCTACATGCATGGCATCATTGCTCCACCTCTTTGAAGAAATTTCTCTACCAATGTATGGGCACCACCCTTATCTCAAGCACATTGTGGAAGCATGAGGGAGAGTAGGAAATTCTCTCACCTTGGAATAGAGCAGAGTTTGTGGGAAACCCAGGTCTCCCCACCCATGCAACAAACCCCACAACGACGAGTGTGCCAGGAGGCAAATATCCCCGCAAGTACAAAGAGCTCCATAGGAACAAGTCCAAGATCAGGCTTCTCTTGACCAAAAAATAAGTCCCTTTTCAAGAGGAGAAATCCTCTGCCCTCCACCGACAAGCCTAAGCTAGTAGGCAAGCAAAACCAAGTATCTATGCCACTCAACATCGACAACAACACGGAATCAAAGCGGATGCAGAAGAGGGAGAAGAATGTGTCAAGTATAATTCTCTCTCTAGCCACTTGCTGTGTATTTTTAGTCAATGCCTTAATGCTTATGCTCTAATATTTTGTAGGTATATGGAGGTTGCCTAAGCTGCATTACCCCCTCCTATCAACATTTTTCATACAAAGGAAGATTTTCACATTCAATATGGCCTCGAAACAAAAGGTCAAGACCCAAGGCTATTGAGGGACTCTGATGCCTGAGAGGTAGATTGGCTGTCAATCTTCACACATGAAAGGCATGCAGATTCTTATAGGGTTAAATGTAGTAGTATTCGGCCAGAGTATTTAGAGAACCTCCTGATCTTTTACAACAAGGTCTACCAAAATCCACTTACAAATATGAAGGTAGATGTGTCATTTGCAAGAGCATATGACTTGCAATTCAATCCATGCATTATGAAAGTTGGTAGGGTAGTAGTCTTTTCCTTGGGGTGCTTTCGATCATCAGATGTAGCTGAATGTTATTCCAACTCGTCAGTAGAATCATAATAGAGGTCTGAGAATACCTGTTGAGCTTTCAGTAAGTCCTTGGGTTCGTGAACTTCATCTTCAATGTGAAGGTTTGAGATAATTTGTATAGGAATTATGGCATAACCATCCTCATTGCAAAATTGAGTAGGCATAGATGTATTTACACACATATCCATTGTTGCCAAAATTTGAGTCCACTCAAATGGCTCAAACAAATGTTCCAGAAAGTGTTCAGTTATATATGCTTCATCTATGCAATCCCTTTCTAAGATACATTGTTCTTGTTTTAAACTCCCATTTTTTGAGGCTCCACACATCCAAATAGGTCTTTGTTTAACCAAGATGGAAGCTTTGTTTAACCAAGAGACTGAGTCAATTTCTTGATTGGGCATTTTCATGACATCTCTATACGTGTGATCTTTCAAATTGACCCTTGTGATTGATCACACTTGCTCCATGTACAGGTAATTGTTTCCTCAATCTTGAATGAGTTGTACTTGCCTCATGAATGGTCTTCCCAAGATGATTTCATAGTTAAGTTTTTCCCCAAAGTCCACTATCGCAAAAGTATGCTGATAATCAATTCCATAGGAACTAAATATCACTTTTTCAACCAGTCCTAGGGGTTTTTCTATGTGTCCATTAGCTAATGTAATTTTATTCAAGTTTGTGTAATGGCCAATTTTCTCCATGATTCACATATTGCTTTTGTGGCTATGGCTATGCTAGCCCCACTGTCCAATATTGCCATGGTTTTTACATCATTATATCTCACAGAAAGGGTTGTGTTTCCTTCTTCCCTCTCGTAGTATTCTCATAGGGACGGATCTAATCTCCTTGTTATCCATTTCATGTTTCAATTTTTCCAAATTCGTTGCAATTAGCCCTGTTATCCCCACCTTCTCTAGAGTTTTTTGTAAATCATTCCATAAATATGGTCTGATTTTTAACAGTTCTCCCAAAGTAAGACTACATTGAATGGGTGTTGACATGATTGAATGGATGTTCTCTACCTCTAGGGTCTATTCTACTCTTTGTACTAAGTGGTTTTGCACACTATGGATTCATCTTCGTTGTCTCGTAAGTAAGGAGATAGTGTTTTTAGAGTCAATGGTTTAGACAGTGATGCTTCAGATCCGCAATCCCCATACAAGGATTGGATATCATTGTCCATATTAGGATGTAAATTGTCTAACCAAACTTTCTCTAGAGGAGCTGACTTCAAAGCTATGATCCCATCATTAGTCTCTCTCACTTTTTCCTATAAATGTCTTATCCAATCTTCCTCCACTAACGGAATTCCATCTAAACCATCTTCACTGTCAGGCACTGAGTTCTGGCTCTTTAGTTTCAAGGTGGGGTTCTATCATCGCTTTGGATTTCTCTTTAGTGGTTTCTACCACAAGCTCCTCACGTCTTGCTATAATCTCAAGCTTGGGTTTTTGTTTTTCCACCATCTCTTGAGTAATTATTACCAAATTTTGATAAGCTTTAAGCATAGCTGCTTCCATATTTGGAGAAGGATAGTTTCTCCATTTGTTTTCTATGTTTTGGCATGCTTTAAGTCCCACTTGGAAAGCTTCCAAGGTTGCATTGATTGGCTCAAAAATTTTGTATACCAAAATTGATCCTCCAGATATTATTGTGATTTCCTTGATTCCACTCCTAGTTTCTTTCAATTTTTCCTAGAATAGTTTCTTGGCTTTTTTCTCAATTTCATCCTTTTGTTTCTATTTTCTCATCTCATACCTTTAACTTGTTCTTTTCTTGATCTTTTGGGAGGAATTTTAAGTATTCTCTGATTCATCAGAGGAGTTATGTTTCTTTTTCTTAGCCTGGGCTATAGTAATCACTTTGATTGGAACAATAGGTTCACTCTCTAAAGAGCTACTAGGTATCACTTGGACTACATTCACCACTGCTTTTCTTTTGTTTAATGGATTTTTTGGACAGTCTTCAGGGAAGAGTCCCGACCCTTTTTGCAACATTGTGTAGAAAAAGCTTCAATTGGCTTAATCTTCTTGTCAGGTTTTGGGGATTCATTTTTCCAATGATCATCTGCACCACAACTATCGTAGTTTCCAGTCCTTGGCTTAATCATAGGTCTTACCAATGGAGGTCTAACACCTTGATTAGCTACATAGTACATTGGTGTAAGCTCTGGTGTAGCATAAGTCCCAAGTTCTTCCATTGAAGAGGGATGTGAATTATAGCACTCTCTACCATTATTCTAGATGGACTAGGCTCAACATAATGTGTAATAGGCACTAGTTCTTGTTCATCTATGACTCCTTTTAAATGCATGTACTTTATAGGCACTACATCATGTCCAGGATATGGAGGTTGTTGACCCAACACTGTGTTAGCAGCAAGCTAACACGGATACCATTTTTCGGAATTATCACTGTAAAACACTTATCGGGAATATTGTAACTCCTATTTTCTCGGATAAACTCTGTAATTAATGAGTCGAGGCTACAAGCTTCTAGATTGTATCAACCTGTCATTACCCATCTTTGGTAGAACTCTCAGATTATTAGTTTTGACCACTAAAAACTTTGGCTAAGGTATAAAAGCCAATTTTCGTAAGTTATTATTAAGTTTTGGATAATGAAATACACAGCGTGAGCTAATGGCGTTCACTCCTCTCCTTCTCGCACTTCCTACTCACATTGCAGTCATGTTTGTTGCATTGCAACTGCAGGTAAGAGCTCTACGCATCGATGTAAACACTTCACAATATTTTGTAGCTTTTGACGTCGCCGACCCGCGACCTAATTTCATCATAACTAGTAATTTACACTTTCAAATAAAAAACTAAGCATAGGCGGCGTATTGGGGCATCATTGCTAAGCATTTAGATGCATTCTGGATAAAAAATGACTAGGTCAAAAATCCATTGCTTTTAATAATCGCAATTTTGAAACTTAAGCTAAAATGGGGTTTGAGACCATAAGCATGTGTACTTAGGTCTTATAAACATGTCCTAGAAGTTTCATTATGTTTGGATGTCATCTGATGCTGTAACGGATGTGATTTGTTTGCCGATGAGTAATTGGCTTTTGGTAATTTCAGTCACTTGAGTGTAGCTTGAGTTAGATGCGAGTTGTTAGTTGTTTTTCGAGAGATTGACAACCTCTTGTAGCCTCTATGCACTAGTTGAGTCAGCTTCATCCCATGGATTGACAATTTAATCATGGTTCTCGCTAATACTTCAATAAGGTAGGATGGTGAGGTTAGACATGCGTCCCAAACTAGGTAGGATGGTGAGGTTAGACATGCGTCCCAAACTAGGGAAAAACACGAGCATCTTGTGAAGTTATCCTTTAACTTCCTCTAGGATTGCCTAGACTTCAAAACTTTCTTTTAGAAACCACATAGCATAGGATTGTCGTCTTTTGCTGTGTAGAGGTAGCTTGGAAGTAATCATACTTGCTGAGTGCCTTTAGGATTGTAGAAATAGATTAGGATTTTGAGGATGATTGGTAGACGAGACAAGTCTTAAGATCAATGCTCAAAAAACCATAAAAGACAAGAAAACGAGTGTTTGTGGACATTTTCCACAACCCCATTGCATGAGAATCTAGGAGTAGGGTAAGTAGGATCCGAGGTGGATTTCAAAACATTGCTCTCTCAAAAAGAATCATTGTGAGTTGTTATTGGAAGTTGCAGAATTTCAGGTCTACAGCTAGAAATAGCACGAAAAGACTCGAAACCACTCAATCCGACTGGAGAGTAAGCATAAAAGTTGTATGAACCAGTTGGTAAGCTCAAGGACACTTCGAGGTAAACTTTCAAGAGCAAAAATTACATTATTTACTTTTTCTTGATATTTTAGGCCAAAGTAAGTTTTGACTTGATTCATAGGCTTAAAATAGCTCATAAAAAGACTGTCCATTGGAAAATAACAAAAATTGGTTTATTTCAAGCATGAAGTTAATAATCGTGATTATTAACTTTTAGCTCAGATTTGACCAAGGTTCATACCATTGACTCATTGCATGTGTACAAACAACTATTGTGAAGGCACAAAAGATTTGGATCACCAAACTGGGGCAAAAAACTTGGTAAAAACTAAAGTGTGTACTAACTTTCTGAATCTTGAGTGTAAATTTGGGAAAAAACTATCCAAACTTGTTAAAATTTGATTCATAGGCTTATATTGATGTAATGAACATGTGTACATGCTTAGTTGACCAAAAAGATGCAAAAAGTTTCCAATTGTAAATAATTACGATTATTTACATCTGTCCTATTTTTCAACTTTTTTGACCAAGTCATCATACCACTAGTTTTATCATGTTGTAATAAGCCCACAAACCAAATTTGGTAAGATTTGGATCACTGGATTGAAAATTGTGACCAAATTTGCAAAGTTAGTCTACGGACAAAAAATTGATGACCATTTGACCAAAAGTGGTCCAAACTTGATGAAACTTGGCTAGGGATCTTAACTTAAGGTGCTTAACACATCTGTGTCAAAGTTGAGACAAAAATTTGCAAAACTTTAGCTAGAGTAAATAATCGCGATTATTTACATCTACTTCAAAATTTAAAAACTTTGCAAATTTGAGTATACTACACTGTCAAGCATATCAAGTAGACCCCACAAATCAATTTTGGTGAAATTTGGATCACAAAAGTGAGACTTAAGCCAGATTCTTGAAATCAAAGTCTGCCGACACAAAACAGTTGATAAACTTGATCAGATTTTGTCCAAACTTGTCGAAACTTGTCCAGGGACTTTATCAGATTGTATACTTGCCAAACCAAGCTAAAAAGTGTAAAAACTAGCAAAAGTAAATAATCACAATTATTTACTACTACTAGTCAAGGACATCAGTTTTGACTTTTGAACTTTTAAAGTGTTAGACCAGCATAATACAAAGCCACTAGGCAATTTTGGGTTCAATCGGATCCAAATTGGTACATGTTCACTCAGTTTCCAGGTTGCAGATTAATCCTTTGATTTTTTGCTAAAGTCGAATCTGAAAGTCAATTGCTGACTCCCATAACTCGATTTGAAGTGATACACATAGACCAATCACGACACTTAGCAAAAACTCTATTGTCTTTATAGAATAATAGCTAACTTGATCAAATTTGTACAGGAATTAGGTTGCAGACAAAGAATGGACAACTCAACAGAGGTTGCAATCAAGTCAAGTGGAAATTGATGACAAGTCAATCCAAAGGTAAGTACTCTATCCAGGGCTTCACCAGTCTTTATGAACCTTAGATCCGGTAGTGTACTAGGAAATCAGAGCATACACGGAGAAACCTCCAGTAGAGTGTCCCCTGAAGAAAGCGTGAATCAAGGAAATTCCTTGCACACAATTCTTGAAGAAATCTCAGACACTTTTTCAAATTCAACATCTGAAATGTCTTCTTACTCGACTCACTCGGACACCATAATGACTAACTGCCATGGAGCTCAGGTTTACCTGGACCCTGACGAGGAGTATGCTATTCGCATTGATGACCATGGTATTGAGTTCAAAGAAGAAATTAGGGAAAACAAATAAGAAAAAATGTACATGGACAGAAATGGAACTCAATATGTACAAGTCAAAAACCCTGATGTGATAGACAAATGGGGGTTAGAAGTAAACATCATAATCCCAGATATGTCAGCAAAAGAAGGACCACCAACTTTATAATTTGAGGGATACAATCTAGTATATTTGAAGCCTTTGAAACGTCTTAGTACGGATAAGCATAGGATCGGAGTCTATTGCTAGGAGGATAGAAACGTAAAAGATCTTCTGTGGACTTTGCATGCCAAATCAGGACAACTAACGGCCATGAAGATCATCTATGTCTTCAAGATCAAAGATAAGGGATTAGAAGACCTACCAACCTACCTATTTAGGGATTTTTATAACAACAACTTTGTTATGATGACTCCCGAGGAGGTAGAACAAACCAAATACCAAGGGTATTCCATAAGGGATTGGATATTGGGACAAGGACCAAAAACAATTCCAAGAGATGAACACCGTGAGAGATCATTTGAGAGTAATGTTAAGAAACTAGAAACCACCTCATCATGTAGAAAACCGGGTGACACTAAGGCCAGTCTAGGGCTACATGAGTCACTATTTCCAACAGACTGGTTTGAAGGACACGGAATATGACCAACTTCCAGGAGACCGGGAATTGAACCAAACAGATGCATCATACCAGCTGATTACAGAAATGGGTCAGAAAATACAGTGGATCAAGGGATCCATACGACCACTTAGAAAGCTTTAAGCAAGTGCTAAGGGCAAAATGTATATTCGATTTCCATAATCAATTCGAAGGGTATGGAATGCCATTAGAAGGAAAAGCATTGACATGGTTCCAAAACATTCCACCAAGGTCAATCATGGACTTGAACACATTTAGCTCAAGGATTTGTAGCTGCTTGTTCCAAAACGGGAATCAAACATAATACAATAGCTCAAATCTACATCTTTAAACAGAAACATCGTGAGTCTGTTAGGGATTGTGCAACTCGAATGAAACAATACATTGCCAGATGACCATGGCTAGAGATACTTGCTAAAGAACGACTCATATCTTTGTTTTTAGAGGGACTGCTAAACAAAGAAGTTCATGCTATACTCTATAGTAAAAAGCATACAACCCTAGAAGAGTGTGTGTCAGATGTTATTGACTTAGGAGATAATTGTGATATTTTTAACAAAGAAGATGTCCCTAAGGATAACCAAAGAGAGAAAACAACATCCACTAAACCAACACAAGTGGGAACAGCTGCTACAGCACCACTTTTAGCCATAGAAGATATGCTCAAAAGGATGAACGACATGATGAACAACATGCAAAAAGCACCTATGAGGGGACCAGGACAAGGGATACCTCAACAGGGACAACCAATTAGGCCACAAAAGTGGTGTGCAATTGAGGATAAATGGACCAACCATGAGACCCATGAGTGCTACTTCCGACCAAAGTATGATGGGAATGTTCAGTACGTGCCTATGAGGCCACAAGGACAATACATGTACATATATCAGCCTAAGATGGCCCAAGCTCAACGACCACCAATGGGTATGGAAAGACCTCAACCTGTGCTGGGTCAACAACCTCCGTAACCCAAGACATAATGTAGTGCCTGTAAAGTACATGCACTCCGAAGGATTCATAGGTGAACAAGAATTAGTGCCTATTACACCCTATGCGGAGCCTAGTCCATCTACAGTGATGGTAGAAGGAGATTGGTATAGTTCACATCCACCATCAATGGAAGAAACCGTGACTTATGATCCACCAGATCTTGCACCAATATATTATGTAGCTAATCAAGGTGTCAGATCTTCCATGGTAAGACCCATTATTAAGCCAAGAACGGGAAATTGTCACAACTGTGATGCAGATGAATGCCCAGAGCCTCACAAAAACCTCAAGCCAATTGAAGCCTATTGCATACAATGTTGTTAAAAAGAAAGACACTTTCCAAAATATTGTCCTAAAGGAAAGACACTTTCCAGAAGATTGTCCTAAAATTCCCGAAGATTGTCCTAAGATCTGACGTGGTGGCAGAACCCCACCTTGAAACAAAAGAATGAAAACTTATCGTGTAGGACAACAAAGATGCCTTAGACGAAATTCCATTCGTAAAGGAAGATTGGCTAGGACACTTATGAAAAAAAGTTAGAGAGATCAATGATGGGAGCCTAACTCTAAAGTCAGCTCCTATAGAGGAAGTTAGGTTGGATAACCTACCTTCTGATGCAAATATGGATGAAGAATCCTTGTATGGGGATTGCGTATCTGAAGCTTCAGGAATTCCGAAACCATTGACCTTGAAAACATCACTCTCTTACTTGGGAGATAACGAAGATGAATCCATAGTGTGTAAGACCACTCAAGTAAAAAGGGCTGAACAGACCCTAGAAGTAGACAACATTCATTCAATCATGTCTACACCCATCCAATGCACTCTTACCTTGGGAGAACTTTTAAAACTCAGACCATATTTATGGAATGATCTACAAAAAACCCTAGAGAAGGTGAGGATAACGGGGCTAATCTCAAAAAATTTGAAAAACGAAATGGACAACAAAGACATTCGATCTGTTCCAATGAACAAAGTTAGAGAATATTACGAAGGGGAAGAAGGAAACACCACCCTTCCAGTGAAATATAATGACATTGAAACCATGGAAACACTGGATAGTGGAGCAGGCATAGCCATAGCCTCGAAAGCAGTACGGGAATCCTGGGCACAACTAGCCATTAGACAAACTCGAATGAAATTGCAATTGGCTGACGGACACATTGGGAGACTGTTAGAAGCTGGACACACCCCATGGCATCTAACTACTCGGAGGACTATTATTTTTTGTAATTATTCATTCATTGAGGAAAACCTGATTTTTCACCTTGTAATTATTGGGACTTACAGAAGTTTCCAGAGTGTATCCCAGTTTTGATAGTTAGATTGAGTAGATGGTTGATTTTGAAACTTTAGGGTTTGAGAAATTGTAAGGTATATATACCACTTTTTGACCTTAATGAAACACCTTTTGTCATTTTAAACAAGTTGGAAGTCTGTGAGTGAGCGTACTGTGTACGAGAGAGAGAGAGAGAGAGAGAGAGAGAGAGAGAGAGAGAGAGAGAGAGAGAGAGAGAGAGAGAGAGAGAGTGAGATTCATCTTGACGCTATGTGTGCTCCGGAGGTCGGAATCGAGTGCGGAGAAGTGCAGCATGTTGCCCCCGACTAGAGCTACACGCCGATACCAACATTGCGCGCGTACCGTCCGGCTTTGTGAGCTCCTTCTACGACTTCATGGTTGTTTGGGTGAGCATACGTTGTCCAATTTTGCATTGTAGCATATCCACGTGTTCACATTGAGTAGAACTACACATTACGCACTTTAGAATTCACAAACGAAGACCTGCAGATTTCGGCGAGACATCCTACGTGTTTCTGCACCAGGTGTTTTGGGTCGGGATTTTGGTTCATAGACCTTAGGGAGAGCGACCTATTGGTATTAGTAGGGTCTTCTTCAAGTTCTATGGTGTTTCGAGATTGTTTGATGGGTGTTCGGCTCTAGGGAGCGTTATAGGAAGTTTCCTCTTTTGCACTCTTGAAGGCTGTGACTTAGACAATTGGTAGAGACCTCTGTAGGAATTAGTTAGGAGTTGGTCGAGTGTAGGTTGAAACCTTATACTTGCTTCCATGCGCCTGCGGGTCGAGCTTCGTCCTTAGCTGACAATACATGTTAGGTGAGTTCTCGCTGTGCTAACATCCATCGCGGTGTATCCGTCCAACATTGGCGCCGCTGCCGGGGACGAAAACTTTAGGTAGGTGACCGAGACTAATCCTTGAGGATTGGGATTTTTGTCTTTCCAAGAGTTTCGCTTTACATTTAGATAGGATCAGAGGATGGAGGACTCTCTAGGTCTTAGAGGGAGTCTAGGAAGCGTGTGTCT
This sequence comes from Adiantum capillus-veneris, assembly GCF_014529385.1. Classification (NCBI taxonomy): domain Eukaryota; kingdom Viridiplantae; phylum Streptophyta; class Polypodiopsida; order Polypodiales; family Pteridaceae; genus Adiantum; species Adiantum capillus-veneris. Next base: position 155,641,174 of record NC_140947.1, on the reverse strand, counting down.
GGCTTAGATCCTTCGACTTAGGTAGATGAGGTTGACTTAGGTAGTTTTAGGTAGTAGTCGAGTTCTAGAGTAGGAGTTGGAGTGGTAGAAGTGGTGAGAGGAGAACTTGAGAGTCTGGAGAGGGCAAAAAGCAACCAAAAACACTATTATCACCATTTCACATGATAGGTAGGAGTAGAGTAAGTAGGACATCATGATTCAAGATCTAGAGCATTTCATGCATGTACACTTGCTTGGTAGAATCATTACAAGTTTGTAAAAGACGCAAAAAGACGCAAAAGTGTGTTTGAAAGCCTAATTGAAGTCCAAAAGTTACTGTGAGTGTTTCTGATAGTTCTACAAAGCATCATGAGCATTCCTGTCAGAAAAAAACTTTAATTTTAAGCAGGAGACATCCTACACGTAGGATGTCTATAGGCTAATCTAGGAGGAATTTTGGGATTTTGAGTTGACCAGTGTGTTCAAAAGGTAGGGTTTACCCTAATTTCAACTGGAAAGTGGAAATTTGGCCATATCTTGACAGGATAAGGCCAGATAGACTGAAATTGCTAGACATCCTACCCAAATAGTGCCAAAACATTATTTTGGGACCAAAACCATAAGATGGCTGCATGAGCATGTCTTGCATGATATATTGAGTGACTGAAAGGGGTTGCACCTCACTTGGGTAAGAAAATTGGGTTCAAAGGGGACTTTAGCACTTTTGACTAAAAAAAAGCAAAAACAACTGACTTTTTGACATCCAAACCAAAATCTAGGCATACCACTGGGTTACTGACATCAAGGGGAAGCTGTGGGACAAATCTGGGGTCAAACATGCCAAAAAGACATCCTACGCGTAGGATGTCTTCTGAGTGATTTGGGACTCCAAACTAAATTCTGAGTATAGCAAAGTGATCAGCAACTCAAGAGGAGCCTGGGCTTTGAGTTTGAAGCTATTCTGATGAAAAAGACATACTACGCGTAGGATGTCTAATGCAAGAAAATAAAGCAAGACTTTGACTTTGAGCATAGTAAGGTGTTATATAGCCTAAGGCAAGCCTCCTAGTCAATTTTGGTCCAATTTGGAGTTGATTAGACTGATCAATACCATCAACAGGCCGTCGGAACAGATTTTTGGCTCATTGACTAGCTAATAGGTGTCCAAATCAAAAAGTAAAAGCAGTTGTAAGCTCAGCACAACAAGAGGAAACAACAGTGCAAAAATCCAGGCAAAACACAGCAGAAGACATCCTACGCATAGGATGTCTATTGGGACATACTGCAAAGAAAATTTGACCTGGCGTAGACAGTGAGGTTCCATTTGGCTTAAGGGTTCCAGAACTTCTTTCAGAAGTGAATTTGGACCTTGTTTGCCCATTTGACGGCGCAAAGACTGAATTCAGACTTTTTCGTGTAAATTGACCAACATCTGAGGGAAGTACTGTTTCAGATTAGCAAACCTAATCCAGAACATCAGCAGTGTATAAAATACAGTAGTGGTTGAGATTAACTCTCCAGTTATACCAATCATTACTAAGATAACCTCTAGCAGATAAATGCTTTGATTCAATTGCCGAAATTAAAACGCTTGTGTACAGGTATATTCAGCAACAAAGCAAGAAGTTGTGCAGAAACTGACCCATTGCCAGGTGAGTGGTTGAATTTGTGATAAATTGCATTGATAAGTTTGATGAATTTAAGATCAGGAAGATACATTGTTAGAGACCAGAAAGTGGCAGGTGACCAAAGTAGCTTAGTGTCCACCGAAGAGAGTGTAACTCAGGCAAGGCTAGATCTGCTAGCACCGATTATTGAGGAAGGTAGTGATACTGACACTTCATCAGACAAATCTTTCTTCATGATGGGTAGTCAACAGCCAGGAGGTTTCACCTATGATGGACCTATGCGAGGAGGAAGCACCTCCCAAAATCCTTTGAATGATTCCAGGCTCACGGTGATCTTCTTAGAGGGAACAAACTCGAGAGGAGCCCTAGTCTATTCAGACTATCGAGGCCGCAAGTGCATTTGTATCGAAGAGAGGCCAGCTCAAAGATCGGAGCTAATCCGAGTGTATGATGATGGAGATAGATTTCGAGATGAAAAGGGGAACCACTATTTAATAGTTAGTAACCCTGAAGATTACAACAGATATGGAGATAACGTGGCTAAAGGGAAAATGGTTTCAGAAACTCAAGAACCGCCACCAAACATTGATCGACCCGGAGCTATTTTTATGTATGATAAGAAAACAACCAGGGTTCCAACTTATAACGAGAATGTGGGAATCTACAAACATGAGAGTGAGGGTATAGTCTCTTACTTTCGCAACAAAGAACCATACGTAAACGAATTAAGCAAAGACAAGGTTCTTTACTTCTTCTCTTATGAAACTTCTACGGGGAAGGGCATAGTTTTTGTTGATAGATACGGGCGAGAATACCAACGTATTCTCCCAAAGGAAGTAAAGAGAGCAACAGGTCCAGGAGCATCAGCATATGTCCCTGAGGAAGTGCCAAGAGCCGCCCACACCCCAAGAAATTCAATGAATCCTTTTTCAGATGAGTATGACACTACCTCACATTCCACCCGACCGCAAGCATTCAACAACCAAGACCAACCAGCAAACCAGCCATCATTGCAGGCATGGCTTTGACAGAGTGCAACAATGGAACCAGACCGAAACCGAGATGGTTATCAAGACACACGAGGGCTCAGGGATTTGCAAGAACCACCACTCTATTCAAAGTATCAAGCTGAGAGTAAGCCAAAGACACAAGGGTCGACAGAGCCTGGAGGACCACCCATAGAATGAGTTCGCAGAGAAGAACCACCTCCAGCGAGAACCGTTAGAAATTATGGCTTAGGAGCACCATTAGGAGAGGAACTAGCCTATTACAGAAGGCCTGAGGAGGTGTATCGACTGGGACTGGGTGATCCAATGATGAGGTTTGTAGACCATCGCATAATTAGACCTTCTCAAGTGCAAAAATGGGTAAACAAGAAATACACAGGAAGCAGAGACCCAAGAGATCATGTAGTAGCCTTTGTGCGTGTAATTAGAGCCGAAAAGGTGTTAGATTTTTCCACCCAATTTGTAGGGTTTGGACTAACCCTAGAGGATGATGCTGCCACTTGGTTTGACTCTGTAGAGCGTAGAGACTTTGAGTCGATGGAGGAAGTGTTTGACGAGTTTATTGAGGAATTATCTCAAAGGGGAATAGCTCATAATACCGTCTCACAAATCCATAAATTCAAACAGAAAGATGGAGAATCTGTACGAAAGGCAACCCTAAGACTAAAAAGATATGTTAAGTTCTGTCCTGTTGAAGAACTGCCAACTGAGCTGATATTCATCCAAGGACTAAGGAATGCAGATCTCCAGAAAGACTTACATATGAAAAGGAGCACGACGTTGAATGAGTTGACCAAGGAGGCTCTGTACCTTGTGGACAATTGTGCAATCTACAAAGAAGGGGAGTTCAAGGACCTTGATGACGATTCGTCTTCACAGCAAAGTGGAAGCAAGTCTTCTAAGACATCACCGAAAGAAGAAGTAGCGGTAAACCAGGAGTAGCTTGTAGATGAAGTGCTAAAAAAGATCAACTTGTACACCAAACCCCATGCTAAACAACCCAAGTGGTGTGCTATTGAACAAAAATGGACAAACCATGGGATCGAGGAATGTTATTATAACAAGGGATATGTGAGAGAGAGACCTTACGCTCCCCAAGCTCCAGTAGCTTCCCCTCAAGTTCCACCGATGCCTAGATATCAAGCAGGCAACTTACCAGGATCTGTAGGTGTAGAAAGACCACAACCGGTGTTGGGACAACAACCACCCCTACCAAGATTACGACAAGTTGGTATAAGATACACACCAACAGTAACTGAATTAGAGGAAACGGCTTTGGTGCCTATGCATGCGTATTATTAAGATCCCAATGGATATGCGGCAAACCCTGTCTATTATCCACCGGAAGAACCCTCGACGCCAGAACCATGGAGCATGATAGGGAATCAAGGACCACTAATTGCTGCACAGGCCGCAGGAGAAGGAAGATATAGCCTAGATGAACGAGCATTGATGCTCATAGCCAATGGAGGCATGGGCGGAGAGAGACATGCTTACCAACAAAGAGGGGCTCAAGGAGCACCTCAACAACCCAAGGGACCCTGTTACAAGTGTGGTGGAGACCATTGGCTGAGAGACTGTCCTCATGATGAAATCATTAGAGTCAATGCGTATTGCCCAGAATGTGGAATTACTCATTTGATTCCCGATTTCCCTAAAAACCCGAGCAAGGGAGCAAAAACCACCTTGAACATGTTAGAAACAGTACCTTCCAGTGGAGGATCGGAAAATGAAACAATCATGCCTATTCAGGCGGTAACACAGGCCCAAGCCCAAAGAAGGACGAACGAACCCATAGTTGAAGAACCAAAAACCGATGCCCAAAGTTCAAAAACAAAAAAGCAGAGAAGCACTTGGAAAGCTAGAAAGGCGCGTAGGAAGGCCAGGAAGGAACAAGAGCAAACAGCCCTATCCGAGGAGTTGAAACATACAAAGAACAGATTGGAGCGGTTAGAGGATCTAGCTAGCTTAAGCTCACACACCACAGCAGTCATAGCACCCAAGGAAATAGCAGAGCCCAAAAGTGCAGGATCAGGAGGATCTATATTGGCAGACAAGGTAAACGAGCAATTGGATGCACTTCTAAAAGCTTATGAAGCTTGACTTAAAAAGAACCAAACCCAGGAGCAAAGGTGGATGACTTATCCATATGCAGAAATAGAAAAACAGAGGTTGGATATGTGTAGAAAGATGATTGAGACGGCTCAATCATTGATGGAAGACCTGCTGGGTAAACCGGCAAATTGTCATGAAGCACTAGCTCCAACCCCTATCCAACCAACATTAGAGAAACATGAGGAAACAAAGGAAAGAATCACTAATGACTATGAGTCCAGAGGAGAGCCTATCATAGTGCCAAATACCACCGATGGGGCAAGTGACTCCAGCCTAAAATATTGGCAGAAATGGATAAGGACTGTAAAGGTCTAGATGATCTGTGGAAGCAAATCCATGAGGCCAATGAGGCTAATAGGATGAGTAACCACCTGAATAGCACGAAAAAAGAAAAGAATGTGATCTTACCTCCTATTGAAGAATTTGAGGCAACGTCGCAAATGAACTATGAGATACATTCACAAGGGAGAGATCAAGGATCAATTAGTTCGGGTCACAGCCAACCAGACTCTTTGACAACTTTACCCTCTTACCTAGGAGAGTACGAAGCTAAGTCGGAAGTGAGAGCAATCCCATCTCAAAGACTTTCTTCTAACAAGGTGATGGATTCACAAGGATTGATTGAGTTGTTATCCACTCCGGTGGCATGCACAATCACGTTAGCAGAACTCCTAAGGTTAAGGCCAAACATGTGGACCACAGTAGGAAAATGCCTATAAAAATTTGGAGTGAAAGACCCCACCTTGAAGCTTCAAGAAGGGATCAGAGAGTTGGACAGATCTCAACTAAACACTAGGCCAGTACCATTGAATAAGGTTGGAGAATATTGCGAGGGAGAAGACGGAAACACTACGCTACCAGTAGAATTCCAAGGAGTAGTTTCCAAAGCTATTCTTGACAGTGGAGCGGGAGTTGCTATCGCCACCAAAGAAATCTGGAAAAAATGGGGAAAACCAGCTTTGAGAGCTACCAGAATGAAACTTCAATTGGCAGATGGGCTCATGGAGAAGCCGTTAGGACTCCTAGAAAAAGTGATTGTCACTTCGTGCGGAATCGAGTATGAGCATACATTTGCAATAGTCGATTTCGACAAAAAGAACAATTATGAGATAATCTTGGGACGACCATTCATGCGACAATTGAAGATGGTCCAAAATTGGGGTTATGTGACCACATATACTTCAGACATGGCTAAACGACAACTAAAATACACCTGAAAGACCATAGTTACAAGGATGTGAACCAAACACCGGTGAAAGAGTTTGATTCGACTACAATAGCAGGATCAGAACTACCAGCATGGTTAGGGCAACCAAAAGAGCTATGGATGTGCGGAGCTTCACATTGTGGAAGCTTAAGAAGAGAGGAATGCGTCTTAGAAAGAGCAATTGAGGACAAGGAGTATATTTCGGAACCTTTCCCTGAAGATGCCTTGGAACCTCTAGAATGGGAACACATACTGGCAACATTGGATGTCTGTACCATTACCGACAGTCCAACAACAAAATTTTGCGATAAGGATGGCTATGATGTGTTACCCTATTACATGGTGAGCGTTATACCAAGAAAGGAGACGGTAGAACCACCGAAACAAGAAGAGTTTTATAACTCCTCTGAACATTTGGAAGTAAATGATGATGCAAATAATGAGTGTTCAGACACCTCAAGTGAGCGTGGAAATGAAGCCGAGAATATCAAGTTTTATGATTTTGCTAATCAACATTCTAAACGCCAAGAACGCTATAGAAGGAAACGAACAGGAAACAAAGCGACAGAGAACCTGATGCCCATGATAAAAGGTAAAACTCACTATTTGATGCTTGTAAGAGCAGAGGATTGTGTAAAAGATCAAATATCAGGAAAATTCTCAAAAAATTGAATAGAACGAACGCAAGAGAAAATAAAACAGATACGAAGAGCTAAAACCGAAACAAAATCACAAAAATCTCAAAATTCAAAAAAAGAAACAACAAAAGACCAAGAGTGGACCAAACTGGAGCGTAAACAGAAATACCAAGAACTGAAACGGTCTTTGAGAGAGATATGGACTACTAAAGAAGATAGTGATGGAAAAGGGAAGTCAGAAAAGGAGAACATGAACGTACCAGCACACTATCGGAAATTTACTATCTAGGACAGAAAAATCATCATGACACCACCAGTCAGGGAAAGAACCAACCAAGAATCCTACGATGGGTCTGAAAATGCAAAAAAGATAGACCTCGCAGAACCAGGTGAAAAGCCTCAGCCGGTCTATATAGCTAACGATTTAGAGCCTGAGGAGGAAGCACAGCTAACACAACTTCTCAAGAAGTATAAAGATGTGTTCGCTTGGTTCTATAAACACCTCAAAGGAGTTGATCCATTGATATGCCAACATACAATTCCTTTAAAATCGGATGCAAAACTTAGCAAACAACGTCCTTATACATATAATGACACATTTGCTAAACAAATCAAAGAAGAGATTGATAAACTAATGGAAGCTGAATTCATCTATGAAATCGAACATACAGATTGGGTGTCACCCATTGTGATAGTTCCCAAAAAGAATGGAAAACTGCGAGTGTGTGTAAACCTCAAGAAGGTGAATGCAGCAACCATAAGGGATAATTATCCCTTGCCAATTACAGAACATGTACTTGAGCGAGTGGCCGGGAAACTGGCTTATTCCTTTTTGGATGGGTTTTCATGATACAACCAACTGGCAAAAGCAAGGGAGGATCAACACAAAACAACGTTTGCCACAGAATGGGGGATTTATGGGTATCGAGTTATGCCATTTGGCTTAACTAATGCACCAACCACTTTCCAGAGGTTAATGACTCATGCATTCAAGGAATACCTAAGAGTATTCTTAGAAATTTACATGGATGACCTATGTGTACACTCTCTTCTGTGAGAGGAGCATATGGACCATTTGCAAAAAGTCTTTGAAAAGTGCAGGACATATCGAATCTGTCTTAACCCGGAAAAGTGTGTATTTATGGTTAAGCAAGGACGAATCTTAAGACACATTGTCTCAAGAAATAGCATAACCACAGAACTAGACAAAGTCAAAGTCATTGTAGACCTACCCAGGCCTACTAATGCGAAACAAGTGCAATCCTTCATGGGACACTGCGGATATTATCGAAGATTCATATACATGTATGCGGTTATCACACAACCCCTGTATCGTTTTCTAGTCAATTTCGAGTGGACCGAGGAGTGTGAAACTTCATTCCAAAAGCTGAAGGAAAACCTTATATCAGCACCTGTACTAAAGGCACTAGATTGGGAAAAGATATTCCATGTGCATATTGATGCTTCAGCATATGCCATTGGAAGTATTCTAGCTCAACCTGGAGATGGAACAATGGATTTTCCAGTTTGCTATGCGAGCCGACAGTTAAACAGTGCAGAAAAGAACTACACAACCACCGAGAGGGAAGCGTTAGGAATGATTTATGCTGTAAAGAAATTTCGGCATTATTTGCTTGCAAACAAATTTGTGTTCTTCACAGATCATCAAGCTCTTTTGTACCTAGTAAATAAACCTTGCAATACAGGGAGAATCGTACGCTGGTTTATTATATTGCTAGAAGTTGACTTCACAGCGGTGGTCAAAAAGGGTAAAACCCATCTACGAGCGGATCATCTTTCAAGAATACACAATGGGGAAGCTCCTGAAGGAGTAGATGATGACATACCAGATGCTTATCTTTTCAACATTGAAATGGTACCCAAATGGTCTCAAGAAATTGTTAGCATTCTTTCCTGTGGAAGTAGGTTTGATAATACGGAATGTAGATCCAAACAGCAAACAATTCGACAAACAAAAAACTTTCAGTTCATAGCAGGACGGCTGTATCATCTTGGATCTGACCTAATCCTACGATTATATATAAATCCGGAAGAATTCGAGTGCTACCTTGAAGAGGCACATGTCCAGGGTTGTGCATTTCATTGTTCGACAGTGAAGACGCACCAGAGACTGAAACAGTTAGGGGTTTATTAGCCAACTATGTATGCGGATACACATTCTTATATTACCAAGTGTACTATATGTAGTGCCAAACGACCAATGGATTACGCAACTTTGTTTCAGGTAAACATAGCACCTGCATGGAGTCAATATATCATTGACTTCTTAACCACCAGGACGTTCCCTGAGAACATCACAAGAGCATGGGAAAAAGCTATAGAGCTGGAAGCACGTGACTTTCAGTTAATTGGGAATCAACTCTATAAGCGGGGAAAGGACAATCAACTTAGAATCTGTGCAAGTGAAAGCTAATACCTGTTGATTCTAGAACATGCACATAGCGGAATAAGTGGAGGCCATATTTCGGGCGATAAGACGGCAAAAATTGTCTTAACCGCAGGAATTTGGTGGCCTACATTGCACATGGAGGCTGAAGAGTTTGTAAAGCGTTGTGATGCATGTCAACGTACCAAGATGCCAATAAAAAGAGATGAGATTCCATTACGGCCAATGATGTGAGCAAGAGCATTTGCAAAATGGGGCATTGATTTTGTGGGACCTATATCACCCCCTGCATATCGCACCCATACCCAATATATCATTGTGGCTACGGACTATCTCACAAAATGGGTCGAAGCCAAAGCAACACAAAAAGCTGATGCACATACCACGGCACAATTTTTGTATGAGAATGTTTTTGTACGTTACAGGTTACCAATAGAAATTTTCACTGACCGTGGAACACATTTTCTCAATGAAGTCATTGAATATCTGCTAGAGGAATTCATGGTCATACATAGGAAATCCGCACCATACCATCCACAGGCCAATGGGCAAGCTGAGGCCACAAATAAAACACTATGCACAGTTCTCACTAAAATAGTGTCAAAATCAAGAACAGATTGGGATCAGCAGCTACACTCAACACTATGGGCATACCGGGTAGCTTACAAAACATCAATAGGAACAACACCATACAACATGGTATTTGGCCTAAATGCTATACTACCCACAGAGTTTTTAATCCCAACTCTACGAGTAGCAAAAAGCTTGGAATGGACAGGACATGAGCTCTCTTCAAGGATTGATGATCTTGAAAAGCTAGATGAACTCCGCTTACGAGGTGTCGTTTCAATCTATGCTAAAAAGAGAAGACAAAAGGAATTTTTTGACAAACATGTGCGTACCAAAGAGTTCAAAACAGGTGATTACAGACTTGTTTATACCTTGAAGCAGCATGCCAAGAAACTTAAAAAGCGAGGGATGGGACCATTTGTGATTAGTGATCTATCACAAAGTGGAGATGTCAAGCTTGCTACATTAGCATGTGAAGAAATGCCAAACTGGATTAGTGGATGTCGACTGAGGAGGTATCATCTACCACTCACACAGGAGATGCTCCAACAAATTCATCAAGGAAAACAAAGAATTAAGGAAAAACAGAGAGTACGGGAGGAAGCTCAAGCCGAAGCACAAGAACGCATTGCAAAAAGACGGTTTCTGCGACAACAACAACAAAGTGGGACACCATTGCGAATCAATGCCATTCGACTGACGGAGCTGGAGGAGGAAACAGTGGAGCCAATAATTACGGTAAAAATGGGCAGCAATCAAGTTGAATCAACAGCATTGCTTGATTCGGATGCTCAAGCAAATTTAATCTCTTACAGATTATACCAACAGCTCAAAGTCATAGATCAACTTCATCCTACTCCTCAAGTGCTGGAAAGTAGCACATCACACCCATTGACAACATTGGGATGGACTATATTGCATGTATAGCTACATCAATATATTTGCCCACACAAATTCTATGTGGTGACAGATGAAAGCACACAACACCCAATGATGCTGGGGAAACCTTGGCAAAAAGAGTACAATGTGCAGATAGATTGGAAAGCAAAGGCAGTCAAAATTCAGCATGAACATGAACAACAGGTGATAGCTTTTTCTCAGCAATACCAGCATGATCGACAGCAAGCCATGCAATCACTAGAAACAAAGCCCAAAGCACAAATTCCATTAAAGAACATGATACCCACCACAAACAATCAAGTAAAATCCAACCATGCTAATTACAGACATATGAAGTCACCGACCGTAATGCAAAGATCTAGGCTACCAAAACAAGGTAAACAAGTATGGATGTGGAAGGATAGAAATGCCATGGCAGACAGAGAACAATGCAACTACAAAATTCCAACAAAGCAGATGGTTCAACCACAACCCAAGGTCATAAAACAAATATGGATCCCAAAGAAAATGCTTAACCATAACCCAAATGTCACTCTCATTTGGATACCAAAGCAAAAGCAAAAGGAATTACCTTCAGTACAAGCAACAATGGAAAGCAGACAGACACATTTCAAAAAGGAAAACCGACATATGTGGATGCCGATGAAAGACAAACCAGCGGGCAAACAAGAAAGAGCCAAACCATCTACAAAAATCGGCAGCAACAAAATACCAATGGAAAGCCAAGGTCATAAGGCCCATAGCCATTACATCACAGCCAATTCTCTCCTTAGAAACAGCTACGACTCCATCAACAGTGTCGGCAAAGCAATTGCCTTTTGCAAAAAAGAAAATTAAACAGAGAGCAGTAGAGTTACAGTTGTTACTTGCAAAGAAAGCAGAAAACCTCAACAACGAATGCCAATAAGCATCTTGCTTATTCCCTTCTCTTGCACATCATTAATTTTTCCATGCATTGATAGAGTATGCATAAAATAGGGCCACATTAATCGGCCAGGCATTAGCACAACCTTTTCAACCTATGCACGGCACATACTCTGAGGCGATACCTTGTCATCCGGGAGGACTCCGTCTAGGAGAGGGGGAGGCATTCTAGAGACACTCTCAAATGCGGAACCAATGACAGAAATAACAAAAAAGGCCATGATTTTCGACTATTTTAAGGGTTGTTGTTTGATTGCGAATTTTTTTGGAGTAACCCAAGTATATATGCCCTTATACAGCATGAATCTACAGGTATATGGGGCCAAACGCCAAATCAAGCCCCTAGGTGTGTGTATATAAGTAGAAATAGCCATTTTTCATGCAAAATATTGGTAAAACAGAGAAATCCGGCCATAAAAATTTCATGTGAGTGTATATAATGTGTTGCGGTGATGTTTGTGATTTATTATGATTTTTGGGGATTTTTTGGGTTTGATTTGCTATTTTTCTTTTAATTTTGCTAATTTTCGGTAGAAAAACATCAAAAATACAAAAAGCAGGTGAAAAATAATTGTAATGAAAAACAAAAAATATGGTGATGATCAGTGACTATAGGAAAACCTATGGTACAGTGGGGGTGCAATTATGAGACTGGAGCGGAAAGCGTGTTTTGGCCAGGTTTTGATCGAAATGCCAAATTTCTGGTAAACAGAGCAAATGGAGTCCAAATCAAGAAATTTTTAAGCCTAAACTGCATCTCGCAAGAAGATAGGAGCACATGTCAAATTTCATGAAAAGTGGTCTGGGGACCTCCATTATAAGAAATTTTCACCCCATTTTTAGCTCATTCTCACTATTGACTTTGTGGAGAGAGCTTCTGCCACCTAGAGCGGATCGACCTTCCAGCAGCTTCTACGACGCGCACGACTACCCGACGAGCTCCAGACATGAGAGGTAGGCTCACCACCTTGAGCTTTTCGCGCATGTTTGTCATTATGCCGCGAAAACTAGCGTAGGGGTCACACACAAAGCGAGCGGTAGAGACCTACAAGTAGAGACGGCGGCCTAACGGTTAACCCGAAAGCAACAAGACTTCATCGGCAACTTACCCTAGTCTAGGAGACCAGTCCTGGATGTCCAAAGGCAGTAGGAAACCATCGGGAAAAATCCTAATTCCCAGAAACCCGCAAGAGGCCACCAAATGGGAAATCGGCGAAACGACGACCAAATGCTACCAAAATTCATGTGTAGGAGCATCTCGACATGCTCAACAAGTCTATATGACCCGCATGACAAAAAAGTGATCCGAGGTGGCACTAAACTTCAGAAACGGCATCAGACACACAAAGCGTCAAATTGCACTTGCGGCCAAACCGCAAGTCCGTTTGCCACCAAACTTCACGAGCGGCTTTCCTAGACCATCAACAACCAAATCCTATGGTGGTAGACCACCACAAATCATCAAAGGTATGTAAACACAACCACGGGTGCTTCTAGAGCGACAAATTTCCAAATAGAGCTCCGATGAAGCCAAAGTCGACAAAAACCATACGGCAAGGATCCCCAAGGGATCGGAAAGCTATGGAGATCAACATCGAGAAATTTCCGCCAAAAAGTACTCCAAAAGTCAGAAAACGGCTCGGAGGCTCTGAAGTCCACATAGGGAGTTATACTCTATCTATTTGACTTTTTTGTTGAAATTAGGCTCAAAAGGCACTTAGGGGAGCAAAGGGCAAGCACTCGGAGCACTAGCACTGAAAAAATCACCAGGATACAGCCTACGCGTAGGATGTCTCAAGGGCACTTTTTGGCACAGACTCCAACATTTTTTATCATGCACATGTTCTGAATGACATTTACAAGCCATACACCAAGTTTCATCACATTTGGACCAAGCTTGACTTCATATGCATGGAAAAACGCAAAGTTACGGCGTAGAGGCAATAATGGGCCAAAGACCTACCAAATCTTGTCCAAATCCCATGAAACTTGCACAACACATTCACCAACACATCACTAAACAATCTGTGTGTTCAGGGAGAAAAAATGATGAATTAGACATCCTACGTGTAGGATGTCTAATTAACCTTTTTGGCATGCAAGGGATGTTTTATCATTCGAGATCCAATTACCTCATCATCAAGAGCCCATATGTCAAGTTTGAAGCCTTTCTAATCACTTTTGACCCCCAACACCTTCAAGATACACTTTTTGAGCCCAAAAACACCTCACAGAGCCTTACAAGCATCAAATCTTGTCCAAATTCAAATCCAAGAACATGGCCATGTTCCATAGGCCAAGGACAACCCACAGAACAAGTTTGATGTCATTTTGATGAAAAATGACATCCTATACGTAGGATGTCTCCAGCATAAATTTAGCCTTCTGTGCAAAGAATGACATCATGGGAGCCAATACCATGGTGCAATAAGCCCATATACCAGTTTTCAACCCATTTGGACATCAATTGCTACCTATGATGGACATTCTGCCCAAATTGTGACCTAAAGCCTGAATCAGCCCAAAAATCAACTTTTTGATATCCAAATTCAAATCCAAGACTATAGCCATGTTCCATGAGCCTTACACTACCTACATGTCAAGTATGAACCAATTCTGATGAAAAAGACATCCTACGCGTCTACGCGTAGGATGTCTAGATGAAATTTTTTGGCCAGATTTGCACTGTGAGCACATGCACAGCTTCACAAGTTCCTTTTAAGCTTTATTTTCAATTTTCAAGTCATTTGGATAAGTAAAACTCAGTTTCGTAGCTAATATGTAAAAAAACGCTAACTTCGGACTACTGAGTGCAACAGGATCAATGGCAGCCTCGAAGTCAGCGGCAAAGAGGAAAAGAATGACCATCAAAGATTATCTGGACGAAGTGGAACCCTTTGTCATTCCAGAAGGAACATTAAAGCCCACCAGCACTTGGATACAAGAAGATTTGTTAGAGTCAAACGACCTAAAGATCTACCAGGGAGTGCTCAAAGACAATGAAGGCAATGTCATAGAACTACCAATGCTGCCGAGAGAGCTCAATGAGTTTGTACGAAGCAAAATGGCCGGCTACTTGGAGAAAATTGACCTCCACAACTACTTCGAAGCAATACCAGCAGGGGTGGACATCAAAAGAGTATGGGAATTTGTAACAAGCATCAAAGAGGATGGAGTGGCCAAGGTAACAGATTTACAAGGCAGACCAGATACATAGATCATAATCATGGAACAGGTTGTAGACCATGCACTAGACCTCTCCAATGAGGGAGACAACGTCACAAAAAGAAGGGATGAAGTCAAAGTGTACAAAGAGAAAAAGGCAAATTACACCTTTGAAGACATTGCCAACCCAAAGGTGGCAATTATGAGCGAATTGTACAACCAGTACTTCCACATGTGCACTAAGAGGCCACAGAAGTACAGGATGCCGCCAGGTGCAATTGCCACAACGTTTACTTGGGCAATGTCAGGCAAATTGAGGAGTTGAAAGGCCAGCAAGGAGGAGAAGCAGAAAGCTCAGGGCCAGCCACCAATGAGGGCATCGACCTCAAAAATGTGGCAGATCCTGTGGACACACACATGCAAGAGGAAAGCATAGCAGGATCCTCTCAAGAGCCACAGGATCTAACACAAGAAGAGGAGGAAAAATTGCGTAAGGCAATAGAGGAAGATCTAAGAGAAAGCACGAAGGAAGCCTTGGAATGGGAGCAGAGGGTCTTCAAATCTATGACAATTCAGAAGATCGACGCCAGCAATCTCACACGCGAGTGGCTTCAACCCTCTCTCCCATATCCATTGCTGAAATATGAGGCAGCTACAATATACAAGCAGATCAGAGAAGAGCCAACGGTACCTCTCTACAATCCAGACACCTCAAAGACAGAAGGAGTTAAGCTTATAGTGGATTCTCAGCCAAAGTGGAGGAAGACTTGGCTTACAAAGTACCCACAATACCTAATCCACCTGGTAGAGGCACCTAAAGATATCAGAGACAATCTCAGCTTTTGTCCCCTACCAAGGGTTAGGACGTGGAAGGCAAAGGAAATTTTGCAAAGAAGCCAACCCACTTGGCTGAATTACCCAAAGCTGTCAGGCGTGAAGGCAAGTGAGAGAATAAGTGTCCAATACATGGTGAAAACCCTAACGGGCACCATAAAGTTGTTCACTGGCTCACCTGACCTTACATGCATTATGATGAGAAAAATCTGCAGAACCATCTTAGCAGTGTTTGAGACCTTCAAGCAAGGCCAGGTGACCGACAACATATTCTTCTTCCAAGATACATACAGATGTGCTTATGATCTGTCAGGTTAGCCTTCCAAGGAGGTGATACATGCGTTGTATCAAAGAATCATGTTTCTACCATCCTATCACCTCCAGGCTTTTGAAGAAGCATTCTATACGGGGTTCTTCACCATGAATATAGATATCTTTGGCCCAACAATGCTGAACCTACATGCCAGGTACGAATCACTGCTAAAGATGAGGGAAACGATAAGATAAAGCAGTTGATCAAGGCCATGTCGGGGACGACATGAGCAAGGAGGGGGAGAGTGTTAGAAGCTAGACACACCCCACGACATCTAACTACTCGGAGGACTATTATTTTTTGTAATTATTCATTCATTGAGGAAAACCTGATTTTTCACCTTGTAATTATTGAGACTTACAGAAGTTTCCAGAGTGTATCCCAGTTTTGATAGTTAGATTGAGTAGATGGTTGATTTTGGAACTTTAGGGTTTGAGAAATTGTAAGGTTTATATACCACTTTTTGACCTAATGAAACACCTTTTGTCATTTTAAACAAGTTGGAAGTCTGTGAGTGAGCGTATTGTGTACGAGAGAGAGTGTGTGAGCTTCATCTTGACGCTACGTGTGCTCCGGAGGTCGGAATCGAGTGCGGAGAAGTGCAGCATGTTGCCCCCGACTAGAGCTATGCGCCGATACCAACATTGCATGCGTACGGTCCGGCTTTGTGAGTTCCTTCTACGAGCTTCATCGGTTGTTTGGGTGAGCATACGTTGTCCGATTTTGCATTGCAGCATATCCATGTGTTCACATTGAGTAGAACTACACATTAGGCACTTTAGAATTCAGAAACGAAGACCTAAAGATTTCGGCCAGACACCCTACGTGTTTCTGCACCAGGTGTTTTGGGTCGGGATTTTGGTTCATAGACCTTAGGGAGAGCGACCTATTGGTATTAGTAGGGTCTTCTTCAAGTTCTATGGTGTTTTGAGATTGTTTGATGGGTGTTCGGCTCTACGGAGCGTTATAGGAAGTTTCCTCTTTTGCACTCTTGAAGGCTATGACTTAGACAATTGGTAGAGACCTCTGTAGGAATTAGTTAGGAGTCGGTCGAGTGTAGGTTGACACCTTATGCTTGCTTCCACGTGCCTACGGGTCGAGCTTCTTCCTTAGCTGACAATACATGTTAGGTGAGTTCTCGCTGTGCCGACGTCCGTCGTGGCGTATCCGTCCAATAGAGACCATTAGGGCTGCTTGAAAAAGTGATAGTCAATTCCTATGGAATTGAATAGCAACACACTTTTGCCATAGTAGACTTTGGAAAAAAACTCTATTATGAAATCATATTGGGAAGACCTTTCATGCGATAGGTACAGCTTATCCAAGACTGGGGAAACAATTATCTGTACTTGAAGCAAGTGGGATCTATAACAAGGGTAAATCTAAAAGATCACACTTATAGAGATATCTTGAAAACACCCATACAAGAGTTTGATTCAGTCTCTTCGACTGAAACTAAGGTTCCATCCTGATTAAACAAAGACACTCCTATTTGGATGTGTGGAGATTCAGAGAATATGCGTTTAAAACGAGAAGAATGTATTCTAGAAAGGGATTGCACAGATGAAGCCTATGTATTTGAACCCTTTCCAGAGCATTTGTTCGAGCCATTCGAGTGGACTCAAATTTTAGCCACAATGGATATATGTGTGAATACGTCTATGCCTACTCAATTTTGCAATGAGGATGGTTACGACATAATTCCCATCCAAATGATTTCAATCCTCAACATTGAAGATGAAGATGAGGAACCCAAGGACTTGATGAAAGCTCAACAAATCTTTTCAGACCTCTACTACGATGCAACAAATGATTTAGATGAACACTCAGCTACCTCAGAAGATTCAGGGTCAGAAAAAGAACATGTGAGGGCTAATCTACTCTTGAAAGGAGGGGAGGAAAAGTTTTTAAACTTTTCCAACCAAAAATCAAGAAGACAAAAATGGTATAGACGAAAAAGAGACACCAGAAACGCGAAAACACAACCTATGTTATCAGTCTCTAGTAGACACAATTCTTGTTGTAGATAGATGCAAATGATTGTGTCAAGACAAACTCACTGGCAGATATCCTTCAAACAAAAATCCAGAAATGTCTAAAACATCGAGAAAAACAAGGAAGGATACTCAAGCAAACCAACAAGATAAGAAGCCAATCATGACACGAGTTGAGCGAAAAAGAAATATCAAGAGTTGAAAAAAAATCTAAAGGAGATATATACGACCAAAATGGAAACCACGGAAGAAGATGGTAAGGATGTAATGAGTGTTCCATCCCATTACAAAAAGTATACTCTCCAAGATAAAAAAATCATAGTCGAACAACCTATTAGGGAACTACAAAAACAGGGTGAGTCGTACGAAGGGCCTGAAAACGCTAAAAAGATAGACCTGGCTGAACCAGGAGAAGAGCCTAGACCTGCTTACATTGCAAACGACCTAACAGAGGAAGAAGAAGAGATCTTGCTGAGCTTGCTTTAAAAATACCGAGATATCTTTGCTTTGTCTTACAAGGATCTCAAGGGTGTTGATCCAGAAATTTGTCAACATATTATACCCATGAGAGATGATGCAAAACCAAGTAGACAAAGGCCATATACGTATAATGAAACATTTGCCAGGAAGATAAAAGAAGAGATTCCAAAACTAAAGGAAGCCAAATTCATTTACAAAATTGAACACACAGATTGGGTGTCTCCAATTGTGGCAGTACCCAAGAAGAATGGACAATTATGAGTGTGTGTTAATCTCAAAAAATTGAATGCAGCTACCATTAGCAAGAACTTTCCTCTTCCAATCACTGAGCATGTTTGAGAGCGAGTTGCAAGAAAAGAAGCTTATAGCTTCTTAAATGGATTTTCGGGATACAATCAACTTTTGGTTGACCCAAAAGATCAGCATAAAACTACTTTTGCAACATAATGGGGTATTTTTTCCTATCGGGTTATGTCGTTTGGGTTACCTAATGCTCCAGCCACATTTCAAAGGTTGATGAGCCATGCTTTTAAAGAATATCTTAGGAAATTGCACCAGATTGGAATAAGATATTCCACATACATGTAGATGATTCCAATCTATCGGTTGTATACTAGCTCAACCAGGAGACGAGAAAATTGACTTTCCTATTTCTTATGCTAGGCGACAGTTGAACATGGCAGAAAAGAATTACACCACCACCAAAAGGGAAGTATTAGGAATGATCTATGCCGTTAAAAAGTATAGACATTACCTATTAGCCAACAAGTTTGTGTTCTTTATGGACCACCAGGATTTTTTGTACTTGGTCAACAAGCCATGCAGCACAGGAAGAATAGTGAGATGGTTCATCATTCTTCTGGAGTTTGATTTCACTGTGGTTATCAAAAAGGGCACTACACATCAACGAGTAGATCATTTGTCAAGGATTGTTTCAGGAGAATCACCTAAAGGGGTAGACAATGATCTACCAGCTGCCTATTTATTCTCCGTGGAAATAATACCTCGATGGTCGGAAAACATGGTGTCATTGATGACAATAAATCAAGTGGATTCACAAATACCACTTCCTATTACGATCGAATTAATCAAGCAATCGGCTGTGTATCAATTACTAGCTGGTAGGCTATACAAAAGAAATTAAGATGGAATACTTCTCTTATGCATTAATCCTAAAGAAAAAAACAGTACCTAAGTCAAGCACATGTTACCATAGTAGGACTTCACTTTGCAGAAGACCAAACTATGCAATGAACCTTGCGACTTGGAGTATTTTGGCCGACTATGAGGAGTGATGTTCAATCTTTTGTAAAGGATTGTCCTCAATGTCAAAAACAAACACCCATACCTCATGTAACATTGTTTCAAATGTCACATGTTCCTAAGTGGAGTAACTATCTGTTTACTTACTTATCAAGCCAAACATTTCCTAAGGATGTAAACACCGTCAAAGAGTAATTAAAACTGAAGCAAGAGACTATGCTCTTTAGGGAACCAATTGTATCAAAGAGGTAACGATCAACATTTGCGTCTTTGTACAAATGAAGACGAGTATATTCTGATTATAGAACAAGCACATGCTGGATTAGGTGGAGGTCACTTTTCTAGTGAGACCATCGCAAGAGCAATCTTGATGGCAGGCATATGGTGGCCAACACTTTTTGCAGATGCCAAAGAATATGTTCAAAGGTGTGATTCTTATCAACGAAAAAAAATGCCAACACGCGTAGATAGCATGCTTTTAAGACCAATGATGGGGGCTAGAGCTTTCGCAAAATGGGGTATAGATTTTGTTGGGCCGATACAACCACCTGCTTATAGAACCCAGGCTCAATATATCATTGTAGCTACGGACTATTTGACCAAGTGGGCCGAGGCTAAAGCAACTCAAAAGAATGATGCTAGAACCACTGTCTCATTCTTATATGAGTATGTATTCACGAGATATGGACTGCCAATAGAAATTGTCAGTGATCGGGGAACTCATTTCCTCAATAAGGTAACCGAGTATTTGCTTAATGAGTTTATGGTCATCCATAACAAATCAACTCCCTATCACCCACAAGCAAACGGACAAGCTGAGCATACAAAAAAAATTCTTAGCTTGGTGTTGACTAAAGTGGTTAGTTCAGTAAGGACAGACTGGGAAATGAATCTCCATGCTGCTCTATGGGCTTATCGAGTTTCATTCAAAACAGCTTTAAATGCTACACCCTTTAACCTTGTTTATGGTCTTGATGCCATACTGCCAATAGAATCGCTTTTTCCGACACTAAGGGTAGCAAAGAATCTTGAGTGGATTGGACATGAATTGTTAGAAAGACTTGAAGATTTGGAAAAACTAGATGAGCAAAGTCTAGCTGTTGTAGCTCACATCTATGCACAAAAGTGAAAACAAAAACAGTTTTTTGATTTCCACTTAATTAAAAAAGGGGACTTAGTTTTAGTCTATTCCCTTAAACAACACATTCCCAAGTTTAAGAAAAAGAGAAACAGACCGTTTATCATTGAAGATGTATCTCCAAGTGGAGCACTAAAATTGTCCACCCTAAATGGTGAACCAATGGCTAATTGGAAGAGTGGATGTCATTTAAAGAAATATACTTTGCCGCTAACCAATGAGTTGCTAGAAAGAATGCATGCAGTCACACAAAGGAGGATTAAACGACAGTAGGTTATTGATGAAGCCCAAGAGGAAGCTCAACTTCGGATACTCAAACGAAAAACTGCTCTTAGGAATCAACAGATACTGATTTCCATCAACACTCTAGAAATAGATGACCGACAATGGGAATTACCTAAAGATGCAGTTTCAATAGATGATGACTGGTTAGATGGAATGGACCTGCGTATCAAAGTACAAATCAACAATCATAGCACCAATGCTTTGGTTGACACAGGAGCTAGAGTAAATGCAGACAATTATTCCATGTACAAGAAGGCAACAAGTCAAGCATTGATAGCAGGAATAGCGACAATCAAAGGATGCAACAAGAACCCAACCCCAACATTGGTAGTAGTCAACTTGAACGTGATAGTACATGGATGTTCATGTCCTTATCAGTTTGTATGTTTACTAGATGAACACATGAATGAGACGATGATTCTTGGAACTCCCTGGGTGCGAACATATAAAGCAGTACCAGATTGGGATACAAATCAGCTAAAGCTATCACCTAAAGGCGGACAACTCATTGTTCCAATTGCACCAAGCAAGAAGGAATGGAAAGGAAGCAATTAGCAGACCAAACCACAAAGTAATCAATCTTCTCCATCCCCTCGACAAGCAAATGCTACAAGTAGCATGCAAGGAGTCTAGAAAATTTGGGTACCAAAAGCACAGCTTAAGGATAAGCCGATTCAAATCTGGGTGCCCAAGACATCACCGACAAAACAAAAGAAGGTTCCAAGGGTAAAAACACAGAGACAAGCATCTCCGAGCAAGGAGCCTAACTTAAAATGGATTTGGAAGAAAAAGGAGCACTTATCTTCTCGACAAACCATAAAACCAATCAAGCAATGGCGAGCTAAGTCTCAAAAGACTCCACCACACCATACAACATCAAGCAAACCAAGCTACCAATGGAGAGAAAAAGCTCGACAACAGTCAAAAGTGCTACCAACAGCTCAAGAAATCAGCGTGTTGAAGATGGTACAATCAAACAGAGAGCACACAAGATACAAGATTTTCTCTTTGAAAGACAGCATCAGAAAGCCTTGACATCAGAAACCCTTGAGTTAATTACTCAAGACCCAGCTCTTGCACAGCATTGTAGTTTGAATTGCATTGATCTTCAAAGCGTGGTAGAGCCAACCACGGCTATGCATAGACATGCATATTCAATCCATACACACAGTCGTCCCGGAGTACGCCATCTAGGAGGGGTGGAAGGGCACTAAGTAATTAAGGGCAATGTTTGAAGAGGGAGGAAAAAGTTCGATGTTAACGTATGTTTTTTTGTAAAATTACCTAATAATTCCCTTATAATTCATCATCAAGGGAAAATTCACAGATAATATCTTTCTGATAAGTGTAAATAGTGTATATACTATCAGAAAATCATCAAAAAATAGTCCTTTTTGGTTATTTTTCATAATTTTTATTGATAATGAAACTTAAAAATAGAGAAATCCAGCAAAAAAACAATAAAGCTGTGTTTTTCAATGGATTTTCTTAATTATTGGGTTTTCAATTTATTTTTTTGGAACATTTTTTATTTTCTTTGATTTTTTCGGTAAACAGGTCAAAAAATTAATAATAAAAAGCAAAGAAGCTCAGAAGGAAAAACAAAGGACACGATGGTCATCAAAAAGACAAGGCGGACAAGCACAATAATTTTCAATGAAATCAGAAGATGGAAGCGGAAAGCCTAAATTAGGCGGCCAGACCTACTTTTGCAAAATTCTTGCAGAATGAGCTACAGGAATCCGATCAAGGGAAATTTTTGAGTCTAACATAGATTTCACGGCCTAGTAGGACTAACGAGGGAATCTGGGGAAATTTGATTCGGAAAGTCCGGGTATAGATATTCAAGGTAGGCTAAAACCACCTCATTTCCACTTGTGGCCTTTGCAGAGAGAGCTTTTTGACCTCTTTCACGCGTCTTTTCCGGAGTCTACAATTGCCCATTTTCAGTGCCGTCTCACACGAGACATGAGGAATAAGTTCTTTATTCGTCAATGATCCATTTTGTATGGTTGGTAGCTAGTCTAAACCCCTATAAAAAACCCTAGAAACCGAACAGTGCACGAACACCTACGACCAAAAAATGACCATAGCGGCCCGTCAGCTCAACCAAATCGGATGAGATTTGAACTGTAGCATGCCCTAACATAATAGAACCTTTCTATATCATCAGTTGACCATCCAGCAGGGGTCGAGGGGGTCCCCAATAGAAAAGCTAGGTTTTTGGAAGATGCCAGAAGTTGGTTCTGACTCCATAGACAGCTTGCCTACGAGGTTCATATACAATGTATATGATTGATTTAGTGAAATCAATCAAGCAAAGCCCTCAAAAAGCAAAAAACGGCTCAAAGACTACAGAGCGTCAAATTTGACATACAGGGTCAAACTGACTCCAAATGAGCCGGAATTGAATGAGTTACTTCACGACTATGTTGTAAACACTCAAAATTGGCTGACCAACTCAACAGGCAGTATAGTCACAGAAATCAAACATTTCAGAGTCGAGCACAAAGTGATACCGGCAAGACCAAACTTGATCAAATTCAATTTAAGACTTGTTTTAGGTGTACAGAATGTGTTTATGTCAAAAAATTTAAGTTTAGCAGGAAAATTATAACTGCAATAAATAATCACGATTATTTATTTTTGCACTATTTTTGCTTGGAAATTGTATCATCACCTCACCTCTCATGTGTACACATGTATTACATGCCAAAGATCAAGTATGAGCCAAAATGAGCACCTATAACTTGGAAAACTGCTAGAAAATGCAAAGAAGTCTTTGAAAGCCAATTTTTGGGTTATGGACCACATTTCTTGATTCAAATCCCCTCATATCTCATACACAGAGTCTATACAATGCCTAGAACCAATTTGTACCAAAAAATGTAGATTTTGGTAGAAATGTTAATAATCACGATTATTTACTTTCTAGCAAAAATAGGGGAATTTTGATATTTTTCCATCATACATCCAAAGTACATGATGTGTTAATTAAGCCCACTAGCCAAGTTTGAACCAATTTGGAGCTTAAAATCTCAAATTTCCATTATATCTATTGTTTCAAAGACCTAAAGCTAAAATCTGGTACCATTTTCACCCTATGCATCCAAATGAGCCCATATTTCACTCAGAGTATGTATTTGGTATATACTTCAAGCCTGTAATGCCAAGTTTACAAAATGTTGAAAAAAATACTCAGTTGTAAATAATGGCGATTATTTACTTTGGTTGCAAAATTTTGTTTGGACTTTACAATTTTGTTCCTTGCATGTTTTTATGCATCTATGCTTGTTCAAAAATTGATTTGAAGCAAAATGGACCAAAATTGTCAGCATTTCAGACTAAAGGACATTTCAGAGAAAAATCCGTCAAATCTGCTAACTTTGACACTCCATTCACTACACAGGAGCCATGCAAGCAGTAGAGAGGGCCAAGAAGAAGCTCGACCAGAAAGAAAAGTTGCAGGAGCTACCCGCATACCAACTGGTTCCAGATTCAGTCAAAGCCGCCAAGGTAGCCTATCTTTCAAAAGAACAGCTAGAAGAGCATCACACCACAGTGTTCACCGGCAGATTCAAGAGTGAGGAGGGACATCAGGTAGAGTTGCAACTCCTACCAAAAGAAGTGTATGATGTCGCCGCGAAGCTTGAGACCAAAGAAGCCAACCGCAGGCTAGGACTCAGAGATTTCTATGAACGAGAGCCGTGCGGTGTGGATTTCTAAAAAGCTTACAAGCTTTTATCCACAATCAAAGAAGATGGAACTGCCCAGATTTCTGACCCTCAGGGTAATAAAGTTGAAGTGGTGATAACCAAGGAAATAGTGGCAGAAGCACTCAAATTGGCCACCGAAGGAATGACAATGAGGACAAGGGACATGAAAGCGGAAGGTACTTTCACCAAAGAAACCGCCGCAACCACCTTTGCGGACCTTATTCACAAGCAGGTGGAAGAGCCAACTAGGTTATACCACCAACCACTTCCACTTCCTGGCTAAGAGGCCACCAAGGTATACCACGCCAAATCATGCGGTTTCCACCACCTTCACGCAAGTCCTTAAGTCAACAACAACCAGGCAACCGGTGGACCACGCACAATATGTCTTGACCATGTTGAAAGGCACAAAGAAAGAAGGAAAGGTTACTTACCTGGGTGCACCAGAGGTGTTGACAAGGATTGCATACCATGCTATTGGCATGACCGAAAACCTACCACCTGCCCCAGACCAGAACACTTGGATACTGTCAGCTCAACCATCTCCTCGAGCTACAAGATCAACCAAGAGATCCTATAAATCTGATGATGAATCTGTTGAAAACTCGCCGGAAAGGCACAACAATGAAAGCTTGGATAATGAAGAAAAGAGGGCACGAAGGGAGGAAATGAAGAGAAAATCTGTGGCAACACACCAAGAAGAGCCTGTGCAAAAGCAAGCCCGGTTTGAAAGAGAGAAACATACATACCAACGCAGTTCGACAGGAACAAGGAAAGGACCCGGAAAAATGAGTGCCTAGTGGACTTAAGGGACCAAGGACCAAGCATCACACCAAGAAGTAGGCTGAAGAACCCTCTCAAGTACTAGAACAGATGTATCAAAAGAAGCAGAAGCTTTAAAGCTAAAGGAAGTCGAAGAAGCGGCAAAGAAGGCAAAAGAGGTGGAAGAACATCAAGAACATGCAGAGGAGACCACTGCACAAGGAGAAGCACAACATGCCCAAGGTGATGTGCCTCCCCGCATCTCTTCTCCTGTCTCTCAACACCAAGATCAACCAATGTCGAGACCACCACCATCACCAGCAGTTAAAGACACAACAAATGAGCCAACGAAAGAAGAAAAATCTGAACATGAGAAGGCTGATGAATCTACACAAGAACTAGAACATAAAGAGGTAGCTAAATCTTCACAAGAAGTTGAATCTACACAACGAGCAGCTAGATCTACTCAAGAGCAGTCAATAGAGAAAGAGCTAGAGACAGAAAAGGAAACACATCCTGCAACAAAAGAGCACACCACACAGTTTGAGCAGCCAAAGGAGCAAAAGGCAGAGGAACCACCCTCTACCGCATCACAACAAGAGAAGGCCAAGGTTCCACTCTCTACCTCCATGAAAAAAGAGCAGCCATGGCTACAAGAACGACAGCAATTAGCCGTGCTGACATAGCCAAAAGACACACAAGAGGCTGCAGAAACATCAACTCAGTTAGCACAACATGAAGACTGGAAATCGGATGACGAAGTCATCCTACAAGTTAACGAATATGCTAAGCAAATGCAAGAGATGACTGAAAGACTTTACTCAGCAGCACTTGGCCGTAGCACACGGGTCAAAGAGTTAGAGATGGTGATCGATGCACTCCAAGGGGAGTTAGATGACACACTTAATGTCATCACCGATTTGCAAAGGCAAGTGTAGGAGCTGAGAGCAGAATCTGAACAACATCAGCTCGCTAGAGATAAGCAAAGAAATCAAAGATCTAGGTGAGATGCTTACCAAACTGTCAGATGCATGCAAAGGTAAGGATGATCAGCTGACGGAAGTTACAAATGAACTTCTCACTACCACCCTATCAGCTCAAAAAATCCAGGTACAGTTAGATGTAGCCAGTGCTTCTCTACAGTACTACTCAGAACAAAGAATCAATGATCATGCGATATTCTTGTGGCAAATACAATAAAATCCAGCCATCATCTCGATCAAAGGTACAGATGAGGTCTACAAGGAACTAGAAAGGAAAATAAAGACCTGGAGCTGGAGCTGAAGTTAGAGCAATCTCAGCGCAGAGACCTGGCCTTGATGCGGGTCCAAAGAGAAGATGAATTGTTGAAGGAGATAGCTAAACTCAAAAGAGTCAACTAGCTACTAAGAGAGGGAAGGCCGGAAACGCAAAAAGAGGCAGGCACTTCAGAGCAGCTTCAGATAGAAATACCTCAATATCATTTGCTGAAATGGAGACATAGTACACAGTAGAGCTGAGTGGCGAGGAAGATTTTCAGGTACCCATTACAAAAGAAGACATAGTGCCCATGGTCCAACTCTCAAAGGCTGAAGAAGATGCACTGAAAGAAAAAGTTACACAAGAGGTAGATGAGCAGTGGAAGGCAGCAATGGATTGGGAGCTGAGAGTACTTCATTCTCTCAATGTTACACAACTCACTCCCAATCAAATAAATGCACAATGGCACCAACAATCCCTACCCTACCCTCTGATAAGAGTTTACTACAGGTAAAAGAAAGACTTTACACAGACATGCAAGTAGAGGATGTAGATAAAGACCACCCGAAGTGGAGGTTGAGATGGCTGAACAAGAACACAAGGTACTTGATTCTGTTCACGAGAGCACCTGCGGCCCTGCAAAAAGATCCAACTTTCTATCATGTACCAAGAGTAAGGACCTAGATAGTACATGAGGCACTACTCAAGAAGCAGCCAACTTGGCTAAATTACCCCAGACTGCCTGCTCCAGAAAAGGGACCAGCAATTGAAGAATACATGGTGAAAACCCTAAAGGGCGCCATGTCATTCTTTAAAAGTCTACCAGATTTGATGTGCTATGTTATAAAAGATCTTCCGAATGCTACTCACATGCATTGAGGTGTTCAATGAGCCAGAGCAAGCAAGCGCCCCTTGGATGTCATTCCTCAAGGGTAACAAAGGTTTGTGCTATGATCTCCGTGGCCAACCTTCTGAAGAAGTCTTCTATGGCTTCTACGCCAGATCCATATTCTACCTTCACACAATATGCTGGCATTTGAGGAAGCATTCTACACGGGATTCTTCACTTGGCAAACAAAGATATTTGCACCAGTAATCAACAACCTCACATCAAGGTTTGTAGGCTACTCAGTGGTGGAGCTGAAAAACAAAGTAACTATGCAGTTTTTGCAAGTGCCAGATAAAGAAAGGAAGATCAGATACCAAAAGGCACTAAGTGCGCTTAAAGACCTCCTTGCTAGTCGTCGCCAGCCCGATGACTACTTCAGCCCATAAAGTTGTGTCAAGGGACGACACAGGCGAGGAAGGGGGGAATGTTAGCAGCAAGCCAGCACGGATACCATATTTCGAAGTTCACTGTAAAACACTTATTATTTTGATAAACCAAGAATATTGTAACTCCTATTTTCTCGGATAAACTCTGTGATTAATGAGTCGGGCTACAAGCTTCCACATTGTATCAACTTGTCACTACCCATCTTTGGTAGAACTCCCAGATTATTAGTTTTGACCACCAAAAACCTTGGCTAAGGTATAAAAGCCAATTTTTGTAAGTTAGTATTAAGTTTTGGATAAGGAAATACACAGGGTGAGCTAACGGCGCTCACTACTCTCCTTCTCGCGCTTCTTACTCCCTCCCCGGTTGTCACATTGCAGTCACGTTTGTTGCATTGCAACTGTAGGTACGAGCTCTACGCATTGATGTAAGCACTTCACAATATTTCGTAGCTTTTGGCGTCGCCGACCCGTGGCCTAATTTCAATAGAACTAGAAATTTAGACTTTCAAATCAAAAACTGAGCATAGGCGGGATATTGGGGCATCATTGCTAAGCATTTAGATGCATTCTGGGTCGAAAACGACTAGGTCAAAAATCCACTACTGTTAATAATTGCAAGTTTGGAACTTGATCTAAAGTGGGGTTTTAGACTATAAGCATGGGTGCTTAGGTCTTATAAACATGTCCTAGACGTTTCGTTTTGTTTGGATGTCATTTGATGCTATAACGGATGTGATTTGTTTGCTGATGAGCGATATTCTTTTGATGATTTCAATAACTTGAGTGTAGCTTGAGTTAGATACGATTTGTTAGTTTTTTTTCTAGAGATTGACAACCTCTTGTAGCCTCTATGCACTAGTCGAGTCAGCTTCATCCCATGGATTGACAATTTAATTGTGATTCTTGCTAATACTGCAATAAGATAGGATGGTGAGGTTAGACATGCATCCCACACACTGGTTGTGGTCTTTACATACCCATCGGTGGTCTTTGTGTTGGGGCCATATTAGGTTGATATCTATACATGGGTTGTCCTTGTGGTCTCATGGGAACATATTGAACATTTCCATTGTACTTTGGTTGATAATAGCACTCATTGGTCTCATGGTTGGTCCAATTACCCTCGATAGCACACCATTTTTGTGTCCTAATCGGTTTTCTGTATTGAGGTATCCCTTGCCTTGGTCCTCTCATAGGTGATTTTTGCATATTATTCATCATTTTGTTCATCCTTTTGAGCATGTCTTCTATGGTTGTAAGTGGTGCTGCAGCAGCCGTTCCCACTTGTGTTGGTTTTGTGGATGTTGTTTTCTCACTCTAAGTATCCTTAAGGACATCTCCTTCATTGAAATTATCACAATTATCTCCCAAGTCAATAGCATCTGATGATACACACTCTCCTAGGGTCATATGCTTCTTGTTATATATTATAGCATGAAGTTCTTTGTTTAACAATCCTTCTAGAAATGATGATACTATTCTTTCTTCTCCTCGTATTTTTAATTCTGGGCATCTTGCAATGTATTGCTTCATCCTAGTTGCACAATCCCTAACAGACTCACCTTGTTTGAAGCTATAGATTTGAGCTACCGTATTATATTGATCCAAGTTTTGAAACATATAGCTACAAATCCCTAAGATGATTTATTTAACTCCATGATTGACCTTGGTGGAATGTTTTGGAACCATGTCAAAGATTTTCCTTCCCAAGTCATTCTAAACCCCTCAAACTGAGTCTGGAAATCAAATATGTGTTCTGCTCTTAGCACTTGCTTGAAGCTTGCTAAGCGGTCGTATGGATTCCCAAATCCTCTGTATTTTTTGACCCATTTTTGAAAATCAGCTGGCCTCACATGTTGTTTAGCTCAACTCCAACTCCTTTGGTCCTTTCTCGAGTCCTTCAAACAAATTTGTTGGAGATAGTGACTCATATAGCCCTCGACTGGCTTTAAAGTCACTTGGTTTTCTTCTAATGAGGTAGGTTTGGGTTTTTTAACATTTGTCCCAAAAGATCTCTTGTAAAGTTCCTCTTTCGGACTATGATCAAGTCCTTGGTCCAATATCCAATCTCTTATGGAGTACCCTTGGTATTTGGTCTGTTCTACCTACTCAAGACTCATCATAACAAAGTTATGGTCATAACAATCCCTAAATAGGTAAGTTGGTAGATCTACTAAACCCTTGTTTTTTATTTTGAAGATATAGATGATCTTTATGGGTGTTAACTGCCTCGATTTGGCATGAGAGGTCCATAAAAGATCCTTGATGTTCCTACCCTCCCAACAATAGACTCCGATCCTAGGATTATCAGTGCAAAGGCGTTTCAAGGGTTTTAATTCAACTTGATCGTATCCCTCAAATTCTAAAGTTGGTGGACCTTCTTTGGTTGCCATATCCGGGATTATGGTATCCACTTCTAACCCCCATTTGTCTATCACATCAGCATTTTCAACCTTTATATATTGATTCCCATTTTTATCCATATATATTTTTCCTTGTTTGTTTGCTTTGGTTTCCTCTTCAAACTCTATGTCATGGTCATCAATGGAAATGTCATACTCTTCATTAAGATCTAGGTAAACCTGAGCTCCATGGACATTAGTCTTATAAAGGTGAGTATGTACTTATATTGCATAGTTGTTCCGGTTCCTGAATGACTCGAATAGGAAGACATTTTAGATGTCGAGTTAGAATAGGTAGCTTAAATTTCTACTTATGATGAAATTAGGTTGCGGGTCAAGGATGCTAAAAGCTACGGATTACCATGATATGTTTACGTCAATGTGTAGAGCTCTTACCTACGGTTTCAACGCAACAGACGGCACTGTAGTGTGACAACCAGGAAGGGAGTAGGAAGCGCAAGAAGAAGAGAAGTGAGCATCGTTAGCTCACGCTGTGTTTCTTGTATCCAAAACTTAACAATAATTTACAAAAATTGGCTTTTATACCTTAGACAAGGTTTCTTTGGTCAAAAAATAATAATCTGGGAGCTCTAAATAAGGATAGATTGATACAATCTGGAAGCTTATAGCCCCAACTCATCGATTACGATATCCACTTGGAAAATAGGACTATCAATATCCCCAATTTATCAAAATAATAAGTGTTTGTACAGTAAAAGCTGTCAAAAAATGTTACATGGGTTAGCTTGCTGCTAACATGTTCTTAATAACCTTGTATGTAAATTTGGTTTTCTGACAAAATCTTCAAAAATATAGGACACTGGAAGTTTTAAAAGAATCAACAGGGTGTTAGAAAACATGATCAAGAAACTAATCAAGGTCTAAGCAAGCAATTGCCAATTACAAAAAATATTGAATATATGTTTAATTTAATTATTTCCGATACAAAGATAATTATTTCAAACGTCCATCAACTCACAATAAAAGAACTTACACTCAATAAAAAATGATTATAGATCGACTATTCACACTCTCATTTTGCAATTTTGAGGACTAAACTTTTTTATTTTTTTCTAGATTATTTTATGCTCAATAGAATATTAAACCTTTAATCACAAGCTAATCAGTATATGTCCCTATTATATACGACCCCTATGATTCCAAGGCAATAAGTTGGCATATCTTCTCCCATATATTCTTCCATAAGTTTGGTATGGAATCCGCACACTATGACCCTAAGATCTTCAACAAGATAGTAAAGCCAAAGAAAAATGTTTTTGAGACACTTAAAGAGTCTTTAGGTCACCTACAATAACCACTGTGTGGCCTAAAGGCCACAAGGTGTCACATGATATTTTATAAGATGTGTCCATAGAGAGCTACATGATTTGCACCCATGGGGTGGTTTAAGTGTCCCTCTGGAGATTCTTTGTCAGCACCCTATGGCCCTAAGACCTTAGGGTATCCCAAATGCTGGATAAACCCCCACCCAAGGTTCCGGGTGCCCATACACCAAACCAGTTGCCCATACAACCGGGCAGCTCCCCTAGGATAAAAACGGTATCCTAACTTATGTAGAAACATCAAGACATGACACAGAGTAGAAACTCATAGTTCATGGGGGTAACCGACTTAACCGTGGCTAGAAAGCCAATTATTATCATCAATTTATATCAAGGAGTCGGAGGTGTCTTGAAAAAAGCTGTCTTAAGGATGATCAAACATATCTTTCCTAATTCAACCAGTTTTAACCCAAACAATTTTTTCCTACATTATAAACAAATGCATATTGGAAGTTACGTTCCAATTTCAACCAGTTTATCCTTCTTACGTATGCAATGCTAACTTATAAAAGAACTTAAACTAATTAAAGACTTAATTGAATAATGGGACACCCACCTGGGATTGATTGGCCATCTGCTGCTGCACTGTCGCCTGAAGACTCTTCTCCGTAGGCCTACTACTAGGCCCGGCTTCGTCGTCGTGCGACGCTCTAGTTTGTTTTGGAGCTACATCCTCATCGTCGGATATAGGATTTTCTCGGGTTATTTTTGGTGCCATAACTTCTTATCCTTATAAAAAGGACGTCTAATCATTAGGTAAATAATTCAAAATCTAAACTTAACCTTTGTATTCCACCGTAACCCATCCAAGGTTAAATTTATAGTCTTAATTGATAAATTCTTGACCTAGTAATTTCTTATAGGCATGATAACTTTTTCCACCGCTTCCCTAAGGGTTTTCTAAGCTCTCCTAACTTTCTTATAATTTTCTATATCTTTTTCCTAATTTTCCCATCAACTTTTAAGCTAAATCTACTTTATTTGGGCTTAATATTTATTGTATTTGATTTCTCTTAAAGATTTCCTTTCCTCAACTTGATATCATAGTATTACACTTACTATAATTTTCCAAAAAACTTTTGACCACAAGGTCTATTTATTTTTAATTAATCATTTGCTCAAAATAAGACTTTCGGTCAATTATGATTTACTAACCTCACTAATTAACTATGGTATAATTACCACAAGTAGATACGGATATTTTTGACCTCTCGTAATTATCTTATTATTTTCCAACTTAGTTATATAATTTCCATCTTCAATTTTCAGCTAAAAATAGTGTAATTTGACTTAGATAAATATCTATACTACTTTTCTAACCTTGAAATAATTATTGCGGCCTCTTTACCCTATAATATAGCTCTAATAAATAGCATGTAATCATATAGCATGATTTACTAATTTCCATCTTCAATTTTTAGCTAAAAATAGTGTAATTTGACTTAGATAAATATCTATACTACTTTTCTAACCTTGTCATAATTATCATGGCCTCTTTACCCTATAATATATCTTTGATAAATATCATATAATCATATAACATGATTTACTAATTTCCCTCTTTCGTTTTTAGCTAAAAATAGTATACTTTGACTTAGATAAATATCTATACTACTTTTCTAACCTTGAAATAATTACCACGACCTCTTTACCCTATAATATAGCTCTGATAAATAGGATGTAATCATCTAGTATGATTTACTAATTTCCCTCTTTAGTTTACCCTTAAACATAGCGCAATTCCACTAAGATAATTAGTTAAACTAAATATCTGAGATTAGCAAAATTATCACAGGTTATCTAACATCTAATAAACCTCTAAAAATTTAACTCAATTCCATTTGAATCTATTTACTAATTTCTCTTATTTAAATTGCTCAAAAAACAGAGTAATTCTGCCTAATTAATTAGCTATATTAATTATCTGAGCTTCTCCTAATTATCACTATTTTTTTAACATCTAATTAACTATTGATAAATATATCACAGCAATTGAAATCAATTTACTAATTTCCCCTATTTAAATTTCTCAAAACACAGAGTAATTCTGCCTAATTAATTAGCTAGATTCAATATTTGAGCTTCTCTTAATTATCACGGGTTATTTAATACCTAATAAACCACTGATAAATATATCACAGTAATTTAATTCAATTTATTAATTTTCCCTATTTAAATTTCTCAAAAAAAAGAGTGTTTTTACTAACGAAATTAGCTAGATTAATTTTCTGAGCTACTCATAATTATCACAGGTTTTTTTACACCTCATTAACCCTTGATAATTATGTCATAGTATTTAAAATCCATTTACTAATTTCCCCTATTTAAATTGCTCAAAAAACAGGGTATTTCTATCAAAATAATTAGCTAGATTAACTTTTTGAGCTTATCCTAATTATCACAAGTTTGTTTACACCTATTTAACCTCTGATAATTATATCATAGCATTTGAAATCCATTTCCTAATTTCCCCTATTTAAATTGCTCAAAAAACAGGGTATTTCTATCAAAGTAATTAGCTAGATTAATTTTCTGAGCTTCTCCTAATTATTACCGGTTTTTGAACACCTAATTAACCACTGATAATTATATGGAAGTGTTTAAATTCCATTTACTAATTTCCCCTAATAAAAGTTCTCAAAAAATAGAGTATTTTAGCTAAAGTAATTAGCTAAATTAATTTCCTGAACTTATCCTAATTATCACAGGTACTTGAAGACTTAATTAACCACTGATAATTATATGAAAGTATTTGAATTCCATTTACTAATTTCCCCTATTAAAATTTCTCAAAAAACAGGGTATTTTAGCTAAAATAATTAGCTAAATTATTTTCCTAAACTTCTTCTAATTATCACGGGTTTTTGAACATCTAATTAACAACTGATAATTATATGGAAGCATTTGAATTCCATTTACTAATTTCCCCTATTAAAATTTCTCAAAAAACAGGGTATTTCAGCTAAAATAATTATCTAAATTAATTTTCTGAACTTCTCCTAATTATCACGGGTTATTGAACATCTAATTAACGACTGATAATTATATGGAAGCATTTAAATTCCATTTACTAATTTCCCCTATTAAAATTGCTCAAAAAATAGGGTATTTTAGCTAAAATAATTAGCTAAATTAACTTTCTGAACTTAACCTAATTATCACGGGTTATTGAACACCTAGTTAACCATTGATAATTATATGGAAGCATTTAATTTCCATTTACTAATTTCCCCTATTAAAATTGTTCAAAAAACAGAGTAATTATGCCTAATTAATTAGGAAAACTTCTTAAAAAATTATAGGATCATTTTCCTAGATTAATGACTGTCTAATGCATCTCCGATAAATAATTCAACTTTATCTAATCCTAATTAATATTTTTACCATTAATTCATGGTTAATTTGGCTAATTTCCGCCTTAATATGATAGAATAAATAATCAGCTTAGTATTACTAAGCTTAATTATAATAATCAACAGAGATTAATTAATTTAAAGAGGTTTAAGGAGCATGCATAGGCCTAATCTTTGATTTATTAGCAATTTATCTTAATCTAACCTTGCTAATTAAGAAGGATTAGGTTAATTACCGTTAGGGTTAATCAATTAGAGATTAAACTCTAATGATTTCTGTGTAGTGTTCTCTCTAGATGAGAGAGAGAGTAGCAAGGCTCCGAGTCTGTCTAAAATGTGAAGCTAGGGGTCCTATTTATAGATTTCTGGCACTCTTAAGCTCTCACAGGCTGAAAAAGGCAGTTGCTTGCAGTTCAAGCAACCCCCTACAGGTCAAAAAACGACCCCTGCTGCTAAATGAGTCCCTGGCAAGTCAGTGATGACCCTCCCATTACCTGCCAGCTTTTAAAATGTCAATTTTGCTATAATTTGACCTATTTTTGCTTAATTGGTAAATATCTGGGAGACCTTTAATAACGTCTATGCTTAAATGATTACTGTAACCCTTCAATTTTTCTATTTTACTCAATTCACAGTGTAAACTTCCAGGGGTCATAACTATGCCAGTTTTTATCGGAATTCAATTCTGAAAATTTCTAGCCCGGGGTTTGCTGTGCTTAAGATTCCAAAAATACCAATTTTTATTGCTTTTGAGATAGTGTTTCTGCCTGATTTCTTGATCAATGCTTTCTCCTAAAGCTTAAGTTAATTTCTGACAGCTAGAAAGGTGGAGACCTTACAGACATAGGGTGACATGTCTACAAAGAACTCTATGATCCTCAAGTAATAGGGTGTTCTACCCAAACCTCATATGATCACTTAACTTTAAAGTATTACATACTGCATCTTATGACCATATATATATATATATATATATATATATATATATATATATATATATATATATATATAGAATGATATTTTCCACAATATGTCCGTATAATATCATACACTTAAGTTGAATTCATTTATTATATCTATACTTTTCCTAATAGCTCCCAAAAAAAAAT
The DNA here is from genome assembly GCF_014529385.1 of Adiantum capillus-veneris. Lineage (NCBI taxonomy): Eukaryota > Viridiplantae > Streptophyta > Polypodiopsida > Polypodiales > Pteridaceae > Adiantum > Adiantum capillus-veneris. The sequence continues at coordinate 155,605,125 of NC_140947.1, read as the reverse complement.
TCACTGCCTGCATGATGCAAAGAAACTCTAAAGAGGAGAAAGCACCAGAGAAAAGAGAGGAAAGGAAAACAAGAAGAAAAGGATAAATATATGAATTAACACTTGAATCACCTCTTTATATGTGTATGAAAATTCTTTTGACTTTTTAGTGTCATGAAACTTTTCATTTAAAATCTCACCCTTCATTTAATCATTTGAGATGTTTTGAAAGGATTTTTAGTTTTTTGAAATTGGGGGAGTCTACTTCATTTATTGTGAAAAAACTCAAACTCACAAGTAGACATTTTTCAAAGAAAATGAATTGAGAAAAATAATAAGCCAAACATCAATGTTTTGAACATCATGGGTGGATTTGAGATGGGAAAAATTTAATAAAATGATAAAAATAATCTAAACATCAGTGATTTAGTATCATGGGTGGCTAGTTGAACCTCTTTTCCATAGAATTTTTAGAATGACATTTGCACTTGCATCTAATGGTTCTTCAGTTTCTTCTTCCTCTGAATCCTTGGCATTGACCTTGTATGGGTATTCACACCTACCCAACTTCTAAGATCAAGGTCTTCATCCAGTATGAGCTGGAAAAGATATTCCCATGTGTCATTTGATCACTAGTACATGCAACTGATATCACCTTTCTCCGTTGTTGCAGTGCCTCTTTAGTCCCATAGCCTAATGAGAATATGTCTATTACTTGATCATCTTCTTTTACACATGCATTTGATTTCACAACACACAAAAAAATCTTTGGCCATGGTTTCTAGCATCATACTCCTTGTCATTGATGGAGAGAGTATGCATTGGCTCTAACAATGACTCTTCAACACTAGAGTAGTTGGTGTACTACTTTCCTTGACTAAAGAATTCCCAAACCCCAAAAACTACTTCGCAAAGAGCACATGTTTGGACGGTCTCTAATCCCATTAAGGAGCTGAAAGGTAGAACTCTCCTTGAGGGTCTTAGCTTGGCTTGATTTATCTATGTCTTCATTATTTTGCTTCTTATTCTTTTTTGTGCTGCTCAATTTACCTAAATACTGAGTGACTTTTTAAAGACCTCAATATATAAGTCTATGAAGTTATCACTTAGAGTGCCCTCTTTAAGCTCCACCCACCCTGCTTTTGTCATTGCCACTCCATCATAATCAATCTTCACCAAGTTTTGAGAAAAGACCATTGACTTCAACAAGTAGGAATCACCGTTGAGTAGATTTCCTCCAAGGCATGGAGACATTTCAAGATTTGAACAATCTTTCTTTATCTCCTAAATAATCCCACAGTCTTTGAAGGGCAATTGCTCTTTATCTTGAAAGAACAAGCTGACTTTCTCATCTTTTCCATCATTTGGCAAGTGAAAATCTAGATACCACAAGGACATGGTGTTGAGCTTATTGCATCAACCAACTTTGACATTCTTTTATAAGCTATTTCTATAAAAATAACGATATGTATTTAGAGAAGATGGATATTAATACACCCATATGGACCTAGGGCCATAGAGTCCCCTTTATGTTAAAATCTATGGCCCTAAGTCCAAAGTGTGCCAACAAAATGGTTCTACAAGGGTACCTAGGCCACCCTATGGATCACAAGATCTCTTACAACATTAGAGGAACCTTGTTTCCCTAGAGACATAGGGGTCCCAAAGTAGTAGCCCTTGAATGGCCTTGATTCCCCTTTAGAGCCTCTACACTAACACCCTATGGACCAAGGTCCATAGGGTTACCTCTACTTAAATCAAAGTTCTTATGTCCATGGCATCTGTAAGGTCTCTGACCCCGATCAAAAAGAGCACCATTGTACCTTGAAATGATCATAATAGAAAAAGTTACTATTTTTAGGAGTTTTTTGAATTCTGTCAGTGCCATGATGTTTAGAATGTTTTAAAGCTCCTAAATGTGAATTAAAATAATTTTTGCAAAAAAAATTTAAAAAATAGTAAGTTTTTGGTCACCCGACCCATCCAGTTTTGACCGTCTCGAAAAACTGCACCCGTACTCCAAATTTGAAAAAAAAGCATTTCCGGACCCCGGGGGCTGCTAAATATGGCAGGTACTCGGGCCAGTACGCCTTAGTTAGAGCTTGCTATAGCAATTTTCGGCATCAAATTCCGACTCGTATGACCCGTTTTAGCCTAAAATCAATTTTTCCCAAAATTGGCCTGGGAGGCACCGGGGACCCGAGGCTGTGTGGGAACAGGTTCCAGCCCGCTCCAGCTCAGCTTTAGCAGCTAGGGGGTGCCTTCTCTCTTTGTGGGAGTCCTAGGAGAGTTTCCAAGCCAGTAACTAAGTGTCAGAGCCAGTTAACCAAGCCAACTGGACACTTGGTGGGTAGGGGAACTGGACTTGACAATGCAGAGACTCAGTGCTCCCCCAGATGCAAATAGCAAGGCTGGTCGATTTTCAGCTTGCAGGAGCCTATTTAAAGGCCTGCACACACACACACACACATATGCTCACACACACACCCAGTACACACACACACACACACACACACACCTTGGGGAGGTGCTGTCGGTACACACACAGTTTTTGAAGGAGAAGCAAGGAGGGAGGTACTGCCGAAATTCTCATCTTGAGGATTCATTGGATCAGAAAAATCAGAGGATTCTCAACCCCTAATCACGGTAATCATGGTTTAATTACTGCTCTTCTTAATTCTCATCTTTATTCTCCAAATTCCTTAGCTACTATGCTTAATCCTGGCTATAATTCCCTATAGCTGCTCTCTAAATCTCCATAGCTATACTCCATTACATAATCATCATTCAATTAGCTAAATTATGTATCCATTCATCATCCTTAACCAAGGATTAATGCATGATTAGGAAAGATTCTCTCTCTAGGCAGCATAGTTAATAAATTGTCAGCCAGTAATAGTGTAGATTTGATGAAATTCATTCTTTTACCACTCAATAGTGTTGTAATTAAATTAGACTCAATCTTCTCCCACATTAAAATGTGATTAAGGCTGAAAATTAATCAGTCATTAGGCCATTAAGAAGAGAATTTTATGTCACACATGTCTGCGGCAATTCTGCATCTTCATATTACTCTAGGAAAATGGATGAGCTTGCTTACTTCATCTCTTTCGTGAATCAATTAGTAAAATTCTGAATTTCTTAATCATCTAAGCCAAGTAATTAACCTTAGAGCCATTTCCCATAGGGTAAGTAAGGAATTACCCATAAAATTGCTAGGTCTCGAAGGAAAAATCTAATCTCTTGCCTAAGGAGGATTCTTTAATAATTCTAATCTGCCATTTGGTTGTTATGATGCTCTTGGACTTTAGCTCTTTTCTTCAAGTTTATCATTTAAAGTAGTGAGTAAAATGGCCCCGGTTAAGAGAACTCGCTTCGGTGGTGCCCACGACCACGAGGTGGGAACGAGCAATACAAATGGAAAAGGAAAAGCTCCCATGGTCGAACAAGCACCGGCCATCTCACGAGCCAATGACGAAGAAATAGAAGAAGTAGATCACAGTTTTATTCAAGTTGTTTAACATTGCATACGTTTAGCTAGGAATGAACATATCCCCAACATGTTGGAGAAATCCGACGGAAACCTCGGCAATTGAATTCATTTGTATATTAAAGTCTAAAGTAGGAAAGAAATGATTGAACAATATACTGTTTGCAATAGGAAAGAATGTCTGCTAGGGAAAATTTATCTCGGCATGCTCGTTCTATTTCCAATGTTGAATTAGTCATGAACCCCCTCCTGATCACAGGGGGCAGAGTTCCTGGTTAAGGGCTCTTGAATCCACGACTGCTGGTTAAGCGGTGGATACCCACGACTGCTGGTTAAGCGGTGGGAACCCACGTCTGCTGGTTAAGCGGTGGGAATGTCCATGTCGTGCTTTCTATGCGGTGGACATACCTAGTTGTATGGGCAGCTAGGCGATAGCGGGAGGAGTAAACTCTCGCTGGAGGGGGGATGTTGTACCTCCAGAACATTGGAACTTTTATGAATAAGTTTGAGTAGAATTTTTACTAGAATTCTGTCTTGGTGCTTTTTGCAATACTGGTTGAAGGGCTGTCTTAACGAACAATGTGCTTCGGAATTAAAACAAGGAATGTTTATGTTGAACAACCTTTGTGGTAGTAATTAGGTCACACAAGGAAGTGTGAGTGTGGGGGTGGAAAGTGGGGGCTTGGCTCAGGTTGCCAATGCCAATGAGATGGGTGGTTCCGATTGGTCGGGAACTCTCTGTCCCCATAGTGCCTACTTCGATATTAGTAATACTCATTGCCCCTAGAGAGGTGAAATCTCGAGAGTACGTGCCTGTGAAACATGGGGAAAAAGGCACTCGGGGTTTCTCTCCTCTTGGAAGGTGAGTCTTAAGATCGCTAGATAGCTTAAGTACGCTTCCCCTGCGAGGTGGAGCTAGATCTCATTGCTAGTAGGCTCGAGCTCGATTCACTTTGTGATGAGAGATCGTCCGCTAGCTATCCCCTGAACCACTTTGTTTGCTTCCACAATAGATCTAGTGGCCACCAGGTTCACCATCAGATCCGCTGTTTGATATGGCGGGGTGGGGACCTCACAGCATCCTTGGGTGCACTTGAGTGGCCACCAAAATGTCTTTAGAGATTTGACAATGGCCACATGCACTCTAATCTAAGGAGAGTTCCTATGTACATGGCTCCCTTGTAGGTTCCATTGAGTGGCATAAATGTCCCCTTACAACTTCTACATTGGCACACTGTAAACTACACTGTAAACTACCTCACATAAATTTTAGCCATGCCCAATCCCCACACACCTTGGTGTAGATGTTCATGGAGGTCAGGATCACCAGGTTAAAATCTCATCTTTATTGGTCAATGCCTATATTCATGGGTGTGACATAAGTGCATACCCATGTCTACATGACAATACATGTAGTGGGAAAAACCCCTTTTCCTTTTGATTTATTTCTAAGCTGTGACCTCTTTCATAAGCCTAGACCAACTAATCTATAACATTTGGTCCCTAGGTCTATAGGGTTCCCTCTATTTGAATCAAATTTCCTATGTTCATGGTGCCTATGTGGGTGTGCTTGAGTGGCCTAAATGCCCTTTATAGATTCTACATTGGCATCCTATGGCCCTAGGGCCATAGGGTGCACTCTAATCTAATGAAATTTCCTATGTACATGGTTCCCATGTAGGTGCCGTTCAGTGGCATAAATGTCTCCTTAGAGCTTCTACATTGGCACATTGTAAACTACCTCACATTCTCTAGCCATTTCTGATCCCCATATACCTCAATCTAGAGGTGCACGGAGGTCAGAACCACCGGGTCATAATCTCATCTTTATTAGTAAATGCTATATTCATGGATGTGACATAAGTGCACATCCATGTCTACATGACAATGCATTTAGTGGGAAAAACCCTTTTTCCTTAAGGTTTATTTCTAAACTGTTACCTCTTTCGTCAGCCTGGACTAACTAATCTATATTCTTTGGGCCCTTGAGTAGCATAAATGTCCCTTTAGAACTTCTACATTGGCACAGTGTAAACTAATTCACATTCTCTAGCCATGCCCAATCTCCATATATCTCAATCTAGAGGTGCACGAAGATTACGACCATCAGATTATAATTCATGGGTGCGACATACGTGCAAACCCATGTCTACATGACCCTGAATATAATGGGCAAAACCCCTTTGACTTCTGGTTTACTTCTAAACTATGAACTCTACCATAACCCTACACTAACAAGAATGTCAAAAATTGCATCTTAGCTTGGTGATGAGAGATCCTATGATCCTATGACCCTAGGGACATAGGATGTCAATGTAGAAGCTCAAGGGACATTGAAACATAGGACCATATGCTCATATTTTTGCACCTTTATGTTAACAAGAAACCCTATGGCCCTCAAGCCACAGGGTGGTCAAGTTTCCTTGTGCATTATATACAAAATCCTTATGTACCACATAAAAAACTTACCTAATGGTTCTCTATTGGCATTTTGTGACCCCACGATCATAATCTCATCTTTTTGCATCCTTACATTAAAAAGGAACCCTGTGGGCCACAAAGTGCTCTTTTTGTTAGCTAGAAACCATTTTGCACCTTTATGTAAACAAGAAACTCTATGGTTCTAAGGCCGTAGGGTGGTCAATTTGCACCTTTTGGAACCTTTTTTGAATCCTTACATTTAAAAGGAACCGGTGGTCAGTCCGCCTTAGGTAATACATACAAGAGAATTATGTACTAATGGATTAAGAAACCTATGTCCCTAGGGCCATAGGGTGCTATCTATGTTAGTGAGGAACTCCATGGCCCTAGGGTCACATGGTGCTCTTTTCATTAGCTAAAAACCCTATGGCCCCAAGGCCACAGGATTCTCTTTGTATAAGCTAAAAACCCTATGGCCCTAAGGCCATAGGGTGCTAGCTAGAAACCCTATGGACCTTAGACCACATGGTGCACTTTGTGTTAGCTAGAGACCCTATGGACCTAAGTCAACATGGTGCTTTTTGTGTCAGCTAGAAACCCTATGGCCCTAAAACCACAGGGCACTCTTTGTGTTAGCTAAAAACCCTATGGCCCTAAGGCCACAGGGTGCTCTTTGTGTTATCTTAAAACCATAGCCTTCACAAAGAGCATCATGTAGCCATAGGGTTTATAGCCCTAAGGCCACATGGTGCTCTTTGTGTGATAGCTAGAAACCCTATGGACCTGGGGCCACAGGGTCCTCTTTTTGTTAGCTAGAAACACTATGTCCATAAGGCCACATGGTGCTCTTTGTGTTAGCTAGAAACATTATGTCCTTAAGGCCACATGGTGCTTTTTTTGTTAGCTAAAAATCCTATGGCCCTAATGACACAAGGTGCTCTTTGTTTAAGCTAGAAACCCTATGGCCCTAAAGCCACATGGTGCTCTTTCTGTTAGCTAGAAACCATATGGTCCTAAGGCCACAAGGTGATCTTTGTGCTAGCTAGAAACCTATGTCCCTAAGGCCATAAGGTTCTCTTTGTGATGGATAGAAAACATATCCATCACAAAGAGCATTATCAAGCCTTAGGGACATAGAGAATCTAGCCATTACATGGCCCTACGGCCACACGGTGCTGCTCTTTGTGATGTGTCTAGAAACTCTATGGCCCTAAGGCCACAGGGTGTTCTTGTGTTATCTATAGAAACCCTATGGTCCTAAGTCTATAAGATGCTTTTTGTGATGGGTATAAACCCTAACCATCACAAAGAGCACCCCGTGGCTTTAGGACCATAGTGTTTCTAACCATCACAAAGAGCACCCTATGGCCCTAACGCCACATGGTTCTTTTTTTTGTGGCCAAAAGCCCTCTAGCTTTAAGACCATAGGGTGCTCTTTTTTCTAGCTAGAAACACTATGGACATAAGGTTACATGGTGCTCTTTTTTTTAGCTAAAAACCCTAAGGTCCTAAGGCCACATGGTGCTTTTTTTGTTAGCTAGAAACCCTTATGGCTCTAAGGCCACGTGGTGCTCTTTTTGTTAGCTAGAAACCCTATTTCCCTAATGAAATAGGGTGCCCTAAAGCCATAGGGTTCTCTTTGTGATGGCTAGAAACTCTATGACCCTAAGGCCATAGGGTGCTCTTTTTGATGGCTACTAGTAACCATATGGCCCAACGGCCACAGAGAGCTCTATAAGTAATCTAGAAACCCTATGGCCCTAATGCCACATGGTGCTCTTTTTGTTAGTTAGAAACCCTATGGACCTAGTGCCACAAGGAGATCTTTGTGCTAGCTAGAAACCCTATGGCCCTAAGGCCACATAGTTCTCTTTTTGTTAACTAAAAACCCTATGGCCCTAAGTCCACAAGGTGCTCTTTGTGTTATCTAGAAACCCTATGGCCCTAAGGTCACAGGGTTCTCTTTATGATGGCTAGAAACCGTAGCTATCACAAAGAGCACCCTTTGGCCTTAGGGCCATAGGGTTTCTATGAAGAATGCTCTTTTTATTAGCTAGAAACCCTATGGACCTAAGGTCACAGGGTGCCCTAAGGCCACAAGGTGCTCTTTGTGATGTCTAGCAGCCCTATGGCCCTAAGGAGGCCAGAGGGTTCTCTTTCTGATGGCTAGGGTTTCTAGCCATCACAAAGAGCACCCTATGGCCCTAAGGCCACACAATTCTCTTTTTGATGTCTAGTAACCCTATGGCCCTAAGGACATAGGGAGCTCTTTGTGTAAGCTAGATACCCTAAGGCCACATAGTGCTCTTTTTGTTAACTAGAAACCCTATGATCCTAAGACCACAGGGTGCTCCTTGTGTTAGATACAAACCCTATGGTCCTAAGGCCACAAGGTGCTCTTTTTTCTAGCTAGAAACCCTATGGCCCTAATTCCATAGGGTGATATTTGTGTGAGCTAGAAACCTTATGGCCCTAAGTCCACAAGATGCTCTTTGTGATGGCTAGAAACCCTATCCATCACAACGAGCACCCTGTCACCTTAGGGCCATAGGGTTTCTAGCACCCTATGGTCCTAAGTCCATAGGGTGCTCTTTTTGTTAGCTAGGAACACTATGGCCATAAGGCCACAGGGTGCTCTTTCTATTATCTAGAAACCCTATGGCCTAACAAAGTCCACACAATGCTCTTTGTGTTAGCTAAAAACCCTATGGCCCTAAGGCCACAAGGTGCTATTTTTGTTAGCTAGAAACACTATGGCCTAAGTTCATAGGGTGCTCTTTGTGATGGCTAGTAACCCTATGGCCCTAAGGCCACGGGGACCTCTTTGTGTTAGCTAGTAACCCTATGGATCTTACAAAGAGCACTGTCAAGCCCTAAGGACACAAGGTGCTTTTTTTGTTGGCTAGAAACCGTATTGTCTTAAAGCTACAGGGTGCTCTTTGTGATGGATAGAAACCCTATGGCCCTAAGGCCACAGGGTGCTCTTTTGTAAAAAACCCTATGGCCCTAAGGCCACATGGCTCTCTTTTTCATAGCTAGCAACATTATGACGGTAAGGCCATAGGGTGCTCTTTGTGATGTCTAGAAACCCTATGGCCCTAAGGCCATGGGGTGCTCAGTGTGATGGCTAGGATTTCTAGCGTACACAAAGACCACCATGTGGCCTTGGTGCCATAGGGTTTCTAGCCATCACAAAGAGCATCCTATGGTCCTAAGGCCACAGGGTGCTCTTTGTGATGGCTAGGCACCCTATGGCCCTAGGCCACATGGTGCTCTTTGTGTATGCTAGAAACCCTATGGCCCTAAGGCCACAAGGTGTTCCTTGTGTACGCTATAAACCCTATGGCCTTAAGGCCACATGGTGCTCTTTTTGTTAGCTATAAACCCTATGGCCCTAAGGTCATAGAGTGCTCTTTTTGTTAGTTAGAGACCCTATGGCCCTAATACCACATGGTGCTCTTTTTGTTAGTTAGAATCCGTATGGCCCTAAGGCCACAAGGTGCTCTTTGTGTACACTAGAAACCCTATGGCCTTAAGGCCGCAGGGTGCTCTTTGTGCTAGCTATAAACTTTATAGCCCTAAGGCCACATGGTTCAATTTTTGTTATTTATAAACCCTATGGCCCTAAATCCATAGGGTGCTCTTTTTGTTAGCTAAAAACCGTATGCCCCTAAGGCCACATGGTGCTCTTTGATATGGCTAGTAACCATATGACCTAAGGACACAAGGTGCTCTTTGTGTTAGCTATAAACCCTATGGTCCTAAGGCCATATGGTGCTTGTTTTGTTATCTATAAACCCTATGGCCCTAAGTCCATGGGGTGTTCTTTTTGTTAGTTAAAAACCCTATGGCCCTAAGGCCATAGGGTGCTCTTTTTGTTAGTTAGAAATTGTATGGCCCTAAGGCCATAGGGTGCTCTTTTTGTTATTTAGAATTCCAATGGCCCTTAGGCCATAGGGTTATCTTTCTGTTATTTAGAATCCCAAAGACCCTAAGACCATATGTTCATAAGGAGCATTATTAACAAAGACACTCTACATAAGGACCTATTCCACCCAATGACCCATGACATACCCTATGCTCATTGAGAGGTCTTTGCGTACCAATCCTCCCACAACATTGCCTACATTGTTATCCCTTTCTACTACACCGTCCCCTTGCTCGACCTCTCTTATACCACCTCTCACTACAACAACATCCCCTCCCTCAACTTCTCTCACATTAACAACAATACACAAGTAGGCATTTATTTGCTTTTTTTAAATTTTTATTTCATTTCATGGAATAACTAGACAAGGTTTGACTTAGAGAATGTAATGTCTCTGTCACCCTTGTAGAGGGGACTCCCATGTAAACGAATACATATCAGACCATTCTAGTCATAAACAAAAAGTTACTATTTCTGGTAGTTTTTCCACTGCATATGAGCTAATGATAAATATATTTTTGTAAGATTTTAAAAAATAAAATTTTAATTTTGTTGTCATTTGTGTCAAAAATAGAAAGTTTTGAGGTGCTTGCATCCACCTAGACGTGACAGTCTCGTCTAAATCTACCCCATCCTAAATTTCCATAAAATAGCTGCCTGCTCCAAAAACTGCTAAATATAGTAGGTGTGTGCATTTGACACCTTAATCTTTTTTCCTCAAGCTTGTCTTTTAATAACAACTTTCAAAATTAAATTTTGATAAGCCAAGCTCACTCTAGTCAAAATAATTTTCATCCTAGTGTTAATAAATTAATTCCTAAGTCTAAGGTATGTATGTGTATGCATGTGCATGAGAATGAGCATGTACGTGCATGTGTATATGTATGTATGCCCATAAATGACCATATCCATGGATCCATCTCTTTTAGAATAATTGACTATGAGCATGGGGGCACTACATGAGATGTATCACCCAAAAGGGTAAAGAGGGACGCCTCTAATGACTAAGTGGGAGCTTGTGACACCTCTACACATGATTTTAGCAAGAGGGGGTGAGTAGGGGAGGTATGGGGCTTATTTGGGCAACAAGGAACCTCCAAACTCTATACAAAGGGCATTCCGTTTTGTTTTACACACACTTGAATACACTTGGGAGAAGGAAGCTCTGTTACTGTGGCAAACAACTTGGTGACTAGTGCATCGAAGCTTTGAGAGATCAATAACTCAAAAGCACATTTGGGTAATGTAAATCTATTATTTAGTTACGTTTTTATCAATATCTTCTCTCAATTGGAATCCTTCCAATTGTTGTCATATTATTATTCACTTGGAATCCTTTCCAATTACTGTCATATTATTATTCACTTGGAATCCTTTCTAATTGCTGCCATGTTATTACTCAATTTGAATCCTTTCTAATTGATACTCTAGCATCAAATATATACTCTTATTGACCTATTCTCAATTGGAAATAACCAATAATTATACATGCTTTATGGTAATTTCTCTACATTACAAAGTAATGAAGGTCTTGCTACTCCATTACATAATCAATTGTGTTGACTACATGCACAATTCTTCATCAATGTAACTTAGATGCTTGCATGAATTAGCTAATCATATTCAAGAATTTTGTCCAACTAAAATGATGGATTGTTCTTGCAAGTAGATATAAGCAATTAATCATGCGATTAGTGTATGGGTTATAACACATGTTTATCATAAGAATATGGCAAGATTAAGAAAGCATTTGTTTTTGGTTTTATGTGTGGAATAACCCTATATGTTTTGGAATTAAAATACTTATAATCATTTACCCTACTTCCATTAGACTCTGATACTTTGGCTTACAACTTCTCAAGTTAAGTTAAGTATCTAGTAGTTGGGATGACACCCAAGAGAACTCGCTATGGTGGATCACATGATCACGAAGCCAGAACCAGTGACGGTAAAGGCAAAGGAAAGGCCCCAATGAATGAGGACGTGCCACTTATCCCACAAAGTGATGTTATTGCCCAAGAACATGTAGCAAATTTATTTTTTGTTCCTTGCATCATGAGTAAATAGGAAGGGAAAAACTACCTAAACATTGGGTCACTCCCAATTCAAAACCGCCTCAATTGAAATCGTTAATTTTCTTAAGTTGTATTAATAGGGAAAGATTGTTTGGAAAGAATCTGTTTGCTCATAGGAAAGAAATGTTTGCCTAGTAGAAGAATTATCGAATCTTGCTCATTCAAAAATCCTATAGTGATATAGTCAAAACTCCCTTTGATATCCACGGAGGAGAGCTTGGCGGAGTGAACGCTAAAGCATGGCATATGGTTGAACACATCTTGTGGGTTGGTGCCTAGAATGCAAGATAATACTTGCGGGCTACTGCCCAAGTTGCAAGTTAGTCACTGCGGGTTTGTACCTATGTTGCAGGACTAAAAGAGTAAACCAAGTGATTGAGGACATTCTTAGAGCATATTGTTCACAGGAACCAAACAAATGTATCCAATATCTTCCTTTGGTTGGACATGCCTATAATGCCTCTAACCATAGAAGCATATGCATGTCACCATTTAAGTCTCTTTATGGACAAGAATGTTTGGATCCGTCAAATTTCTCAAATCTTACTATCAAGGTAGAAGCCTCAAAGAAAATTCTTGAAGACATGGAAGCCCAGACCAAAGAGATTAATAAGGATATTCAAGCTGCTCAGGACAAACAAAAATATTATGCATAGAAAAAGAGATCAGATCAAATATTTAAAGAAGGAGACAAGGTATTCCTTAGGGTCAAGCCCAAGAAAAGCAACCTATCCTTGGGAAAGTATAAGAAGCTCAACCCAAGATACTGTGGACCCTATGAGATTGTCAAAGTGATAAGTGATCAATCTTATAAACTAAAGCTACCTTCTAACCTCAAAATCCATGATTTCTTCCATGTTTGTCTATTAAAACCTTATGTTCCTAACTGTTGCAGGAAATTGTAGCATAGCCTAATCAACCCAAGACCAACAAAATTATCAATCCTAGGATCGACAACCCGCCAGCCAGGGCATGGAAGCATGAGCATCGAATGTATCGAATGAGAGGATTCAAGATAATGCTCATCCAATGCAATAGAGATTAGCCATTAATCACTAACTCTAGTCACATCATCAATCAAGTATCAGCTACACACATTAAGCCCACCAAAGTCCAGCTCATGACAAGCACACACTAATTGCATAGGTGTCTGCCTCTCCAATCACGACATGCCAATCAAGGAACTTGATCAAAAGCTACACACACAAGGTGAATGGTGCTAGAGTTTCATAAAAACCCATCCACACACAAGCAAACAATAGGACACATACATTAATCACAAGATTAAGAACCAACTTAATCAGTCTAATTAGAGATGTTAAATATCGCAAATTGAATGCTCATAGAAGGATAGGAGTGGTCCATAAGCAAGAAGTCATCACACACACTCAAATCTAGAATAATGAGAAAGGTGAAACTACTTCATGACATAATGGAAAATACTAATGAAGAAAGTAGAGATTAGATTAAGAATGATTCTCTAATTACAATGGATTATCACTAGCCTCTTAATGATGGGAATTAAGCTCAAGGCTAGGCCATCCATGGAGTGAACACTAGAGAGAGAGAGAGAGAGAGAGAGAGAGAGAGAGAGAGCTCTCAAAAGTGGATCCTCAAGAATGAAGCCTCCTTGCATAAAGGCTTTCACTACAATCCCTTCTACTATGGGTTTTAGTTTGAGCCCTCTAGGTAGCATGTATAAATTTGGAGCTCCCAAGAGCCCAAGACCTTATACAAAGTGAGTGGAAAATATTAAGCACATCCATAGCATATCTCCCGCTTGATGCATATTCGGTGTAGCTTGTGTTAGCTGCTGCTAACATTCCGCCTTTTCAAATTTGACGCACGTCCTTGTGTGCCGATGAAGCAAAACACGGTGACATGATAGAAAGCAAGTCCATGGAAGAAATGTTGAGCTGCAAAACATAAGAACAAGTAATGAGTATAAAAGGTCAATAAGGATAAAAACATGAAGTACAATGAGCAATCATGCAAAGTGAATATTTTGCTTCAAAAAGATGGGTGAATCATAGTCAAAAACTAAACAACATAAAGAAAAAAAACACTCAAACCATTGTGAAGATTAAACCACTTGAAATTTGAGTTTTTTGCATAAAACACAAGCAATCAATTATGACCCTAAGCTAATGCAAGTTCATAAACTTACTAGCCTAAAAACTATGGGGCCAATCTTAATAAATCATTGAAGTCTATCATGTCTATGGGCTATAAAAAAGCTCCTAATCTATTAGTACATTGTCACATCTTTTTGAGGCTCATGGAGTTTATTTTTATCATTTCATAAAGAAAAGTAAAACACATCACAAGGCTACCACCCCAAGGCAAGTCTAGGTACGACTCTCGGTCCTTGAACCCTCAAGAAGGTGTTCCAAGAATCTACTAGCCTACCAAGGCGATGGCTAACCCCTATCAGCCCAAGGAGGGCCTTGACCAAGCGATCCAAGGTGATTCCCTTCGCCTGCCAAGTGCCAATAAAGCACTAGGCCTCACATGGACACAACATAATATATAAATTTTCATTTTCATGTGTCTAGTAGCATTTTTTCTACTTTTTCTTGACACTTTTTTGCTTCATTGATTCATTTTTTAGCACTTTTTTATTTCTTCCATCATGAGAGTATTTATGGAAATTAGACTAAAGGACTAAAAAACCTAATGATAGCCCTAGGTCATGTTAAAAATGAATAGAGTATTAAGATTATCACTAAGAGTCTAGGACTAATGAGAAATGAACCTACATTAACCTAAGGTCAAGGCCAATTACCTATGATTAGCACACATAAAATAAATTTTTTGCTAAGTTAATATTCACAAAGCAAAGTGTTGAAAATTTAGGATGCCTAACTTTTGAACATGAAAGAACCATAGCTTAGAAGCAAAAATTACTTAAGCCAAGCATAGAGAATGGAGAGATGAACAAAAGAGAAAAATCATGGAAGGATTTCAATTATTCATGCTCTTTGTGCATCCTTGAGCAAGCATCCACTCTTTTGTAGAGAAGTTTCTTGAATCTTTTATTTACAATCCAAGCTTTTTGAAGCTAAGTGTAAACACAAGCTACAAAAGCCATTTATTTGAAATCCAAAAAACACACAAAAAGCATTAATGAAAACCTAAAGCTAGGGTCTTGCAAATTTGAATTTACCAAAGGGAAAAAACCCAAGGGAAAAAAAGTGCCTTTGGTTATGCACATGGTGCTCTTTGTAGCAAATTTATACATACATGTCAACATTGAGAGATAAAATGCTTCTAAATAAGCAAATTTTGCAATCTAAAGTCTCTCATGCGTGAATTAAAAATTGTTTAAGTGCTAGATCAATTGAAATATGCAATTTAAAACAAGCTAAGAGCTAGAAATAATGCAATTTTTTGAATGAATTTGAAGTGGCTCTTGAAAGCCAAATTTTACATTTTTTAAAGCTCTCCAAAAAAGTTGGCTAACAACTAGCTCATGAAATTTCACACTTTTAGAGCAAGCTATGAGCTAGAGATGACTTCAACTTTTAATGGAATGAAATTAAACGGCTCTCAATAGCCAAATTTTACTTGAAAGCTCTAAAAAAATTTGGGTAAACACTAGCTCAAATGAAAACATTTTCACTTTAGACCAAGCTATGAGCTAGCATGTATACAACTTTTAATCCAAAGAATTAAAATGGCTCTAAATAGCCACATTTTGCAATACATTGCAATGACCCCTTCTTGGACCAATAGAAGTTCAACCTTGTCACATCCCTTCAAAACAACTCAAATCATTAGTGCTCTTAATCATTTGGAAATTCAACACAAGCAAAAATGCAATTCACAATCAATCACAAGCTTGAAATTTCACTGCTCTCCCATGGTCATTCAAAGAATCTAAATTTTTGGTGCAAGGAATGTCATTTGTGCATTCTTCAACATCTTCCTCACAAGGTCCTTAGGGCCAAAAGAGATAGATGGCTAGGGGTCACTTGACAGATCTACATTTCCCTCCAGCATTTCTTTGAAGATATCCTGCTCTAACTCTGCCCAGAATGCGGGAACACCACTAAGAAGAATGTATAGTAAGACACCAACACTCCACCATAAGTCTACCTCTGGACCATAATTTCTACGAAGAACCTCTAGAGCAACATAATATGCTCTACCCATAATGTCTTTGAGTGTCTTGCCTGGCTTGAAAAACACAGATAGCCCAAAATCTGTGGTCTTCAAAGGAGATCCTTCATCCTTGCTTAAAAAGAGAAAAATTTCAGGTTTCAGATCACGATGCATTACATTGAGGGAATAACATGTTTGAATAACTTGCACTACTGTCCTGAATAATGAAGCTGCAGCTCTTTTTATGTACTTTCCTTTGGAGATAATACGGTCATATAATTCACCACCAGCACAAAGCTCCGTCACCAAATGCACAAAGTATTTATCCTCATAAGCACCTTTGAGGTCAATGATGTTAGGTTGGCCAGTCAGATGATGCCTGATTTGGACTTCTCGACGCACATCCTCAATTGCATCTTTGTTGATCAACTTGCACTTTGAAATGGATTTGTGTGTGGGGTTCAGTCAACCGATGGAGTGTACCCGGTTAGGCACGTGTGGTTGGGCCCGCTATTTTTGTCATTATACACTAAAATCAGGGATTGAGAGTGAGGATCGTGTGCCCCCAATGGTTGGATCTTAACTGAGAGCAACCAAAGAGAGGTTGTTACAACCTAGCGAACCGTCATGGGACCAATGTGTGTGTGTGTGTGTGAGAAAGAGAGGGCCAATTGGCACCATCAATGGGCCGAGTTGGTGACCTGGTGCACACTATTTTAGGGTGGAGCCAAGAAAGTGAATAAAAAGCTGTCAGCAACAAAAGCAAGGGTGTGTGTATTGTTTTGTAGGTAGAGCCAGTCAATAGTGCTCCTTGTGTGTGTGTTTTTTTTTCTTTTTTAAATTTTTTTTGTTAAGGGCTTGATTCCATGGTGGAATAAGAGAAAATGAGTGTGTGTTTGTACCTTAACTCTTCAGCATTCAAGGCAGTTAATGAAAAAATATCGTGAACCATGTGACTATTCAAAGTGCAATCGAGTGCTTCCAATGAGTCATTGGCCAAGATGGAGGCACAAATGCAAGTGCATATGTAAAGCTCCCTCCCATAATTTAGCCAAAATTTCACCATGCGAGCAAAAGCTCAATCATGACTCTTTGTACACAATTTTTTTTGACATTCATCCATAATGCATAGACACACAATTTGTGATGTCATTTGAACCTCATTGTATCCTAGTGAAATCAACTTACATAGTCAAATCATACATTGTTTGCACTAAACCCTCTCATTTCAAGCATAAATACCATGTATGTAGCTTGATTGCATGTCACGCATAAAATACCAGGTTCACATCAACCTAGCTAGTTTTTAAACAGATTTTAATCATTGCAAAATAGATTGCTCATCTCCAATAGCTTAAATAATCCAAACCAGCTTAGATTTGTCATTTTGGTATGTGAGGTAACACACTATAACTTATGGCATTTGCACATGCAAAATCATTGAAATTTTCACTATTTTCAATCAAATTGGCACACAACTCAATGGTGATACATACAATCATTCTCAATTATGTGAAATTGAGTCATTCATCCCAATTGTTTTGATGACATACACACAAATGTTTAGGTCTACTCAATAATTATGATTAGTGATCAACACCAATCATTCATTCCATTTGGATAGATAATGCCACTGCATAGGTACACACATTAGTGCACTTTTCCCACGTTCATCAAATTGATTCATCATTAGCATGGCAATACACTAAAAATCTACACAATTGAGTACCAATTGGGTGGTCTATGTCAATTCTCAAAGCCAATTGTGACACACATAGCAACTATTCGGCCCAATTAATCATCATAATTGGTTACAAAATACCAATTATTCATTTACTCATTGGATTGCCCATGCCATTGATTAGCACACACACCCAAATTTAGAACAAAAATTTATGCACATAATCCATCAATTTCACATTGTAATGCTCAAATTGAAAGCTCAATCAAGCATAATTGAATGCATGCATGCTCAATTTTCAAAAAAATTGTCACTATTTTGATACAATCAAGCAATGCACACACTCAAAAATTAGGCATCCATCTTCGAGAGAAAATTCCATCGTTTATAGATTTGGTGTCCTTATTGATTGTTCAAATTTGGCTCAATTGGCAATGCGTTTAAGCTTACACCTAATCATTGTGCACATTTTTCATGAACATTTCATAATAAAAAATCATTTAGGTGCCCTAATTGACCATCAATCATAGAAAATCAAGTGGTCTTAGATAGGCACACACACTCAATTGTGCCCAAATTTTTGGCAATTAGGCTTATCCATTTATTGAATTAGCCTAACATACACATCAATTACATGATCGCATACTCATATACCATCAATTTCATTGATTTCTATGCATGCACACACACTCAAGATTAGGTGCACACACACTTGAATTTTTTGACAGTTTTTTCCTTCTTTGGTGCATTACACACACAATGATTTTTATGCACACACATGAATTCTTGATGAGAATTAAGCAGTATCTTGACACACACAAAGTTCATTAGTCAAAATTTGACCCATCAATTCCATTCCAAGTGAATCAAATTAGGTGCAAAGTGTAGGTTAATTGATTTACACACCTTATTTTAGCAAATAATTAGCTCACATTGAACCACATTAATCAATCAAGAATTGACATGAGCAAGTGAGTGTACTTACATCATAATCACATTCCAAGCTATTCCTTTGCTGGACGCAAAGATGCATCATTGCACACACAAGTGTGTGCACCATCAAATCGGCTCCAAAATTGACCATTGTAGGTCAAAACTCAAATACTCAAATCATCAAATTAGGCATAAATTAGCACAATTAACTTGATTAGAGTGATGATTCCACCTTTTATAAGGGGATTAATCATACATTTCACATCAAATGTTCGCGGTTAAGTTTGAAAAGTTAGTCAAAAATTAGCATGGAATTAGTATAATTAGCATAGAAATGAAGCGAAATTAGTAAAGGTTAGTGTGAAATTAGTGAAATTGGGGGTTTAGGGTATTCATAACTCCACAATTAGCTTTAATTACTTGCACAAACATCATCAAATCAAACCAAAATTGAGTTACACACACTCAAAAGCAATGAAATTAGTAGTAAAATTACTCTATTCTAAACATCCTATACTCACTAGCTTAGATAATCGATCCCCGAAAACGACGCCAAATGTTGGGGGCAATCGTAGCATAGCCTAATCAACCCAAGACCAACAAAATTATCAATCCTAGGATCAGCAACCCGGCTAGGGCATGAAAGCACGAGCATCGAATGATTAGCCATTAATCACTAACTCTAGTCACATCATCAATCAAGCATCACCTACACAAATTAAGCCCATCGAAGTATGACTTACCATAGATTAGAATCTCTAAACACACTCATGACAAGCACACAATAATTGCATTGGTGTTGGCCTCTCCAATCACCACATGCCAATCAAGGAACTTGATCAAAAGCTACACATACAAGGTGAATGGTGCTAGAGTTTCATAAAACCCATCCACACACAAGAAAACAATAGGGCACATACCCTAATCACAAGATTAAGAACCAACTTAATCAACCTAATTAGAGATGCTAAATATCGCAAATCGAATGCTCATAGAAGGATAGGAGTGGTCCATAAGCAAGAATTCATCACACACACTCAAATCTAGAATAATGAGAAAGGTGAAACTACTTCATGACATAATGGAATATAGAAGAAGTAGACTAATGAAGAAAGTAGAGATTAGATTAAGAATTCTTCTCTAATTACAATGGATTAGTACTAACCTCTTAATCATGGGCATTAAGCTCAAGGATAGTCCATCCATAGAGTGAAAACTCAAGAAAGAGAGAGCTCTCAAAAGTGGATCCTCAAGAGTGGATACTCAAGAATGAAGCCTCCTTGCATAAAACCTTCCTTATAAAGGCTTTCACCACAATCCCTTCTACTATGGGTTTAAGTTTGAGCCCTCTAGGTAGCATATACAACTTTGGAACTCCCAATGAGCCCAAGACCTTATACAAAGTGAGTGGGAAATATTGTGCACATCCATAGCATATCTCCGGCTTGCGGCGTAGCCTGTGTTATTCGTTGCTAACACTAACCCAAGGAGTCCTTGAACTTCAACCTGACTATATCTTGGAAACTCAGGAGAGAAAACACATAGGAATAGAAACATCATCGAACACCTTGTCAAATGGAAATATTTCCCTAAAGAAGATGCAATGTGGGAAGATGAAACATCTCTCCTTAAAGATCATCCGAACTTACCTTTTAGATGAGGACATTTCAATTCTTCAAGTTGGGGAGAATGTAAGGTCTCTATCACCCTTGGAGAGGGGATTTCCATGTAAAGGAATACATATCAGGCCATTCTAGTCATAAACAAAAATTTATTATTTTTATAGTTTTTCCACCGCTGATGAGCTAATGATAAATATATTGTTGTAAGATTTTAAAAAAATTAAAAATTTTAACTTTTTTTAATCATTTTTGTCCAAAAATAGAAAGTTTTGAGGTGCTTGCACCCACCTAGATGTGATCGTCTCGTCTAAATCTACTCCATCTCCTAAATTTCGATAAAAATAGATACTTGTTCTAAAAACTGCTAAATTTACTAGGTTTGTGTATCTAACACCTTCACTTGTCATCCTCAAGCTTCTTGTTTAAAAGCAACTTTCAGAATTAAATTCTGATAAGCCAAGGTCACTCTAGACAATTAATTTTCATCCTAGTGTCAATAAATAAGCCAAGGTCACTCTAGACAATTAATTTTCATCCTAGTGTCAATAAATAAATTCTTAAGTCTAAGGTATGTATGTGTATGCATGTGCATGGGCGTTATGTATGTATGTGTATGCATGTGCATGGGCGTTATGTGCATGTGTATGTGTAGGTATACCCATAAATGAACATATCCATGGACCTGTCTCTTATGGAATAATTGACTATGAGCATGGGGACACTACATGAGGTGTATCACCCAAAAGGGTAAAGAGGGACACCTCTAATGACTAAGTGGGAGCTTGTGACACCCCTACACATGTTTTTATCAAGAGGGGGTGAGTAGGGGAGGTATGGGGCTGATTTGAGAAACAAGGAACCTCCAAAATCTATATAAAAAGCATTCCCACTCACTTCTACACACACTTGAACACACTTGCGAGAAGGGAGCTCTGCTGCTGTAACAAACAACTTGGCGACTACTGCATCAAATCTGTGAGAGATCAATAACTCCAAAGCACATTTGGGTAATGTAAATCTATTATTTTAGTCAAGTTATTATTATTCATTTGGAATCCTTTCCAATTGCTACCATATTATTACTACTCAATTGGAATCCTTTCCAATTGCTACTCTAGCATCAAATGATATTCTCTTAGTTACCTATCCTCAATTGGAAATCAACAATAATTATACCTATTTTATGGTAATTTCTCTATATTATAAAGTAATTAAGGTCTTGCTACTCGATTACATAATCAGTTGTGTTGACTGCATGCATAATTCCTCATCAATGTAACCTAGATGCTTGCATGAATTAGGTAATCATATTCAAGAAGTTTGTCCAATTAAAATGATGGATTGTTCTTGCAAGTAGATATAAGTGATTAATCATGTGATTAGTATATGAATTATAACGCATGTTTATCATAAGATTATGTCAAGAGAAAGAAAGTATATGTTTTTGATTTTATGTGTGGAATAACCCTATATGTTTTGGAATTAAAATACTTATAATCATTTACCCTACTTCCATTCGATTCTTATACTTTAGCTTACAACTTCTCAAGTTAAGTTAAGTATCTAGTATTGGGGATGGCACCCAAGAGAACTCTCTATGGTGGATCACACGATCTCAAAGCCAAAACCAGTGATGGTAAAGGCAAAGGAAAGGCCCTGATGAATGAGGATGTGCCACTTATCCCACAAAGTGATGTTATTGCTCAAGAAAAGGTAGGATTTTTTTTTTGTTCCTTGTATCATGAGTAAATAGGAAGGGAAAAACTACCTAAACATTGGGTCATTCCCAATTCAAAACCACATCAATTGAACTTGTTAATTTTTTTATATTGTATTAATTGGGAAAGATTGTTTGGAAAGTAATTTTTTTGCTCATAGGAAAGAAAAATGTTTGCCTACTAGTAGAAGAACTCTCGAATCTTCTTCATTCAAAAATCCTATATTGATATAGTCAAAACTCCCTTTGATATCCAGGGAGGAGAGCTCAACAAAGTGAACACTAAAGCAGGGCATATGGTTGCACACATCTTGCGGGTTGGTGCCCAGAATGCAAGATAATACTTGTGGGTTAGTGCCTAGGTTGTAAGTTAGTCACTCCGGGCTTGTCACTCCGGGCTTGTACCCAAGTTGTAGGACAATTTAGTTGTATGGGCAACTAAAGGCACTGAGAGAAATAAAAACTCACCAAGAGGAGTGAACTCTTGGGGTTTGGATATTTCAATGAAGAAGTTATATGTTGTTTTTCTTTTAAGAAATATTTTCTTAGTGCCTATTTGATAATGGTTTAAGGGTTGTCGTAACAAACTTGTGATGGAAACCATAAAAAGGAACTTTGTGTATGAACAATCATGTTGTAGTAATTAGAAAACAAGCTAAACAAAGTGTGTGTGTGGGGGGTGGAAAGTAGAGAGTGGCTCAGGTTTCTAGTCAAGGATGGGTGGTCTCGGTTAGTCGAAAAACTCTCCACTCCTCATTGATAGAAGAAGAGAAACTAGAGACTCATTGTGCCAAGAGTCGAGAAGTCCCAATTGTACATGCCTCTGAAAATTATGGGGAAAAAATGGGATTTCTCTCTTTTGGAGGGTGATAATTAGGAACGTTAGATTATTGTGTTAGTTCATGATTTTCCTGCGAGACAGGGCTAGGAAACCTTTTTGATGGATCAGACTCAAGTTACTTGGTGATGAGAGTCTATCCATTAGAATTCTTGTCTATCTTGACCATGCTTTTCTCAATTGATTAGGGCCTAGCGACCTGTCAGGTACCCTCCTATTTCCAAATGGCTATGGTAAAGGGGTTTCACATGGCGAGACCTATATCGTCGCTTTTGAAATTGCGAGATGATTCAGGATATAAAAAGAGTATGGATTTTTTTTAAAATGTTGTCACAAGGTTTTGCTAGTGTTCATGTCTCATTGCGGTGAGCAGAATGATACCCATGGTCAGTTTTGGTGTCCCAGAACCCAATTTCCATACTAAAAAATATACTATAATTTGAGAATTTTTCTCTTAAAAAAAAGTGTGCTATTTTTGGTGCAATATTGACTAGGGGACTTGAAAACTCATTTTAAAAAAATTGGGGTAAGCCAAAAAAAAAAAAAAAAAAAAAAAATCTCAAAATTTTTAGCTTTTTTTAATATGCATGTGCAATTGCACATAGGTTCCACATGTTTTGAAAGTGTGGACATGCGTGCAACATACACATATTTTGAAATTAAGCATTTGAACAAGTGGGCATATACTAGAATGGGTTGCAAAGGTGTTGGTGTGCATTTGCAAAAAGGGTTGCAAAGTTGCACATACACAATGCGGTCACACATTCAATCATGAAAACGTGCGTACCGTCATTTTTTTTGTCCCTTCAAAGACGTAAACATATTAGATGGATGTACATCCACGGGACTACTTGAGACCATTAGGAAGAGGATGGGGTGTAGGAGGGCCTCTTTATTAGCCATGAGCTTATGGAGGTGATTAACCTTTTGACGAATAGGTGTACGCTATGTGTGCAAGAATGGTGGGTGTGTAAGAGGTGTAAGTATGATCAAAGGATGCAATTCGCCCCCCCCCCCCCCCCCCCAAAAAAAAAAAAAAAGAAGGTGGACAACTTTATGATTTTTGGCCTTCCATAACTTTCACATATGATCTTTGATTTGAGCAGAGGTCATAGATTTTCAATCTACTCGTTGATCTCTTTCCATAGATATGCTACATGATATGGTTTTACTTGCTAGATTTTAAATTAGATTTTGGGGTGAAACTTTGAATTCAAATAAACTAGTCGTTTGCCTCTTTGAATTCAAAAGCTGTCCTTTGATTACTTTCTTAATACTATAGGTTTGACTTCCTTAAACTGCCAAATAAAGAGGCCCTCCTAGACCTCATTCTCTTCCTAATGCGGGGACCCTAGATAGGATCAATGGTTGTGGATATTCCACGTGGCATAAGATCAATGACTATGGATGAACCACATGGCACAATATGCGGCTCTTACGTACCCCCTTACATGCTGACGGGCTCTTTCTTTCTAAAATCATTTTGCAAATCTTACAAAATTAAATTTGTGATCCAAACATAAATCACATATACGACATTATGGGAAAAAGCATGTGCATATTTGCGCATGAAACATGAGCACATGGACCCAGGTCCATAGGGTCTATGTTTGGGATGCCTGACGCCATTTTTTATCACCTACATAGAACACCCTATGGCCCTAAATCCATAGGATGTATATATGCTCATCCATGAAACAACTATATATAGCACCCTATGACCAAAGGCCATAGGATATATATATAGATCACCAAAAAACACGAATAGATAGTACCTTGTGGTCCTAGTTCTATAAGGCCTATATATACTTAGCTAGAAACACCAATGTGTAGCATCATATGGCCTTTGGTCCATAGGATGTATATATACTCATCATGACACAACCCATGTAGTGCCTTGTCTTTGGGATGCATGACGCCCTTTTTGATCACCTACATAGAACACCCTATGGCCCTAAATCCATAGGATGTATATATGCTCATCCAAGAAACAACTATATATAGCACCCTATGACCAAAGGCCATAGGATTTATATATAGATCACCACAAAACACGAATAGATAGTACCTTGTGGTTCTAGTTCTATAAGGCCTATATATACTTAGCTAGATACACCAATGTATAACATTATATGGCCTTTGGTCCTTAGGATGTATATATACTCATCATGACAAAACCCATGTAGTGCTCTGTGGCCCTAAGGCCATAGGATGTATATTTACGCAACGCAGAACACCTACATAAAGCATCATAACCCTATGTCCAAAGGATATATACATACTCATCATCATGAAACACCTACATGTAGTAGCATATGTCTCTAAGGCCATAACATGTATATTTACTTATTGTGAACCACCTACATATAGCATCATATGTCCCTAAGACCATAGGATGTATACATACTCATCATGAAACACCTACATATAGAATCATATGGCCCTAAGGCCATAGGATGTATACATACTCATTACAAAACACCTACATATAGCATAATATGACCCTAAGGCCACAGGATGCTACATACCCATCATAAAACAACTACATATAGCATAATATGGACCTAATCCATAGGATGTATATTTACTCAACAAAAAACACCTGAATAAAACATCATATGGACTAAAGTCCATAGGATCTATATATACTCAACAAAAAACACCTACATAAAGCATCTTATGGCCCTACGGTCATATGATGTACACATACTCATTGTGAAACACCTACGTATAACATCATATGGCCTTAATGGAATAGGATGTATACATACTCATTGTGAAACACCTACATATAGCGTCATACGGACTTAGGGCCATAGGATGCTATATACCCATCATGAAACAACTACACATAGTGCCCTATGGCCCTAACGCCATAGGATGTATATATACCCATCATGAAACAACACACGTATTGCCATGTGGCCCTAAGGGCATAAGATGTATATTTACTCAGCACAAAACACCTACATAAAGCATCATATGCACCGAGTCCATAGGATGTATACATACTCATCTCATGAAACACTTACATGTAGTACCCTATGGCCCTAATGCCCTAGGGTGTATACATGTTTATCATGAAACACCTATATATAGCACCCTATGGCCCTAAGGACATATTATGTATACATACTCATCATGAACTACCTTTACATAGCACCCTATGTCCCTAACACCATAGGAGATATACATACTTATAATCATAAAACACCTACACATAGTACCCTATGGACCTAAGGACATAGGGTGTACATATATTCATCATGAAACACCTACATATATACTCACCATGAGTTGACCTTGAGAAATCTATATGTACTCTGCATGAAATATCTACATTTAGTACCCTATGGCCTTAGAGACATAAGATGTCCCTTTGTGACGCTTGTTGGCTTTAAAGGTATCCTTTCACACATCAACATAGAGCAACCTACAGCCCTTAGGCCATAGGGTATCCTTTTTGCTTACCTTTTTAGCAATTGTTGAAAGGACGGCCTTTAAACAACGTTTCCATAAAGATTCCATTAATATTCCTCAAAGATTCTGTAAAGATTTCCACATGAAGATGGTGATGAAGTAATGAAGATGAAGATGGATGCTGCAACATGAAGATATGAGTTCATGGACGTCATCGAATATCCTGTTATTATTATTTTGAGCCATTACGGCCACTTTTGTAATGTTTACGGGAACCTCATATTTTAAATCGGCACTTGTATTTTGGCCGCAGATGCTTGTATAATGAGTAAAGCCAACTCAGTTTCTTGTAATTAAGCTTTGTAGAAGCCTAGGGACAATTCAGGTCATTTGGTCGGACATTAGGTTTGAAGGCTTGGTATATAAGCCGAAACCTAAGGCTTTGTAAAGGACACATTACGTTATCTCAATTAATATACAGTCGTGGGTTCTGCAGCACAAGGTAGTGAGCTTCACGCACACACACCGTCGCGCACACTAATCACATTGCAGATATGAGAGTAGGAGCGTGTTAGCATTGAGGAGCTCTCCGCGTCGACGCAAGCAATGCAAGCCGAGGACCACATCGCGAGCCCGCCTGCTATGAGCTATATTTGGTCGTAAGTACCTCAAACGACATCCAATCTGAATGATCAAGTAGTCGTTAGAATCAAGGCGAGAAGCTCTTCATGTTTATGTTTTTGTAGATCAGTTCCGGACACTTTGAAAATTACTGTTTTGAGTCTATCGCGATAGCGATTAGAGGTCTTACAATTATGGTTTTCAGGGTTTAGGTGTTTGGCCATATAGGATATGTCCTTGTGAGTCGTACCCTCCGATTTCG
This sequence comes from Adiantum capillus-veneris, assembly GCF_014529385.1. Lineage (NCBI taxonomy): Eukaryota > Viridiplantae > Streptophyta > Polypodiopsida > Polypodiales > Pteridaceae > Adiantum > Adiantum capillus-veneris. The sequence continues at coordinate 155,578,034 of NC_140947.1, read as the reverse complement.
AGTCATTCCGATATGATTTGAGACTGTTTCGAGCTTGTAGTGTTTCGTAGAATGCGTTGTCTGTTTCTTTGCTTTATGGTAGTGTTGTGGTAGGATTAGTGACTGTAGAGTGTTGTCAGTGTCTAGCTCAGGGTTGACAACCCAGAGATTGCCTCCATGCCCTAGTCGGGTCAGCTACGTCCTCGGATTGACAGTTTGTTGGTCTGTGTTCTAGCTGTGCTCCATCGTCCGTCGCGGTATACGTGCTAACATTCGCGCAGCTGCCGGGAACAAAGCGCCTAAACTAGCATAGACCGCATCACTCGTGTTTGATAGTATAGCGTTTCTATAGAGTTTTCTAGAGTGTTGTCACCATTTGCCTTCTTAGTGGGAAGTCAGAGAGCGGATCTCTTGACTGAGGGATAGCCAGGGAGCCTGCGTCTCGCCGAGGTGGTCCACCATGAGGTTGAGGTATGGTTATATTATTTTATTGTATGTTTAGATTAGGTTTTATGGTTTGTGTGTTTGGTTGTGACTTATGGTTGTGAAGAACTTGAAAGAGGAAAAAAAAAACGCAAAGAAAAACGCAAAAGGTAAGCAGGAGGCTGTTTGCTTGCCAGAAAGCAAAAACAACCATTTAACTATCCAAAGTAGGACTTTAGGTAGTGTAGGACATCTGATGTTGATCTAGAGCAATTTTGAAATGAAAATGTGCTTGAAAACACAAAAGGCGAAATTGTGCTGATTATGGTAAAAGTGCTCTAAAATGGTCGTTTGAAAGCCGATTTGAGTGCTTGTTTTTGCATTGGAGACCTTAAGGTAGGGGCAAAACACAGATTTGGTCCAATCCAAAAAAAAAAAACTCTAAAAAACCCAAAAAACAAAAATCTGAAACCAAATCTGCAATTTTCCACAAAAAAAAGTTTGACCTCAAGACCTTGTTTTGCATATGCTCTAGAGCTTCTATGTGAAATTTCAAAGCATTTGCATCAGTGCTTGTGCATCTAAGTGGGAATTTTCTTTTTCTGAGTGTAAGGAAGTGAATTGTGAAATGCTTGAATCCAAAGGAAAAGAAGTCCAAATTGAATGAAACTTTGGGGATAGGCTTCTAAGGGCATTGGGAACCAAATTGTCCAAAAATAGAGAAAAAAATCACTTCCCAGTGGCTCTCTGCTCAGTCTATCGCGATAGACTGGTGAATTGAAGATAGACTCACAATCAGGAAAAACCCCTCATACCACAGGTAAAACACATCAATACAAGGATGCTCCCAAAAGTTGAGTGTACTTGGACACTTGCTTGACCACTAAACCTCAAGTCTGGTGTTTTGAGTCAGACTTCAGAGACAAATTGGGTAAAGGGACTTGACCAAATTTCCAAACCTTATGAAACTTGGTATACATTATCTATAGAGGGCAGGGAACACATCTGTGAAGAGAAAATTTGAAAAAAGTGTCATTTTGGCATACTTGGTGAGTCTATTGTGATAGACAAAGAACTCAGTGATAGAAACAAAATTTTTCAAAAACCTCTGTGGCACAGCTGGGAAAGGTGCTATCAAGGACACATAAAAATTTTGAAGTCATTTGGACATCAGAAAGTAGGTCTAAGACCATTTGAGAGGATTCAGCTTGTAGAAATCAGCAGATCTGATCTAACTGACAAAGTAAAAGTCCAAACCACTTGAAAATTGGTAAGAGGACTAAGGAGAGGTGTTGGAACACAGTGGTATAGTCAAAGTTCAAGTTTGACCTATAAAAGGGGTACTTGCTGAGTCGTGATAGACTCAATGCAGGGCCAAAGAAATTGAAATTTTCAAAACCCTCTGGAGCATAGCTTGTTTAGCCTCTCAGGAGGTTACACACAAAATTTGGTGGATTTTGGACATTGGGAAGTCATCCTAAGTCTATTTTCTAGTGATCAGATAGACTTAAAATTCTAGAGTTGGAGTTAGAGACCTAAGAAAAACTCCAAAACAAGTGGAAATTGGTGAGCAAGGTGTACAGAGCATAGGGAACACAGTGGTGATGAGAAATCTGGAAAATTTTCAAAACTGAAGAACTTGCTGAGTCTATCGCGATAGACTGAGGCTTTTTCCCAGAAATTGAAATTTTTGAAAACTGACCTCAGGGCTTTGTTCTACATGTTGTTGTGAGCCTATGGTTAAATTTTGAGTAAATTTTGAGTATTGTAAGTGCATCTAAGAGGATTACTTCATAGGATCAGAAAAGAGACTGTTGTTTGATGCAAGTTACAAAGGAAAAGTATTCCAAATAGGTTGAAACTTGGTGAATAGTATCTCAAGAGAAGGGGGAACTCAAATCTGTAAAAACAGTTGAAAAAATGTATCCCAGTAACACTCTGGTGAGTCTATCACGATAGACTCAGGAATTCATTGTAGAAAAATCAAAATTCAAATGTGACTTCATATTTGGGTTCAGAAGGCCCATTATACCCTGTACACAAAGCTTGAGTGCATTTGGACATCTGCAAGGGGTACTTGGTGAGCTTATTGCGATAGACAAGTCAGGAAAAAAATTTGAGAAATTCTTTTGAAACCAAGTATACCACTGGGTTTATCATTGCCTAAGGAGTGCACACACCAATTTTGGGCTCAAACTGACCACTTGCAAAAACATCAGATAGAGAAACTTTCCAAATTACATCTCACTATTTTGGTCATAACTTTCACATACGGAATCCGATTCCAAAAGTTTTTTTATCAAAACGTAGCTTGAGAGCAGCACTACCCAAGAGTTACCCACACCAGAATGTCAGATCCTATGCTACATCAGAGGGCTTAGGAATGAGAATCTCCAAAAGGACCTATACGTAAAGATACCAAACCTTGGAAGAGGTGACCAAAGCGGCAGTTGACCTAGTTGACAATTGGAAATTCTATGAAGATGGTCAGAAGAAGATGAATGATGCAAGTGAGAAAAAGAAAACTGTTGATCTTGAGGATCAAAGAGGGAATCTAGGACAAAACCAAGTAGATGTTGAGGAGCAAATCATAGAGAATGTGATGCAACGCATCAACCACTCTGACAGAGTACCAACCTATAGAGTTCCTCAACAACGCAGTTGCATGACATGTGGAGAGGACCATCCGACGCAACATTGTCCTGACTATAGACCTAAGACTCCACAAGGGTTTGAGCATGTTATTTCTCAACCGCCTAGATATCATCCTATAGCAGAACAAGTGTTCTTAAGTGAAAGACCCATAGCTGCTAGAAATGCATATGTGAGTCATGAGCTTCAAATAGAAAGATATGTGGTAGATCAAAGGCCACTTCAAGGTCAATATCAAGTATTGCCACAACAACCAAGACGTCCATGTGACAGATGTGGTAGTAGTGATCACTTGATTAAGGATTGTCCACACCATGATATCATGATAAATGTATAGTGCAGTCACACATATGATTTTGGATTGTCCTAAGAATCCAAGAAAGAAAGGTAAAATGCAACCACATGTTACCTTTCCTTCTACCAGCAAATCAGAGAAAGAACGAGCCGCAACAAAAGGAGAGACGACAACAGCAATAGAGCAAGAAACAATTGCAAAAGAACAGGTGCTTAAACAACAAGAAGATGAAAGTAAGGAAGTTTCTCTAGTAAACGTTGTCACAAGAGCACAAGAAAAAGTGCAAGAGCAGAAGCCTACAGATGGAGAGACTAGTAAGAGTTCCAAAAGCCATAGAAACTCTAGACGAGCAAGAAGGACTAGAATGAAAGCGAGACTAGAAAGGGAGAAAGGAGAAGAAAAGGCTGTTACAGCTGAGTTGGAAACAACTCAAGAGCAACAGACACAGCAAAGGAAAGTTGAAACCCTTAAACCAGCTGAAGCACCCAAGAGTGCTAGTTCAGGAGGATCTTTCCTAGTGGACAAAGTGAATGAGCCTTTAGACGCGATTTTACAGGCTTATGAGGCTAGATTGAAAAATAGACAGACCTTAGAACAAAGATGGATGACTTATCCTTATCCTGAACTAGAGAAGTAGAGGCTAGAAATGTGTAAGCAGCTCATTGAAACTGCACAAGCATTGCTAGAACCATCTCCACCAGAAGTGAAGGATAGGATAGTCACCCCAGTGCACAAAGGTGAGAGCATTAAAGTAGACAAATTGCCTAGAGAAGAGGTAGATCATAGGGAAGAACCACTGCCAAGGTCGCAAGACTCGAGGGTAGTCCAAAATACAACTGATGAATCAAAGAGGGATTTCCCACCCTATGTTCCTATAGTTGAGGAGCAGTGGCCAGAGGAGTTATGGAAGGCTGTTTGAGATGCCCAAAAAAGAGAAGAGGATGTTGGACCAGCACCATTTCTTGAAATCACATTAGATAGACCACAAATGAGTGTTGATGCGAGGTCATATTATGGTGACGTAGGATCGATAGCCTCCGAAGACAGTAGACCTGCATCGTTAAGAACTTTGCCACAATACATGGGAGATTTTGAGGCAAAGTCTGAGATTGTGAGAGTTCCATCATAGAGGCTAGGAGGGACAAAAGAATTGGACACAAAAATTTTGACTGACTTGCTATCCACACCAGTGAAGTGCACAATTACGTTGGCAGAACTTTTGAAAATCAGGCCAAGTATGTGGACGGATATAGGAAAATTCTTGGAAAAAATTGGGATCAAAAGCCCGTTAAGGTTCCTGGAAAAAGAGCTAGATGAGATCGAGAAGACTATATCAAATGTAAGACCAGTACCTCTGAACAAAGTAGGAGAGTAGTGTGAAGGAGAAGATGGTAATGCCACTTTGCCTGTCGAGTACAATGGGATTGAAACAAAAGCTATACTTGACAGTGGAGCAGGAATTGCCATAGCAACAAAACGAATATGGGAGAAATGGGGTAGGCCCGCCTTTAGAACAACCAGAATAAAATTATAGTTAGCTGATGGGCATGTGGAAAGACCCATGGGATTGCTAGAAGCGATAGTGGTGTCATCTTGTGGTATAGAGTATGCACATACTTTTGCCATAGTTGACTTTGGCAAGAAAAATAAGTATGAAATCATCCTTAGAAGACCATTCATGAGACAACTCAAGATGGTACAAGATTGGGGTTATGATTATCTATACTTGAGACATGTTGAAACCACAACACGTGTAAATATGAGAAATCATAGTTACCAAGATGTAACTAGAACGCCCGTGGAAGATTTTGACTCTGCAACACAAAGTGGATCAACATACCATCCATGGATGGGCAAAAAGAAAGAAATCTGGATGTGCAGAGCATCGGAGTGTGGTGACTTTGGGAGAAATGAGAATGCCTTAGAGAGGGTCTTAGAAGATGATGCTTACATAAGAGAACCTTTTCCGGAAGAGGTGTTAGAACCGCTAGAGTGGACTCAGATATTGGCTACTTTGGATGTCTGTGTTAATGAGACCACACAAACAAAATTTTGCGATGAGAATGGGTATGACGTAGTCCCCTACTACATGCTAAGGGTTATGTGTGAGACAGATGAAGAATCTGAGTATGAGTTCGAAATAGGGTTATCAGCTATGGGGATAGCACAAAACCAGATACCTAGCCCGAATACTGGTCATATATAAATAGGTGCTCTTTGCGATCAGTGTGCGATAACACACTTGATTACAAACTGTCCAACTCAAATGCATAGTACAAAGAAAGAGCCGCAAGTCAACGAAGCAAAGTTGCAGGAAGAAGGGCTAAGATCCAAAGAAGATGCTTTAGGTCCAGCGCCTACAAACGAGCAATATGAAGACTTGGAATCAATCAAAGAAGACATTCAACAGCTAAAGTCGAGGAAGAAGAGCCTATGACTCTACAGGAACCAAATGCTGATTTTGTGTCTCCAAAAGACATATCAGAGGAAATGGTGGTCAAGCAAGAGCTAGAACACACAGATGAACTCACAAGTGTGAACAATGAAGAAGAAGACGACAAGGAGTCCAGGCCAAAGATTGCTCAAGTCACTCAAGAGAACACAGGAAATCTAGTACCAAAGAAGATCAACTTTTTGCTAAGTGCACAAGACGGAGTCAAGATGAATTTTATGGCAGAAATTGATACAAATTCCATGACTAATGTCATGTCATATGGCATGTGGTTACTTCTAGGTAAGCCAAAGCTTTATGATATTCAGATAAAGGTAAATCTCTCACCTGAAGTAGATGTTATAAGTATGGGGATTGCAGAAGCTACTCTCCAACTACACTCACAGAATGTCAAAGAAAAATTCTTGGTGGTAGATTCTCGACAAATGGGAACACACTTGATTTTGTCCAAGCCATGGGCACAAGTCTTTGAAAACAATCCTAAATCTTCAATAATGGTCATCACGACAAGCTATCAAGTGGCAACAGAGGTCAAGCCTACAACAGTTCAAAGATTCTTAGCTATTGAAAAAGGCAAAGCTAAAGTAAGCCCACAGTCTCTAGCCCAGCCAATGCAAGTGCAAGACAAAGCCTCTACATCAAAAGCCAAACCATCAACAAAACAATGGAAACCCAAGAAAAAAGTCTATCAACTGAAGTTTCCATCGCCCGAAAGTCTCCAAAGGAAGTCAAAATAGGTCAACCAAGTGCTAGTATCCAAGGCACAGATTAAAGTTAATGATCCAATTTGGATACAATCACAGGAACAACCTCAACAAGCAAAGGTAACAGGATGGATCACATCAAGCAAGTCAATTATTGCACAAGGCTACAAGAAAGGATATTCAGATGTTTGGGTCAACATGCCCAAGATAATAGCCTGGCAATATCCATCCCATGACAACCACTCTTTCAGGAATCAACAAAGCCGTCAACGTCAATCACATAACTCAACCAAGAGAAAGGACAGGTACAAAAAGCAAAAGAGAAGGTCTTCCATTGGACAAACCATACGACAAGTCTGGGTAATGAAATCAGAATTCTACCAGACTACCCAACAAAGTCAAGTGAAGATCACCTCCAAGCAAGTCCAAAGATTCATTCCACTCGAGTTACTCGAAGCACAAGGATTCTATGAGGGTAACTTTAAAATATGGTTACCTAAGGTAATAGCTTATCAAGGAATCACCCAGGAAAAGCAAGAAACATCAAGAAATCAAGAGCAGCCACCCGCTACACCCAAGAGTACTACAACCTATAGATGGATCCCTCGTCAACTACTACAAGAGCAAGGCTTTTACAAAAGTAACAGCCATATTTGGAAATTAAAGACAAGGTACCATCAAGTCAAAGAAGAAACAAGGCAAGTGGCAAAGGAGATCACACCAGGCCCAAGAACAATGTGGGTTCCAAAATCCACGATTGAGGCTCAACAATAAGAAAGATACACAACTCCTTTATAGCCTCTTAACAACAAAAAGAAAGCAATGGTAAATGCGGAGGTCACAATTTTGAAGAACACTATCTAGAAGAAGAAGACTTCATCAACCATTACTTCAACATCATTACCTGCCTCATCAAGCGACCACAATTTGCTACCAAGGAATGAAGAGCAGATATATGCCAATGTATTGGACAACATGGAATCTCAAACAAAAACTAATGAGAAAGGCCTAAACATCAAAAGCATATGGAATTGGATTTCAGGCTGCGACCAGGTAAGTCCAAGTCGCCATTAAAATTACATGGCATAAGAGTCTAGAGTCGGGTAGCTAAGCCACTAAATGAGCAAAGTGTCAGACCCAAGCTTCAAGTTAATATTTTTCTACGGTCTATGAGTCTAGCTAATAGGTATAAGCTCAAGCTGGAGAATTGAGCGTACATAATGTCATGTCGCTCATGCTGGAAGAGGTGAGCATAAGAGTCAAAGTCCATATAATATATAAGGTGGAGAAGGCGGAGTAGTCCAAAACAAAAACACTCACACACTTGACACAGTGAGGAAGAGTGGAGAAACCTCGACAACGAAAACCCTTCTTGAGAGTAGTGAAAGCTTTTGAAGCACTCATGCTATATGTTTGCTCGCTACACTAACTCCATGAAGAACCCATCAATACTCTTCTCTCGCACCGCATCTTGTTTAACATGCATAACTCTGTGCAAGAATATAGATGTCCCATCATTGGACATATGCATTAGGCACTCTTTTTTATTCCACCCATGCACTTACACAAACAAATGATGATGACCAAGCGGAAACAAGTTTAATAAGCCTTTGCTCAACAACAATGCCTCTGACTTCAAGCTACTAACACTTATCCATGTATATCAAGTACATATAGCCTCGCATTTAATTATGACTAAAGACATTTTTCCCCACAGGGTTTTTCCCTTTAGTCTTATCCAGGTATCCAAGACCTTCATTTTGTATATACGCTACATTTTACTTTTACTCTTTTATTTTTTATAACAACAAAAACAAGAAGAACCACGATATCCCCACACTACTAATTGCAAATCTACTGACTCATCAAAAGGGAGAGGCCAAAAAACAGCTTGACAAAGCTTCAAGTCAACTTACAGGTACGACTGCCATATAAAAACCATAGGAAAAGAAAACTAAAGCTACAATGACAATGAACAGTTGCACCAACAAGTCGATACAACCTCATGCAATTCAAGATACAACAACCAATCGGAGGGGGAGAGTTCTAGGCTTCAGATACACTACAGGTACAACTTCAAGGCAGCTTTAATATCACGCAAAGCAACCAACTTCAAAAGAGGCTGCCACAACAACTTCAACCAACACCAAGACATCAAGAACTCGTCAAGGCCAGCAAAGACATAGGGTCTTGTCGGGGACGACAAGAATTCGGAGGGGGAGAGTGTTGAAAGGACGCCCTTTAAACAACGTTTCCATAAAGATTCCTCAAAGATTTTGTAAAGATTCCACATGAAGATGGTGATGAAGTAATGAAGATGAAGATGGATGCTGCAACATGAAGATACGAGTTCATGGACGTCATCGAATATCCTGTTATTATTATTTTGAGCCATTACGGCCACTTTTTTAATTTTTACGGGAACCTCATATTTTAAATCGGCACTTGTATTTTGGCCGCAAATGATTGTATAATGAGTAAAGCCAACTCAGTTTCTTGTAATTAAGCTCTGTAGAAGCCTAGGGACAATTCAGGTCATTTGGCCGGACATTAGGTTTGAAGGCTTGATATATAAGCTGAAATCTAAGGCTTTGTAAAGGACACATCACGTTATCTCAATTAATATATAGTCCTGGGTTCTGCAGCACACGGTAGTGAGCTTCACGCACACACACCGTCGCGCACACTAATCACATTGCAGATATGAGAGTAGGAGCGTGTTAGCATTGAGGAGCTCTCCACGTCGACGCAAGCAATGTAAGCCGAGGACCACATCGCGAGCCCGCCTGCTAGGAGCTATATTTGGTCATAAGTACCTCAAACGAAATCCAATCTGAATGATCAAGTAGTCGTTAGAATCAGGGCGAGAAGCTCTTCATGTTGATGTCTTTGTAGATCAGTTCCAGACACTTTGGAAATTACTGTTTTGAGTCTATCGCGATAGCGATTAGAGGTCTTACAGTTATGGTTTTCAGGGTTTAGGTGTTTGGCCATATAGGATATGTCCTTGTGAGTCTTACCCTCCGATTTTGAGTCATTCCGATATGATTTGAGACTGTTTCGAGCTTGTAGTGTTTCGTAGGATGCGTTGTCCATTTCTTTGCTTTATGGTAGTGTTGTGGTAGGATTAGTGACTGTAGAGTGTTGTCAGTGTCTAGCTCAGGGTTGACAACCCAGAGATTGCCTCCATGTCCTAGTCGGGTTAGCTACGTCCTCGGATTGATAGTTTGTTGGTCTGTGTTCTGGCTGTGCTCCATCGTCCGTCACGGCATACCCGCTAACAGCAATGTGGGGCACATCTCACACCTACATATAGAATCCTTTGGTTGTAGGGCCATAGAATGTACATAAGGAAACATGGGTGTCCTTTGTTGCATCTACATAGATCACACTATGGCCACATGATATTTTTTTTCTTATTTTCTTGTTAAATGACATAAACAACAAAGCAACCTATGGCTATAGGATGGTCAATGTACAAGTACAAAGAAATTGTATTGGAATGAGCTACAGGGAGGTTTGAAAGGATAAGAGGGCTCAACTTTGGGATGAAAGCAAAACACATGTAGTAGTTGAAGGGGTTGTCATGTATATGTGTCCATTTTATTCCGTAAACTTTGGTGAGCTAGGTGAAGATAACATCGGTATTGGTATTGAAACCACCTATGTTGGTGAGGCTACTATTTCTATAGAATTTAATGTATGCAACATCAATCTGGTTTGTTGGCCTATCAAGAGAGTGACAACTATGAATGGAAAAGCATTGTTACGATATGAGGATTTGCATGCTAGAGACGCATTACAAGATACATGCATTGAATCATCTCATTTGGTAGAGCCTATTTCATAAAAACAAAAGTATTGCTTTATAAATAGGAAGCCAAAAATGTCTATAAAATCTCTAAGAAATCCAATCAAGCATCCCTATCATCTATCCAGCTTGTTTCATTCAAAGATTGTTGCTCTATAAGGTGTTGTCAATATTCCAATAGAGATAAGGTCATGGCTATGCGCACTGAATTTTGGGGATAAAGTTTGCAAAATAGAACCAACTATGTGTATGATACAATGTTGACTGCTTGGCATGAGAACAAGATAACTACAAAGACTTGCTATGTATTTCTTTTTAATGGAAATGATGTCTGTAATAGAGCTTGGTGTAAATTCATGGCGTTCCAAAACTTTGTTCTATTGTTACTGTGAACAATTTGAAAATGGGTTTTGACACTCAGTGCATGGTAATGATGGTATCATAAGAAAAGGAAGAGACCATACAAAAATGGGAAGGGCATTGATGCGCTCTTTTGTAGACAAAAACTTAGAAAGAATGCCACATAAGAGTAGAAATATGGAAGATGGTACGAGGGAAACCTTTCTTGCAATACCAAACATATACTAGAAAATAGACATTTTACATTATGTCAATAAAACACTTGAGAGTATGAGTCTCAAGACAATGTCTAGCACTCCATTCAATAGGATTTGGAATACAAAATTTGCTAATTTTACCTTGTAAAAAACAAGTGAGTTTTCCAAATGTGATGTGTGCAGTTGGATAAAGTCTCAACTAGAGTCAACAAAGGATGATGAGCTGATTGCCCGTTTTAAGGATGAATGTAGAATTCACATAATGCAACAACAAAGTTGTACAAATGTGTATTACACCTAGCGTAAGTTCTTGCAATTGCAAAAGGATAAGTATTTATGCATTATACATGATAAAATGGACCAAAACAAGACATCAATACCTAGATTGCAAGTGAACTCAAAAGACTATGTGAATGCATATCAGCTACAAGTATCATTAATAGGTATGATAACACATAGACATGGTCCTGGGATGTATGGTCATTTCTTGCTTAATGCTCGTACAATTGATTCCCTTGCATTATGCTTACAAAATTTGGGAAGAACAAAAAACCATGGACTATGAGATTTATTCCATGATAGTATGCCACACAACAATGTAACATTGTTCAATGCATTGAACTCAAGGAAAACTCTAGACCACCATAACGAAATGATGAAAGAGTGTGACAGGAATGCATCAGCAATAACACCATCGTTGGATATTAAAGGATGTAATGAAGCGATTGCTAACTTGCAATCATCCTCCTCTCAATGTGTTGTGGATACCATGTACACTCTAGTATTTCAAAAGTTTCATGAGAATCTTTTGCTAGAGCTAGATAATTGTGCTAGAGAGTAAGAATTGATAATTATTTGCATACTTGTTCTTGCTAGTAGCAAAAGGTGTTTTCATCGTATGTTGTTATTGGGGTACTCAATGCTTTCCCCCCTTGCATACTAAAATGTTGAAAGACCTTGTGTACATACTCTTCTTGTCAAAGTTCAAGTATACCACGTTTCCAATCTCTCTTGATACGCATACCAAGAAAGTGATGTGCATCGCCCAAATATTTCATACAAACTGCTTGCTTAAGGCATCCTCGAGAACTGCAATCTCATCTTTTGACTTCCCGGCTATGAGCATATCATCCACGTATAAAATCAAAATGATGAGGGAAACATCATTTAACCTCTTTGTGTACAAGTAGTGATCCTCTTGGCTCTATGTGTATCCTTGGGTCTCAATGTACTTATCAAACTTGATGTATCATTTCCTTGAGCCTTGCTTTAATCCATACAAAGCTTTCTTGAGTCTATACATTAGTTCTGCTCGTGTTGGCTTCTCAAGATTTACCACAAAACCCTAGACCACCAAAACGGAATGATGAAAGAGTGTGAGAGGAATGCATCAGCAATAACACCACAATTGGATATTAAAGGATGTAATGAAGAGATTGCTAACTTGCAATCAGCCTCCTCTCAATGTGTTGTGGATACCATGTCCATTCTAGTATTTCAAAAGATTCCTAAGAATCTTTTGCTAGAGCTAGATAATTATTCTAGAGAGTAAGAATTGATAATTATCTGCATACTTGTTCTTGCTAGTAGCAAAAGGTGTTTTCATCGTATGCTATCATTGAGGTACTCAATGCTTTCCCCTCTTGCATACTAAAATGTTGTAAGACCTTGTGGACATACTCTTCTTGTCAAGGTCAAGTATACCACGTTTGCAATCTCTCTTGATACGCATACCAAGAAAGTGATGTGCATCACCCAAATATTTCATACAAACTGCTTGCTTAATGCATCCTTGAGAAGTTCAATCTCATCTTTTGACTTCCCGCCGGCTATGAGCATATCGTCCACTTATAAAATCAAAATGATGAGGGAAACATCATTTAACCTCTTTGTGTACAAGTAGTTATCCTCTTGGCTGTGTGTGTATCCTTGGGACTCAATGTACTTATCAAACTGATGTATCATTGCCTTGAGCCTTGCCTTAATCCATACAAATATTTCTTGAGTCTACACATTAGTTCTACTCGTGTTGTCTTCTCAAGCTTTAAATCACAAAACTCTAGACCACCAAAATGGAATGATGAAAGAGTGTGAGAGGAATGCATCAGCAAAAATAACACCACTGTTGGATATTAAAGGATGTAATGAAGAGATTGCTAACTTGCAATCAACCTCCTCTCAATGTGTTGTGGATACCATGTCCACTCTAGTATTTCAAAAGATTCTTGAGAATCTTTTGCTAGAGCTAGATAATTGTGCTAGAGAGTAAGAATTGATAATTATCTGCATACTTGTTCTTGCTAGTAGCAAAAGGTGTTTTCATCGTATGCTGTCATTGGTGTACTCAATGATTTGCCCCCTTGCATGCTAAAATGTTGCAAGACCTTGTGGACATACTCTTCTTGTCAAAGTTTAAGTATACCACGTTTGCAATCTCTCTTGATATGCATACCAAGAAAGTGATGTGCAACGCCCAAATATTTCATACAAATTGCTTCCTTAAGGCATCCTTGAGAAGTGCAATCTCATCTTTTGACTTCCCGGCTATGAGCATATCATCTACGTATAAAATCAAAATGATGAGGGAAACATTGTTCAACCTCTTTGTGTACAAGTAGTGATCCTCTTGGCTCTGTACATATCCTTGGGACTCAATGTACTTATCAAACTTGATGTATCATTGCCTTGAGCCTTGCTTTAATCCATATAGAGCTTTCTTGAGTCTACACACCGGTTCTACCCGTGTTGGCTTCTCAAGCTTTATCACAAAACCCTAGACCATAAAAACAGAATGATGAAAGAGTGTGAGAGGAATGCATTAGCAATAACACCACCGTTGGATATTAAAGGATGTAATGAAGAGAGTGCTAACTTGCAATCAGCTTCCTGTTAATGTGTTGTGGATACCATGTCCACTCTAGTATTTCAAAAGTTTCTTGAGAATCTTTTGCTAGAGCTATATAATTGTGCTAGAGAGTAAGAATTGATAATTATCTGCATACTTGTTCTTGCTAGTAGCAAAAGGTGTTTTCATCGTATGATGTCATTGGGGTACTCAATGATTTCCCCCCTTGCATACTAAAATGTTGCAAGACCTTGTGCACATACTCTTCTGTCAAAGTTCAAGTATACCATGTTTGCAATCTCTCTTGATACGCATACCAAGAAGTGATGTGCATCGCCCAAATATTTCATACAAACTGCTTGCTGAAAGCATCCTTGAGAAGTGCAATCTCATCTTTTGACTTTCCGGCTATGAGCATATCATCCACATATAAAATAGAAATGATGAGGGAAACATCCTCAACCTCTTTGTGTACAAGCAGTGATCCTCTTGGCTCTGTACGTATCCTTGGGACTCAATGTACTTATCAAACTTGATGTATCATTGCCTTGATCCTTGCTTTAATCCATACAAAGCTTTCTCGAGTCTACACACCAGTTCAGCCGGGGTTGGCTTCTCAAGCTTTATCACAAAACCCTCTAATTGTTTCATGTAAACATCCTCTTCAAGATCCCATGACCATTTGGACCAATTACAAGTCCTTGATGGCTACTATACCAAGCACAAGACGCAATGTAGTCATCTTGACCCACTGAGAAAAGATTTCATTAAAATCGACGCTTTTCATTTTTTTGGACCTTTAGCAACCAATCTTGCCTTATAATTAGTCTCGAGATCATCTGTGATATACTTCTTCTTGTACACCCATTTGCATGGCAATGCCTGTTTACTCATAGGTAGCTCTATCAATTCCCAAGTTTCATTGGCTAAAATTGAATTATACTCAGATTGCATAGCCTCTTCCCACTTCACGCTATCATCCATTTGAATGGCCTCGTTGTAGCAAGTCAGTTCACCGCAATCAGTGACTAGGAAGAAGTGTAATCTTGGCTCAAAATGCTCAGGTGCACAAAATGTACAAGAAAATCTTTGAAGTGCCTAACTGCTAGATTTTTCTCTCTCTGGAGCAACATGTGTGTGTGTACCAGTGGAAGGTACATCACTAGCACATCAACATTCTGTGTAAATGGTAGTGAGAAGACATCCTCAAACCGTACTCTGCAATACTCAATGTCTTTCACTAGCTATTTATGCATCGTAGACTTGTTGAATATCATGTGTGAGATGCGTATGACCTTCTTAGATTCTAGGTGCCATACATGATATCCCATCTCTCCATCTACACCATATCCAATGAAGATGCACTTGGGTGATTTGGGGTCTAGCTTTTGTCTAAGCGCTTTTAGCACATATGAGAATAGCTCACACCCAAATACATGTACTCTATCATAACTGAGCTCTTTGCCCATCCACATCTCCTGCAGAACCTTGTACTTTAGCGGTATACTAGGTGACCGATTGATCAAGTAAGCAGCCGTGATAATAGCTTGTCGCCAAAAGTCTTGAGGTAAGTTGGCCATAGATAACATAGAAGTGACCCGCTCCTGAATAGTTCTATTAATTCTCTCAGCCACGCCATTTTGGGCGGGTGTGTTAGGGGTGGTAAATTGTCTTCTAATGCCTCTTTTTCTTCAAAAGTCCTTGAACTTGCAGGAGATGTTCTTGACTCCATTGTCATTGTGCAAAGCTTTGAGCTTTCTACCCGATTGGTTCTCTACCAATGCTAAGAACTTTTGAAAGACACTAAGATGTCGCTCTTCTTCTTTGAGAGGTGAACCCACACCTTTGTAGTGGAGTTGTTTATGAATGTTAGGAAGTATAACGATCCCCCTAGAGACTTGAGTGGCATAGGTCGTCACAAGTCACTATGAATGAGATCTAGAGGGCTCCCTAACTCCTTGTTTAAAGGTGGTGATGTCAACCTAGTATGTTTTCCATAGATACAATGCTCACATAAAGAGAAGTTAGAATAATCTAACACAAGGATATAAACAAAACGGTGCCAGACGTTCATTCCCTTTTGACTCATATGTCCTAGCCAGATATGCCACAACTCTGTAGACCTCAACACGGCTACACAAATAGAATTCTCTTTCATAGAACAAATATAAAGTGAGTACAATGAGCCAAACTTAGGTCTTTAGGCTTGACCTGATTTACCTTCTTGATGACCCAAGAACCATGAGCAAATATGGTAGTGTAGCCCAAATCATTTAATTGTCCAACTGACATCAAACTCTGTCAATTTGGGTACATGTCTGATATGATGTAGCATAAACTCAGTGCCATTATGCATAGAAAACTTGATGCTGCCCACATTGCTGATTTCAAGCTCATAAGAATTGCCTAGCTTCACTGTGTCATGTGTGGTAGTGTACGTAGAAAACCACTCCTTGTGAGGAGTCACATGAAAGCTCTAGCACCTGAGTCCAGAATCAAATTTTATGCATAACATTCATCATGAGCTAACAATGCATCAGGACTCAAATCGAATGTGAAAATTAACACATCATTTAACACTTCAAAAAAATTTTCAATGGCTGGAGACTCAACCACATTAAGCTCTTCAATTTTCACGCTGCTTTTAGGTTTGTCAGACTTTGCTTTTTCTTTACCCTTATCATGCTGCGTTGTGTGGAAATATTTCTTCAAGTGTCCCTTTTTTTGACAGTAGTAACACTCTACATTTGGCATGTCTTTGTTGCGACTAGTGATACAACCTTGCCTGCGGTCTTGCGAATGACCGCGGCTACGACCACTTTGCTTTTGAGATTCCCTTTTGTCACGATTTCCACTAGCCACATATGCATCACCATGCCCACTTGCATCAAGAGATTGACGTCAAATCTCCTCAGTGAGCAACACACTAGCAACACTACTGAAATCTAGCTTACCATTGGGTGCAAAATTACTTATGGCTATGTTGATAGTATCCCATGATGATGGTAGCGAACATAGCATGAAAATGACCTTCATTTCATCATTGAAATTGAGACCTTTTGAAATAAGCTGTGAAAACACGTTGTTGAACTCGTTCAAATGAGAACTAACATTATTGCTTGTTTCATGTTCATGCGAATCAATTTATTCATCAAGAAAACCTTGTTTGGGGCATTGTTGCCATCCCAAAACTAACATAGAGCATCCCACAAATCTTTGGTGCTAGTCTTGTCCATTATGGTAAAGTAAATGGGTTCACCAAGGTGCAGG
Source organism: Adiantum capillus-veneris (assembly GCF_014529385.1). Taxonomy (NCBI): domain Eukaryota; kingdom Viridiplantae; phylum Streptophyta; class Polypodiopsida; order Polypodiales; family Pteridaceae; genus Adiantum; species Adiantum capillus-veneris. Next base: position 155,561,046 of record NC_140947.1, on the reverse strand, counting down.
CGAATGGTCACCGTAGAACGCTCATTCAAATCATCCCACTCATCATCAGTGTAGACATGTTCTCTTCTTTCATGCAAGGGTGCAATCAAGCCTTTGTTGCTCAAAACATTTTGCATGTGCTGCCGCTAAATGACAATGTTTGAGCCATCAAACTTTTTGATGTAGTAATCTTCTCTTTTGGAAGCACTACTGCATGCATGATTAAGAGAATGTAGCCAAAAACGTATGGCAAATTGTTTGGGACAGTTGAAATCAAGTGTCAAAATGATGGAATGCCGAGGCGGTGGCGAATCACTGATGTCGAGGATATTGGCTGGTGTGCCCACACACTCTGTGTGTATCTATGTCAAAGAACAGATATTGTATATCCAGAGTCAGAAAAATGAGACATCAATGTCGAAGAAGACCGTAATGTTTCTTCTCTCTCTCTCTCTCTCTCTCTCTCTCTCTCTCTCTCTCTCTCTCTCTCTCTCTCTCTCTCTCTCTCTCTCAAACACTTGCTCACTTTGATAGCAACTCGAGGTGTTGGAGGAATGGGGGGGGGGGGGGGGGGGGGGGGGGGGGGGGGGGGGGTGGGTTTCGGAATGTCGATGGGATCATTTTCCTGCTCACACTAAGTGTGTGGGCTTTAGTTTTAAAAACAAGGTGAAGACTTCACGATGGCCTCAAGAAGGCATCATTTTTTCCTCTAATAAATGATTATTAGAACACATTTGACATGTTAATGGACCTTGTGTTCATGAAAAATGTGTCTCAGCTTAATACTGTGCCATTTTCAATTTCAAAAATGTCAATTGAGAGTAAGGGGTAAAGGAGAATTTTTGCCCCAAAATAGAGAAAAATAATATAAAAACCCCAAAAAAAATTCTAATTTTTTTAAAATTCCTCTTAGTAAATTCAAGAAAAGGAGTTTTATATGTCTAAAAAATGATATTTCTCAAACACTTTAATGGAGAGAGATTAGAGAGAGAGAGAGAGAGAGAGAGAGAGAGAGAGAGAGAGAGAGAGAGAGAGAGAGAGAGAGAGAGAGAGAGAGAGAGAGAGAGAGAGAGAGAGAGAGATGCACGTGTACACACACACATGATCATTTTCATAATGAAAATATTCAAATGAATATAGTAAGGCATGAAATGACTTGAAATGTCACCTAGAAAAGTTAATGTGAGGGTGACCATTTGATGGTGAAAGAATTGCACGTTTTTCTCTACCACTTCCCTGTGGCCTTCTTGGCCAAAAAATAATTGTACACTGAAAAGAAGTGCTATTCTCCCAAATTTGACAAGCTAGAGCAGAACACGACAGCGAGGGTGTGTGGTGTGTGTGATCAATTGTGCTTGTGATCATACTCACAGTGCCCTCATTCACCCAGTGCTATCTGTGTGATGCCCAGCCCGACTCTTGCAATCGATGCCAAGCTCAATAGTCGATTGCCTTGGTCTGTTGTGGCGCGATTGGATTGAGTGCCCCAATTCTCTCCTCAGAGGTTCTGACTGCCTTCAATTTTCCAACACAAGATGCTATGCTTTCTATTCACTCCTTGAATGCCCTGTAAGCCTTCGATTTCATCTGTTTCTTGGCATTGGTTCTGCTCACGCATTATGACAGCTCGATTCCCCTCAGTTTAATCAAGTTCAATTGTTTCTGCCAACAGGTTGCTTGCACTCAATTTCAAGAACCTTGATGCTCCGCTCCCCAGTCTCAGCCTGATTCTGCCTTCATCCAAGAGCTCCCAAGGTCAATAAGGATGGCTGCATGTGTGGGGTGGGAGAGAGGTTGGGAGGGGTGCTCCTGGGCTCTAATACCAATTGATGTGCACGGAGGGAGAGTGCAAGAGAGGGAAGGAGAAGGGGGAAGGGGATGCAGGAGTACATAGTTCTTTGGTGGAGCATGAGAGAGTAAAACACTCTCTCCTCCTTATTATCTTTATGAAACAAAGAATAAGTGGGCATCGACCGTATGGCCATAACTGTCCCACAGGCCTAAAACCCAAGATTCTAGCTCCAACACTAGTGATCCCACCATGACAAGAGCTCAAAAGGATAGGAGATATTCCTACAGTTGAGTTAGAACCCTCAAAGTTAATCAAAAAGCCAAAGGTAGTGATGAATACCACAGATTAGGTATCTGCAAAATTTTCAAGCAAACAAGGCAGATGAGTTGAGCCAGAGATTTAACCGAACCAGTAAGGGGGGGGTGTCTTTCTTCCATCTATTGAGGAATTTGAGGTAGGATCTCAAGCAGACCAATCAATTTTCTCACATTAGGGGGATAGAGGATCTATAAGGTCTTTAGAGAGTCAACCTCAGTATTTAGAACCTTACCCTCTTACATGGGAGAATATGAAGCAAAGCTAGATGTGAGGGATGTGCCATCACAAAGACTCTCTTCGGGAAAGATGATGGACTCTAAAGGATTGATAGACATATTGTTTGCACCGATGACTTGCACCATTACACTAGTTGATCTTCTCCAAATACGGCCAAACATGTGGGCAACATTTGGAAAATGCTTAGAGAAGTTTGGGGTAAAGGACCCAACATCACAGATACACGAAGGGATCAGGAAATTGGAAAATCCTCAAATCAACACCCGACAAATACCCTTTAAACGAGGAGAGTATTATGAAGGTGAGGATGGCAATACTACACTTCTTGTTGCATTCCAAGGTATTACTACCATGGCAATTCTTGAAAGTGGGGCTGGTGTGGCCATTGCAGCCAAAGAGATATGGAAAAAATGGGGACAACCTGCCTTGAGAGACACAAGGATGAAATTGCAATTAATAGACGCATATATATGGAGAAACCCTTGGGACTTCTAGAGAAGGTGATTGTTACTTCTTGCAGCATGGAGTATGAGCATTCCTTGCTATAGTGGATTTTGGCAAGAAGAACAACTACGACATAATACTTGGACGACCATTCATGCGACATTTGAAGATGCTCCAAGACTTGGATTATGATCATATATACCTCAGGCACATGGAAACCACAACACGCATAAACATTAAAGACCATAGTTACAAAGCTGTGAACTGAACCCCAATTACATTGGCAGGATTTGAGCTTCCATCTTGGTTAGGTAGGCCAAAGGAGCTATGGATGTGTGGAGCATCTCAGTGCGAAAGTTTAAAACAAGAAGAGTGTATTCTGGAAAGGGATATTGAAGATAAAGAATACATTCATGACCCCTTCCCTGAAGAAATTCTAGACTCTTTATAATGGATTCATATCCTAGATACCCTAGATGTGTGTGCTATCTCAAATGGTCCCACGACAAAGACGGCTATGACATGGTCCTATACTATATGGTAAGCGTGGTAACTTTGAAAGAGAATGAAATAGTCTTTGAAAAACCCAAGAAAGACAAACTGGTTGTTCTACAACTCAACGGAACATCTTGAACAAGATGAGGAAGCAGATAATGAATACTCTCACAACCCAAGTGAACCAGAGGAAACAACTGCAGATGTTAGGTTCTATGACTTTCTAGATAAAAAACCTAGACGTCAACAACGCTATAAGAGCAAGAGAGTATGTGGCATGTAATAGATGTGTACAAGTGATAGATGAAGTGAAGGTATCATTTTCAAGCAAAAAAAAAACACAAAAGTAAATAATCATGATTATTTACAGTAGTCACTTTTTTTGCAAGACTTGACAATTTTTTGACCTGGACACATTCATTACATCTAAAACAAGTCCTAAATTGAATTTCGTAAGGTTTTGTCGTGTCAGCATCACTGCGTGCTCTTGTCGACTCTGAAATCATCGATTTTTGTGACTAGATGGCGTATGGAGTTGGTTAGTCACTTTTGAAGCTATCGATTTGTCCGCTACATAGTCCTGATGCTACCCATCCAGTTTTGGCCCATTTGGAGTCAGTTTGACTTCATATGTCAAATTTGACGCTTTGTAGCCTTCGAGCTGCTTTTTGCTTTTGGAGAGCTTGCCTTGACTTTTTTCATGAAACCATCCATGTACATTGTGTATAGACCCAGTCTATAAGCTGTCTATGGAGACAAAATCCAATTCTGGCATCTGGCAAAAACCTAGATTTTCTACTTGGGACCCCCCTTGACCCCTGCCAAATGGTCATCGAGTGATATAGAAGTGTTATATTATATAGGGGCATGCTACAATTCAAGTCTCGTTGAATTTGGTTGAGCTCACAGGCTGCTATGGTCAATTTTGGGTCGTAGGACTTCGTGCACTGCTCGATTTCTAGGGGTTTTTCCTGAGCCTAGACTTGCTACCCGGCCATATAGAATTGATCATTGATAAGCTTATAACTTACCCCTCATGTCTCGTCTGAAACGGCACTGTAAAAGGGAGACTATGGATTCCGGAAATCGCGCGTGAAGAAGGTCGAGAGCTCTCTTCTCCAAGAGTGACTAGTGGAAATGAGGTGATTTTGGGCCACCTTGGATATCTATACTCGGACTTCCCAAATTAATTTTCCCCAAATTCCTTTGTTAGTCCTACAAGAGGGTGAAATCTATGTTAGACCCAAAATTTTCTTCTATTCGATTCCGGTAGCTCATTCTACAAGAATTTGCGAAAGTCGGCCTTGGAAGCCTAATTTAGGCTTCCCGCTTCCATCGGTCAATTTGATTGAAACTTTGTGTGCTTGTCCGCTTTGTCCTTTCGATCATCAATATATCTTCAGTTTCTCCATCTGAGCTCATTTGCTATTTATTATTAATTTTTGACTTGTTTATTGAAAAAATCAAAGGAAATAATAAAATGCGCTAAAAAGAAAAGAGAAAATTCAATAATCAAGAAAATCCATTGAGAAACACTGCTTTATTGTTTTTTGGTGAATTTCTCCATTTTTAAGTCTCAATATCAAGAAAAAATGATAAAAATAACAAAAAAATATCATTTTTTAAAAGTATTTACACTATTCACACTCATCGGGGGAGATGCTATCAGTTAAATTTCTCCTGTTGATGACTTGTTAGGAAATTATTAGGTAATTTTACAAAAAATCACACGTTTACATCAAACTTTTTCCTCCCTCTTCAAACATTGCCCTAATTACTTAGTTCCCTTCCACCCCTCATAGATGGTCTACTCCGGGATGACTGTGTGTATGGGTTGAACAATCGTGTCTATGCAAAGCCTTGGTTGGCTCTATGATGATTTGAAGATCAATGCATTGAAAACCATTATGCTATGCAACTCAAGGGTTTCTGATCTCGAGGTTTTCTTTGTTGTCTCTCAAAGAGAAAATCTTGTAGCTTGAGTGCTCTTTGCTTTATTGTACCATCAGGATGCTTTGGCATGCTGATTTCTTGAGCTGTCGGTATTAATATTGGTGGTTGTCGAGATTATACCGCCATTGGTATCTTGGGTTTTCTTCAATGAAATGCTGTGGTCGAGTGTTTTGAGACTTAACTCCCCACTGCTTCATCGGTTTTATAGTTTGCGGAGAAGATCAGTGGTCTTTTTTCCTCCAAATCCATTTTGTTTTAGGTTCTCTGCTCGAAGACGCTCTTCTTTTTATTTTGAACCTTGGAACCATCTTTGGTATAGTAGATGATGTTTTGGGCACCCAAATTTTAATCGGCTTGTCCTAAAGCTGTATTTTTTATACCCAAATTTGCTTGACTCCTTGCATGCCACTTGTAGCATTTGCTTGTCTATAGGATGGAGATGATTGACTGCTTCATGGTTTACTTTGCTGGTAACCTCCTTTCCATTCTTCTTTGCTTGGTGTAATTGGAACAATGAGTTGTCCACCTTTAGGTGATAGCTTCAAATGATTGGTATCCCAATCTGGTACTGCCTTGTAAGTTCACATCCATGAGATTCCAAGAATCATTTTTTCATTCATGTGTTTATCTGGTAAGCATACAAACTAATGAGGGCATGAACATCCATGTACTATCACATTTAAGTTGACTACTCCCAGTGTCGGTATTGGGTTCTTGTTGCATCTCTTAATACACTACTAGAGATCACTTGAATACCGACACCGACTTACTGCCATCAATGGCGGGCATTGGTTTGTGCATCGGGAATATAGGAGGGAGTACAATTTTTATCACTTGAATACCGACGCTGACTTACTGCCATCAATGGTGGGCATTGGTTTGTGCATCGGGAATATAGGAGGGAGTCCAATTTTTTTTAAAAAATATTTTTTGTTTTTTGATGCTAATATCGACGCCTATTTAGTAGTCAATATCGACACCAATCTGAATGGGCATACCAACGCTTGCTGTAAAACAAGAACCCACGAACTCACTTTTCTTGCACATTTTTGAAATCAAACTCTCTCTCTTCTTCAGTTTGCGGGCAATTCTGCACTTCTATGCCATTGTGGGTTTGCGAAAACAAAGCACACTCCTCCGTGCTTGCACTAGGTGAGATGATTGTGCATTTTTCTTGGTTTTGTGTGTGTGTGTGTGTGTGTTTTTGCAGGTTTGGAAGCTACTTTGCAACTGTTTTGTGCACACCTACGGTGTATGTGAGTGCATTAACTTTCATTGCTCAAGACACACACACACACATAAAATTTAATTTTGCATTTTAGTTTGTGATTTAAATTAAATAATGTTGTCAATTAAGTTTATGTGTTTTGATTTGAATTGTTAGTTAAATTAAAAATGTTGTTAATTATATCTAGTAGTTTCTTGAATTTAAGTTTAGGTTTAAAGTTAATTAGTTTAATGTTTTTTATACCAAAAAATACTAAAGTAAAAAGAAATAAAAAAGCTTTAGATAAATTAAAAAAGTAGTGAAAAAAAGAGTAGAAAAAGAAATTAAACATAGAAAAAGAGAGTACAAAATAAAAAATTAAACAAAGAAAGAAAGAGATAGAAGGAAAGAGAGAGTAGAGATAGATAGATAGATAGAGAGAGAGAGAGAGAGAGAGAGAGAGAGAGAGAGAGAGAGAGAGAGAGGTAGTGGGAGAAAGAGAGATAGATAGAGGGAGAGAGAAAGAGAGGTAGAGAGGGAGAGGGAGGGAAAGAGAGAGAATAGAGAAAGAGAGAGATAGAGGGAGGGAGGGAAAGATAGAGGTAGAGAGAAAGAGAGGTATAGAGGTAGAGAGAAAAAGAGGTAGAGGGAGGGAAAGAGAGAGAGAATATAGAAAGAGGGAGATAGAGGGAGGGAGGGAAAGATAGAGGTAGAGAAAAAGAGGAGGTAGAGATAAAGATAGGGAGATAGAGGGAGGAAAAGGGAGAGAGATAGAGAGAAAGAGAAATATATAGAGGGAGAGAGAAAAAGGTAGAGAGGGAGAGGGAGAGGGAGAGAAAGAGAGAGATAGAGGGAGGAAAAGAAGAGATAGAGAGAAAGAGGGAGGGAAAGAGAGAGAGATAGAGAGAAAGAGAGGTAGGGAGAAAGAGAGATAGATAGAGGGAGAGAGAAAGAGAGGTAGAGAGGGAGAGGGAGGACAAGAGAGAGAAAATAGAGAAAGAGAGAGATAGAGAAAGGGAAAGAGAATAGAGAGAGAGAGAGAGAGAGAGAGAGAGAGAGAGAGAGAGAAGCGGAAAGGGAAAGATAGAGAGATAGAGGGAGGGAAAGAGAGAGAATAGAGAAAGAGAGAGATAGAGAGGTAGATGGAGGGAAAGAGAGATAGAGAATAGAGAAAGAGAAAAACCGCAAGAAGAAACTGCAAATACATAAGCCGTTTCTAAAATCCGTTCGCATTTTTTGTAAAAAAACACAAACGGACTTTAGAAATAGCTTGTGCGCTTGCTCAAACCATCCATAGTTGATTAGGTAATCTTTAAGTAAAGTCAAAAGCGTGTATGGCAAGCCGTAAGCAAAACCGCAAGAAGTAACGGCAAATACACAAGCCATTTCTGAAGTTCATTTGCGTTTTTTTGTAGAAAAACACAAACGAATTTCAAAAATAGCTTGTGCGCTTATCCTAACCATCCATAGATGATTAGGTAAGCTTTAGGCAAAGTCAATAGCGCGTATGGCAAACCGTAGGCAAAACCGCAAGAAGAAACGGCAAATACACAAGCCGTTTCTGAAGTCCGTTCACATTTTTTAATGAAAAAACGCAAACGGACTTTGGAAATGGCTTGTGTGCTTGCCCAAACCATCCATAGTTGATTAGGTAAGATTTAGGTAAAGTCAAGAGTGTGTATGTCAAGTTGTAGACAAAACTGTAAGAAGAAACGCCAAATATACAAGCTGTTTCTGAAGTCCTTTCGCGTTTTTCTACGAGAAAATGCAAACGGACTTCGAAAACGGCTTGTGCACTTTCCCGAACCATCCATAGTTGATTAGGTAAGCTTTAGGTAAAGTAAAGAGCGTGTATGGCAAGCCATAGACAAAATCGCAAGAAGAAATGCCAAATATATAGAAGCCGTTTTTGAAGTCCGTTCGTGTTTTTTTTGTGGAAAAACGCAAATAGACTTTGGAAACCACTTGTGCGCTTGTTGAAACCATCCATAGTTGATTAGGTAAACTTTAGGCAAAGTCAATAGCGCGTATGGCAAGCCATAGGCAAAACCGCAAGAACAAACGATAAATACACAAGCCGTTTCTGAAGTCGGTTCGTATTTTTTCTTGAAAACATACAAACAGACTTCGGAAACGGCTTGTGTGCTTGCCAAAACCATCCATAGTTGATTAGTTATACTTTAGGAAAATTCAAGAGCATGTATGGCAAGCCGTAGAAAAAATCGCAAGAAGAAACGCCAAATATACAAGCCGTTTCTGAAGTCCGTTCGCGTTTTTCTACGGAAAAACGCAAATGGACTTCGAAAACGTCTTGTGCGCTTGCCCAAACCATCCATAGTTGATTAGGTAAGCTTTAGGCAAAGTCAAGAGCACGTATGGCAAGATGTAGACAAAACCGCAAGAAGAAACACCAAATATACAAGCCGTTTCTAAAGTCTGTTCGCGTTTTTCTACGAAAAATAAAAACGCACTTTGGAAACGGCGTCAACACTTGCCCAAACCATCCATAATTGATTAGGTAAGCTTTAGGCAACATCAGTAGCATGTATGGTAAGCCGTAGGCAAAATTGCAAGAAGAAACGCCAAATACACAAGTCGTTTTTGAAGTCCGTTTGCGTTTTTCCTAGAAAAAAACACAAACAGACTTTGAAAATGACTTGTGCACTTGTCCAAACTATCCATAGTTGATTAGGTAAGCTTTAGGCAATGTCAAGAGTGCGTATGGCAATCCGTAGGCAAAACCGCAATAGTCTTTACATCCCCAAGATGGAGTTCAAAAATGACTTCCTATGTTCTTCTCTCGACCTTTTCTATCTTTCTCTCACTCTTTTGTTCTATCTCTCTCTCTCTCTCTCTCTCTCTCTCTCTCTCTCTCTCTCTCTCTCTCTCTCTCTCCTTCTCTCTCTCTCTCTCTTTCTTTCTACGAAGGCAGCATTAGGTCAAAGAATCAGCTGCCTGTGAAGATGTTTGCACAAGAAGCACAGTAAAGAAGCTCTTCTTCAAAGCACTCTACAGAGGTAGAGGCAAAATCACTCTCGTATTGCGCACAACACAAAACAATGGCTACATTTACAACACTAGCTCTTTATCCTAAGCCCTAAATGATGGCTACATTAATGTAATTGTATATACTAAAATTATACTTAATTGTAGAGAGTATGTAATTGTATATACTTAAATTATAGGGGGGTTGGCACTATAACAGGAGTAGTCTATAACCACTAGTATTGCCACGAAAAAACAAAGGAAAATGGAGAGAGAAAAAATTGCATATGTGCTTATGAACGCAGTATTGGTTTGAAAGCAATAAGCGTGGTAATATATGTGGTAATATACCTGCTAATATTACCGCATTTGTTTCCGCTGCTATTATCGCGCTTATTGGCGCTAAATGACCCAATAAAATATAAAGGTGCTCATTTGGGCCACCCAAAATTGGGTGGCCCAAATGAGCACCTTTATTTTTGACCTGCATAAAACAATGAAACATCAATTTTTTTTTGAAAGAGTATAGGAAAAAACCAAAGAATTAAAATTGAATTTACTTTACCTTGAAAATTTAATATGCAGAAGATCAACTATTTAAAAGAGTTACAATAAAATTTAAATAGTTGTATATACATTGTGCCACATTTGGACTTTACAAAAATCTAGACAAATATTTTTCTATCTAATCCTCTTCGATCTCGTCATCGTCCAGAGGCACGTACGTCTAATCACCTTGACTCTACATAAAGCCAAACCAAATTAAACAATTATCAACATCTCAAAACAATTGATACAAATTTACTACTTAAACTTACCGCTTGTAGTTAGTGATCCAATCGCCGCATCGAATTGCTCACAAGAGATGTGGTTGTTCTCAAAACAACCATTGCCAAGTATCAAAATTTTGTATGTCGCTCCCGATACTTGACCATCTCTCTGGTTGGTCGAGTAAGAGTGGTATTTTCCTAAGTTAGCAATAACAATAACAAATCATCAGCTACAATCTTTAAAATCACCGATTGACGTCATAATTTAATCAATCCTACATATTTGTCCGTCCTTCCATGCTGCCTTGCCTCTTGAGCCATAGTTTGTGGGAGTTTGTTTGGCGCCAGCAGCTTCACGTTGTTGTTTGTAGGATGAGCCCGTCGTCACCTGATTGCTCTTTTCTTTCATTGCCTACTCCCACTCTGTGTCTTCCATGTTCCCACCACGATAGCTCCTCTCTAGATCTCTAACCTGGTTGGTTGCTACGCGTCGCACACTGGACTGCTTATTTTTCAGGAATTTTTTTATGTTGCCCTCCAACCATTGTTGTGAAAAACATTGATCGGGGACATTTAGAAATCTAGCTAGCAGCACGTCCTCAATGTAGCATGCATTATTGGAAAATTGGTATCTAAACTTTACAGAATAGTTCTTATACGTTGAATGTATAAGAATTTGTAGATGGCATCAAATGCCCTTCCTTTTTGCTGTGTTGAAGTCCACCTCATCGCCATATTTAACCTTGTAGTAGCACCCATGCATGTCTGGCATGGGTGCATCAGTATCCTCGTCCTCTGCATCAGGGGCGGCATGCTCTGAAAGTGGAGACTCCGTTCCCCCACCACTACCAAAATAGGCAAAGCCACAATATCCACCGCCACTTCATCTCTCACGGCGCTCGCTGCCTTGAGATGAGCACCGACGCACACTGCTAGAGGAAGTTTGTTGACTGTGTTCTAGCAAAGCAGGAGTGGAATGGAGTAGCGTAGGACCTTGTGATGCGATGGGAGTAGGACCCTGCGATGGAAGGGGAGTAGGACCCTACGATGGAAGGGGAGTAGGATGATAAGAAGGGGCCGTAGACTGAGGTGCCATCGATGCAAGGATCTGTAGGTAAGGAGTCCCTCCCTGACTCCCCCATGGAGTGGTCTGCAGAGAAAGACTGTAGGTTGCAAGCTGCTGTGGAGTGTAGCGGCAAAACAAATTCTTCGTTGAACGGAGGTACTACTCTTGTAAAGAGATAGCCCGCTGTAGGTCTCGATCTACGATCGGTGGAGGACCCTGAGTAGAGTAGGTATAGGATGGCCATGCCTGCAAATAACAAAAGTAAACCTATGACACTCATGGTTTAGGGCTAACTATCCACAAACAATCTTTATTTCTTTGCTTGTTCTCACCACCTCAAGACTTGGGTCCACTGGAGGCGATGTCCACCCCGGGTAGGATCCCACCTAGGACATGAACCAACCAAAAGAAGATCCAGATGGCTGCTACCCACCAGGTGGTCTCTCGTTTGATATCTACATTACAAATAACAATATGAGATTTAGCTTTCCCCCCTACTCATTAATCTATAAATACATACACAAGTATTTGCACACAAACACATAGATACATATACATACTAGTAGACCTAAGTAGAGGCTAGTAGTGTCAAAGGTCAAGTGCACCTCTTTAGATATCATGACACTTTCAACCATGGTAAAACCAAAGGTACATTGCGGTAATCCATGCATGAGTGGATCAATGACTGCAACGTCATGATTAAAAAAGGACTATACCCAAGAGGAAGCGTCTAACCTTTGGGTGCTATGCTCCTGTACTTAGTGTCTACATACATGCATAAACAAATTGTGGGACGGGTGTCTAACCTCACTTATATCTTATTGCAGATGTAGCGAGAACCACAAATATATTTGTCAATCCATGGGATGAAGCTCACTCGACTAGTGCATAGAGGCTACAAGAGGTTGTCAATCTCTTGGAAAACAACAAACAACTCGCATCTAACTCAAGCTACACTCAAATGACTCAAATCACCAAACAAATCAAATCACCAAGCTAATCGCTTATCGACAAACAAATCACATCTGTTGCAGCATCAAACGACATCCAAACGTTACAAAACTTCTAGGACATGTTTATAAGACTTAATCACACATACTTATGGTCTCAAATCTCACTTTAGGTCAAGTGCAAAAATCACGATTATTAACAACAATAAGTTTTTGACCTAGTCATTTTCAACCCAAAATGAATCTAAATGCTTAGCAATGATGCCCCAATACCCGGCCTATACTTAATTTTTTATTTTGAAGCTTAAATTGCTACTTATGATGAAATTAGGCCAAGGGTCAGCGATGCCAAAAGCTACGGATTACCATGAAATGCTTACGTTAATGCGTAGAGCTCTTACCTGTGGTAGCAACGCAATAGACGCGATTGCAATGTGACAACCGGGAAGGGAGTAGAAAGTGCAAGAAGGAGAGAAGTGAGCACCGTTAGCTCACACTGTGTTTCTATTATCCAAAACTTACAAGAATTGGCTTTTATACATTAGTCAAGGTTTTTGGTGGTCAAAACTAATAATCTGGGAGCTCTAATAACTAAAGACAGGTTGATACAATTTGGAATCTTGTAGACCTGGCTCATCAATTACAATGTTTATCTAGAAAGTAGGAGTTACAATATTCCCGATTCATCAAAAAAATAAGTGTTTTTACAATGAAAGCTCCGAAAAATGATATTCGAGCTAGCTTGATGCTAACATTCCCCCCCTTCTCGACTGTGTTGTCCCTTGACAGCTTCATGGGCTAAACTAGTCTTCGGGTTGATGGCTAGCGAGGTGGTCTTTAAGCACATGGAGTGCTTTCTCATATCTAAATATTCTCTCTTTGTCAAGAACCTGCAAGAACTGCATGGTGACTTGGTTTTTAAGCTCGGATGAGTAGCCAACAAATCTGCATGTGAGATTTCTTATCTCACTGGCCCAAATATCTTCGTTTGCCAAGTGAAGAAACCTATATAAAATGCTTCCTCAAACTCCAACATATTACTTGAGGGAAAAAACATGCATTGGGCATAGAAGCCGTAAAGGACTTCTTCAAAAGGCTGGCCACTTAAGTAGCAGAGACCCTTATTGCCTTTGAGGAATGACATCCATGGTGCTCCTGCTTGCTTTGGCTCATGAAAAGTTTTAATACATGTGAGCAGCATTCTACAAATTTTATATAGCATGGCACATAAGAGGTCAAGAAGGCTTTAAAGAAATTCATGGTGCCCATTAGGGTTTTCACCATGTATTCCTCTATTGTCTATCCCTAATCTGGAGCTGGAAATCGTGGATAGTTTAGCCATGTAGGCCACTTCCTTCTCAGTGCTTCATATGCTTTCCATGTCCTTACTCTTGGTACAGGACAAAACATTGGGTCTTTCTAAAGGGCTGCAGATGCTCTTGTGAACAGAATCAGATATCATGGATTCATGTGCAACCAGCTCTTTCTCCACTTGGGTTGGACATCCTCTGTGCCTTCTGCCTGCATATCCTTGTATAATCTTTCTTTGACCTGTACTAGCTCTACCTTGATCAAAGGGTATGGCAATAATTGCTGATGCCATTGTGCATTGATTTGGTTGGGAGTAAGTTGAGTGACATTGACTGAGTGGAGAACTCTCAACTCCTAATCCATTGTTGCTTTCCATTCTGCATCTGTCTCCTGAGCAACATGTTCCTTTAGTGCATCTTCTTCAGGTTTAGACAGCTGGACCATGGGAACTTGCTCAGCAGCTTGAGTGGTACATGAAAGTCTTCTTCTCCTCCTAGCCCTTCTGTCGGCGGCGGCTGTGTTTCCATATCCCGAGGCGGTCACTTATCAAAAGCTTCCTATATCACGTGCGTTCAAGAGGTTATTAATAATACCTCAATATACATACTATATTTACACTACGTGCCTATTTAAAAAACCCCCACCCCCCTCTGTATGTATACATTTTGACCTTTTAATAATCCTCTCCGGTTAACTCACATGATAGCATACACATTCTAAAAAGTGACCGCCCCGGGTTCCATATCAGCAAAAGAGACTGAGGGAGTTTTGATAGTCCGCAGGTACCTGCTTCTTCCTGCGTCTCTGGTTATCTCTCTCTCAACAATTGATTGACTCTTTTTAGCTCTGCTATCTCCATGAGCAGTTGTTCTTCTCATTGTATCTGCAAGGTCTCTTCTCTGTGATTTCTCTAGCTTTAGCTCTAGCTCTAGATCCTTATTCCTCTTTTCCAAAGCCTTATAAACTTCATCTGTACCTTTTATAGAAGCTACATCAGGATTTTCTCTAATCTGTCTCAAAAAGGCTACGTGATCATTGATCCTTTGTTGTGAGTATTGCAGATAAGCGTTCGCTACTTGGATCTTCTATACTGATAGAGTTGTGATTTGGAGTTTATTTGTTACCTCTATCAGTTGTTGATCTTTGGTCTTGCAGGCATCAGATAGTTTGGTTAAAAGTTCTCCTAGCTCCTCTATTTCTTTCTGTTGCTTCTCTTGGGCTAGCTGGTGTTGTTTGACTTCAGCTTTCAGCTCTCGGACTTGTCTTTTGTTGATCTAAGATGACATTCATACTATCTTATAACTCTCTTGTAGAGCATCGATGACCATTTCCAGCTCCCTGGCCTTAGCACTACGGCTAAGTGTTGTTCTTCGCATTTTTTCGGTCATCACATGCATCTGCTTGGCATATTCATTGCAAGATGACTTCATCATTTTTCTCCCAGTCTTCAGACTCTGTAGGTTGTCTAGATGTTTCGGTCGTTTTGGTTTGTGGCTCCTTGGGTGGTTCTGTGGTGGATGCTTGTGGTTGCGGTGGGGTTTTTACCTCTCCTTGAGGCGTTGTGGTTGTTGCGGCTTCTTCTGTTGCTTGAGGCTTTGTTGATGCCTTTGTGGTTTCCTATTGGGTGGTCGTAGATGGTTGTGACTCTCTTTGTTTGGTTGGCCTTGGTTGTTTAAAACTTGTTGCTTCTTGCAATTCAGGCTCTTTTTCTTTGGCTTCCTCGCCCTCATTGGGTCTAGCTGTGGGGGTGAAGGGCAAGGGCTTGGCATTGGATGGTCTGCTTGCTCTGTAGCGGGTCAGGTTGGCTTCAAATACATATCCTCGTGATAGTGCTGTGTCTCTCCTTGTTCTATAGCCTCTATTTGTGTTTGTTTCTCGACTGTATCTTCTCTTCCTTTTCTCTCATCTTCTTGAGCTTATTTTAATTTTAGATCTTCTGCTTCTGCATACATGCGTTCAAGAAAGTCTGTGGGGTCTTCTGCTTCTTTCCTTGCAGGGTTTTGGTTCTGGGTCCCCTTATCTCTCTTGGAACCCACCTTTCTGGGTCCTCACCTGCAACTTGGCGGCTTCTTTTGTAAGTTTGTTTTTCTCTTTCAAACCTCGCCTTCTTTTGCTGAGGTTCTGCTTTGATGTGTAGCTACAACTTTCTTCTTCATCTCTTCATTTCTGGCCCTTCTCTCTTCATTATCCAAGCTCTCAGTGCTATGAGCTTCGTGGGAGCTCTTGGCCAATTCTTCATCAGATTTATAAACTTGCTTTGATGAATGCTAGTTCTTAGAGAAGGTTATGCAGACACAATCCATGTGTTTTGATCTAGGACTGTGGCAAATTGTCGGCCATGCCAATAGCATGATATGCTATTCTCGTCAGTACTTCAGGAACGCCTAGATAGGTGATTTTACCTTCTTTCTTGGTTCCCTTCAACGTTGTTAGCACATACTATGCATGATCAATTGGTTGCCTACTTGTTGACTTCAACACTTGGGTGAAGGTAGTCGCAACTGCAAGATTTGGTGTGGTGTACCGTGGCGGTCTCTTTGCTAAGAAGTGGAAGTGCTAATGGTACAGACGTGCTGGCTCTTCCACTTGCCTTTGGATGAGGTCACAAAAAGTTGTAGCAGCAATCTCCTTGGTGAATGTGCCTACTGTCTTTCTGTCTTGGGCCCGCATTGTCATCCCTTCAGTCGGTAACTTCAAGGCCTGTACCATAATTTCCTTTGTGATTACCACTTCAACTTTCTGCCCTTGTTGGTCAATAATTTGGGCTGATCCATCCTCTTTAATTGTAGACAATAGCTCATAGGCTTTCTGGAAATCTACTCCGCATGGTTCCTGGTCGTAGAATTCCCTGAGGCCCAGTCTTCTGTTAGCTTCCCTTGTGTCTGGCTTGGCAGTTACATCATATATCTCTTTGGGTAGCAGTTGCAGCTCTATTTGGTGTCCTTCTTCACTCTTGAACCTGCCAGTGAAAATTGTTGTATTATTTTTCTCAAGTTGTTCTCTTGACAAGTATGTTGCCTTGGCCGTCTCTACTGAACTTGGGTCTAGTTGGTAGGGTGGCAGCTCTTGCAACTTCTCCTTCTAGGACACCCTTCTTTTGGCCTTCTCGGTAGCTCGGATTGCTTCTGTTAAGTGAATACAGTGCCAAAGTTAGAAAATTATACAAATTCTGCTCTAAAATGCCCTTGAGTCTGAATTGCTGACAAATTGAGTCCAATTTCCTTCAAATCAATTTTGGAGCATGCATAGATGCATAAAAACATGTAAAGATCAAATTCATATAGTTCAAGTAAAAATTTGCATCAAAAGTAAATAATCACGATTATATACAGTTAGGGATTTTTTCCAACTTTTTACAATTTTGACATGATAGGCTTGAAAATTAGGTGCTCTGAGTGAAGTGTGGCCTCATTTGAGTATACTGGGTGGAAATGGTGCTAGATTTAGGCTTTCAGTTTCGGAAACAGTAGATATAAAGGCATTTTGAGTTTTTTGAATCCAAATTAGTTCAACTTTGGTCAGTGGACTTGGGACACCATGTGATTTGGTCTCATAGGGTCAAAGTTGCAATTTTCCCCATTTTGGCAAGAAAGTAAATAATCACGATTATTAACGTTTTCATCAAAATGATCATTTTTGGGTCCAAGTTGGTTCTAGGCTTGATGTAGACCCTGTCCTCTGTATTTGATTTGGATCAAAAAATGTGACAAATAACTCAAAATTTAGATTGGAAGGACTCCTTTGCGTTTTTTGACAATTTTCAAGTTTTTCATGATCATTTTGGCTCATACTTGAAATGTGACATGTAATAAATGTGTACAAGTGACAGATGAAGTGAAGGTACCATTTTCAAGCCAAAAAAGTACAAAAGTAAATAATTGCAATTATTTAAGCAGTCATTTTTTTTTGCTAAACTTGACAATTTTTACCTAAACATATTCAATACACCTAAAACAAGTCCTAAATTGAATTTGGTAAAGTTTTCTCTTGTCGGCATCACTTCGTGCTTTGTCGACGTTGAAATCACCAATTTTTGTGACTTCATGGCCTATGGAATTGGTTAGTCACTTTTGAGGCTATGGACTTGTTCGTTACATAGTCCTGAAGCTACCCATCCAGTTTTGGTCCATTTGGAGTTAGTTTGAATCCGTATGTCAAATTTGACGCTTTGTAGCTTTCGAGCTATACTCTGCTTTTTGGGAGCTTGTCTTGACTATTTTCATGAAACCATCCATGTACATTGTGTATAGACCCAGTCTATAAGCTGTCTGTGAAGTCAGAATCCAATTCTGGCATCTGGCAAAAGCCTAGCTTTTCTACTTGGGACCCCCTCGACCCCTGTTGAATGGTCATCTGGTAATATAAAAGTGTTCTATTATATAGAGGCATGCTACATTTCAATTCTCATCCGATTTGGTTGAGCTGATAGGCCGCTACAGTCAATTTTTGGCCATAGTACTTTGTGCACTTCTTGGAATTCTAGGATTTTTTCCTTGAGCTTAGACTTACTACCGGCCATATAAAAGTGATCATTGATAAGCATAGAACTTAACCCTCATGTCTCGTGTGAAACAATGCTGTAAACGGGTGATTGTGGACTCCAAAAATTTGCGTGCGAAGAAGGTCGAAAGCTCTTTTCTCCAAGGGCGACTAGTGGAAATGAGGTGATTTTAGACTACCTTGGATATCTATACTCGGACTTCCCAAACCATTTTTCGCCAGATTTCCTTGTTAATCCTACTAGGCCGTGAAATCTATGTTATACTCAAAAATTTCCTCAATCAGATTCCGGTGGCTCATTCTGCAAGAATTTGCAAAAGCAGGCCTTGGCCGCCTAATTTAGGCTTCTCGCTTCCATCTGCCAATTTGATTGAATTTTTTTGTGCCTGTCTGTCTTGTCCTTCTAATCATCAACATATCTTCACTTTTGCCATCTAAGCTCATTGGCTATCTATTATTAATTTTTGACCTAATTCTTGAAAAATCAAAGAAAATAAACAAAATGCGCTAAAAAAGAAAAGTGAAAATCCAATAATTAAGAAAATCCATTAAAAAGCACAACTTTATTGTTTTTTGGTGGATTTCTCCATTTTTAAGTCCCAATATCAAGAAAAATGTAGAAAAATAACAAAAAAATACCATTTTTTGACGATTTTCTCATAGTATATACACTATTTACACTCATCATGGAAATGTTATCAGTTAAATTTCCCCTATTGATGACTTGTTAAGGACATTATTAGGTAATTTTGCAAAAAAACACATGTTAACATCAAACTTTTTCCTCCCTCTTCAAACATTGTCCTTAATTACTTAGTTCCCTTCCATACCTCCTAGATGGCATACTCCGGGACGACTATGTGTTTGGGTTGAACAATCGTGTCTATGCATAGCCCTGATTGGCTCTACCATGCTTTGAAGATCAGTGCAATTTGAACCAGTTTGATGTGCAAGAGTTGGGTCTTGAGCAATTAACTCAAGGGTTTCTGATGTCGAGTTTTTCTTTTGATGTCTCTCAAAGAGAAAATCTTGTAGCTTGTGTGCTCTTTTCTTGATTGTACCATCAGGATGCTTTGGCACACTGATTTCTAGAGTGATCGGTATCACTAATGGTTGTTGTTGAGCTTTTAACCGCCGTTGGTATCTTGGTTTGCTTTGATCATAATGTTGTGGTTGAGTCTTTTGAGACTTAACTCTCCATTGCTTTATTGGTTTTACAGTTTGCAAATAAGATAAGTGCTCCTTTTTCTTCCAAATTTGTTTTAGGTTCTCTATTCGAAAATTGTCCTCTTTGTGTTTTGAACCTTGGAACCATCTTTGGTACAGTAGATATATTTTAGGCACCCAAATTTGAATCGGCTTGCCTTTAAGCTGTGCTTTTGGTACCTAAATTTTCCTGACTCCTTGCATGCTACTTGTAGCATTTGCTTGTCTATAAGATGGAGAAGATTGATTGCTTTGTGGTTTGATTTGCTGGTAACATCCTTTCTATTCCTCCTTACTTGGTTCAATTAGAACAATGAGTTGTCCGCCTTTAGTAATTGATAGCCTGAGTTGATTGGTATCCCAATCTGGTACTACCTTGTACGTCCGCATCCATGAGATTCCAAGAATCATTGTTTCATTCATGTTTTATCTAGTAAGCATACAAATTGATGAGGGGATGAACATCCATGTACTATCACATTTAAGTTGACTACTCTGAATGTCGATTTTGGGTTCTTCTTGCATCCTTTAATAGTTGATATTCCTGCTATCAAAGACTGTCTTGTTTCTTTTTTGTACGTGGAATAACTGACTGCATTTATTTGAGCTTCTATATCAACCAATGCATTTGTGCTATGATTGTTCAGCTGTACTTTGATGCGAAGGTCCATTCCATCTAACCATTCATCATCTATTGACACTGCATCTTTCTGTAATTCCCATATTCAGTCATCTAGTTCCAAAGTGTTGATGGGAATAGGTATTTTTTTATTTTTGAGAGCAGCTTTTCTTTTGAGTACTCAAAGCCAAGCTTCCTCTTGGGCTTCATCAATACTCTGTTGTTGTTTTATCTTTCTTTGCTTTATTGCATGCATCTTTTCTAGCAATTCATTGGTTAGTGGCAAATTGTACTTCTTTAAGCGGCATCCACTAATCCAATTAGCCATTGGTTCACCATTGAGGATGGACAACTTAACTGCTCCACTTGGAGATACGTCTTCAATGATAAATGGTCCATTTTTCTTTTTCTTAAACTTGGGAATGTGTTGCTTAAGGTAATAGACTAAAACTAAGTCCCCTTTTTTGAAGATTTTTGTAACTAGATGGGAATCAAAAAACTGTTTTTGTTTTCTCTTTTGTGCATAGATGTGAGCTACAACTGTTAGCCTTTGCTCATCAAGATTTTCTAAATCTTCAAGTCTCTCTGAAAATTCATGTCCAATCTACTCAAGATCCTTAGCTACCCTTAGTGTCAGCAATAGAAATTCTATTGGCAGTATGGCATCAAGACCATAAACAAGGTTAAAGGGTGTAGCATTTAAAGCTGTCTTGAATGAAACTCAATAACCCCATTGAGTGGCATGGAGATTCATTTCCCAATCTATCTGTCCTGAACTAACCACTTTAATCAATACGGAGCTAATAATTTTATTTGTATGCTCAGCTTGTCCATTTTCTTATGGGTGATAGGGAGCTAATTTTTTATGGATGACCATAAATTCATTAAGAAAATACTCAGTTACCCAATTGAGGAAATGAGTTCCCCTATCACAGAAAATTTCTATCGGCAGTCCATATCTTGTGAACACATTCTCATATAAGAATGCGGCTATGGTTCTGGCATCATTGAGTTGCTTTAGCCTCTGCTCACTTGGTCAAATAGTCTGTAGCTACAATGATATATTGACATGGGTTCTATAAGCAGGTGTCTGAATTTGCCCAACAAAGTCTATACCCCATTTTGCAAAAGCTCTTGCCCCCATCATTGGTCTTAAAGGCATGCTATCTACAGGAATTGGAAGTTTTTCTTGTTGACATGCATTGCACCTTTGAACATATTCCTTGGCATCTGAAAAAAGTGTTGGTCACCATATGCCTGCCATTAAGATTGCTCGTGCGATGGTCTCACTAGAGAAGTGACCTCCATCTAATCCAGCATGTGCTTGTTCTATAATGGGTACATATTTGTCTTCATTTCCACAAAGATGCAGATGTTGATCTTTACCTCTCCAATCAATTGGTTTCCAATAAGAGCATAGTCTCTTGCTTCTGTTCCAATTGCTCGTTGACGGTGTTTACTCATATCCTTAGGAAATGTTCGGCTTGATAAGTAAGTAACTAGATAGTTACTCCACTTAGGAGCAAGTGATATTTGGAACAATGTCACATGAGGTATGGGTGTTTTGTTTTTTACATTGAGGACATTGTTTTACAAAAGAATGAACATCACTCCTCATAGTTGGCCAAAATACTCCAAGTCTCAAAATCCATTGCATATTTTGGTCTTTGCAAAGTGAAGTCCTACTACGGTAATATGTGCTTGACTTAGGTATTGGGTTTTCTCTGCAGGATTAATGCACAAAATCAATATTCCATCCTGATTTATTTTGTACAACCTTCTAGCGAATAATTGATACATAACGGATTGCTCAATTAATCTGATTGTAATAGGAAGTGATATTTGTGAATCCATTTGAGCTATGGTCATCAATGATACCATATTTTTTGACCACGACGAACAAATACACATCTGGTAGATCATTGTCTACTCGTTTAGGTGATTCTCTTGAAACAATGCTTGACAAATGATCTGCTCTTTGATGAGTGGTGCCCTTTTTCACAACTACACTGAAATCAAATTCCAAAAGAATAATGAACCATCTTATGATTCTTCCTGTGTTGCATGGCTTGTTGACCAAGTACAATAAGACTTGGTGGTCCAGAAAGATCACAAATTTGCTAGCTAATAGGTAATGTCTATACTTTCTCATGGCATAGATCATACCTAATCCTTCTCTTTTGGTGGTTGTATAGTTTTTCTCTTCCATATTTGATTGTCTGTTAGCATAAGAAATAGGAAAATTAATTTTTCTGTCTCCTGGTTGAGCTAGGATACACCCAATGGAAAAATTGGACGCATCTACATGTATGTGGAATATCTTATTCCAATCTAGTGCTTTTAATATTGGAGCTGAAGTGAGAGCTTGCTTAAGCTTCATGAAGGATTCTTCACATGCATCAGTCCATTCAAAGTGTGTAATCAAGCTATACATGGGTTTTTCAATTATAGCATACGTGTAAATAAATTATTTGTAATATCCACAATGTCCCATGAAGGCTTGAACCCCCTTGACTATTGTTGATCTAGGCAAATCTGCAATAACATGAAGTTTATCCATATCAGTAGCTATGTCATTTTTAGATACTATATGTCCAATAATTTTTCTTTGTCTACCCATAAATGTGCACTTTTCAGGGTTGCAAATCCTATAAAGTCTACATTTGTTGAATACCTTTTTGATGTGTTCAAAATGATCAGCCTGGATTGATGAATGTACACATAGATCGTCCATATATACTTCCAAGAAATTCCAAAGGCGTTCTTTAAAAGCATGGATCATCAATATTTGAAAGGTGGCAGGAGCATTAGTTAACCCAAAAGGCATAACCGATAGGCAAAAATATCCCATTTAGTTACAAAGATAGTTTAATGTTGATCTTTGGGGTCAACCAAAAGTTTATTGTATCCCAAAAAGCCATATAAAAAGTTGTAAGCTTATTTTCCTGCAACTCGTTCCAAAACATGCTCAGTGATTGGAAGAGGAAAGTTGTCTCTAATGGTAGCTGCATTCACTTTCTTGAGATTGACACATACCCTTAATTTTCCATTTTTCTTGGGTACTACCACAATTGGAGACACCCAATCAGTGTGTTCAATTTCGTAAATGAATTCGTCTTCCTTTAGCTTTTCTATCTCTTCTTTGATCCTTCTGGAGGATGTCTCATTATAAGTGTATGGCCTTTGTCTTCTTGGTTTTGCATCGTCGCTCATAGGTATGGTATGTTGACAAATATTTGGATCAACACCCTTGAGATCCTTATAAGACCAAGCAAAGACATCTCAATATTCTTTTAGTAAGCTTAACAAAAGCTATTCTTCTTCTTCAGTCAGCTTGTTTGCAATGTAGGCAGGTTTAGGGTCTTCTCCTGGTTTGGCCAGATCTATCTTTTTTGCATTTTCATGTCCTTCGTAGGACTCGCCCTGTTTTTGTAGTTCCCTTGACAGGTTGTTCGACTATGATTTTTCGTTCTTGGAGAGTATATTTCTTGTAATGGGATGGAACACTCATTACATCTTTACCTTCTTCTCAGTGGTTTCCATTTCAGTTGTATATCTCCTTTAGAGTTTTCTTCAACTCTTGATAGTTCTTTCTTTGTTCAACTCTTGTCATGGTTGGATCCTTGTCTTGGTATTTAGGTTTTGCTTGAGTTTCCTTTCTCGTTTTTCTCAATACTTTTTATATTTCTTGCTTTTTATTTAAAGGATATCTACCAGTGATTTTGTCTTTGACACAATCGTGTGCATCTCTCTGCATTAGAAACTGTGTTCTACTGGAGGTTGATGACATAGGTCTAGTTTTCAAGTTTCTCGTGACTCTTTTTCTTCTATACCATTTCTATCTTCTCGGTTTCTAGTTTGGAAATCCATAAAACTTTTCCTCCCCTCCTTTAATGAGTAGTTTAGCTCTCACATGTTCTTTTTCTGACCCCAAATTATCTAAGGTAGCTGAATGTTCTTCTAACTCATCTATTGCATCATAATAGAGGTATGAAAAGACTTGTTGAGCCTTCATCAAGTCCTTGGAGTCTTGGATTTTGTCTTCAATGTGAAGGGTTGAGATCATTTGTATGGGAATTATGTCATAGTCATCCTCATTGCAAAATTGAGTAGGCATAGACGTATTTACACATACATCCAATGTTGCAATACTATTAAAAAGGGGAAGAAGGAAAAACAACCCTTCCAGTGAGATATAATGATATAGAAACCATGGAAATACACATAGCTGGTTAGGTTGAGCTTCCAATGACGAGCGCGGAAAACCCCCTTTGACGAGCTCCTCCTCGACTCAAACATGCCTATGTGTTTGTTTGTGTGTGTGTGTGTATGTGTTGTTGTTGTGTTTGAGATGGAGTAGGGAGAGAGAGAGGAGTGGTGTCGGAGGGGGGGGTACAAACCACCCCCTCTACCCTTAGAAATCAATTGTTTCATTTCTTAGCCTTTTGAGTTTTTTAATAAAGATTTTTAATTTTTTATGAGTATTTCATTTTGTAGTACTTTTGAATGTTTATTAATTGCATTTTCTAAGCCTACCTCTCTGTATGGCCGAAGGGTGGATCGTGAAAGAGGCATTTGTTTACATATCAAAGTATTTGGCACAAGTTGATCCTTCAATGCCTCGCATGTGGTCAGACGAGGAAGATGCAAGGATGACTTCACACTTACCAAGTGGAAAGGGAAAACTACTTAACGTGGATATGAATCTATCCCGAGTGGTCAATAACTTTTGTATTCTCAATGCAAAGATTCTAACCAAGTGGGTGGACTTGTGGGACAGTGGCAGAGGCAAGGTGTTTGCAAGAGAGAGAAGCATGGAAACAAGCATATGGAGGAAGGAGGGCACCCCCAGTGCCTAGACAACTTGCATGTTTCCCAGATCTCATTAGTGCGGAGTGGATTCATGAGATAATGACCGAAGCAAAAGCGCACCGAGAAGACATTAGCAACAAAGAAGGTAGAGTACTCATATACCTAAACCATATTGTAAACTCTTTTGTGTGTTATCTTTAATTTGTATTTCATAAAAGATATTTTCCTATTTTGTAGTGCATTCCCTTTAACTCTATGTGTTCAAAGGGTCGTCACTTTTGTACGTGCCACATTGAAGAGCGTAGAATCACTATAGATTGTGCCATCATGGGCAACTTTGACACAGACGGTGATAAAGCCAGGTATTGCGGAACTATTGAAAGGATACTAAAGGTTAATTTTAGAAACTTTCATACCTTCATCTTCTGGTGCAAGTGGTTTGCAAATGTCTCTGGACGACATGAGAATGGCCTCTACATGGTGGACTCTAGTGTGCATCAAACAGGAGGTATGACAATTTAATTTTACCGCGTAATTGTGAGCAAGTAAGTGGCATGTAGATTTTTTATTCTTATTTGCTTGTAGCATTAATTATACCAATGTTACTAAGTTTTGAACTTCTCTTTTATAGATCATCTATATCCCGGCAATTCATCAACCAAAACTTTGGTTCGTAATTCCCCTAACACCTCGGGGGAGAACCATTTTTTCCACTAATGAAGAGGAGACCATCTTCGACCCTCTTCCACCTGCGACTTTGGATATGGTGGAGACAGAGGAGAGGGAGGTCAATGAATCAAGTCCGGCGGTGGCAAGTCTTAGCGAGGATGATTATCATGATGATGAAGATGATGAGATAGAGGATGACGAATTCAAAGATGATAAAGCCAACGCATCCACAAATGACAATTCCATTTCTCTCTTTATTGATTTAAGAGCCATGGGCTTAGAATTGGATGATGCCTCATGTAGGGATCTTTTGGAAGAAGCAGTTATGAAGTTTTTTGGTCGTGTAATCCATTCATCTATGTCTCCCCCCTCTTCCTCTCTCAAATTTTATGAACATGGTCAATTATGTTAATCAAGTGACAATGATTATTTTAGCTATAACCACATGTAATCTAATTATCACCTCCCCCCCAAGGGATTTCATTGACGTAATCACGATCATGTGATTACGTTAATAATTACATTATTTACACAAGAATATCACGTGATCACGTTAACTGTTAACATGACTTTGATTATGACTTGTAAAAACCTATAGATTCAGTTAGCTCACCATAGTTTTGATTTTTCTTGGAGGCTCTCTTTGGGCTTTTTCATTTTCCAGGTGGGCCCGCCGGGTATACCCTAATAATCGGTAGGCCCACCGGGAAAACGAAAAAGCCCAGAGGGAGTAATTATATATGGTAAATAGTGTGCTAACCGCGGTCCCTAACCGCGGTCCTTTAGCTAGGAAAATCCTTGGGGAGTATATCCGAGTGGAGTGTAGTCATCTCCTTGTGAATTGACCTAAGGTTACAGAGTCAGGTCCTTTTTTTGGGCCAAACATGATTCTTAATTCGATAACCATTTTTAAAAATAAAAAAATTCTTTACCGAACATAAAGGTACAAAACCAAAATATTGAAAGTTTGGAGAGTCATGCTCATTGCGATGAAGCCATTGGTCCAAATGAGGGCTGTAATTGGTTTTAGAAGATGAGCATATGTAAATGACGAGTCGATAGTCAAGGGTTGGATGTCCTATACTAGTATACTTGGCATATAAAGATCCTTGAAGTCTTACAGTTTTCACCATCATAGATTTGAGTTGCAATACACTGTCACTCCACAATATAAGAGCTATAATCCTTAATTGGGTGAAAATAGATTTTATATATTAAATTGGTTGCATAAGGGGATACAATCCTTCACTGGGTACAAGTAGTCCTCAATTGTGTGATTATATTGAAAATTTATTTGTGTTAGTTCATGCATTGGTTTATACAGAGAGTGCATTATGTATTATGATAGTTTATAAGTACATGAAATGACCAATCATATATTTTATTGCTTTCGTTTGTTTTTTGCATACAACTGACATTGTTCAATGTAAAAGTTGATTATTCTTTGTAGCATTTGAAATATATGTGTCTTACTATTTGCAAATCAAAGTGGACATATAAATAATCATCATAATAATAATTGCATTGAAAAAGTCATAGCATTGTTGTAGTTATTATGTCGTGCATAGAGTGTATTGCATGTCACAACATAGGTGGTTGATATGTGGATTGACTAGTATGCATTGAAAATTTCATATTGTGCTTTTTGGTTACTTTCATAGTGAATGTTTTTTTAATATATATTAAAAATAAGAAAAATGTTTTAGAAACTAAACATCTGGTTCATTTGTCTTCAGTTTTATTTTTAAAGCAATGGAGCAAAATGTGGGCACAAGTGGTACGAAGAAGCCAAAGAATACCGGCAAAGAGTGGGATTATACTCACAACATATGTAGCCAATATATGGAGCGAAAATGTAAATTTTGTCTCACAAAAAAATCAAGGAGTGCACCGCGTATTACGGACCAATTTTTGGTTAGTGTTGAAAAGATTTGTAAGAAATGTAAACATCCTCACGCACCTGCAATTGCAAAGCGTTTGAGAGAAGAGCTCACCAAAAAGGTTGGCAAGAGACAACAGATATATAGCTCTGTGATTGCGAGTCAAGAGTTGTCAGAGCCAAATATTAACTCCACAGATCCTGTGGTGATGCCAACTAACCTTGGAGAACAGCCTGCATAGGGGGAGGAAATTTCAAGTAGCGTTCCTTTTAAGCATCACAATGAAGGTGGACTTGGTCAAATGCACAAAAAATCATTACATCAAAGCTTTCGAGTGCAGTCTCTAGAAGAAGCACAAACTACACTTGCCAAATCAATATTCCTCATTGGAAGTGCTTTGGTCATGGTAGATAGCAATCATTGGAAGGCTGCTTGGAAGAAAATCAGTGAGTTTGGCCTAGGATTTTCAGCTCTTTCTTATCACACGATACAAAATTTTTTCTTGGACAAATATTACATAAAAGTCAAAGACAGTGTTGGTAAAATAATACATGAAAATATCTCGCTTTCAAGATGCACAATTGTGAGTGATGGCTGGTCAAATGTTCAAAGAAGACTGATGATCAATGTAATGCTGGTTTGTCCAAGGGGAGAAATGTTTATAAAGGTGGTTGATAGTTTTGGTGCAATTAAAAGTGGCAAATACATTTCTGAGGTTTTGATTAATGTAATTAAAGAAATTGGTGATGAACATGTCGTTCAAGTAGTCATGGACAACTTAAAGAATTGTAAAAACGCCAGTAAATTGATAAAGAAGTTCTTTCCACACATTTTTGCCAATGGTTGTAATACACACAGCTTAAACTTGGTGCTAAAGGATTGGTACACTACCAAAGAAACCACATGGTTCGCCAAAATAATTGACACAATGTGTTAGGTTGTGAAATTTACCTTAAAATGACAAGGAGTGCTCGATTTGTATAGAATGCGCTGTCAGTGATGTTGAAATTTCCTGCTGAAACTCGGTTTTGTACGCACTTTTATACATTGGAATCACTTCTCCGCAATAAGTGTAGTCTGATTGACACATTCAATTGCACGGCCTTTGATGAATGGCAGCTTGAGCAGAAAGAAAAGGTGAAAGATAAAATTACATGTCTACGTGGCAACGTAAGCAAGGGTGCTTGGTGGAGGAGTTTAATGGATGCATACCATGTAATGATATTTTTTATGTTCGCAATTTGCAACCTTGATCAAAGGGCGCCAAATTTGGACAAAGTGTGGATGACATGGTGGTCAGTCCAACAGAGTCTTAAAAATCTTGAAGAGCTGAAAGACTCTGTAGTAGAGAAGGAGTGGTGACTACCATTCTCTGGCAAACAACGAAGAATTTTGGCCAAGTATTTTCATGCAAGGTGAAAGAGCGCTCATAGTCCACCCCATAGTGTTGCTTACATGCTCGATTTGGAGTACTGGAATTTAGATTTGATGTCCAATATAGAGGTGGTCAACGATTTCTGTCACGTGGTCAACACGTTCTGACTTCTACTCCAACGTTCAAGACCGAATTGATTGCATCAAAGAAATGAGTGTATTTAGATTAAAACAAGGTCCTTTTGTGAATGATTTTGTACAGATAATGGCAAAAGAGCAATATGCATGGAAGTGGTGGATGATGAATGATGGAGAGTATTACTCTACCTTACATCCCCTAGTGATGAAAATACTAACACAATGTGCAACAAACTCAAGTACTGGAGTATGTACAAGTATGTTTACAACATTATTCACAATAGACTATTAGCAGACAGAGCGGAAAAAATGGTATATATGTTTTGCAACGAAAAGATTTTGAATCACATTGAAAGTGCTGGCTACAAGGAGGAAATGCCAACCTGGTTGTATGATTGTCAAAACAAAGACGAAGAACAGTTCAACGTTGGTGTATTTTAATGCACTATAGACAAAATAGAAGATAATCTAATTATAGATGTGGAGATTGAATCACAAGGAGATCCACAACACTCGGATTTAGAATCAGATAACAACTTCACAGACTCAATATAGCTTGAGAGTAGAATGAAGATCGTGTCAAAAACCATTGTAAAAGACCTTGTATTCAATGTGTTTTGATCATATACAATGCTTCATATTTGCGATTATACATAGTTTGTCGATCTCAATTGTGTTGCTCTGAAGCAGCATCTTGTTCACCAAACAGATTTTTAATTGTGCTAGGGGTATCTTGGCAGGCTTGCTTGAATTTATACTCATTTGCCATGCCAAACATAATATATATTCCTTGTGGAATATCTTGTGAAGAGATTGCACATCAGCTACTATTTTGCATTAAATGAATAAGACAGACAAAGTGATAATAATGACCACATGTCAATATATAATATCCACTCCATCCGTCAAAATTCTTGTAGAAAATTGGACATTGGGAAGATGAGGATGCATCTGAAGTAGATGAGGGCACCAAATCTACATGCGGGACAAGGTGGCTTATGTGTGTCCCTTGTATAGGTCGAGGATTCACTCGCTGTGTCAGATTCTGAAAGTCTTGGCTTAAGCCGTGAATGCTTTTCTCTATCCAGACCTGTGATGGTTAGGGTGTTTGGGTGGCTATAGAAAACCGTGTTATTTTTGCATCTTTCTTTGTCAGCTGCGTCGTGTAAATATCCTTCTCTCTCTTTACTGTAGGTGAGCGCCTTCCACTATCAATGCCAGGTCATCTCGGGTGAAAGTGACACAACTCTCCCTGATATCATGAGTGGCAACAATTGTTTCCTTTGACAAAAAGTCTACTGGTTGTTGTTGCACAAAGTGAACATATAACACTTTTGCAAAATATAACACACAATCTGCATTGTGCAATGGATGGCCATAAACTTCCAAGTAGATCCTCTCAGCGTTTTCTTTGATCGCATCGTGGAGGCACTTTGATATCTTCCACCTTCCTTTCTTGATCTTTGCGTTCTCACATGGCCATATTGTTTTGATCATGTACTTCATCATATTTTATTGATCTCTTTCCATTGCATGTGATTTGGATTTGCCCATTTTGAGAGTCGTCGAGCAGTGTGTGTCGCTTGCTATACCAACATACCGTGTGCTAGAGACTTCATGCACAGAAATGCATTAACAGCCACTTGTTGTTGAGGATCATGCACTGATTGGGTGCCACAAACTTTCTCTTCATTGGCCATTTTCTCTTGGAGTTGCTGTGGACAAGTAGACAAACATCATATTCTCACGATTCAACAGTCTCACAGATGCACAAGGTAGCACTTCTCGTCCACTACATAAGACATCATAGCCTACAAATCAAACCACAACGAAAATAAGAATAAAAAAGGTACATGTCACTCACCTTCTCACAATTGCGCGGTAAAACTAAATTGTCATACCTCCCTGTGTGATGCACAGTAGAGTCCACCATGTAGAGGCCATTCTCATGTCGTCTAGACACATTTGCAAACCACTTGCAGTCAAAGATGAAGGTATGAAAGGTTCTAAAATTAACCTTGAGTATCCTTTGAATAGTTTCGCAGTACCTGGCTTCATCATCGTCTGTGTCAAAGTTGCCCATGATGGCACAATCCATACGCTCCTCAATGTGGCGCATACGAAAGTGACGACCCTTTGACCACATAGAGTTAAAGGGAAGGCACTACAAAATAGAAAAATATATTAATTTATCAAGTACATATTAAAGATGATTTCAAGAAATAGCGTTACAATATGGTTTAGGTATATGAGTACTCTACCTTTGGTACGCAGCCTCGTGCATACTCCCATTCTTTGTTGGTATTGTCTTTTGCCTCGGTCATTCTCTCATGAATCCACTCTGTACTAATGAGATCTAGGAAACATGCAAGGTGTCTAGGAACTGGGGGTTCCCTCCTTCCTCCATGTTCTTGTTTCCATGCTTCCCTCTCGTGCAAACGCCTTGCCTTTGCCACTGTCCACAAGTCCACCCACTTGGTCATAATCTTTGCATTGAGAATGCAAAAGTTATCGACCACATGGGATAGATTCATATCCATGATATTAAGTATTTTTCCCTTTCCACTTGTGTGAGGGCCATGCTCGGGGACCACCAGCTATACCATCTCCACATGGATACACCGTGATCTCTGACATCCCTCCCGCTTGTGGCCGACACCACGACAAGACTCCTCCTACTCTTCGATGCCAACTCAAGGGGGTGATAACATTTACTTTCTCTCATATGGATCCCTTAGCCCCGAAGAACCTTTGCTTACCGATCAATCTTACCAATCGAAGTCATCAGACTAACTTGGAACTCAACCTTCCAGGGTCAATTGGTGGGAGTTCTCTATTTCACCCTTGGTTGAAGGTCATTGACGCTTTTTGCTCAGTTAGGACCAAGCATAGCCATCAATGCGTTCCCCTAAGGTGAGTGTAATATAATCTACATGAATCCCTCGATCCCAAGTTGTTCCCCGCTCTGTAGATCGGAATCCCTTTTTCCCCGATCTGGACTTAATTTCTAAGATAACAAAATTGGGTTCAACTTTCCGGCCAACAATTAACCCTCCGAAATCCGCCCACCCATCGAACCGTTTGATAAATGCAACTTCACAAGGTGTTAGGAATTGGATCGTGCTAGCTATGGTGGATGAAAGAGAAACATAGCGTCAATGTGTGAGTGTGTGTGTAAGCAAGAGTGATACATAAACACAATCTTGAGTATTGACTTAGCTTAGCACAAGCTCACCATAGACAAGCATGTAGTGAAAAATAGAGTTGTTGTTTATTCATTCATGAAATGAGCTTTAAGTAGCTCTACAGCTTTGCTCCACAGCATGTGGGATAAATCCACCCTCTTCTCCTTGACTCACACTTTAGGACAAAGCTCACACTTTACAATTCTCCCCTTGAGGTTTGGACTTTTTCAAGGTACTGAAGATGCATGATCCACATAGGATGATAACCTGGTATCCACACAGGATGGTAAAATCCACACAGGCTAACAAAATCCACATAGGATGGTGATATCCACACACGAAAATAAAGTCCACAAAGAACGGTGATATTCACATAGGATGATAAAATCCGCACAGGAAAAAGTTCTCCCCTACAAGTAGAGAGTCTGCATCTTCAAAATGGGTCTTCATAAAAGACAATGTTACTTTTGTCTTCATCCTTTTTGTCTTCTACTATGTGAGCTGATACTCTGTCAGGTCTCTTGCCTTCGTTGCTTCTACTATTGCTTTCAACTGCTTCATGGTCTGACTTCGTATCCTCCCCTCGAACGAGTGCTTCTGTCCCCCTTTTTGTTGTGCAATCATGCAACAATATGCTAAAATATCCTATGAAAAGATTTATGCAAAAATTAATGCTTTCTCTTCCATCTTGGTCATACTCCAAGAGCCCAAGCATGCGATGTTTCTCATACACTTTGTCACAAAGTCTTCACACATGGAGGGTTTTAGCAATTTGGAGACTCTCCAATGCCAATGTCTATCCCATTACAAAAGCACATAATGTCATCCATGTAGACAAATACAATTACATACATTGCAAGAAGTTGTTGTGCTTGGCTGCAAGATTTCAATTTTAATGTCTTCTTAATAAAACTCTCTTAATGTGAAGTACCTCTTCACTAGAGTGAAGCCCCTCTTCACAATAGGTAGTGCTCTTTGAGATTTTTGAAATCTGTGCTTGGAGGAATCCTTTTGAAGCTCGATGAGATCTTGAGGTCCGCCTTTGAATGCCTGTTGGAAGGCTTTGAAAGCTTTAGGGTGCCTTGCTGTAGCTTTGGTGGGAGCAAGCCCTTAAAGGGCTCTCGGAAGCTTTGAAGGCTTGCCTTGGAGCTCTTGAGGCCAAGAGCAGTGCGAGAAGGGGGGCTTATGCAGGTCATGGCCAGAAGCATCACCGTGGGAATCGATCCCTGGAAAGGATCCGGGCAGCGGGGTAAAGTCCGAGCACGCATGGACAGTAGGGCAGCCAATCGAAATAGGCGCGGGCAGCAGCGGGCCAATACGCGCGTGCGCATTCGTTCGCCAGCAGATGGGTAGGCAATAGGGCTTGCCGGACGGAAAACTCGCAGTCGGCCAGTGAATCACTATCCAGTGGCGGACCCAAAACTTCAATTCAACGCAGTTGAGTGCCCTTTTCAGATCCGCCAGTGGGCGCCCAAGTGTGGCTCCTCAAATAGCTTGTTGACCCTCGTTTATAGGGCATTCCCACCTTGGTAGGGCCCGCTTGAGATGCTTTGGGGCTTATTTTCTACAATATTTTGGTGAGCATTAAAGGCCTTTTAGGCACACACATACACACACACAATTTGGGCTTGGAATCTGCAGGGAAAACCAGAGAATGAGGGTGTGCATGAGAGCAAGATTGAGCAAGCTTTAGAATAGGCAAAAGAGATGCAATTTTAGCATGGGTGGGCTTGATGGAAAGCAATTGAATGGGGCTACGCACACATACTAATGGTGAATGCCAATCCCAAGAGTCTTTAGCTCAAGAACATGCTCATGCTAGCCAATGGAACACTAATCAGGCATGCGGTATGCAATAGAAGGGAAAAACAAATGGATTTATCTAATGATGATAGAGTAATGCTAATTGTACTAACACACAAATGCATAACAACAATCCTAGCTAGCACACCATAGCTCTGATACCAAATGTTAGGAATTGGATCGTGCTAGCTATGGTAGATGAAAGAGAAACATAGCATCAATGTGTGAGTATGTGTGTAAGCAAGGTTATCACTCAAGTGAATTAGGTTCTAAGATAGAATTAGCTTGGACTCATAAACACAATCTTGGGTATTGACTTACCTTAGCACAAGCTCACCATAGACAAGCATGTAGTGCAAAATAGAGTTGTTGTTTATTCATTCATGAAATGATCTTTAAGTAGCTCTACAGCCTTGCTCCACAGCATGTGGGATAAATCCACTCTCTTCTCCTTGACTCACACTTTACGACAAAGCTCACACTTTACACAAGGTAGTACTATGATACTAGAAAACAATATTCCAATCATGGCGAACCAAGAATACATTTCAAGCATTTGAAAGCAGCATGCAGCTGTTGCATACCCTTGAAAATGAGCATTTATCAGGTCGTTCCCACCTTTTCCTTTATAAAATATTTTTACTTCCTTTTTCCTTTAATATTAGTAAGATTATCTAGTTATCTTTCAAGCAGTCACATATACTTCTCCAGGAACATCCCTATCCTCGTCCGAGGACCAAGGTATCTTGTCTCCTCTGCCACGTGAGAAGCGGCACCTTTACACAAATTCCAATTCTTATTTTTCTTTATCTTGTGTGGGAAAGGCTTCAAAAATAATCTACTTTAGGTTCCTTTTAAATCAATAATCCCGAGAAGAAGAGCAAAGGTCCGGTTGATAAGGACAATTGCGGAATAGCCTGTTTACGTTCCTAGCCTTTCCAAGGTTCCTTTTTCCCAAACAATTTGAAGAGATCCTTAATTAAATCACATCCTCCTCCCTTATCATGATCCCTCCATAGATCGTTTTTCCTTCCTCCTTTTCCCGTTGGCATCAGGCCTACCCGGACTAGGCTAATTTCCAGACGCATCCGCGGGTCACATCCACCCGGCCGGGACACACTCCTATTCAATCCCATTTCTAGGGCAATGAATGAACCCTGAGCTCAAAGATAGACCAACGGTTATCAATCCTAGCCGAAAAGGACCATCTCCCGTTGTATCCCACACGTAAACACCTGCGCTGACCTTTTTCCAAGCATGAAGACAAATTCGCACTTAAATCGCTATGTTATGCTAGGGCTATCCACGTCAATCTTCTTGGTAAAGTTTTTAATCCTAGTTTAAATTTAAGATTAATCTCCTTGAGTTAAAAACCCTTAATTCCTAATTCCTTTTAATTTTCTATTCAAACAAGACCTTAAGAAAACAACGAATCTCATGGAAGTTTAAGGTTTTGTCTCTACGTAGTTTCAAGTTATCCCCGACTTCGATGAATCCCATTTTGGTCCCTTTTCATCATTTGCCATCCATGGGGCATCTCCATGGAAGCTTTGGGAGTTTTATGTTCAAGCAACACGGTCACGACATCCGTGAAGCTATCCCCTTACTCCCCCCTTTGAATTTGCAAAACAAACTTGAAAGCAGACAAACTTGAAATGAACAATGCATATGCTTTCTATAATGAGTTTTTCTTGCTCTGTCTATGTGTGGAACACACAAAAATTCGAAATGCACCAACTTGCAATCTTGGGCAACTTATCAAAATTTCCTTTGATTGCTTATCCAAGAGTAAAACCAATCTATGCATGGTAGTGTAAAATGGCAAAGTTCCTAAGAGTGGACTTGCTAGTGTATTGTAACATATGCATGTAATAGTGTATGAATGATTAACAAATTCTTCTTTAGGAAGGGATTTAGGCATACCTTTATTACCGTGTAAAGGATTAATCAAGTGGCTTAAAGAGGCTTAAGGTTTCGAAACCTTAATGTGTAGATAGTAGGGTCTTCTCCTTACTTTGGAAGAGTAACGGTAAGTGTATTGACGTAACCGGATCTTTTTTGCTTCCTTTTGCTTGAAAACCACCAATTTGGCTATGGGAATAGAAAGAGATTAAGAAAATTCAAGCTATGGAAATCTTGTAGGTTAAGAGAGAGTAGGTGAAGAGAGTAATGGTAATTTGGATTATGGTTATGGCTTCTCTTGAGGAGAGAGGAATATGTAGGTGTGTGTGTGAAGGAGGATTAGAATTGGCTTTTCATGGCTCACTATCAAGCTTGCACTATCAAAATGTCAAGGGAAGTGAATTGAAGCCAAGTGAAGTGAAACGAAGCGAAGCGTTTAATGAGTAGGGAAGGCCTCCTTTTAAACTTATTTTGATAAGGCTCTTAACTTATCATGATAATTTACTTTTATATCTTGATATGCTTCCTTCCTTTTTAAAGATTCTCCAACAAGCTACTTATACAAGAAGCTTCTTTTCCTACAAGTGGCTTATGCATGAAGCTACTTTTCTACAAGTGGCTTATGCATGAAGCTACTTTCCCACAAGTGGCTACTTTTCAATTCAACAAGTGGCTTCTTCAACAACCTATTTTCAACAAGTGAGCAAGCTATTTCCAACAAGTGGCTACTTTTCAATTGAACAAGCTATTTTCAACAAGTGGCTACTTTTCAATTCAATAAGTGGCTTCTTCAACAAGCTATTTTCAACAAGTGAACAA
Organism: Adiantum capillus-veneris; assembly: GCF_014529385.1. Taxonomy (NCBI): domain Eukaryota; kingdom Viridiplantae; phylum Streptophyta; class Polypodiopsida; order Polypodiales; family Pteridaceae; genus Adiantum; species Adiantum capillus-veneris. The sequence continues at coordinate 155,524,632 of NC_140947.1, read as the reverse complement.
GCTTTTTCCAACAAGTGACTGCTTTTCAATTGAACAAGCTATTTTCAACAAGTGGCTTCCTTAACAAGCTACTTTCAACAAGTGGTTTTTTTTCAACAAGTTACTTTTTCACCTTACCGTATTCTTTCTTTGTTTTCTTATGCAATTTTTTTTTCTTTTCTTTTCTTGAGATAAAACTAATATCCCATGCATTGGTTATATCCACGTTCCCATGGTGAAAACTGAAAGTGTCTCATGGATAGCTTTGCATTGATTATATCCATGTTCCCACAGTTAAAACCGAAAGCGTCTCGTGGGTAGCTAGTGCTTTACTTGATCATATTCGAAAAGTCAACGGCTTAGATATTTCAGCAAGAGTAAGGGCTAAGAAGAGGACCTTACAAACTCCCCAACAAAAAGAAAGAGCTATCCTCAGCTCGAAATGAATAAGGAAGCTGGGAAATCTTCATTCGCACGTTACTCTTTCAACTTCTGGGTAACGCTAATTTACCCTTCCGTGGCTGGCTAGCCTATATAAGGTGCACTATATTTTTATTTATTCTAGTATTATTCCCTTTGTCTTTTAATTTTCTTTCCATCCCTTGGCAAAATTCCTTAGGTTTGTCTCTTTACTCATTATCTTACGTTATGGATCGGTGGCAAGAGCTAGTTTTATCTGTAGCCAGTCCTCATCTACAACAAATAAGTGAATCCATGAGGAGAGATTTTGTGGAGCGATATGGGCGCCTGCTATTTCCTCACTTGCAAACTTCAGTAGCTTAAACCAAATGGAGGACATTTCAAAGTATAAGAAGGGTGACCCTTTGGGGTTGGGATCACTTTTGTAATAATGTCAGTTTGGCTATGGTTACTAAAGCTATGGGTTTGGGTCCTCGGTACTACTATGTGATGAGGTCAATGCATCAAGGTTTTTTAGAATGAGTCTTTTTGCTTGATCAATTCCTTCCTCATCAAAAGATATATCTTTACCCTCACTTTGGTTTATCACTTAGAGGGCTCTTTAACTTCACACCTCATACTAGAGAGATTAGTGCAATTATTTCACAGCAAATCCTTCCTATTGATGAGAGGCCTAGTATGTGCCCTGCTTGAGATATTTGCTTTTGTGATCATGTAATGGATGGGCTTATTGACCTCTAGAAAATATATCTTTGTTATATCCCTTAACAAGTTCATCATGTTCTAAGATCTTGGTGCCTGTCTTAAGTCCTTCTTTTTCTGATTTTTCTTGATGGATATAATGAAATTGGTTATGAGTTCTTATATCTTGTATTTGATAGAAGTCCATGAGAGAATTCCAAATTTAGCTAAATCTATTTATTGATTTTTTAATTCCATACACAGATCCAAGTCACAAGATGTAAAGAAAAAATGCTAATCTTGTTATTATTTAGCAAAAGGTCAATAAGATAGAACTTGGATTTTGTAGTTACATGGGCTAGCATGGTTTAGTTTAAGTACAAAAAAGAGGAGAATCTTGATCAAAAAGATGAGGAAATTGAGAAGTAAGGTGTTCCCAATATTCCCAAGAGGCATCTTCAATGGGATAGCCCTTCCAATGGACTAAAGCCTCCCGAATCGATGTAGTAGCTTACGCTCCTTCATGTCTAAAATTTGTTATGGCTACATCTGGAATTCTTCCTGTGTGATAAGAATAGTATCTTCGTCATTTAGGATGTGAAGGGGATCTGCAACATATCTTTTTAACAAGCTAACATGAAAAACATTGTGCACATGCAAGTGAGGTGGTAAAGCGAGTTCGTAAGATTGGTCCCCTATCCTTGTCAAAATCTCAAAGAGTCCACAATATCTATATGCTAACTTCCTATATTTTCCCAATTTGAGTGAACTTCTCTTGGGCTTGACCCTAAGGAAAACTCTATCTCCTGGCTTAAAAATCCGGGGGGATCTATGTAAATCATCATAACTCTTTTGCCTGTCACTTGCTCTCTTAAGGTTCTCCCTTATTATTTTGATTTGACGATCCATTTCCTCAAGTGTATTCTTTGCTGCAGGTAGTGGGAGACTTGGGTCGGCCATTCTGAGCGGAATGATACAATCTTGTCCATAAAGAGCTCTAAATGGTGACATTCCTAGGCTTCTATGGTAGGAAGAATTATAAGCAAATTCCACTAAGGGTAAAAACTTGATCCAAAGATGAGGTTGCTGACTGTAGTATGATCTCAACATATCTTCTATGACTTGATTAACTCTTTTAGTTTGTCCATCTGTCTCTGGATGATAGGCTGAACTTAGGTTTAATTGAGTACCTAAGGATTGGAACATGGCCTTCCAAAACTTAGAGGTAAACTTGGGATCACAATCACTGATTATCCTAGCAAGTATTCCATGTAATCTGATGATTTCTTTTACAAAAATTTGAGCAATATCTGCTGAGGCAGTGGTTTTGTCTGGGACAAGGTTCCACTTCACATCAAATGCAGGAAGGTTCTTGAACTTAACCAAGAACCGCCTTCGGACTTTACCTTTCTTCGTATCATTATGTGCCAAAATCTGTTCATGAACAAGGATCTCCTCGTTTTCTTCCACTTTGGGTTGTTCATCAGGCTCCCCATCATCAAGCACATCACCCTTAATAGGTTTCAAGAGACTCACATGCAATGCATTGTGAATCCTCCAAGTATCCGACAGTTTCAATCGGAAGGAGACATCATTTATCTTGTCAATCAGACATCGATGAGGTCCCGATTGGACCTAGATGTGATTGCTAGCTACATTGCCTATAAATCGTGGTCTAAGATCCGAATGAATGTTGAATGTCATGTGATGTCCTGTGATGTCGTGTGATGTGACTGTCGATTTTGTACATGTGCTAGATGTGTGTTCCTAGTACGTAGGTACTAACAGTCAGTGTCTGCTTAGACGGTTTATGGCTTTTGTCGGTTTTGCAGGTGTAATCGCGATCGATTATAATGCTTTCAAGAGGGGGGTATGTCACAAAGTGATGACGTGGCGGATAGCAAAAACCCTAATTTTTGTCAAAAACCCTAAAATTCTTGCAAACCCTAATTTTTTAAAATTGCGGAGAATTAAAAAAAAAAGAAATTTAAAAAGAAAAAGGATGAACGACGCAAATTTTGCTTTTTCTCTACCTAATGAGAAAGAGAGAGAGAGAGAGAGAGAGAGAGAGAGAGAGAGAGAGAGAGAGAGAGAGAGAGAGAATGCTTTTGCTTTCAAGTTTTGACTCTGTGAGAGCGAGAGAGAGCAATTGCTTTTGATTTGAAGCTTTTGGGGCTCTTCTTTTGGGCATCCCTTGTAACCTTTAAATTAGTGGTGAGGGCCTCACTTCTCAGAGCATCTGGACGCAGAGTTTGAGAGTGAACCCCGAGCCACTCTCTCGTAGTTTGATCTGATTAATATAAAAAGAAATACCGAAAGGGGCGCCAGCCTTTGGGGCCAATATCTCTAGGCACGGAACTCCGTCGGGCCATTGTAAATCTATTGTGATCTGTGACTTGTTTTGAAGTGGTTATTTGGTGCTGTCGCGGTTGATTCTTGACTTGGAGTGTCCAAGTTTGTTACCGTGAGCTACTTGGTGAGTTTATCCACCAACACAAAAATTGAATCAAAATTTCCAGTAGTCTTGGGTAACCCTGTTACAAAATCCATACTAATGCACTCCCACTTCATTGTAGGTATATCCAATGGTTGTAGCTTCCCAGGAATCTTAACTCTTTCAGCCTTCACCTTTTGGCATACCAAACACTTCTTAACACACTCTAAGGTATCCTTTTTCATCTTAGGCCAGTAGAAATTATGTTTAAGAGAAGCAAACAATTTGTGATAACCTAGGTGAGCTGCAAGGGGAGTTTCATGAGCTTCCTTTAGAATTTTCATCCTTAAGCATGTAGGTATGCACAATCGATTCCTGAAAAATAAGAGTCCATCTTGAATAGAGTAGCCTTCCATATATCTTTTCTAAACTTGAGCTTGGATTTCTTGGATCAACGCAGCAAATTGCTCATCAGTTGGGAGGGCATTTTGAACTTCTTCGGGTAGAGTTGAATGGACTAGTGTAATGGCAAGGTCCACTACTCGTCGGCTTAGAGCATCGGTAGCTTGATTTTCCTTGCCTGGTCTAAATTTGATCTCAAAAGTGAACTCTTGTAGGAACTCAACCCATCGCCTTTGTCACATATTGAGATTTGGCTGGGTGAAAATCCACTTGAGACTTTTGTGGTCAGTAACAAGCTCAAACATCTGACCTAGAAGATAGAGTCTCCACTTTTTGAGGGCATGAACCATAGCCAGTAGTTCAAGGTCATGGGTGGGATAATTCTTCTCATGAACCCTGAGCTGTCGTGATTCATAAGCTATGGGATGGCCTTCTTGATGTAGGATTCCACCTATACCTTGTATGCAAGCATCACTATCACTTGAAAGGTTTTTTGAAAATCTGGAAGTTTGAGAGCAGGTTCGCTGGCCAAAATCTCCTTTAATTTGTTGAAGGCTTTATCCCTCTTGTCTGACCAGATAAAGCGTTCCTCCTTCTTAGTGAGTTCAGTGAGAGGGCCTGCGATGAGTGCATAGTTTTTGATAAATACTCTACACCATCCTATGAGGCAAAGAAATCCTCGTACTTTTGAAACAGTCTTGGGAATGGGCCACTGAACTACAACTTCCACCTTAGCTGGGTCGGGAGAAAGACCATCCTTTGAAACTATGTATCCCAAATAGGCAACCTTCTCTACAAAGAGAATTTGCTACGCTTGGCATAGAGTTGGGCTTTTCTAAGAATCTCCAAGACATGGCGTACATGCCGTTCATGATCTCTAGTCTTTGAGTATATAAGGATGTCATCAAAGAAGACTAGAAAAAAATCATCTAACTCTGTCCTGAAGAGGTCAATCATGAGACGGTTAAATGTGGCAGGGGCATTAGTTAGGTCAAAAGGCATGACAGTGAACTCATAATGCCCAAACCTTGTGTTAAAAGCTATTTTCGGAGTATCCTCCCTTTTTATACCAACTTGGTAATAGCCTCACCTGAGATCAATCTTGGTGAAAAATTTGGAACCACCGAGTCGATCAAGAAGCTCATCTATGCGAGGCAAGGGATATTTGTTCTCGACAGTGCACTGATTTAGGCCTCGAAAATCTATGCAAAGTCTGAACGTTCCATATTTCTTCTTTTGGAAGAGTACAGGAGCACCCCAGGGAGAGACACTCGGATTGATGAAACCTTGTTCCAAAAGCTGAGTCAACTGATTCTTTAGCTCTATGGATTCGGAAGGTGACATCTTGTAGGGAGTCCTTGCTATTGGTTGGGCACCAGGAATGAGCTCGATCTCGTGCACTAATTCCCTAGGTGGTGGAAGAGTTGTCAATTCCTCTGGAAAAATATCTTGATATTCATTTAGCCATCCAGGCTCTGATTCTTCTAATTTGGTCTCTGGTTTATTGAGCCTTATAACATAAATTGACAGTCCTTTCTTTAACCCCTTAACCAAACGACTGGCTTTGACCACCTTCAGGGGAGCTTTCCCTATTCTGCCTTGCACCAAGACTTGTTCACCCTTTGAGTTTGAAAAAGAGATGCTTCCTTCATTGTAATGGATGTTGGATTTATTTTTGCTCAACCAATCCATCCCTAATATTCCTTCAAATCGGCCCATCTTTAGGATTCTAAATCTTTGTTGGGTTGAGTGACCTTCTAGTTGAAAGGATAGATCTACCATCTGTTCATCTATCAGAATGGTGGATCCCGTTGCTAGAGAAACCCGTGAATTGCAATCTTTTTACAGTGTTAGGTGACAAAAATGAATGTGAGCTACCAAAATCAATAATAAAGGAAAGAGGTTTACCCTCATATTCTCCCTTAGTCTCAAGAATGGAGAATTGTCGATTTCAGCCCCACTGGGGTCTAAGGCAGCATAGATGTGGGCTTGCTCCTCCATCTCATCCTTTAGTGAAATGAAGTTCACAGTTGATGATCTAGGTGGGTTGTTGGTTGGATTTTGTCCATGAAGATGAGGCATAGGATTAGGTCTTGCCTGTGCTCGATTTCTCCCTCTGGTTTGAAGGTTTCTAAATTGTCCCCCTTGATTGGGTGGATTCAGACGGTTAGCAGGAGGCACCAAATAATTGGAGTCATTTCCTTTAGGGCATTTAGCCTTATTATGATCAAACTCTAGGCAAATGTAGCATTGAATTTGTCTTCCATTTTGAGTGACAGGAAGGGCATTCACACGAACAAGGTGGGGTGGAGGTTGGGGTTGGGCAGTTGGCTTTGGGATAAATGGTACTTTATTCGCTTGATAGGGCTGACTATGGTAAGAAGGAAATTCTCGCTTCCTATTAGTTGTGGTGCTTCCCTTAAAAAGGCTCTTATGTTTTGACTTGGCCCAAATTAAAGCGTCTGCGAGAGTGAAACAGGGCGGAGGGACTCTACTTCGGAAGCCAAATCTTCTCCAAGTCCAAGGATGAAGCGACTTAGATTCTGTTCCCCTATCATGAGAGGAGCATATCGTGAAAGCCGGAAAAATTCCTCATAGTAAACTTCAACAGACCTATTCCCCAACTTGCATGAAAGAAACTCATTCATCTTAGTGGTGGAGTAGTCTAGGGGAAGATAGCGTTCCTTGAGATGATGCTTTAACTCATCCCAACTTTGAGTCACTTTTGCTACTTGGCGAGTTTGACAGTTGAGCTTCCTCCATGATTTTGCAGGTCCTTCTAGCTTGGCTCTTCCCATTATTCCTTGAGCTACTGAATTGTAACCAGCAAGAGAAAAGTAGTCATCCATCTGAATTATCCACTCTTCTAGTTTGGTAGGCACATCATTAGTTGTTCCTAAAAATGGATGCGGTTGCATAGATTTGAGAAGGGCCTTGAAATCTTTGTCACACCCAAAATCCTCTACAAGGGCTGCAGCAAGCGACATTTGGTTGGAACGTGGCACAGGTGTAGCTTGGGGTGTTGGTGGCACTTGTGAATCAAGGGGTGCATGATCTGAAGCACTAACTGATGGTAGATCCTGAGCAGCGTGACTCCTTGTGAGTCTACGTGGCATTTTGCTGTGACAAAAAAAATATCCTTTCTCTTAGCAATCAAGTTGAAAAACCTTTTAGGCATACAAGACTAGTTAAATTCTTTTTAGAGATAGACCTTTCAAAAAGGTAAACTCTTTGTTATTTTCTCTCGTTGAAACCTTTTCTTTTTTTCTCTTTCTATTATGCCAAAAACTTTATACAGTTCGGGGAAATAGTTATTGATATAGGCTAGCTCTTCTTTAGTACTTTCTAGACATCAAGTTCTTCCATTTTCTTTTGGACAATTTCGAGTACTTCCTCTTCTTGAGAGGTCCACATCATTTGCAATTTGAGAAGTTATTTTCCATTACCTCACTCTTTTTTACAAGAGTCAATTAAGACCTTTATCTATCCAAGGACAAAAACCGCGCACTTATACCACTTGTGAGGGCCATGCCCAAGGACCACCGGCTGTACATCTCGACATGGAAACACTGTGATCTCCGACATCCCTCCCGATTGAGACGGACACCAAGACAGGACTCCTCCTGCTCTTTGATTCCAACTCAAGGGGGTGATAACATTTAATTTCTCTCATATGGATCCCTTAGCCCCGAAGAACCTTTTTTTATCGATCAAGCTTACCAATCGAAGTCATCAGACTAACTTGGAACTCAAACTTCAAGGGGTCAACTGGTGGGAGTTCTCTATTTCACCCTTGGTTCAATGTCATTGACGCTTTTTCCCCGGTTAGGGCTGACCACAACCGTCAATGCGTTCCCCTAAGGTGAGTGTATTATAATCTACAGGAATCCCTTGATCCCAAGTTGTTCCTCGCTCCGTAGATCAGAATCCCTTTTTCCCCGCTCTGAACTTAATTGCTAAGACAACATAAGACAACTTTCCGGCCATAGTTAACCCTCCGGAATCTTCCCACCCACCGAACCGTTTGATAAATGAAACTTCACAAGGTAGTACTATGATACTAGAAAACAGTATTCCAATCATGGCGAACAAAGAATACATTTCAAGCATTTGAAAGCAGCATACAAATTGTTGCATACACTTGCAAATCAGCATTTATCAGGTCGTTCCCACCTTTTCCTTTATAGAATATTTTTACTTCATTTTTCCTTTAATATTAGTAAGATTATCTAGTTATCTTTCAAGCAGTCACATATACTTCTCCTGGCATATCCCTATCCTTGTCCCAGGACTAGGGTATCCTGTCTCCTCTGCCACGTGAGAAGACGACACCTTTACACATATTCCAATTCTTATTTTTCTTTATCTTGTGTGGAAAAGTCTTCAAAAATAATCTATTTTAGGTTTCTTTTAAATCAATAATCCCAAGTAGAAGAGCAAAGGTCCGGCTGATGAGGACAATTGCGGCCCTAGCCCATTTAGGTTCCCATCCTTTCCAAGGTTCCTTTTTCCCAAAAAATTTGAAGAGTTCCTTAACTAAATCACATCCTCCTCCCTTATCATGATCCCTCCATGGATCCTTTTTCCTTCCTCCTTTTCTCGTTGGCATCAGCCCTACCCGGACTAGGCCGATTTCCAGACGCATCTGCGGGTCACATCCACCCGGCCGGGACACACTCCCATTCAATCCCATTTCTAGGGCAATGAATGAACCCTAAGCTCAAAGATAGACCAACGGTTATCAATCCTAGCCGAAAAGGACCATCCCCCGTTGTATCCCACGGGTAAACACCTGCGTCGGCCTTTTTCAAAACATGAAGACAAATTCACACTTAAATTGCGATGTTATGCTAGGGCTATCGACGTCAATCTTCTCGGTAAAGTTTTTAATCCTAGTTTAAATTTTAGATTAAGCTCCTTGAGTTATAAACCCTTAATTCCTAATTCCTTTTAATTTTCTATTTAAACAAGACCTTAAGAAAACAATGAATCTCATGGAAGTTTAAGGTTTTGTCTCTACGTAAGTTTCAAGTTATCCCCGACTTCGATGAATCCCATTTTGGTCCCTTTTCATCATTTGCCATCCATGGGGCATCTCCATGGAAGTGTTGGGAGTTTTATGTTCAAGCAACATGGTCACGACATCCGTAAATCTATCCCTTTACTCCCCCCTTCGAATTTGAAAAACAAACTTGAAAGCAGACAAACTTGAAGTGAACAATGTATATGCTTTCTATAATGAGTTTTTCTTGCTGTGTCTATGTGTGGAACACATAAAAATTCGAAATGCACCAACTTGCAATCTTGGGCAACTTATCAAAACTTCCTTTGATTGCTTATCCAAGAGTAAAACCATTCTATGCATGGTAGTGTAAAATGGCAAAGTTCCTAAGAGTGGACTTGCTAGTGTATTGTAACATATGCATGTAATAGTGTATGAATGATTAACAAATTCTTCTTTAGGAAGGGATTTAGGTGTACCTTTACTACCGTGGAAAGGATTAATCAAGTGGCTTAAAGAGGCTTAGGGTTTCGGAACCTTAATGTGTAGATAGTAGGGTCTTCTCCTTGCTTTGAAAGAGTAACAGCAAGTGTATTGACGTGGCCGAATCTTTTCCGCTTCTTTTTGCTTGAAAACCACCAATTTGCCTATGGGAATAGAAAGAGATTAAGAAAATTCAAGCTATGCAAATCTTGTAGGTTAAGAGAGAGAAGGTGAAGAGAGTAATGGTAATTTGGATTATGGTTATGGATTCTCTTGATGAGACAGGGATGTGTAGGTGTGTGTGTGTGTGAGAGAGGATTAGCATTGGCTTTTCATGGCTCACTATCAAGCCTGCACTATCAAAATGTGAAGAGAAGTGAAGGGAAGTGAATTGAAGCGAAGTGAAGTGAAACGGAGCGAAGCGTTTAATGAGTAGGGAAGGCCTCCTTTTAAACTTATTTTGATAAGGCTCTTAACTTATCGTGATAATTTACTTTTCATATCTTGATATGCTTCCTTCCTTTTCAAAGCTTCTCCAACAATCTACTTATGCAAGAAGCTTCTTTTCCTACAAGTGGCGTATGCATGAAGCTAATTTTCTACAAGTGGCTTATGCATGAAGCTACTTTCCAACAAGTGGCTACTTTTCAATTCAACAAGTGGCTAATTTTTCAATTTAACAAGCTATTTTCAACAAGTGGCTTCTTCAACAAGCTACTTTCAACAAGTGGATTTTTTTCAACAAGTTACTTTTTCACCTTACCCTATTCTTTCTTTGTTTTCTTATGCAAATTTTTTTTTCTTTTCTTTTCTTGAGATAAAACTAATATCCCATGCATTGGTTATATCCACATTCCCATGGTGAAAACCGAAAGTGTATCATGGATAGCTTTGCATTGATTATATCCATGTTTCCATGGTCAAAACCAAAAGCGTCTCGTGGGTAGCTAGGGTGCTTTACTTGATCGTATTCGGAAAGTCGACGGCTTAGATATTTCAGCAAGAGTAAGGGCTAAGAGGAGGACCTTACAACTTGGCAAGTGTGAAGTCATCCTTGCATCTTCCTCATCTGACCACATGCGAGGCATTGAAGGATCAACTTGTGCCAAATACTCTGATATGTAATCAAATGCCTCTTGAATGATCCACCCTTCGTCCATACATGCCTCTCGTTGAGACCGTAGCCGTGCAAAATCTTTGACAGCCGTTAAAAACCTCTCTAAGAAGAACATCCATCGTGCATGCACTACTCCACATATAGCTATCTCCTCCACCACGTGAACCAAGAGGTGAATTTGACTAAGAAGGACCGATCGAGGAAATGCATCTTCAATGGCACACACAGTTTTTGTTGCAAGTGTTTGAGCAGCAGGGATAGCATCTATTTTTATTTCCTTGGAGCTCACAAATCTGCAAGAAAACACACAAGGATACACTAAGTGCTAGTTGAAATAACTCTGTACATCAAAAAGGTGTAGTTGAGTGGAGTCTTGTGGTGTACCTTACTAGCTCTCCTAGCTTGAAAATAGCATCCCTGACTTTCTTGTCCCGACATATACACATACTCACCAGCAGAATGAACTACAATGTAAATCAGGGAAAGGAAATGTGAGTGATAGTCATATACACAAACTATAGATGGAATAGGGAGTATGAAGATTACCTGAAGCATCTTGTGCCAATCATGGGACTTCAACCCATACAATTGAACGCTTTCACCCTTCTTCGCTTTTGTGAAAGCTCCCTTTAGCTACCTCATGTATCATGTTGGTGTGCGAATAGAGGCAATGGTACCCTTCACCTTGTCTAATTCTTCTTTGGCTAGCATCCATGGTGATTTAGGAAGCACAATCTTTCCATTTGGGGCACGCCGTGGAGTAGCAGAGGTGGGGAGACGTTTTAAAAGCCTCAAATCCTTCCTCGCACCCAAAGAGTCCTTCTTGCCAATAATGTGGTCCCATAGTATTTGGGCTACATTATTGAATGTGTGCATGGGATCCAAGAGGTGTTGTATTTTTAAGTCCTTCCAATATGGAAGCCTTAAAAATATGGAATACCTTGACATACCTTTTGGTGGAGGACACGGAGATGCATTGTTGTTGTGGTGCTCTTCCCAAATGGTTGCCCAATCCGATATCATGAGCTTTAGAGGAGTCTTCCCATTTGTTGGATCCTTGTGCTTGTTATGCCCTTGGGGTAAGAAACGATGGTTGTTTGGATAGATTACCTTGCGCAAGGAATTGGGCCTTTCCGTCACCAACGATGGCCCGCAAGTAGGACATGCATTGTGCCCCGATGTGGAAAACCCTACATACATATCATATGGTTAGAGAGATGAGTGAAATAAAGTGAACTAAAGGGAGAGAGGGAAAGAGGGAAAGAGAGATAGAGGAAAGGGGGTTACCATAAATCTCTCCAAGCTCAGGATAGTCGTGCATAGTCTACATAAGGATTCCCATCACTTGAGCGTCTCTCCCCCCCTTTGCAAGTGAGACATTGACAATAGGAATGCCTCTCCATAACTCCTCCAACTCCTCGATGAGGGGCTCAAGGTAAATGTCAATATTTGACACTTTGTACTTCCCCGGCACAAGCAAGGAAAGAAGTATATTGCCCTTCTTGGTTGTCTCCCATGGTGGAATATTGTAGTTGACGATCACCATAGGCCAAGTGCTCCATGAAGTAGACTTAGTGCCGAAGGGGTTGACACCATCACTTGCTAACCCAAGCCTCAAGTGTCAAGGCTCCAACCCAAACTCTGGCCATTGAGTTTCGATGTGCCTCCATGCAGGTGAATCGGCAGGGACACGCATCATTCCATCATTTGAGTGATGGTTTGTGTGCCACGTGAGAATCTCCACGATAGAGCTGCTTTTAAACATGTGTTTGATTGCGTCAAAATGCTCTGCCCCATGTTGTGCCGAAATCAACCTCCCCGCTATATTTAACCCTATAGTAGCACCCATGCGTGTCTGGCACGGGTGTGTCAGTATCCTCGTCCACTGCGTCAAGGGCGGCACGCTCTGAAAGTGGGGACTCCGTTCCCCCGCCACTGCCAAAACATGCGAAACCACAAGATGAGAAGTTGATTTTTAGGGACACCATGCAGTAAACAAGAGTCATTAGGCTATTGAGCATGGATGAGTGATGTTGGGCATAAAAGAATAAATATGCAAGAGATTTGGATGAGAAAACTGCAAATTTTCATATGTAGACATCATACATGTATGACGTCTTAGGGCCTAGTAGGAGACCAAATTTGCCAAAAAAGACTACACCAGAGTGTTCTAAAGGGGTATTCTACCTTGAGTACACCTTGAGACTAAAGCTTTGACCAACATTTGGTCCCCAAAAGACACAAGTCGTGTGTGAAAATGGAAAAAAATAGGAAACTTGTGATTTTGTGCATATTTTTTTGCATGGAAAATTGTTAAAAGTGCTTGGGAAGCAGTGATGAAGACTTGTGGATACTTGTGCATGAATTGTGGACAAAAACTCACCGGTAGTCTCAAGGGTATATCTGGCAGCAAACTGGACTTTTGACTTAATACCCATAGTCTTCATGGGATTCATGGTCATTGCCATTATTACAAGACAAACACCAAATCCTTTGTTGACCTCTTGTTGAGAAGACGATGCTCACACACTTTCTTTTCCAATTTTTCTCTCTATGCCAAAAACTCTGTCTCTCTCATAGAGAGAGACTCTCTATGCCAAAAACATTGTCTCTCTCATAGAGAGAGAGAGAGAGAGAGAGAGAGAGAGAGAGAGAGAGAGAGAGAGAGAGAGAGAGAGAGAGAATAATTTCAGAAAAAGGACATTTCAACTTGCAACCTCGTGATAGGGATCCATAAAACCAACATTGTACAATAGGACTACTTGATGGCGATCTCATCATCTACTACTGGAATCCCTTTCTCTCTCTCTCTCTCTCTCTCTCTCTCTCTCTCTCTCTCTCTCTCTCTCAACTCTTAACTTTTGAGTAGCCGTTACAACTTCCAAAAATGTAGGGCATGGTGAGATGCCCAAAAATAATATACACATTAATCATGCTCTACAGGAAACAACCCATCACATGTTAGGTAACAATCTCCCATTGTACATCTTGTCCAAGAGGGGTCTCTACTTTGGCCTTTGCAGAGGACCCTTGTTGTTTGCTAACCCAGTGCCAAGACAAATAGGACAAACCAACTTGCCATGCCCATAACAATTTAATTTTTATATACATACTCCTTCCGAGGCATATTTTTTGCATCGACAAGCTATGTTACACTTGTTCCAGTACCCAAGCATATGGAGGAGACAAACCCTTGACATGTAAAAATAGGCACCCCCATTCTCTTGCCAGAAGGATCACCAATATGCTACAAGGAGGAGCATCTTCGGGTTCATCAGCTTTCATGCTGGTGGGTTTTGGAGGAATGGAGGCATGAACGATCGATAGTGTAGGGGGCATTTCGTAAAGAGAGAGGCCCATTATGAAGGGAATGAGTGAAAGTGATATGAGTGTCTTCGAAGGAGAAGTTCAAAGTGTAAGGCCGAGAGCACCAGAAATGAACATAGGGTGGCGTTTTGAATGCAAAAACTCTTTGCAATGCAGGCAAAGAAGAGAGTCATAGGCACACCATGGCAAGCACAACGTGAGAGAGAAACTTAAAGCAAAGGGGAGAGAGAGAGAGAGAGAGAGAGAGAGAGAGAGAGAGAGAGAGAGAGAGAGAGAGAGAGAGAGAGCACAGAAGAGTTATGTCCAAGCTCAACCACAGGATGAGTATCTCACTCAACTCCATGCACAAGAGGCGGGAAAATGGAGGCAAGAAGAAGAAATGGCACAAGAAAAGGAAATACGAGTTGGGTCGGCAACTAGGCATGACAAAGCTATCCAGTAACAAGAAATGGGGATTAGAAGAAACGACTAGGAAGACCCGTATCTTAGATTTTTGCATCCATTAATGGGCTAGTTAGGACTGCGCAGACGCTTGTGAAGTCTGCCATTGTTTAGCTTGATGTTGCACCTTTCCACCAGTGGTGTACCCAACACTTATATGGTGTGGACTTGGGAAAGAAGAACAGAGATGCAAGAAGGAAGCTGAGGATACGGATGCTACCGTAGGTGAAGGGGAGAAGAAGCAAAGCAAACATGTCCAGCGGAAGATATCTGCTCGTAATGAGGATTGCAAAGTGGATACTTATATGGGGGATCAAATTGCAAGCAGACCCTTTCTGGCTTGCATATCATCTAGTCTTGGCCAATGTGGGTGAGCCGATGGTTACATTCTTGAAAGAGAATTCTATCAGAAGAAGATTCGAAGGAAGAAAGGAAAGGGTAGTCATAGAGAAACTGGATGCAAAGGCCTTGAGAGTTCTCTCTCTCTCTCTCTCTCTCTCTCTCTCTCTCTCTCTCTCTCTCTCTCTCTCTCTCTCTCTCTCTCTCTCTCTCTCTCTCTCTCTCTCTCTCTCTCTCTCTCTCTCTCTCTCTCTCTCTCAAGGAGCACACACTGATGCGAGGCGCACCGGTGCTGCGAGAGACGGGCCTCACTGTGAGCGCTTGCTGCCCTGAGACGAGCGTCGATGTGCGCTGCCAGAGGAAGTCTGTCGACGATGTTCTGGCAAAGCCGGAGTGGAATGGAGTGGCGTAGGACCCTGTGATGCCATGGGATTAGGACCCTGCAATGCAAAAGGGAGTAGGACCCTACGCTGGAATAGGAGTAGGGCGAATGAAAGAGAGAGTAGAGGGAGATGCCGTCGGTGCGAGGCTCTGTAGGTAAGGAGTCCCTCCCTGACTCCCCCATGGTGTAGTCTACGGAGAAATGCCGTAGGTCGCAAGCTGTTGTGGACTGTAGTGGCCAAACAAATCCTCCGTCGAACGAAGGTACTGCTCTCGTAAAGAGATAGCCCGCTGTAAGTCAGGATCTACGGCCGGTGCAAGAATATGAGAAGGGTAAGTGTAGGATGGACATGCCTGCAAATAACCAAAAAAAAAACCTATGACACTCATGGTTTATGGTTAACTACGTAGAAATATTATTCATTTCTTTGCTTGTTCTCACGGACTCAAGACTCGGGTCCATTGGAGGCGATGTCCACCCTGGGTGGGAGCCCACCTAAGATGTGAACCAACCAAAAGAAGAGCTAGCTAGCTGCTCCTCACCAGTTGATCTGTCGTCAGACATCTACATTACAAAGAGCAATATAAGATTAAGCTTTCCACCCTACTCACTAATCTAAATATACGTACACAAGTATATTACCACACAAACACATAGATACATATACATACTAGTAGACCTAAGTTGAGGCTAGTAGTACCAAAGGTCAAATGCACCTCTTTAGATATCATCGCAGTCTCAACCGTGGTAAAACCAAAGGTACGTTTTAGTAATCCATGCATGAGTGGATCAATGACTGCAACGCCACGATTAAAAAGGACTATACCCAAGAGGAGGCGTCTAACCTTCGGATGCTATGCTCCCATACTTAGTGCCTACATACATGCATAAACAGATATATATGTACACACATATATATGTTAAGGTTGTAAATGTAGCCATCATTTTGTGTTGGCTGCACCTAAATTCATCTAAGTGATCAATTGATCGTAACATTACAATTCTAATGTAATGCAATAAGTAATTCTATTTCTCTCTCTCTATCTCTCTCTCTCCATCCCAGAGTCATGTCTGCGCCTCCATGTAAAGCAAGCACTCTCAGAGATGAGAAGCCAAACATGGACGACATCTTCTGCCGAGGCATGGAGGTCTTGGCTAAGGTCATGGTGGCTTTGGACTTGGGCACCACTTTTTCGGGCTTCCCGTACATACATGCATAAATAGAATGTTCATGCATATATATGTTAAGGTTGTAAATGTAGCCATCGTTTTGTGTTGGCTGCACCTAAATTCAACGTCTAAGTGATCAATTGATTGTAACATTACAATTCTCTCCCTGAGGATATATATATATTAGCATACAAACACGTAGATACATACACATACTAGTAGACCTAAGTAGAGGCTAGTAGTGCCAAAGGTCAACTACACCTCTTTAGATATCATCGCAGTCTCAACCGTGGTAAAACCAAAGGTACCTTGCGGTAATCCATGCGTGAGTGGATCAATAACCACAACGCGATGATTAAAAATGGACTATACCCAAGAGGAAGCGTCTAACCTTTGGATGCTATGCTCTCGTACTTAGTGCCTACATACATGCATAAACAGATCTATACACATATATATGTTAAGGTTGTAAATGTAGCCTAAGTGAACAATTGATTGTAACATTAAAATTCTAATGTAATGCAATAAGTAATTCTATTTCTTTCACTCTGTCTCTCTCTCCATCCAAGAGTCATGTCTACGCCTCCATGTAAAGCAAGCACTCTCAGAGATGAAAAGCCAAACATGGACGATATCTTCTGCCGAGGCATGGAGGCCTCGGCTAAGGTCATGGTGGCTTTGGACTTGGGCACCACTTTTTTGGGCTTCGCGTACGTCCACAAAAGCGACCCCAAGGACCACGAATAGCTTTATCCCGTTATTGCAAAACATACATCATCATGTTTTACAAGTGGAACCCATTGTCTTCTACCTACACCCTCCACAAGCTTGGGGATGGGCTGCCCTTCACTTTCTCTTTCTTTCTCTCCCTCTCTCCCTCTCTCCCTCTTTCCCTCTCTCTACCTCTACCTCTCTTTCTCCCTCTTTCCCTCTATCTCTCTCTTTCTTTCTCTCCCTCTTTCCCTCTCTTTCTTTCTCTCTCTCTCTCTCTCTCTCTCTCTCCCTCTCTATCTCTCTCTTTCTTTCTCTCCCTCTCTCCCTCTTTCCCTCTCTATCTACTCTCCCTCTATCTCTCTCTTTCTTTCTCTCCCTCTCTCTACCTCTACCTCTCTTTCTCCATCTTTCACTCTATCTCTCTCTCTCTCTCTCTCTCTCTCTCTCTCTCTCTCTCTCTTTCTCTCCCTCTTTCCCTCTCTTTCTTTCTCTCCCTCTCTTTTTCTATCTCTCTCTTTCTCTCCCTCTTTCCCTCTCTATCTACTCTCCCTCTATCTCTCTCTTTCTTTCTCTCCCTCTCTCCCTCTCTATCTCTCTCTTTCTTTCTCTCCCTCTCTCCCTCTCTATCTCTCTCTTTCTTTCTCACCCTCTCTATCTACTCTCTCTCTTTCCCTATCCCTATTTCCCTCTATCTCTTTCTTTCTCTGTCAGGACAAGGGTTCTGTAGGGGCAAGGCCCAAACCTAAGGACTAGGATGGTCATGGACTTCGGCCAAGGGCCGGGCTAGACAGTGTGGACAGGGGATCCGTCTAGGGCAAGGGGCTAGGAGCCCACCTATATAATGGGGGGTTGGGAGGAGGATCTCAAGTTTAGCTTCTGTAGTTCTTACACTGGTATCAGAGCTTAGGTGGCCTAGGAGGTTTCCCTTCCACTCTCTCTCTAGGCGTTCTCACTTTTGGCTCCTAAAAGGAGGGCTTTAAGATGTGAACCGTGCTCTTTTTAGAGCTTTTCCCAAAATAGGAGTCTTTTTTCCTACTTTGGGTATCGTTTCCCGTTTGGGATGTCGCTGTGTGGTGCACGAAACTGCGCAAGCTTGGGCTTGGGAGGAATGGCATGGCTTCAATGCTTGGATTCCAAGAAAGCTTGGTCTAATTGCTACTGTGCAAGGCGCACACACCTCCCCATCCTTCCACATTTTCTACTCACGCTACCTGCACAAAAAATCGTCAGAATTTGGTTTCTTTTTCACATGGCATGGCCAAAGATTTTGATTTTTTGAGCCTTTGCCCTTCTTGGTGGTCTTTCCCACAAGAACGGCAAGTCACAAGCAAGAACCTCCTTTGATCGATGCAAGCATCAAGCCATGTCGGCTTTCCCTTGAGCTTGACGGCTCACGATTCCGCTCAGTCCTTGCAGAATTTCCAAATTTTTGCATTTTTACACTTGTGACGGTTTCGATTGGTGTTTATGCAACATAATTCTTCGCCGATTACGGAAGCTTTCAACTATCAAGCTTCTTCCAAGTGGTGACAATTCAACCATCTCCACTACAAGATTTCAATCCTCTTGTGAGCCAACGGCGATTTTTTGGAGTTCTCTTTCTACGCCGATTGTGCAAGATGTTTCTTCTTCGACGGTCAGGTGCTACAACGCACAAGTGGAGTTAGCAAGGCTCCTATACTTGGCGAGTGCTCTCAATATTATGTATTTTTTTTAGTACTTCTTTCACTGCACTGTGTAGCCATGGATTCGGATATCAATATTGTTAGGAAATAAGACGCAGCTAAATAGATAATTGAGTAAATTACTTAATGGAGAGAGACAAATTTACATACACGAGACTATAGAGTAGAGAGTAGAGAGAGAGAGAGAGATAGAGAGAGAGAGATAGAGAGAGAGAGAGAGAGTACACACAATATACATGGTTCACCCAATGTGGGCTACGTCCACGGGAAAGCAGCCACTCAATGGCTTTAGTACTTCAAAACAAGAAGTAGTTTACAAAGGGATTATACCCTTAATGGAGCTCCCGTCTTGGTTCACTCTCACCACCTCACACTCACCTTGTTGCATCAACTTTACACTATCAAATGTGTGTAGAAATGGCCTCCTTTTATAGGCCAAAAGGGCTGCGCTCTCTCATGAGAGGCAGCCATGTGTAGCCGCCCTTGTGTAGATAAGTCCAAATCGGACCCTCCAATCCGCCCATGTGTGGCCTCCCTTGAGAAGACAAGTTCGCTTTTGAATTCGGCCACCGGCCACCGGCCATTGACTACTGGCCACAGGCCACCGGTGGTTGTTTTCCGACCACTTTTCGGTCGACGTCCGGCCATAATATTCCGGCGAAAAGGAATATTCCGACGAGGGAAAAAAAAGTCTCGGAGGCTTCCACTCCCGAGGCCCCTAAAGTTTCCCCTGGTTTTTGACTGTGAAAATTTTGGTTTTCAGTGAGTGATTTACCTTCACGCACGATGGCTTCTCCTCATAATGGGGGCCTTACAAATGCGCGCTTTTACCACAGAAAATTACAAGGGTAAATCAGGCTCCATACTTAACAATCTCCCACTTGGAGACTGATCTCCAAACCAAACCTGTGATTGCTTTCCATTCTGGCTTCTTATCCTTGAATGCCGATTGAAGATGAGAAAAAGCTCAACTTCTCCTTGTTGACCACCTTTGTAAACATGTTTGCAGGATTTTTACTTGTATGCACCTTTCCTAGCTTTAGCTGTCCCTCGTCCAAAAGAGTGCGTATGAAGTGATATCTCACCTCAATGTGCTTTGTCCTTGAATGAAAGGCTGAGTTCTTCGTAAGATGGATAGCGCTTTGGCTATCACTGTACAAGACACAATTGTCTTGTTTGAATCCAAGCTCTTCTAAGAATCTATGAAGCCACAGAATTTCTTTGCTTGCCTCCGTCATTGCTACATACTCTGCTTCCGTGGTAGAAACTGAGACCACTTTCTGCAGCTTTGAAGCCCAGCTTACTGCTGTGCCTCCAACGGTGAACACATAGCCAGTAGTGCTCCTTCGAGTATCTTTGTTACCTGCCATATCTGCATTAGCATACCCTTCTAGAAAAATATCAATTCCTCCAAAATACAAAGCATTTGTTGTTGTCCCTTTTAGATACCTAAGTATCCACTTCACAGCTTGCCAATGCTCTTTACCTTGGTTGTCCATGAACCTACTCACAACTCCCACTGCATGTGCAATGTCTGGCCTTGTCCAGACCATAGCATACATTAGAGAACCTATCGCTGCAGCATATGGAGCTTTAGACATATAGGCTATCTCCTCTTGTGTCTTTGGACACATATCCTTGTTAGTTTAAAGTGACCAGCCAAAGGTGTAGAAACTGGTTTTGCATTTTGCATTGCAAACCTTTCTAGTACCTTCTTGATGTAATCTTCTTGAGATAGCTTTATTGTCTTCTTCGTCCCGTCCCTTGATATTTTTATACCAAGTATCCTCTTTGCAGCACCTAAATCTTTCATTGAAAAAGATTTAGACAATTCCTCTTTTAGGTCTTTGATGTCCTGTATGTTAGCACTTGCAATCAACATGTCATCAACATACAACATTAGGATGATAAATTTCCCATCTCCCAAATTCTTTGTGTAGACGCAGTGATCCGAGTTGCATCTTGTGAATCCATGATCCAACATCCATCGATCAAACTTCAAGTACCATTGTCTTGATGCTTGCTTTAAACCATACAAGCTCTTCTTTAATCTGCAAACCATTTTCTCCTTACCTTTTACATCATACCCCTTTGGTTGAAGCATGTAGATTTCCTCCTCTAAGTCACCATGAGGGAATGCCATATTTACATCCATTTGCTAGAGATTTAGATCATGAGCAGCCACAAGGCTTAAGACAAGCCTAATTGAGTTCATTTTTACAACAGGCGAAAATATTTCATTGAAGTCAATACCTTTCTTTTGAGAAAAAACTTTTACCACAAGCCTAGACTTGTACCTTTTCTTCCTTCACCCTGTACACCCATTTGTTTTGAAGTGCCCGTTTACCTTTAGGCAACTCAACCAACTCCCATGTTTGGTTGCGATGTAGTGAGTCCATATCCACTTGCATGCTCTTCGTCCATTCTTCTTTGGATTCATGTTGCATAGCTTCTTCGTATGATTCCGGCTCTCCAGAATCTGAGATCAAGAGATGGTTGAAGGACGGAACAAACCTTTCTGGAGGTCTACTTGCTCTTGTAGATCTTTGGGGAATAGGTTAAGGATCCTCATTTGGTTGATGTTGTTGCACATTGTCACCGTTTGCAGTCCTTGAGTCTTCACCGTCCTCAAGCTCCATGTACTCATCACCTGTTTCTTTTGTTTGTTTTCTTTCCAAGTAATCTTTGTACATATTTTGTTCGTTAAAAATTACATCCCTACTCCTTAAGATTTTACCATCTCCAGGATTCCATAGGCGATACCCAAAGTCACCTTCTCCATAGCCAATGAAGAAACACTTTTTAGACTTTGCATCTAGCTTTGATCTTAGGCTTCTATCTATGTGCATGAAAGCCTCACACCCAAACACTTTGAAAATGCATAATTCACCAGTTTACCTGTCCATGCCTCTTCTGGAACTCTCCCATCCAATGCCGTTGAGGGTGACCGATTGATTAACTACACGGACGTACTTACAGCTTCCGCCCAAAGCTCAAGCGGTAGGCCTGCATGTAGCCGCATGCTTCGTGCTCGCTCCATGTTTGTCCTTTTCATCCTTTCTGAAATACCATTTTGCTGAGGTGTCCTTGGGGTTGTCCTTTGCCTCCGAATGCCATTGCTAGCACAAAAGCTTGGCTACAATATTCACCTCCATTGTCGGATCTGAGGCATTTAACCTTGATACTTGTTTCATTCTCCACAAAGGATTTCCACCTTTGAAATATGGAAAATACATCGGATTTATTCTTCATGACATACACCCATTTTTTTCTAGTTGCATCGTCTATGAATGTTACATAGTACAATGAGCCACCAAGTGATGGTGTACTTGCAGGACCCCAAACATCAGAATGAACCAACTCAAGTTTTTTATTTTTTCTTTCATTTCCTGATTTTTGAAAATTTAGCCTCTTTTGTTTACCATAAACACAATCTTCACAGAACTCTAAGTCCACTTCTTTCAAACCTGGTAGAAGCTTCTTTTTTTGAAGGATTTGCATTCCTTTGGCACTCATATGCCCAAGCCGGTAGTGCCACACTGGACTGTCAACTTCTGTAGTTGCTGCACAAGCTGAAGGTTGCGTGCTAACAGTACACAAGTAAAGTGTACCAACCTTTTCTCCCTTGGCAACCACCAAAGATCCCTTTGAGATCTTCCACCGTTTGTTTCCGAATGCAATGTTGTGACCTTCATCGTCCAATTGTCCTGTAGAGATTAAATTTTTGCGAAGAGAAGGAACATGCCTAACATCTTTAAGCTTCCATTCATTTCCGTTAGCAGTTTTGATAGAAACTATACCTTTGCCGACAATCTCACAAGCTTCATCATCTCCCAAGTATACATACCCAAAATTACCTTTGGTGTAGTCTTGGAAATGTTGCTTGTGTGGTGTCGCATGGAATGAAGCCCCGAAATCTACTATCCAGGAATTAGACACATTCTCTAATGAGAGAATTAGAGCATCTTGCTCTACTTTACCTACCACATTGGCCTCTGATGTTGGCTTGTTGTCTTGAGACTCTGTCTCCTTCTTCTTCTTGGACCAACAATCCTTCTTGACGTGGGCCTTCTTGCTGCAGTTCCAACATTCAAGAACTGGCTTTGTGCATGACTTGCTCCGTCTTGAGCGATCACGACCCTTTTGGTTTTTGAACCTCTCCTTAGACCTTCCTCTTGTTTCCAGTGACAATGCAACACTTGATGATTCTCCTGTGCTTCTCCTTCGTATTTCCTCGCTTAGGAGAACACCCACAACATCATCAAACTTAAGAGTATTTGTGCCAAAAATAGAATTACTTACAGCCATCACAAGGCTGTCCCAACTATCCGGTAGAGAAGATAGTATAAGGAGAGCTCGCACTTCGTCATCGAAATTGATTTTCACCGATCGAAGTTGACTTATGTTTGTGTTAAAGTCATTTAGGTGTTCTGCAACTGAACCATTCTCTGCCATCTTTAAATTGAACAAGCGCTTCATAAGAACTACCTTATTGGATGCCGATGGTTTCTCGTAGAAGTCGTCAAGTGACTTCATCAAGTCCTCCGTGGTCTTCATCTCCGAAACATTGAAGGCCATCGTTGACGCCAAGCTTAACCGGATTTTTCCCAGTGCCTTTCGATCAAGGACAATCCATGCTTCATCTGCCATTGTTGTGGGCTTCTTCGCAAGACCGCCTAGTGGCAAATAGAGGTCCTTCTAGTAGAGATAGTCTTCAATCTGCATCTTCCAATGTTGGTAGTTTTTACCGTTGAACTTTTCAATCTTGAGCTTCCCTTCCTCCGCCATAACTCCCACTCAATTCAAGGAATCCTTTCCTTGAGATAATTTAGCTACGAGCAAACCTTGCTCTGATACCAGTTGTTAGGAAATAAGACGCTGCTAAATAGATAATTGAGTAGATTACTTAATGGAGAGAGACAAATTTACATACACGAGATTATAGAGTAGAGAGAGAGAGAGAGAGAGTACACACGATATACGTGGTTCACCCAATGTGGGCTACGTCCACGGAAAAGCAGCCACCCAATGGCTTTAGTACTTCAAAACAAGAAGTAGTTTACAAAGGGATTATACCCTTAATGGAGCTCCCGCCCTGGTTCAATCTCACCACCTCACACTCACCTTGTTGCATCAACTTTACACTATCAAATGTGTGTAGAAATGGCCTCCTTTTATAGGCCAAAAGGGCTGCCCTCTCTCATGAGAGGCAGCCATGTGTAGCCGCCCTTGTGTAGATAAGTCCAAATCGGATCCTCTAATCCGCCCATGTGTGGCCGCCCTTGAGAAGACAAGTCCGCTTTTGAATTCGGCCATCGGCCATTGACTTCCGACCACCGGCCACCGGCGGTTGTTTTCCGACCACTTTCCGACCGCCGTCCGGCCATAATATTCCGGCGAAAAGGAATATTCTGGTGAGGGAAAAAAAAAAGTATCGGTGGCTTCCGCCCCCGAGGCCCCTAAAGTTGCCCCTGGTTTTTAACTGTGAAAATTTTGGTTTCCGATGAGTGATTTACGTTCACGCACGATGGCTTCTCCTCATAATGGGGGCCTTACAAATGTGCTCTTTTACCACAGAAAATTACAAGGGTAAATCAAGCTCCATACTTAATAAATATGACATTTGATTTTGAGCAAAGTACTCCTGATCCTGGCCACGGATCCTCTCAAGAAGAGTACCCGCAATGCTATGACAGGAGAAGATACTTACGAATTGCTCGATATTCAATAATTTCGTGCACTTCAGACATGCATGACAGTCATGGATGAAAATTTTAAATCCTTAAATGAATATGTTACCAAACTTTCCACATTAGTAATTCAATTAATGCATTAACAGTCTTAAGAGTCCTGCTGACACCCACATGCATGAGCACGTTGGAACACAAGGGAAAGGCCCAATTAATGATACGTTGCATACTCTCACTGCCAAAGAGGTGGATGACTTGTTAAAGAACTTTAAACCACCAGCCTTTAAGGGCGAATACCAAGACCGCAATAAGGATGCAGTGAACATCTTTCTCAGCAAATGGGATAGAATTCACGCCTTATGGTGTACTCCGGATGCAGTGAGAGCTCTACAAACGAGCTTAACTATGGAAGGCAAGGCCTACAAATGGTAAATGTCTCTCAAGGAGAAGAACATCATACCACAGAGTTGGGAAGCCTTTGAAGCAATGTTTAGCAAGGAATTTTGCCTACAAACGAGGCCGATCGGAATTGGACGGCTTGGGACACATTTTCCATGCGCCAATACCCATCACTCCTTGAATATATCTCTCACTATCGGGACGTTATCCTCAAGTTGGAAGGCTTGAATACCTTTCAACAAGTATGAGGGTTCATACAAGGTCTTACACTGGAGCTTAAGAAGTATTTCAAGGCCCAAGACCCTAAAACACTTAAGGAAGCCATAGTGAAAGCACATATTCATGATGACCCTGATGAGAAGAAAACACATAATAGTAACGTGCCTGCTAAAATACATGGTAATACATGCACTCCGTACGGGCACAATGAAAGAAAATTTCTAGTTGCTAATTTAGATACGAGATCTGACACCGGAGCTTAAGAAGTATGTCAAGACCCAAGACCCTAAAACACTTGAGGAAGCCATAGTGAAAGCACATATTCATGATGAGCCTGATGAGAAGAAAACACATAATAGTAACGTGCATGCTAGTATACATGGTAATACACGCACTCAGTACGGGCAGAATAAAAGAAAATTTCTAGTTGCTAATTCAGATGCATCTTAAAAACCAAAGGGGTCCAGGGGTCCTCTCTCTCCTAAGGATTTTGATAAAGCCAAGAAAGAGAAGTTATGTTTTCAATGTTTGGGAAGAGGTCATGTCAAAAAGGTTTGTCCCAAGGGGAAATCTGCTACTCAAGGGAAGGAGAAAGCAGTGCACACGGTGCAACTACTACCTCTTGAGTCTTCCTCAAAATTCTCCACAGTGAAAGTAACACACACTGAGGTGGTGCATGAATGTTGTCTCACAGCTTCCATGTGGCAACAAACCTTTGGACCACATGAGTTAGTACGTATGCATGGATATCTGCAAGGGCACAAGGTGCGCATCTTGGTAGATGACGGTGCTACTCACATCAATTATGGATTGATGAAAAAGCTCAAATTACCTCAAATTGCGAGTACCCACCGCTACAAGGTAGCAATGATGAATGGACATGATACTGAAATATGGGATACTCAATTCCGAGCTGTTCCATTGGAAGTACAAGGGTACTCTACTTGTTTGGATTTTCAGGTTATGAACATGGAAAGGGTTGATGTGGTTCTTGGTAGGGAGTGGTTGCATAGCCTAGGACCATCACTGAAGCGTAGCTATGAGCACAACAGCTTGATGTTTGAATCCCATGGCGCACATGTGTTGTTGCTAGGAGAAAAGGATATACCTTTATCACCACTGATTTGTACTACTGAGCTTATGCAGCTCGTTTCTGATAATGAAATAGAACAGGTTTTCTTTTGTTACTCACTGTCTCATTTTATTTCTAACATTGAGTCTGTTAAACATTCCTCAACGCCGCATGCTTCTCTCTCCTCTATTCCACCAATTGCTAATTCTACACAAGAAAACGTGCTAGTCAATTACAAAAATTATTAAAGGAATTTCAAGATGTATTTCCTAATGATTTTCCATCCATTAGGTGAAATTTGGACTCACAAAGGGGCCCTTTAAGGAGTTTGACTTTATCTCTCTCTACCAAAACGGGCGCATGGATAAAGTTTTTCAAACAAACTCCAAAGTTGGCGGAGGTTTGATAGTTAGAATGTCCTCTTCAAGCTCTATCTACTGATATATAGCACGCCATGAGATTCTTTATATTTTAGAAGATTCTTTTTTTGATTCACTTAGATTCCGATAGAGTTGTCACATCATAGGTGAATCAAAAAAAGAATCTTCTAAAATATGAAGAATCTCATGGCGTGCTATATATCAGTATAGATAGAGCTTGAAGAGGACATTCTAACTGTCGAACCTCCGCCAACTTTGGAGTTTGTTTGCAAACATTTATCCATGCACTCGTTTTGGTAGAGAGAGGTAAAGTCAAACTCCTTAAAGGGACCCTTTGTGAGTCCAAATTTCACCTAATGAGTATTACCGCCGACACGCTCAATACAACATAGCATTGACGTGGCTGCACGCTGTAAACTTGTTAGTAAATCACCTTACCGTATGAGTTACTCAAAGGTTGCTGAGGTGGAACATCAGCTTGCTGGCTACCTTACCAGAGGGTTTATACAACCCAATTCTTCACCATGGGCTTCGCCTATCCTTTTAGTGAAGAAAAAGGACGAAATTATGCACATGTGCGTAGAGTATCGGGTCTTAAATGCGGTTACAGTTAAGAACAAATACCCATTGCCAAGAGTAGATGAGTTATTTGATAAGCTAACTCATGCTTGAATTTTTACAAAAATCGACTTGCGGTCAGCATATCACCAAGTCGTATTCGGCTTGCTGATATACCTAAGACTGCATTCTGAACACGGTTTGGACACTACGAGTTTTTGGTGATGCCCTTTGGGTTAACCAATGCGCCCGCAACATTAATGACACTTATGGATAGTGTCTTGAAGCCATATTTGGGCAAATTTGTCATTGTTTTCCTCGATGGCTTTCTAGTTTATAGTGCTTCTGAAGAAGAACACTTACAATATCTCAGGCAGGTATTTGAGTTGTTACACACAAACAAGTTATATGACAAGGAATCTAAATGTGATTTTCTCAAAGATGAAATTCATTATTTAGGGCATATTATTTCTGCTAACGGCCTATACATGGATCAATCCAAAGTGGATACCATTAGGAAATGGCCACCTCCTAAAAATCTGAAAGAATTATAGATATTTTTATGATTTGCAGGTTTTTACCGAAGGTGCATTAAAAACTATGCTCAAATTGTTGTTCCTATGACGGATCAACTAAAAGGCAAAGGTAAAGCTTTTGAGTGGGGATCCGCTCAACAGCACAGTTACGATACGCTCAAGGATGCATTAGCTACAGCTCCTATATTGGCTATTGTAGATCCTTTGAAACCATTCATTTTGGAAACGGATGCCAGTGATCGTGCTATTGGAGCAGTCGAATTACAAGACGGATGGCCGATTGCATTTGAAAGTAAGAATCTTGATGCAGCTCAACAGAACTATTCTGCTTACGAACGCAAACTCTATGCAATAGTGTCCGCCTTAAAGACATGGCGGCATTATCTGTATGGTGCTCAGTTCGAGATTGTGTGTGACCATGAAAGCATCAAATGGTTTACACAACAAATAGATTTAAAGGGTCAAAAAGCCAGGTGGGCGAGATCCTTCACGAATATGACGCCAAATTAAGGTATCGCAAAGGCCGATACAATGTAGTGGCAGACGCTCTAAGTCGAATGCCAGAGATCAATTCGCTCTTGTTCACGGAACTTCGTAGTGAATTTTTAGATTCTCTCAAGGGCAAATATGAGTAAGATGAAGCATATTCCAAAGTGTGGAGCCATGTTCAAAAGAGGGATCCTTATCACTCCAATCAAGGTAGTATACAGTTAACCTCCACACCTAGTTCTCCTTTATCAAGTGATGAACTACAGCGATGGAAGCATTTTACCATCGATAATGGGTACCTACTCCACAAGGGGAGAGTTTGTGTACCGACGGACACAGACATTCGGTGCCAAATTCTTTATGAATTTCATGATAGTCCAAGTGCAAGGCACCCGGGGATTAGAAAAACTTATTCTCTTGTACGGCGACAATTTTACTAGCCAAATCTACATTGCTTTGTTCAAGCTTATGTCTTGCATTGCCAAAAATGTCAAGTTAATAAGGCAGAGCATCTGAAAGCAGGAGGATTCTTACATCCTTTGGAGATTCCCAATGGAAAATGGGAAAGTATCTCTATGGATTTTATTGAAGGTTTACCAACCACTATACGAGGTCATGACTCAGTATGGGTGGTCGTAGATAGGTAAACTATGTAAGTTTATTTTGACCAAATCAACGGTTAAGACACCGGAACTAGCCAAGTTATTTGTGGACAATCTATACAAATTGTATAGATTGTGGACAATCTATACAAATTGTATGGTTTGCCAAGCATCATTGTTAGTGACCGTGATCCCAAGTTTAACAGCCACTTTTGGAGAGCTGTATTTAAATGATTGGGCACACAACTAAACCTCAGTACAGCTGATCATCCAGAAACGGATGGTCAAATGGAACGGGTTAAACAGGTGCTAGAGGATATGCTAAGAGCATACGTCAGCAAAAAAATAGTCAGATTAGGAAGAATACTAACCTATTCTTGAGTTTGCCTACAACAATGCTAAGCATGTCACAATAGGTTTTAGTCCTTTCATGCTCATGTACGGGTTTCAACCTAGGTCACCAGTTACGGTGGGGTTGGCAACCGAAAAACTCCAACAGGTTAAGGATTTTCTCCAAGACCACATGGATATGCTAAAACTTGCTCGTCAGAATGTCCGGCAAAAAGCACAGGATCGGTATAAGAAATATGCTGATGAGAAACGTCGGCAAGTTACCTTCAAAGAAGGGGAGGAAGTATTTTTACGTGTGCCAGAACATTCAAAAAGTCAGAAAACTGGAGAGACACCTAAATTATCTCTCCGATATTGTGGGCCTTTCAAATACTCAAGCAAGTTGGTGATCGTGCCTACAAACTATTACTACCTTCACGTTCTCGCATTCATCCGGTGTTTCATGTAAGCCGTCTACGAAAGCGGTTACATGGGGACGACAATGTCATTGACCAACAAGTTTTGGTTGATTACATTGAACCTCCTACATTACCGCATGAACCTGAACGTGTTTCGGATTATCATGAGTTGCGTACACGTCATCACGTATGACAACAAGCCTTAATCAAGTGGAAAGACCGACCTGAAGAAGGTGCCACTTGGGAAAACATTAGTGTTCTTAAGAAGAAGTTACCCACTTTTGTTTTCGAGGATGAAAACTCTTCTTAAGGGGGGAGTAATGTCAGGACAAGGGTTCTGTAGGGGCAAGGCCCAAACCTAAGGACTAGGATGGTCATGGACTTCGGCTAGGGGCCGGGCTAGACAGTGTGGACAAGGGATCCGTGTAGGGCAAGGGGCTAGGAGCCCGCCTATATAATGGGGGGTTGGGAGGAGGATCTCAAGTCTAGCTTTCCCTAGTTCTTACATTCTCTCCCTCTTTCCCTCTCTCACTCTATCTCTCCCTCTCTTTATCTATCTCTCTTTCTTTCTCTCCCTCTCTATCTACTCTCCCTCCATCTCTCTCTTTCTTTCTCTCCCTCTCTCTCTCTCTTTCCCTACCTCTTTCCATCTCTCTCTTCTCTCCCTCTTTCACTCTCTTTTTCTATCTCTCTCTTTCTTTCTCTCCCTCTTTCCCTATCCCTATTTCCCTCTATCTCCCTCTTTCCCTCTCTCACTCTATCTCTCCCTCTCTTTATCTATCTCTCTTTCTTTCTCTGCCTCTCTATCTACTCTCCCTTCATCTCTCTCTTTATTTCTCCCCCTCTCTCTCTTTCCCTACCTCTTTCCCTCTATCTCTCTCTTTCTCTCTCCCTCTCTCTCTCTCTCTTTCTCTCTCTCTCTCTCTCTCTCTCTCTCTCTCTTTCCCTATCCCTATTTCCCTCTATCTCTTTCTTTCTCTCCCTCTTTCCCTCTCTCACTCTATCTCTCCCTCTTTCCCTCTTTCCCTCTCTCCCTCTCTCCCTCTATCTCTCTCTATCTCCACCGCTACCTCTCTTTCTCCCTCTTTCCCTCTATCTCTCTCTATCTCTACCTCTACTCTCTCTCTTTCCCTATCCCTATTTCTCTCTATCTCTCCCTCTCTCTCTCTCTCTACCTCTACCTCTACCTCTACCTTTAAATCTTCCTATTTCCCCCCCTCTCTCTCTCTCATTAATTCTCTCTCTTTATTTATCTCCCTCTATCCCTCTTTCTCTCTCACTCTCTTTATCTGTTTCCCTCCCTCTCTTTAATTCTCTCTCTATCTAACATTTTCTCTCCTTCTTTATCTATTTCTCTCTCTCTATTTAACATTTACCTCTCTTTATCTAACATTTCTCTACCTCTCTCTCTCTTTATCTATTTCTCTCCCTCTCTTTAAATCTATCTCTTTATTCATTTATCTCTTTCTGTGTGTGTGTGTGTGTGTGTGTGTGTGTGTGTGTGTGTGTGTGTGTGTCTATTTCATCTAACACTATCCAAACAATCATTTCCAAAACGTGTGTGATAAATCAATCATTTTCGAATATGCGTAGCAAAGCAACCATTTGCAAACGTGCTAGGAAAACAACCATTTCAAACAAGCCGTGCAAAACAACCGTTTTCTAATGAATGAGGTATGTTATAATGGATTCTCTATTTTTTCTATTTTTTTAATTTATGTGTGTGTGTGTGTGTGTGTATGTGTTGTGTGTGTGTGTGTGTGTGTGTGTGTGTGTGTGTAGTAGTAGTAGTAGTAGAAAACAAAAGGGGAAGAGGGAGGATGTGATTTTGTGTTTACCTCGTCTTTGTAGCGCGGATGAGCTTCGAATAGGTTGAGCGTCCAAAGAAGATAGTGGAATACCCCCTTGACGAAACTTGCACGAAATCCTCTTCGACGAAACTTAAGAAGCTTGGAGAAGGAGAGAGGAGGGGAAGGGAGAGGTGGGGGGGATGGGGAGGGGACGCTTGTTGAAGGAGAGAGAGATGGGAAGTGGGGGAGAGGAGGAGGGGGAAGCTTGTGAGTGATGGCGGAGAGCAAGAAACGCAGGGAAGGCAGTATGCTGCAAAAATGTGGCATACTCTGCCTTCTTTCCTTTTTTTAGGCGCCAGTTATTACGGTGACTATTACCGCTCATATTACCGCAGCCAGCCATTTCAAACGGATATATGCGAATCCGAGGTTGCAGAGGGGGGGGGGGGGGGTGGTTTGTATACATTATTTCATTTTTTAGCCTTTTGAGTTTTTTGATGAAGATTTTTAATTTTTTATGGATACTTTATTTTATAGTACTTTTAAATGTTTAATATTTGAATTTTTAAAATATTTTTTAGCTAAAAAATAATGTTGGCACTCATTGTCATTTATTCCCTTTGACTTTAACTATATGTGATTTTTCTAATGGAACTAAGTGTAATTTTTCTAGTGACTAAATAAACAACCTTTCGCGTGTGCAGGACATCGACTGGGATGATCGGGGTCCTCCTAGAGGCCTAGAATGAGATCGTTGGCTCAGGGAAAAACTACCTTGTCCTTGCGCCAAGTGCAAAAGGGCAATTCCTCGATTGAGGCGCATTGCTTTGGAGCACGTGGAGAACAAAGGGCTTTGGCATCCTCGCAAAAGCGCTCGGAGAGATGATAGCACGACTCACCCATCGCTTGAGGAGGTGTCCCATTGGTCTGTGCTCAGTGGCGGTGCACCGGCGCGCAAGGCCAAACGGCAGAGGCAAGAGCGACTGGGGGATTTGGATGCAGCGCATGGTGATCCTGCCATTGGCTCTACGTCGGCAGTTCCTATGGCATCTTCTTCACACTTTGAGGTAGAGGATGAGTACATGTTTGACATGTGTGATGAGTTACTAGCTCATGAGCGTGACGTGTGCGAAGAAGATTGTCAGCCCTGCACTAAACGGACTGCCAAAACGGAGGATAGATTGATGACGAGTGCCCGAATACCTCTTTACGACGGTGCACAGTACTCGGTGCTCCGAGCATCGTTGGAAGTACTCAACTTGCAAGCAAAATTCGGTTGGGGTAATGCAAGTGTCGATGCACTTCTTCAGTAAGTATAGAATGTGGTTTTTATATACTCTCTCCCTCTCTCTTTATGGTATTGTCTTCTAGGAATTACCACATGCCTCCAGATCATCGACGAGCTAGATTGTATGTAATTGCACTTGGAACGGAGTATGAGCGCATCCATGCACGCGTCAACGATTGCATGCTATACCGCAATGAGCATGCACATGCTACCTCATGTCACGTGTGCGGAGAGGCACGATACAAAACAGGTGTGAGCGGGACACACCTACCTCGCAAGGTATTAAGACATTTTCCATTAATTCCTCGCATCCAACACATGTTTAAAAGCAGGTCTATCGTGGAGCTTCTCGCCTGGCACACAAACCATCGCTCAAATGATGGAATGATGCGTGTCCCTGCTGATTCACCTGCACGGAGGCACATCGAAACTCAATGGCTAGAGTTTGGGTTGGATCCTTGACACTTGAGGCTTGGGTTAGAAAGTGATGGTGTCAACCCCTTCGGCACTAAGTCTACTTCATGGATCACTTGGCCTGTGGTGATCGTCAACTACAATATTCCACCATGGGAGACAACCAAGAAGGGCAATATACTTCTTTCCTTGCTTGTTCCAGGGAAGTACAAAGTGTCAAATATTGATATTTACCTCAAGCCCCTCATCAAGGAGTTGGAGGAGTTATGAAGATGCATTCCTATTGTCAATGACTCACTTGCAAAGGGGGGGAGAGAGGCTCAAGTGAGGGGAATCCTTATGTAGACTATGCACGACTACTATCTTGGGCTTGGAGAGATTTTTGGTAACCCCTTGTCCTCTATCTCTCTTTCTCTCTCTTCCTTTAGCTCCCTTTAGCTCACTTTAGTTCACTCATCTCTCTAACCATATGATATGTATGCAGGGTTGTCCACATTAAGCCACAATGCATGTCCTACTTGCGGGCCATCGTTGGTGACGGAGAGGCCAGATTCTTTGCGCAAGGTAATCTATCCAAACAACCATCATTTCTTACCCCAAGGTCATAGCAAACACAAGGCTCCAACAAATGGGAAGGCTCCTCTAAAGCTCACAATGGTAGATTGGGCAACCATTTGGGAGGAACATCACAACAACAATCCGGCTCCGTGTTCTCCACCAAAAGGTATCTCGAGGTTTTCCATATTTTTAAGGCTTCTATATTGGAAGGACTTAAAAATACAACACCTCTTGGATCCCATGCATATATTCAAGAATGTAGCCCAAACACTATGGGACCACATTATTGGCAAGAAGGACTCTTTGGCTGTGAGGGAGGATTTAAGGCTTTTAAAACATCTCCCCGCCTCTGCCACTCCACGGCGTGCCCCAAATGGAAAGATTGTGCTTCCTAAAGCACCATGGATGTTAGCAAAAGAAGAATTAGACAAGGTGAAGGGTACCATTGCCTCTATTTGCACACCAACAGGATACATGAGGTTGCTAAAGGGAGCTTTCACAAAAGCAAAGAAGGGTGGAAGCGTTCAATTGTATGGGTTGAAGTCCCACAATTTACACAAGATGCTTCAGGTATTCTTCATACTCCCTATTCTATCTATAGTTTGTGTATGAATATCACTCACTTTTCCTTTTCCTGATTTACATTGTAGTTCATTCTGTCGGTGAGTATGTGTATATGTCAGGACAAGAACGTCAAGGACGCTATTTTCAAATTAGGAGAGCTAGTAAGGTACACCATAAGACTCCACTCGACTACACCTTTTTTCAACTAGCACTTAGTGTATCCTTGTGTGTTTTCTTGTAGATTTGTGAGCTCCAAGGAAATCGAAATAGATGCTATCCCTGCTGCTCAAACACTTGCAACAAAAACTGTGTGTGCCATTGAGGATGCATTTCCTCGATTGTCCTTCTTAGTCAAATTCACCTATTGGTTCACATGGTGGAGGAGATAGCTATATGTGGAGTAGTACACGCACAATGGATGTTCTTCTTAGAGAGGTTTTTAAAGACTCTCAAAGATTTTGTGCAGCTATGGTCTCAACCAGAGGCATGTATGGCCGAAGGGTGGATTGTTCAAGAGGCATTTGTTTACATATCAGTATTTGGCACAAGTTGATCCTTCAATACCTCGCATGTGGTCTGACAAGGAAGATTCAAGGATGACTTTACACTTGATAAGTGGAAAGGGGAAACTACTTAACATGGATATGAATCTATCCCGAGTGGTCGATAACTTTTGCATTCTCAATGCAAAGATTATGACCAAGTGGGTGGACTTGTGGATAGTGGCAAAGTCCAGGCGTTTGCAAGAGAGGGAAGCATGGAAACAAGCACATGGAGGAAGGAGGGCACCCCCAGTGCCTAGACACCTTGCATGTTTCCTAGATCTCATTAGTGCAGAGTGGATTCATGAGAGAATGACCGAGGCAAAAGCACGCGGAGAAGACATCACCAACAAAGAATGGGAGTATGCACGAGGCTGCGTACCAAAGGTAGAGTACTCATATACGTAAACCATATTGTCTCGCTATTTGTTGAAATTATCTTTAATATGTATTTTGATAAATTAATATATTTTTCTATTTTGTAGTGCCTTTCCTTTAACTCTATGTGGTCAAAAGGGTCGTCACTTTCATACGCGCCACATTGACGAGCGTAGAACCACCATGGATTGTGCCATCATGGGCAACTTTGACACAAACGGTGATGAAGCTAGGTACTGTGGAACTACTGAAAGGATACTAAAGGTTAATTTTAGAACCTTTCATAGCTTCATCTTCGAGTGCAAGTGGTTTGCAAATGTGTCTAGACGACATGAGAATGGCCTCTACATGGTGGATTCTAGTGTGCATCACAAAGGGAGGTATGACAATTTAGATTTACCGTGCAATTGTGAGCAGGTGAGTGACATGTACCTTTTTTATTCTTATTTACTTGTTGTATCATTAGTTATACCAATGTTACTCACTTTGAGCTTCTATTTTATAGGTCATCTATATCCCAGCAATACACCAATCAAAACTTTGGTTCGTAATTCAAGTAACACCTTGGGGGAGAACCATTTTTTCCACTAATGAAGTGGAGACTATCTTCGACCCTCTTCCACCTCCGACTTTGGATGAGGTGGAAACAGAGGAGAGGGAGGTCGAAGTCCGGCAGCAACAAGTCTTAGTGAGGATGATTGTCATGATGATGAAGATGATGAGATGGAGAATGACGAACTCGAAGATGATGAAGCTGGCGAATCGCGATGCATCCACAAAAGACAATTTTGTTTCTCTCTTTATTGATTTAGGAGCCATGGGCTTAGAATTGGATGATGCTTCATGTAGAGATATTTTGGAAGATGATTCATAAACATTTTGTAGTTATGAAATCTTTTGATCGTGTAATCCATTCACCTCTCTCTCTCCTCTTTCTCTCTTTAGATTTGAGAATATGCTCAATTATGTTAATCAATTGAAAATGATATTTTAGTTGTAAACAAGGGTAATCTTAGGCTGGGTTCAGATGAGGCTGGAGGAAGATAGACTTTCTGCAGGTCTATTGTCTCCTCGTCTAAATGATGTTGGAGGAAGAAGAGCGAAAAATAGAGAGAGGTGGAGAGAGGCTAGCAGCTCTTCCAAGGGGGGGGGGGGGGGGGGGGGGGGGGGGGGAGAAAAATGGCATGCCCAGAGGAAGGTAATATCTACTGCAGCAAATAGGCTTTTGCCACGCAACTTAAACGACCTTGTGGAAAGCATTTCCGCCGTAGCGTCTGGACCGGGCCTTATATCCCCCGCCTCCTTCTCCACCCTCTTTCTCTTTCTCTCTCTCTCTTTCTTTCTCTTCATTTTTATAATTGGAAATTATATAAAATACTCTTTAATTTTTATTGAGAGGAGGGAAACATCAAAATTTGAGGGGGGGGGGGGGGGGGGGAGGGGGAAGGGGGGAGTTAATCCAAAATTTGAAAGTTTAGGCGCTAAATTTGGGCAGCGGATATAACGCCGGCAATGGACGCGGTAATAATCGCGGTAATAATACCGATAATAATAGCGAATACAGTCGTGGTAATACTTTAAACACAAAAAAAAACCCCCCCGCCCTCCTCTCTCTTGTTTCTCTCATTGAATTTACACCTTCTCTCTACAAAACACGGTAAAACAGTGCGGTAAACACTTGGAGATTTTCATAGTGTCAACTCAAAAATGGACCGTCTAAGAGACACTTTTGTACTACCCGAGCATTGTGAACAAGTAAGTCTGTAAATAGTTAACATCCAATTTTATAAGTTATATGCTTGGAAGCTCTCATGTAAGTTATGTGGCTCTGGTAGGTGATATTTCATCCTACAAAGTCTGCGTCAAATTGGTGGTACGTCATAGAGGTAGCCCCTCATAGTGCACAGACGTATGAGGTTTACCATGTGCCAATCTTAGTAGCATCAATGGAGGAGATCAAACAAGATGCTCAGTCAGAAGCCGCTGAGGTGGTGCCAGACAAGCATCAAGCTGCTACTCTCTATGGGGTGCATGTAGAGGATCTACAAAATGAAACGACGGACATTTGCCTAAATGGAGACCTCTATATAGACATAGGGAGCTATGCTGAGCTATGCGAGGATGAGAGAGAGACCTCTCAAAGCCATAAACATTGTATTTTAACAATTTTGCTCTGTTTTATAATATATATTGTATTCACGTGGCTTTTTGTCCATTCTTATCTATATGCTATACTTGAGAAATTCAAATTGTGTTTAATCATCATTGCTACCACTCCAGGTATGTTCTCACAAGCAGGGACACTCCTTGGTGTGTCATGAAAGTCTGATACATCGATGCAGCACCGCGCTCTGAGTGCGATGGAGACTGAGGCTACAATCGTGAAGGAGGTGGTGGAGGGACGAGCAACATTTATGAGCAGAGACGGATCACCTCCTTTGTGATTGCAGCCTCAGTCTCCATCGTAGTACAAGTTTCATCCTTTTATAAGATACATAGAATGAACACGAAGAACAAATTCACAAGAACTTCATAGGAATCTCCCTACACAGGAATCCCTCTCTCTCTCTCTCTATCTATCTACACAGGAATTCCTCTCCCTATTATCTAAAGTATAGATTATAATTTGTCCATGTTTTCTTCTCCATTCAATATTAAGATTAAATGTTTGTGTGTTTAATGCAGGTATGATGATGAGTTTCTTTCTTCTTTGTCATCCCATCAGAGGAGGTGGTACGATGACCATCATCGCTCTGAAGCATCATCATGTCATTCCACTCCTTCAGCGGCTCCCGCTGTTTCGAAGCATTTAGTGCTCCAAAGCTTCGGTGTCGACAAGACGATCTTCACACTTGTCTAGGCACCGACACTCTAGTGGTGGCGGCAGCGATTGCTATGGGGATGCCTCCATCGAAGCCTCGACACCACCTAGTGTTCGACAAGGCTCCTTACCTTCCACTTCTTTGCCCGCTCCCACACCAGCCACGGCATCGCCATCTACGCCAGGTTTTGCGTGGCTATCAACCGTTCCTGGTACTCCTCCGGGAGTCACCCCAGTCGACACTCCTTGCTTCGGGGCCCAGACTCCAGTGGAGACACTTGACGTCCGTACCCCCATTGAGACGCCGCTAGAGACCCCTACCAAGACATCCAGGTTCACGCGTCACAGGCAAGAGGGCTTGCTGTACTCGATCGACATCAGCAGCGGCATCATCTTGGATGATGAAGGCAAGAAGGTGATCTCGCACATGCACAATTTTTTCTCTCAGGTGTTTAGACACTACATAAACACCTGGAGTGAAGTGCCAAGTGAATTAAAAGACAGAGTCATCAGCATGCTGCATGATGAGTTTCCCGTGTCAAGTTGGGATGAGCGCTTCAATGAAGACTTGATGAAGGTTCGAATGCGCGAAGGCTGCAAGCACAAGTGTTATGAAGTACAAAAAGCAATAAATCATGTTTGGAATAGAACAGATTGGCTGGACAAAGAAGATTGGAAGAATGCAAAGCGAGCAGCACGCGAGAATCCTGACAAGTGGAAGCAACAAAAGGAGGCAACCAAAGCGCGAGTAGAGGTAGGGAGCTCGCACCACTTGGGGAGCGGCGGGTGGGCATCATTTGAGGCTGATTTTGTAAGTGTTTTTGCATTGCTCTTTAGGTTTGATAGTTATGTCTATTTGTACTTTTAAATTCTAACATAATGGATTCTTTGTATGTTTTGAACAATGGTCAATACAGGACATGACCCCACATCGTATGAGCGCGAGTATGCAGGCAGAAAGGGCTTAAACACCCTGATAGACATTCTGAGTTCTCACGGCGGCATGGTTAGTATTTCACTTTACTCTTTTACATTTGTTGTATTTTAATGATAAGCTAAGAAAATAAATTGTTTTGTAATTATATGTTTATACTTATAGAAAGTATGTCATTGTTTTTTTCTACAGAATTTGACAGATACGCTACTTGGACGCAATGAGACATCTGATTAGACGACATTAGTCTAGCCATAGCCGTAGCCAGATAGCATTAGTTTCCTTTTGTCATAGATTTTATATTGAGATGACGTGTATACGTCTTTTGTAACTATTGGAAAACCATGTATTTTCTTAAGAATGACAATTGTGTTGTAACTATTACATTTGCAAAGCTTAACAATCAAGTGATTTTGCCTATGATGTGTATAATTGTCATTGATTTACTTTCATCAGTTTACTTTCGTCCAATTACTTTTGTCATTTTTGTATCTTTATTTTGCAAACAATACAATGCATGATGGAGTTAATGGTTATATTGTCTTGTGGGTGACTACTTTGGGTCTATACCTTGCACTTTCTTTCAAAGGTGAATCTAGGCTTATCTTGGATTCAGTTAGGTTTACTCTATTATTGAAACATTCAGTATGGTTGATGGGTGGCAGGGAGTTCAATGCCCTGTCACCCAAAGTATTTTACTCTCAGGCGTCGCTATAATCGTCGCTATATAAGGCTCTGCAACGTCACTATGAACATCACTATAGGAAGCCTGCAAGAGACGCTATTAGTGACAGTCTTAGCAACACCAGAGAGTATAAAAACCCAATGTATTTTCGTCCACTAAAAGTGTCACAAGTGCACATAACCTCTTGTAGTGTACTGAAGTAGGTCGACCCTTGTAGCTTATCAAATAGGTCTTCTATCCGTGGAATAAGGAAACCTATTCTTGATAGTGATCCTATTTAGTGCTCTATAGTTGACACACATACGATATGTGTCATCTTTCTTTTGCACTAATAACATTGGTGAACAAAATGGAAGATGAGCATCTATGTACATATCTTTTTTCCTGAACCTAAAGTAGATTTGCCTTTCAAGGAATTTAACATTGGCAGCCATGCAATCAAACCATGGTGCCCCTAGGATTAGATCCTCATGCTTGAGAGGAGAGATGAAGAAATCCTCCTTGTCAACATAGCTTTGGACATGGAGCCTCACTTTCCCAATTAAGGGAGTGACTGAGGCTTCTTGCCCCTTGAAAGCACCATCGGCAAGTAGGACATCTTCCATCTCATAGACTTCGATTCCTAGCTCGGTGGCCAACTCTATGGGTATGAAATGTGAGTAGAACCAGGGTCAAAGAGAATCAAAGCATCATGTTCTCTTACCTTTCCCCAAGCATGGCATAGAGGAGATCCTTTGTGATGAGCATCATCTTCTTGAATTTCAACCAAGGTAGCTCTAGGAGGCTCATTACATGTATTCTTGTGGGGACACGCATGATAGGCATGCCCCTAGTCCTTGCACTTGAAACAACGGTTATCTTTTCAATAACGCTCTAGCTCTTCAAGAGAGAGTTTATTTTTGGCTTTATAAACTCTCTTCTCCTTAGCTTTGTTGTTTTTGGCGTTGCCTTTGGGAGACTTTTGGATGTTGTCCTTCCCCTTAGGCTCGTTGGGGTCCTTGTTTTTCGTGGGCTTAAGATTTCTCTTAGCCCCTTTTTAGAAATTGATTCTTGAAGCCACCATGGTATGGTGTATGATCGCAGATATGGTGTGTGGCCTTTGGGAGTTAACATACTCCGCCATACCCTCAGTTAAACCCACACAAAATTATTTTTTTTGCTCTCCAAAATCCATATTTTTGAAGACAGTGGCTCTGAGATTTAAATCCAAGCTTGTCTACATATTTGTGAATAGATTTGTAGGGAGAGAGCTTTAAGCTTTGCCATTCGGTGAGTACTTTGTCTTTGGCATTGGCAGACAAAAACTGCTTCATGATGGAAGCTGTTAAAGCTTCCCATGTTTGTGGAGCTTCACCGTTTGCTCATAGGCTAGACCAGCATTGCCTGGAGGACTTTTGAAAATGTATAGCTACATGAAGTAGCTTAGAGGACTCTGTGAAGCCCTCATCTCCAAATGCCGCATCGAATTGTTGGATAAGGGCCAAGACTTTGTCCGTAGCACCGAAGGTGCCACCGTAGGTAAGAAAAGAGATGTTCTTTCCTCCCTCTTTGAAATTTTTTAGCTTGGACGACCTCTTCTAGGTGGCATAGGATTTCCTATGGCCTCTTCTTTTAGATGGTTTGAGAGCTGCACCATCACTTTCTTCAGAAGAGGAAGAATATGAGGAAGATGGAGAGGAGGGTGACCTCTTTCTCACCTTTTTCTTCCTTTGTTCCTCCTTGTTTGCACCATCACTTTCTTCAGAAGAGGAAGAGGATGAAGAAGATGGAAAACAGGGTGGCCTCTTTCTCGCCTTTTTCTTCTCTTGTTTTATTTCTTCCCTCTTTGAATATGGTGTAGAGAAGTATGTGATGGCCTTCTCCATTTAGGGGGTGTTGGAGAGCATTTTGCCAACCATCTTTGTGGAGCCATCTTTGTCGAGGTGGAAGGAGACTCACTTCTTTCTCATTCTTTTGGTGGGGGCTCTACTGTTGAAACTTGGATTCTCCTTTGAGAGAGAGATGCATCATCAAGTAGTAGATTTTTGAGCCCTTTGTACGGATCCTCCTCTTCTTCCCTTATCGGAGAGAGTCCTCTTTTGGAAGTCTCACAAGGAGGCTTCCTAGGTACTCTGTCTTCTTGGTAGGGAGTTTGGAGAATGCCGTGGGTGCGCAATTGCTATAGCACTTCACCTTGGAGGGATAGATTGCCCAGGGCTTGTTGAAGCCTAGAAATAAGATAATTTACAAGCATAGGGGCATCATTAGTTTCTCTTTCATTAGCAAAATCAAAGCTATCAACATTCATTTCAATCTCTTTTCCCTTTTCATCCATACTAGCAGATTTTAGGTGTAAATTTTTACTTGTACTTTGGCACATCAAGCCCTAGTTTCTACTCCTCTTTACCTTCAAAGATAGGCACTCAAGCATCTATACATGTGGCTCGAATGTTATTAATTGCAAGGAACAGAAGAGAGGGTTCAACAGATCCAAGTCAGCACCGGTTCTTGTCAAGCTTCTAATGGCTCAATAATGGTTAGCCATAGGCAAGCGCCGTAGGACTCCATCTCTAGGACCATAGCTCTCGAAGGTGTCCCCGTTAACTACATAAAGCAGGCCTACTACTAGGATAAAAAATCCATATTCTACTGACTCTTTTGCAATTAATAACACCAACCATTTGTAGAAAGTTTGAGGACCTCTCTTCTTGAACAAGAAAAGATAAATAAATAGCTCTCATCCAATGTAACATTTAATGCACTAGTAACTTGTGTGTAGCGGAAATTGATAACATTAAGAACAAGTTCTGAATGAGCATAGAGAGAGTACTTAATTTGAGAAAGCAACCTAGAAATTTACACCTAGCTAATTTGGCATTGAAAATACTTGAAAAGAGAGAGAAATAGAACAATTGACAATAGTTGAGGGCCAGATTTACATGGAGCATGTTCCCCCTCCATAAAGGCTTTGTATTATAGCTTCTCCCATCAAAGGAGAATTTTGTACGATACAATCCTTGTGTTCCTTGATAAAACTCATTGGTACAATGAAGATGGAAGCTTCATGCACCAAATTATTCTTGAAAAACACACCTAGTGTCCCTAGCCTCAGTCCCAAGACCTCACACACCTTAAAAAATGGTGAGAGCTAGAAGGGAATGAGGAAAGATTAAGGGGAAGAAGGTGTATCTTAGAAGAAAGAAGTATTCTCCTCACATAATCACTCTAATAGCATAGCTTAGCTTAGTAATTAGCA
Organism: Adiantum capillus-veneris; assembly: GCF_014529385.1. Classification (NCBI taxonomy): domain Eukaryota; kingdom Viridiplantae; phylum Streptophyta; class Polypodiopsida; order Polypodiales; family Pteridaceae; genus Adiantum; species Adiantum capillus-veneris. The sequence continues at coordinate 155,482,153 of NC_140947.1, read as the reverse complement.
TAGTAGAGGAGATGAGAATACCATTGAAGCTTGGCTCTTGGTTGTATTTGCATTCCAAAGCCAAGAGTTGGTGGTGTAGGCCTCTACTTCTCAATGCTTGAAGAAGGAGATGTATTTCTTCTTGCACACATGAGTTGTGTGTGTGTGTGTGTGTGTGTGTAGCATTGTGTTGTTAGAGTAAAACGCAACCCTCACCCTCATCTTGGTTGACCCCTCTTGCTATTTGCTCATGATGGCCTCCCATTGTCTCCTGTAAAGCTTATCCAATTACAAACTAGAAGCATAATTGATAGCCTTTTGACAAGTGTCCCCCTTTCCCCTTTTGTGAGAGCTTTAAGTAATTCAATAATTCAATTAAACTCTCATTGGACCTCTTAGTCTTCTGGCCAATAGGAATCAGGCAAGCCATTGGGGTGTTGGATGCTCGTTGGACCCCTTGGTAGACTGTCCAATAGTCTTCTAGGGAGCTTAATTTCTATTGGTTATTTTACAACCAAATTTTAAAATTGATTAGACTAACTTTACTCTAGCCTAATTCTCATTGGTCCACCTCTATGACCAGATTGGGAGCAACTGGGCTAGGAGCCTGACATGTGTCCAGTATTCCCTTTGTGTAAAGGGGGAGCTTTGGAGTGTGTGTGTGTGTGTGTGTGTGTGTGTCTCTCTCTCTCTCTCTCATTACTTACTAAAAGTGTTCTCCCCCTCCTTCCTAGGGATGTGGAATACTTTTTAGTCTTCCCATGAGCATCCAATTTTCCCTTTGCTTTGGCCATTGGATAAATGAGTAAGTTTCTGGAACCTAATTCTATGGAAGTCTTAATGGAGCTGAACCTTAGGTCTTTTAAGCCCCATTGAAGCACATTTCTCTTTTGCGAACTGTCCCCATTTGGATCCCTATTTTCCCTCCTTTGGATCCTTGACAGAGACCGATCTGGTAGCCTTACCAATATTCTAGCTTTTAATCCCCTACTACTTTCCCATATTAAATGATCAGTTTAGCATGAGAAAATCATTTGGGAGTATTAGATATTAGTTTTTATGACATTTTACAAGAACTACAAACCAAAGTTTATGTTGGTGGATTGTTGGGATATAGATGACCTATAGGGATAAAAGCATGTATTGGTGGTACCACTTTTTGCAGCTTTTGGTGGTACCTTTAAAAAAATGGGGACCGGTAATTTTTTTGCAAAAAAACTCAAAACTTGACAGACTTTATACTTTTAGATTCTACATGAAAAAATATATCCATTGATATATAACATGCTAGTTTACTTTACATATAACACATGAAGATGGAGCTTGTAAAGTGCTACCAAAGGAGTGTCCAAGACACCCCTTTTTGGTACCACCAATACATGCTTTGGCCCATACAAGAGAAGCTCAACGTGAGCAACATTGGTATAATTAATGCTACAAGCAAATAAGGGTAAAGAAGGTAATCACTCACCTGCTCACAATTGCATGGTAAAACAAAATTGTCATACCTCCCCGTATGATGCACACTAGAGTCCACCATGTTGAGGCCATTGTCAGGCCGTCTATACACATTTGAAAACCAACACTTGAAGATGAAAGTATGAAAGGTTCTAAAATTGACCTTTAGTATCCTTTCAATAGTCCCACAATATGTGGCTTCATCACCATCTGTGTCAAAGTTACCCATGATGCAACTGTCCATGGTGGTTCGACGCTCATCAATGTGGCATGTACAAAAGTCTCGACCCTTTGACCACATAGAGTTAAAGGAAAGACACTACAAAATAAGAAAATATATGTTATCATTTACAAAGATAAAATCAAGAAAAAACTATACAATATGGCTTCAGTATATGAGTATCTACCTTTTGTACACAACCTTGTGCATACTCCTGCTCTTTATCAATGATGTCTTCTTTGTGTACTTTTTCTTCGGTCATTCTCTCACGAATCCACTCAACACTAATGAGATCTTGGAAACATGCAAGGTGTCTAAGCACTAGGGGTGCCCTTCTGCCTCCATGCGCTTGCTTCCATGCTTCCCTCTCCTACAAACACCTTGCCTTTGCCATTGCCCATCTTACCCACTTGGTCATAACCTTTTCATTGAGGATACAAATGTTATTGACCACTCGGGATAGATCCATATCCATGTTAAATAATTTTCTCTTTCCACTTGGAAAGTGTGAAGTCATCATTGCATCCTCCTCATTTGAACACATGCGAGGCATTGAGGGATCAACTAGAGCTAAATACTCTAAAATGTAAACAAATGCTTTTTTCATGATCCACCCATCGGCCATATATGCATTTGGTTGGGACCGTAGCCGGCGCACAAAATCTTTGACAGCCTTTAAAAACCTCTCTAAAAGAATATCCATCATCTATGCACTACTTCACATATAGCAATCTCCTCGACCATGTGAACCAAGAGGTGGATTTGGCTAAGAAGAATGGATCAAGAAAATGCATCCTCAATGGCATACACGGTCTCCACGACAAGTGTTTGAGCAGTAGGAATGACATCTATTTCAATTTCTTTGGAGCTTACAAATATACAGGAGAACACACAAGAGTATACTAAGTGCTTGTTGAGGGTATTGTGTACATAGAAAAGTTTAGTTGAGTGGAGCTATGGTGTACCTTACTAAGTCCCTGAGTTTGAAAATAGCTTTCCTCACTTTCTTGTCCCGGAAAATGCACGTACTCACCGAAAAAATAAACTACAATGGCAAAATAGTAAATGAGAAAGTGAGAGAAATTCATACACACAAATCAATATCTAGAAAAAAGTGAGAGAGAGGGAGAGATAGAGATAGAGAATGACCTATAGCATCTTGTGCTAATCATGGGACTTAAACCCATACAATTGAAAGCTTCCACCTTTCTTCGCTTTTGTGAAAGCTCCCTTTAGTGACCTCATGTATCTCTGTGTGAATAGATGCTATGGAACCCTTCACTTGATGTAGCTCTTCTTTGCTGCACTTTAGGAAGCACAATTTTTCCATTGGAGGCTTGACGTGGAGTGGCAGAGGTGGGGAGACGTTTCAAGGCCCTTAAATCCTCCCTCGCCCGCAATGAGTCTTTTTTACCAATAATGTGGTCCCACAGGGTGTGAAATCCATTCTTGAATATGTGCATGGGATCCAAGAGGTGTTGTATTTTAAGGTCCTTTCAGTATGAAAGCCTCAAATATATGGAATACCTTGACATACCTTTTGGTGGAGTAGTCGAGAGTGGATCATTGTTGTAGTGCTCTTCCCAAATAGTTGCCCGATGTGCCATCATGAGATTTAGTGGTGTCTTCCCATTTTTTGGAGCCTTGTATTTTCTATGAGAAACAATGGTTGTTTGGATAGATTACCTTGCGCAAGGAATCTGGCCTCTTCGTCACCAATGATGGCTCTTAAGTAGGGTAGGCATTGTGACCCAAAGTGGACAACCCTGCACACATCACATTGTTAGAGAGAAGCTTCAAACTCCAAATGGTAACAAGGAAGAAGAATGAAAATAACATGTCAAAATTCTTTCTAAGCCCAATGATAGTCGTGCATAGGCCACATAAGGATTCCCTTCACAATGGCTTCTTCTCCTTTCCTTTGGAAGTGAGACATCTACAACGGGGATGCCTCTCCATAACTCCTCCAACTCCTCGATTAGGGGATCAAGGTAGCAATCAATATTCTCCACATTGTACTTCCCTGGCACAAGCAAGGAAAGAATTCTATTGCCTTTCTTCGTTGTCTCCCCATGGTGGAATATTGTAGTTGACGATCACCACCGGCCAAGTGCTCCATGAAGTGGACTTGGTACCAAAGGAATTGGCACCATCGCTTGCCAACCCAAGCCTCAAGTGTGGCATGCTCATTGCGGTATGGTATGCAATCATTGATGCTAGCACGCTTGGATGCGCTCATACTCCATGCCAAGTGTAGTGACGTACGATCTAGCTGATCGGTGATTCGGAGACATATGGTGATCTTTAGGAAGCATTTTTCCCATCAAACTACAACAAAAAAAGATTATTAGTACAAATGCAAGCCCACACCATGAAGGGAGTGCTATGTATAAAAAGGCATGGATAGAACTTACCCAAGGATTGTATCTACACTTGCATTGCTCCAAACATATTTTGCTTGCAAGTTGAAGACTTCCAACAATGCTCGGAGCACCAAGTACTGTGCACCCTTGTAAAGAGGTGTTCGAGCACTCAACAACAACCGTCCTCCGTTGCTGCTACCCGTTGAGTGCATGGTCTACAATCTTCCTTGCACATGTTGCCTTCATGATCCAATAACTCATCAACCATGTCAAACATGTGCTCATCTTCAAGCTCAAAGTGTCCTTGAGATGTTTGTGGGGGAGCTCTCCAAGTAGAGCTGGTGGGAGGTTCACAACAGGCCATACCTCCGCCCAATCTCTCTTGTCTTTGTCTTTCGGCCTTGCATGCCAAAGCACCACCACCAAACACAGACCACTTGGGCGCATCCTCAAGTGAGGGGGGACTGTGCTCTCATCTACTCGTCGAGCGTCTTTTCGAGGTGGCCAAAGCCTTTCATTCTCCACATTCTCCAAAGCAATGCGCCTCAAGCAAAGGATTGCCCATTTGCAATTTGCGCAAGGACAAGGGAGTTTTTCCTTGAGCCACCAATCACATCCTTGGCCGTTTGGAGGGCCACAATCATCCCAATCGCCCTGTACACGCGTGAAAGAGAGACATGTTAATTCGGGAAATTTATTAAAAATCACATGTGCTCTAAAAAATAAGCAAGCAAATAATAGATTAGGTGTTAGCTAAATTTTCAATAAGAAAAATTGAGAGAAATGACTAAAAATATATATTAAATAAATTACTATGAGTATCACAATTAATTAAAAATCACATGTGCTCTAAAAAAATCATAATTAGTAGATTAGGTGTCAGCTAGACTTTCTATAGAAAAATACAAAGAAATGACCAAAAATTTCTTAAATAAAGTACAATGAGTAAAAAAAGATCAAACCTTAAAACAAATAAAAGAAATAAATGAGTAAGAAAAGAAATAGAGGCAAAATAACAAATAAAGAAAGAAAAGAAATGAGTAAGAAAAGAAATAGAGGCAAAATAAAATAAAGAAAGGTACTAAAGGGGGTGGAAAATTAGATTGGGGATTGTAAAAAGATTGCAACATTGGATACTTTTTGAACATTGGATTTTCTTGGGTGCGGTAATGTACACAGTAATTTACGCGGTAATTTTTGACCGTCTTAAAGAAGAAATAGAGCAAGATATGCCGCATTTTTTGGGTATACCTTTCTCTTGAAGCATTACCGCCATTGCACTTGCTGCCTCCTCCTCTCCCTCTCAAGTTCTACCCTCAGGGGGCTCACTATGTGTAAAATTACCATATCATGTGCATTCAAGACATGTTTGTAAACCCCATATTTGTGATTTTTTTAGGAATATGATGTATCCTTTTCTTTTAAAACTTGTAAATTCTTTCAATTTTTAAAAAATAGTATCCTTATATCTATATATTTTATAAGTTTTGAGAACTTTAATCCTTCTGTTGAACTCACGTGATAGGTTACATTTTTCTTAGGTGACCTCCCCAAGGTTCTGCCTCCGCCCCCCCTCTCTCTCTCTCTCTCTTTCTTTCTCTTTCACACACACACACACACACATAGACATATACAAGCAAACACACACACACACACACACACACACACACACACACACTTTGGTGGGGCGCTACATCATTGTCGTTGGAGAGTAAAGGGTGGACCGTGAGAAGAAGGCGTGGAATCTTCACACAATCGATTGCATATAAGTGGAATCTCATACCTATTGCATATTTGTAGGCAGTGTTTGCTTCCTTGCCCTCACTTTGCTTGTTTGCTTGAGTTCCTGGTTGCCGTCACTTGCAATGCTTGATTTCTTGTAGAGAGCGTGTGATTAGCTTGTAGTAGGTGTTCTCTTGTTTGGTGTGTGATTAAGAAAAGAGCAACAAGAGAGAGAGGAAAAGAGAGGGAGAAAGAGAGATTAGTGTAGATTTAATGCTTAGTGCTAAGTTAGAGTTGAAGATGTTAAGTTAGTGTTATATTAAAGTAAAAAATTCCTATTTAAAAGATGTGTAATTTTTTTATTAAAAAAATGAAAGAATGACCAAAAAGTTAAACATTAAACGAAAGACCTAAAAAAAAAGAAGTATAAAAGAAGGAGATAGATAAAAATAGAAAGAAAGAAAGATAGGTAGATAGATAGATAGATAGATAGATAGAGAGAGAGAGAGAGAGAGAGAGAGAGAGAGAGAGAGAGAGAGAGAGAGATTAGAGAGAGATAGATAGATAGATTGATTGATTGAATTATCGTCCACAGAGGTCAAATATGACCCATGGGACCAAAAACAGAACATAGCAATCGCCCCAAATATGTGTGGATGTTTGATACATATCAATTAAGGACTAAGGGTCCATCAAAAGGATAGAAGAAAAGAACAAAAACCTATGGGGGCTTAGGTGAGGAGATAGACGGTTTGGGAGTTTGAAATTCTTGAATAATGGCTTTACTGCCTCGATAGAATGCCCATTTACCTTGCTTGAGGGCTTCATGCACCCTCTTGAGTTCATTTTTTTTCATCTTGAGTTGTATCATGGATAATTCTTTAGCGTCCATAGCTTTGTTTCCTTCAAGAGTCAGGACTCGTGTAGCAAATCAATTCGCTCCTCTTTGTCCTTGAAAGTGAGGACACATTGCTTGGGTGGCACATGCCTATGTGTGTCGTGATCCAAGAAACAATTTCAGGCTCGATATGAACTAGTTGAAGAATGTCATAAAATTTGGTGATTGGTTCTTCGAGGGTATCTTCGTTAGAGCACCATGTTAGACGGAGCTCCCCAATCCTAACCTTCAGACCAAGAGATTCTTGTAGTTCGCACTCTTGTAGGGCCCCTTGTATCTTGGTATCGATCTTCTTCCATGCTACCTCATGAGCTTTATTGTGTACCTCCATGACACTCTCGGCGAAGGAGGATTTGACTTCCTTTGCTTTTGCGAGCAAAGCTTGACTCTCTACTTCTTTCACATCCTCCAGTTTACGCAAGCACTCCTTTAGCTTCCGGTTCTCCTCGATGATTTCTTGTACATAAGCCTTTAGATCTGTAATTCTTGCTAGAGAGAGGGACGGGAATAGAGAGAGAGAGAGAGAGAGAGAGAGAGAGAGAGAGAGGGTAGAGAGAAAAATTAGAGAGAGATAGAAATAGAGGAAGAGAATAGACAAAGAGAGAAAGAAAGAAAAATAGAAAGAGATTAGAGAGAGATAGAAGGAGAGAGAGGAAGAGATCTAGATAGAGAGAGGAAGAGATAGAGATAGAGAGAGATAGAAGGAGAGAGGGAGAGATAGAGAGAAAGAGGGAGAGAATATATATATATATATATATATATATATATATAGAGAGAGAGAGAGAGAGAGAGAGAGAATAGAGAGAAAGAGTCCATTGCCCTATGTAATATGGCTATTGCCAGATTCACGAAGGATAGAGGGGTATGTGAAAATGCTAGGAAGGACCAATGTACTGACTGTGGTATGCCACTCAAGGTACAAAAATCCTTGCAATGGTCAAGCTGCCCTATGAACATAGCTACCACCTTCTCTGCTTTGCATCTGCATGCTACCTTTGGGCTAAATGTAGGGCTTCCACCTACCAGCAAAGAATACCAACAGAACGATTGTGAAAGATTGTAGTGCAAGGGCATTCAATCACACCAAGCTTTGGTAAGATAAGCATAAATCATAAGGTTAACTAACACATATGGTATGCTAACTAGCATACTGAGCATAGTAGTAGTATCCTACATAGCATGTTGGATATGGTAGTCAACATATTGCACATACTAACTAGCATGTTTGGAGTGCTAATTAAGCATGCTTGCTGGTATATTGGGTATGCTACCTAGCATATTAGGTATGCTAATTAGCATTGAGTATAGTAGTTAGCAGCTACATAGCATACTAGGTATGCTAGATAGCATATTGCACATACTAACTAGCATGTTTGGTGAGTTAACTAAGAATGCTTGCAGGAATATAAGGTATGCTACCTAGGATAATGAGCATAGCATTAGTATGTTACATAGGATATTGAGTATGCTAGTTAGCAACATATTTGTTGTGCTAACTAAGGCTGCTTGCAGGTATATTAGGTATGCCAGCTAGCATACTGGACATAGTAGTATCATTAGAAGAACTTTGGAGTCACTTTTGGGCCCTGTAAGAAGTTCCACGTCATCTTAGAGAGAGAAAATGAAAATGTTAAATAGTATATTTTAGGTGACTCTTTGTTGCACCAACAAACAACCAAAATGACATTCATTATTATGTAGCTGCCATCTTCTTTTCTTGTCCTTCTTTCTCTTGTCAGGAATCTAACAATATGTCTAATGATATGAAACACCAATTTACAAGCGTTCCCTCCAAAAACATAAGCTATAGGAAGTCTATCAACTCTAAACATGCGACTACAGTGATTTCAAACGCAAGCTTCCATGCCTTCGCTACCAAAACTTGATATTTTGTTAATCATTGGAATGGAAAAACTTCTTTTCTTGATGAAAACATCAGTTTGAACTTGCAATCCCCAGTCCCTTCATCTTCAGCACTTACTCAAAGAAAGAACACACATCATCTTCACGTTGATGTATTGCAAGCGTACGCACCATTGTAGAAACATAGGAAGGAGTCTTTCTTACTCTAATGGGAGAAAGAACTTAGAAGGACAAACAAGGGACATCATTTGGATTTGTGGATCGATGGGTCTATTTACTCAAAGGATCCTACAAAAAATGTGCCACCTCCCTTTGCTAATATCACTAACATTTTACATTTCATAGGCGATGGCAAGGATGGGCTACTTGGATACACTGAACATTTGGAAATGCAAGGATTGAATGTGCACTACAACATGCCATGCAAAAATCGATGCGGATACCAACGACTCAAAGCTAGTTTTAAAAATAAAATGCACTGAGATAAGAATCAGAATAAGCATCGACATCGTGTCATCTCGGTATATGCACCTGTATATTGTCCACGTCGGAATAAGCAATGAAAAGAACACCGGAAAGACCGCCTGTATATGCACCGATTTAATATTTTATTATATTGATGTTTATTCCGAGGCGTATCCCAGTGTCTGTACCAGACTCTGTACCAATGGGGCAAAACCTGCCAAAAAAAGTTTGGGTAGAGAGGGCTGGGAAGTGATGTTGCATGTATTGCAGCAATTGAAAACAACCCCCTTGGCCCAAAAGAAGAGTACACAAGCAACCGCACTCCACCTACAGCTTCACGTTAAAGAGAAAGTGTATATAGATTAGCAAAATTGTAAGAAGAACAAAACCAAAAAATCAAAAGCTTAATCATGACAATTTCCCAAAAGCATAACCATAACGTTGACTCCTCCCAAACCATAGGCACAACGGCATGAAGATTCTATAGCCATAATTAAAACATCATTCAAAAACTGCAAAACCATAAATATAACCCACTTGCCATACCACAAACATAACCATAACTTGCTTGTCATACCGTAACCATAACGACCATACCATCACTACAAAACCATAACCATAACCATAACCATAATCTGATTTCCAAACCATAACCATAACATGATTTCCATACCATCATTGCAAAACCATAACCATAACTTGATTGCCAAACCCTAACCATACCATGATTTCCATACCATCAATACAAAACCATAACCATAACTTGATTGCAAACCATTACCATAACCTATGTGCCATACCATAACAATACCCTTGTGCCATACCATAATTGCAAAACTATAACCATAACCTCTCTGTCATACCATAATTGCAAACAAAATGCAAAAGCATAAACATAAGCTGAAACTCTACATGTATACGATGAATGAGTAAGACTGTATCAAGAAGACCACAACTACAAAAAAAAACATATATGGAGGATTTCACCCTCATGGTAATGCCTCCAAGTCAATGGCCTCTCCCTCCTCCTGTAGTTGGGTCAAAAGGGCCACAAGTCCATGCTTGTACCCATACTTCTCCTCTCGGCGTGTCGGAGGGTGCTTCCTGCAGAATTATGGTTTAATCATGAGATAAATCTTCAAATAACATATACATTTTTAACAATCTAAAGCATACGTATAATAATTATAGACTCATGTCAAAGTGTGTCATATCCTCCACTTCCAATATGTGATGCTCAAGCAGACTCCAAACATGCTTTTGGCTACATCTCTCTGCTGCTAAAATCTATCAGGATTGTCTTGTGTCTCTCATGCAATCCCCGCCCACTCCTCTACATCCAACCATGCCAACTTTGGACTGCCGTCCTTGTACCCGCTTCTTGCCTCTGACCGACGGTGTGACATTGTGACATACGCCACGCCCAAAATCCAATCATTCGAGACTGGATTCTACCCCTTTGCCGACATGTACTCTCTGTGAATGGCATCGACGACGATGTAACTCTTTCTTTCATCATCTTGATTATCCCAAATCTCCATCAGAGAGTGGCCAAACTGAACTGTACAGAGCTATCGAATCCTTTGTCACATGGCCTTTCCGACCCTATCCGCCACAACAGCCCCATCCCTGCTCTTATACACCTTGCTAGGATCATGCTTGTTTGATCCCCAAGGTGTACGTGGTGTGCCAATCGATGAACTATCTACTAAAGAGAGTGGTGGACACTCTCCCGATGGTGTGGACGCATTAGTAGAACCGCTACCACAGCCTCCAGAACAACGCCTACCTTGTCTCAAAGATGAACCACCAGTTGATGTAGGGGGCACACTCGACTTAGGTGTGGGGCCGGTCGGTGTAGGGGGCAGACTATTCCTAGGCTTAGGGGCTGTCGTAGTAGGTCAAAAGGAACTAGTTGCCCAAAGGTACTATGTGTAACTAACCTGCTTTGGTGTGAACTGTGTCAAAAAGGAGCCCATCTGCTTGGGTGACATGTCGACCGGAGTGACATAAAAACTAAAACTATAAGGGTATGTATCATTGTCATCGGCCATGGCTATTGATACACAAATATCACAGATAATATATGTTAGTTTACAAAAGGAACACTTAAACAATATAAATAACAAAAAACAAAGCTGTAACACAACTCAATGAATCTATCCAATATTGTAGACTAATAAAAATAGTTTTACAACAGAGTTCCTAGTAGTTAATCTCTCATCTTCTATGAGATCTGATGCACCAAAGATGTCTATCTCAATCTGTACTTTTGCATCTTTGTCATCAAACTCCACTTCTTAGTCGCTCTTCGCATCAACTTTAGTATTTGAAAGGTCATGTCTAGGTTCATGCATATGCTCACCATTGACCTCCAGCTCAAAATCCAAACTTATATCATCCATTGGCCTTGCACTTTGTTCATGAAGCTCTTCAATCTCAACTTCCAATCCTTCACACACTTGCTTGCTCCGTGGAGCAACTTGAACAACATAGAGCCAGCATGGTTTAGATAGATCTTTTTCATTGTTATCTCTCCATAGTGGATCTAGTGTGAATACAACTTGTTCACAATGCTATGGAAGTACGAATGTATCCCGTGCATATGTCCACACCCACCTAGAGTTCACTTGAATCAATCCACTCTTGTCTTTGTGCACAGTTTCATTAGGGCCGCTAGTAATAACTTTGAACCATTTGACATCAAAAATAAAATTACAAACTTTCTAAAGCTAATCTTCAAGATGTCTTGGATGTAGCCAAAGTATTCAAGCTGGCTAGTCTCGGTGTTCTCATCCTTAGCACTACTCCTACTTTCTTGGATGAAGCTTACCCTAACATCACTATCGAAGGTGACCCTTTCTTCGTCTATCCATTGCACTCTAAAGTGTTTCACATGCAACCACAAAGCTCCATATTTGTGATACTGCAGCCACAAAATCGAAACAAACTTAAAGTTATTAAAGTAATGTGATCATGTGGAGCTTGAAAAGGAAGTTGTGAAACTTTACATGCCAATCACAACCCCTTGAAATCTTCTCTTCCTCTTCAGTAATCAACATTCCATTCCCCTTTGCCTCTAAAATTGTCGCATTTAACCACCACCCAGTTGGAAAGTCAGGCAATTTCTAAAGATGATCTAGAAAAGGAAGGTTTCTAGTGGCACAGTTGCACTTGAATTGCAAGCGATCTGTCAAAGCATTGTTGATTTTCCTCTTCGTACCTCTTTAGACACTTTTGCATGATGTCTTAGTTGAGAAGTCAAAATCTCATAACCTTTTCTCGCATTGCGATGTCCATCTTTCTAATGATGCCTTGTCCCTACGGCTCGTCCCCTATCACCTTGACATTGACCTCCGTAATCCAAATGGGTTTACTCCATCCATTGCCAAACCAAATTGGATACATTGAGGCTCATTCTTAAATGTAGGCCAACGTTTCTCTATGTGCTTCCATGCATGAGAGTGAGCAGGTACCCGCATCACATCATCTACTGATCTAGTATTTGAGTGCCATGTCATCAAAGCGGCTATAGACTTGCACCTGAGCATGCTCTTTAATCTTGGAATGATAGGAAAGTCTCGAAGGACCTTTGTAGGGATAAATTTTCCTTGTGTGTCTTCTCTATACCTGTTTGATCCACAATTGGAACATTGTTCCAAATTTGCATACTCATTTCCAAAAAGTATACAATCATTAGGACATGCATGTATTTTGTGATAATCCAAGCCCAAATTAGTAAGAATATTTTTAGCGGTTGGATGGGTAGAGAGCATGTGATTTACTTCTGGTAAGATTTTCTCATTGAGAAACTTGTTGTTACATGAACAAGTCAACCCCTTGATCACATTATTGAACTATAATTTTCACTTTGACATGGTTTGGATACAATGTATTTACTTGAAAAGCTCTATGACAAAGGTGTCAGACCACCCATAACACACTACAAATTAAGCATTGCCAAAGCGGTACGGAGAACTGAGATTTTTGCACCATTGTAAAACGGCATACGCGCAAGAGTTTGCATCATCTCGCCCTCTTTATCATTGGTATCATGTCGTCAGTATTGATGGGATGATTGAGATTGATTCGCAGTATTGCCTTGAATGTTGTTTTCTTCTATGTTTTCAATGATGGGATCCATGTCAAAGAATGCATCTAACATCTACTCCATTTCTACTTCTTGAAATGCCACACCAGGTATTGGCTAGGTGGACTCAATCGATGGCTGCTTGTTTGAAAATCATCTTTTCTAGGATGAAGTTGGAGCAATATCTACTTGTAGAGGTTGATCTATTGTCTCCAAACCATGAGATTGATAACGTAGGTCTTGTAGTTTCTCTATATGAAAGAGACAATTATTGATAATGTGCTGGTTGCAAATTTTTTGTTTTCAAAAGATCTGATGCTTGTAATGCGCACAAGGGCACACCATCCTATCATCCATACTTTATCTACTAGTGATGCAACAAATAATTAAACCACTCTTGTTATAAGTACACACTACTAACTACATGAAAATACATGGCAACCTCACATTCTCTATCCATGCCCGATCCCCGCACACCTCAGTCTAGAGGTGCACTGAGATTAGGACCACAGGGTAATAATCTTGTCTTTATTGGTCAATGACTATATATTAGGGTTTTTGAAGTCTGGGTGCACTATTTAAGTTTGATTGTGTTATTTTACTTCATCTATCAAAGTCTGTTTGCGTTTTTGAAGTAGACAAACCATTTTCGAAGTCTGTTCACGTTTTTCTACTATTTTCAGCTAGCTCTAACAACCTCACATTCTCTAGCCATGCTCGATCCCCGCACACCTCAGACTAGAGGTGCACGGAGATTAGGACCACAGGGTAATAATCTTGTCTCTATATTCATGGATGCGACACACACACACACACACACACGCGTCTACATGACAATGCATGTAGAGGGTTTCAAGAGCCACCTAACCCTAAGAATGTATATGGATTGCACACGGCTTGCCATATTTGCTTGTTACTTTGATTATGGCTTGCCCATTTGCCTATTTATGGTTTGGGCAATCCATATGCGTTCTTGTTAGCAAAAATGACAAATGAGAAAACCATTTTTTAAGTCCGTTTGCATTTTAATCAATAGAAACGTAAAAGGACTTCAGAAACGACTTGTGCACCTATAATTTTTGCTTCCTGTTCTTACATGGCTTGCCATGTTTGCTTTCTACTTTGCATATGGATTTCCCATTTTCCTATTGATGGTTTGGACAAGCCATATGCGTTCTTGTTAGCACAAACGACAAGAGAGAAATATGTTTCTAAAGTCCATTTGCATTTTTCCTTAAAAATGCATATAGACTTTAAGAACATCTTTCTATCTTCCCATTTTGTATATGGCTTGCCCAAACCAAAAACAAGCAAATGGGCAAGCCATATGCAAAGTAACATGTCCAAAATTTGAGTTAATTGTTGCATGTTTTGTTCCAAATCATGCCATATCTCACATAGAGGCTCTATAGCATTTACAGAACCAACTTGCAACAAAAATTGTTCAAATTGATGAGAAAGTTAATAATCACGATTATTTACTTTTTTGTCAGAATGAGTCTAGATTTCAACTTTGACCTTATGGGAACAAAGTACATGATGTGACAAGACAACCAATCAAGTTTGATCACATTTGCATCACAAAAACCCAAAATCCCTTCATATCTATTGTTTCAGACTCTGAAGCCTAAATCTGACACTATTTCCACCGAGTGCACTCAATTGAGCCCACACTTCACTCAGAGCATCTAAACCACATATATTTCAAGTCTATAATGTCAAAAATGCAAAAAGTTGGAAAAATTTCTCAGCTGTAAATAATTGCGATTATTTACTTTGGTTGCAAATTTTGCCAAGATTGCATGGTTTTGATCTCCACATGTTTTTATACATCTATGCATGCTCCAAAATTGATTTGAAGCAAAATGGACATCATTTTCCAGCAATTCAGACACATGACGTTTCAGAGCAAAAATTGTGGAATTTTCTAACTTTTGACACTGTATTCTCCTATTAGGTGTAGTGCAAGCGGCTGAGAAGGCAAAGAAGAGAATGACTTAGAAAAAAAAGTTGCAAGAATTGCCACCCTACCAGTTGGAGCAGAGTTCAATGAAAATAGCCAAGGTAACCTACCTATTAAAGGAATAGCTTGAAGAACACAATACGACAGTCTTCACCGACAGGTTCAAGAGTGAAGATGAAAATCAGGTAGAGTTGTAGATGCTACCAAAACAAATTTATGATGTAGCCATGAAGCCAGTTACAAAAGAACCGAACAGAAGGTTAAGGCTTTAAGAATTCTATGACCAAGAGCCATGTGGAGTAGATTTCCAACAAGCTTATGAATTGTTGTCCATAATCAAAGAGGATGGATCAGCTCAGATCACGGATCAGCAAGGCTAAAAATTCAAAGTGGTCATTAACAAGGACATAGTGGCTGAGGCATTAAAACTACCAACAAAAGGAATGCCAATGAGGGCTAGAGATAGGAAAACGGCCGGTACATTCACCAAGGATACAGCTGCTGCCACCTTCTTTGACCTAATTCTGAAGAAAGTGGAGGATCCTGCCCGTCTTTATCACCAACACTTTCATTTCCTCTCAAAGAGACCGCCAAGGTACACTACTCCAAATCAAATGGTTGCAACTACTTTCATGCAAGTGTTGAAGTCAACAACAAGGCAAACAATAGATCACACGCAATACATGCTTACAATACTCAAGAGCACAAAGAAGGAAGGAAAGATAACATATCTAGGTGCTCTAGAAGCTCTAATATGAACCGCATACCATGCTATTGGAATGGTCAACAACTTGCTGCCAAAGAATACATGGATAGTGTCAGCTCAACCCCTCTCCACAAACCACTAGATCAAAGAAGAAAAGGGTATATAAATCAGATGAAGAATCAGCAGAAAACTTACCTGAAGCCCACAACAGTGAAAAATAAGACAATGAAGAAAAGAGGGCAAGGAGAGTAGAAATGAAGAAGAAAGCAGTGGTGGCAGCACATCAAGAAGAACCGCAGCAGAAAAAAGCAAGGTTCAAAAAAGAGAAAGAATCGTTTGAAAGAAGGCGCCAAGCTATAGAAGAAAACCCGTAATCATGGAGTTTGAGGGAGATCAAGGGTCCAAGGAACAAGAACCCCACAAAGAAGGTCCCAAAAGATCAGAAGGATTTTCTTCAATGAATGTATGCAAAAGCCGAAGCCTTGAAGATACAAGAAGCTTTAGAAGCACAAAGGAAAGCAAGAGAAGAATTGACTCCACAACAAAGGCAAGTAGAATTTGAACAGTAAAACTGAACCACATCATGAAGAAGGAGAGATATCTCCAAGACCCACTTCACCCACTATGGAACCAGAAGACCATTCAATGCTGAGTCCAAGTCCTTCACCCAGTGCCAAATCCAATGAAGGCGAGGAGACAAAAGGGAAAGAGAAACAAGAGGAGGAGGCCAGTTATGAACAACCCAAGGAAACAAACAAAGGTGAAGCTGGACCTTGAGCTCAAAAACAAAGCAGAGCAACACCAAAGTGTCAAGGAGAAGCAACAAAAAGAAACGGAAGATTTAGGAGAGCTTCTCACAAAGCTATCAAATGCATGCAAAAGCAAGGACCAACAATTGACAGAAGTGACCAACGAACTTTTACTCACTACTCAGCCAGTCCAAAAGCTCCAAGTACAAGTAAATGTAGCAAATGCCTCTTTGCAATACTCAGAGCAGTGAAACAATGACTAAGCAGCATCCCAAAGTAGATCAGGGAAAACCCAGTTGTAGCTTCACTCAAGGGAACAGATGAAGTCTACAAGACTTTGGAAAAGAGAAACAAGGACTTGGAACTGGAGGAATCTAGAACAAACACAAAGACAAGACCTTGCCTTAATGCGGGTACAAAGAGAAGAGCAATTGCTCAAGGAGATCGTGGAATTAAAGAGAGCTAACCAGCTACTGGACTGCTTGCTCCAGAGCAAGGACCAACAACAACTGAAGAATACATGGTGCAAACCCTAACGGATGCCATGAACTTCTTCAAGAGCCTCCCTGACCTCACATGTTCAATGCTCTATAAAACCTGCAAAATGCTGCTTACATGCATTCAAGCTTTTCATGAGCATGAGCAAGCAAGAGCCCCATGGATGTCTTTCTCAGAAGGTAACTAAGGCTTGTGCTATGATTTGAGCGGACAGCCTTCTGAAGAAGTCCTCTACAGCTTCTACGCCAGATGTATGTTCTTGCCATCAAGCAATATGTTGGCATTCGAAGAGGCTTTTTATACAGGATTTTTCACATGGCGGACAAAGATTTTTGGGCCACTGATCATCAATCTAGCATCAAGGTTTGTTTTCTATTTTGCCATTGAGATTAAAAACAAAGTCACTATTCAATTTTTGCAAGTCCCTGACAAAGAAAGATTGTTAAGGCGGTTACGCCGCTAGCGGAAGCTAAATAGCGAGAACTCAACCAAATACAGAATTTGTCAGACGAGGACGGAGCTTGACCTGCAGGCGCATGGAAACAACTAGGTGGGTGTCAAATCACTTACTCGACCTTCTAATGACAATCACTACTAAGGAAATCAAATCTAAGTTCTAAAATACGCAAGTGACTGAAATCCGTACTACGAACGAATGCTATACGAAACAGGATCTAGAATCATTGAATCGATCTCAAACTCAAGGGGAAGTCTATACACTAGGTAAGAACAACACCCTAAAGACTTGAACTGCAAAATCAACCTATAACCACTCCGTGCGGTAAACGCGTATGAAGACAGGCCGAAATATACAGGTGACCGAAACTTGACCCCGATGGTACTAATGTGTAGCTCTACTCGTTGTGGTTCTATAGATATGTTGCACGCTCAATTCCGACACACGAGTTGGAAGAAAACTCACACCGAAGCTCGTAGGAACTTACCACACATAGAAGCCGATAGCTCGCACTCTTGGTATCTGTGCATAGCTCTCGCCGTTGCTAACACAATGGCGGTGTCGCTTCTCCAATGGCGGCTCCGTAGCTCGAGTAGCAAATAGATAAGACTCTCTCTCTCTCTCTCTCTCTCTCTCTCTCTCAAACACAGTCACGGCGCTCCAAAAACTCACTTTGATTAATAATCCGCCCCTTAGGTTACAAAAACTTTGGCTTATATACCTCAGCCTTGGAGGTGAGAACATCTCTAACTAATTACATCAGCAAGTGAAATTACTTCGGGATTACAAGCTGGAAACTCAATTGAGTCCCGTTACTTAATGAATGGCTCAAATCAAAATTAATGTCAGAAAGACATTTATTACAATCAATGGTTACAAAATGATGAGTGTGAGAAAAAATGTGGGTGTGATCCTCTGCTGGCTCAACACTCCCCCCCTCCGTGTTCATGTCGTCCCTGACATGACTTTTATGCTTGGTCAATAAAGTCCTGTCTTCTTGAGCATCTGCAAATGTGATTCGTATCGTAGGTTGCCGATGGTCAAGGTTGGGCCGAATATTTTGCTTTCGTGGGTGAAAAAGCCGGTTTAGAAAGCTTCTTCGAATGTTTGCATGTGGAAGCAAGGCAAAAACATAATCCTTTGGTATAGGAGGTGTAACACTTTTGGAGAAGGCTGCAATAAAAGATCGTACATCATATCAAACACCGTGTCGGTCGTCGATAGTAGACTCGAGGTCGTGGCTTTATCTGGCGCGAACACTTCAATGCAAGCTAAGAGAGTCCTGCAGATTTTCTTGAGCATCTGACATGAAAGGTCAGGAGAGCCAGTAAAGAGCTTGATGGTACCCGTTAGGGTTTTCACCATGTAGGCTTTACCTATTCTCTCTCCTGCCTTTGGTCCTGGCATCCTGGGATAATTAAGACAATTTGGCTTCTTTTCTGCAATCTTGCCATGCTCTTTCCAGTTTCTGACTCTTGGCACCGGGCAGAAGGTTGCATCCTCCCGGATCTCCTTTGGTGCCTCCACCAAGTAGATGAGGTAGGCTGGGTATTTGTTCAGCCAACCTTTCCTCCATCTAGGTTGTGAATCTACTATCTTCTTTGATTGTTCCTCCTTTGTGATGTCGCCTTCGTAAAGAGCGACATACTGCTCTCCTTCTAGTCTCTTTTTCGTCTTTAGCACTTCAAATTTCATCAAAGGGAAAGGCAGGCTGGGTTGTATCCACTGTTCATGGAGCACTTTTGTGTCTAGTCCCTGAAGTCTAATGGAGATTAGGAGTCTCCTCTCCCATTCCATTTCCGCCTTGGCACTCTCCTCTGCTGACTTTTCTATTTGGTCATGGAGCCTTTGTTCTTCTTCCTCAGAGATTCTTGAAGTCGAGGCCACCTCTTGAGCTGGGGCTGGATCTTCAATTGTGGTTGCCTCTCCAGTTTCTAGTAGCTCTATGGCTGCTCCACCTGATTCTTCGTGTGGTGTCTCTGTCTCTCTTCTTTGTTGCTCTTGTAGATCTTGGAGCTATTTGCGGAGGGCCTCATTCTCTGTCCGTAGTGTTTGATTTTCTAATGTGAGCCTCTCCTCTGCGGCCAATGATCCCTCCGCAATGTGCAACCTTTGCACTTGCTCTAATCTTAGCTCTCTTTGTAAGCTTCGGACCTGGTCTTCCAAAACTGGTACGATAGCTCCCTCTTGTTCGGTTCCTACTCTGCTAGCTCTAGGGGTAGACTTGAGTCTAGTGATTCTTCTTTCTTGGAGCTCGACTCTTTCCCTTAGCTCAATGAGCTCATCCTTAGCCGCCTCCAACTCATCCTCTATCTGCTCCCTTGCTTCCTGTGCACTTGTTACTTCTCTTGAAGCCTTGGCTAGTTGGAGTATCAAGCCATCTCTCTCGTTTTCCGCGTCATGGAGTGATGCTTTATGACTTTCAGATTCAGTCATAGCATTCTCTAAATTTCTCTGCAACTCCGCTTCCCTTTGTTTGGCTGTCTCAATCTCTACTTCCTTTGCCTTGGACCTTTCTTTTATCTTGTTGAGCAGTTCACGCACCATGTGCATGTCTTTTTCATCATCATCTGTCAACTCTAAAGCTCCTTCCGCCACCACCTCCACTGGCTTTGGCTCTTCTAGTATTTTCGGTTCGTCCAGTTTATCTTCACTTTCTTTTTTACTCTTTGTCTTTTTCTCCGTCCCTCTCCGTTCATCTTGTTTTTGTAGGGTGATCCCATAAACTACCTCAAGGGCCTCTTCTTCGGTGTATCCTATCTCTACCAGATCCTCATAATCATTTCTCTTTTGCTGAACTGGATCTATCTTCTTTTCTTTGGTCTCGGCTTCTGGCTTTTCCAAAACATCTGTGTCCACCTCTACTGTGGTCTCTTCCACAATTTTTTCCGTCTTCTTCGGGCTTGGTACATCAGTCATAGAGGGATGTTTGTCCTCAGCTTCCTTGGCTTTCCCTTTGTCGGCTTGCCCATCTTTCTCTTGAGGCTTAGTAGACCCATCTACTTTCCTTTTCCCCTTGTCGTCTTTTTTCAGCTCAGCTTTTAATTGCTGTATCTCCTCTTCAGTGTATGGCTTGACAGGTTGCTGCTCCAAAATAGCCTCTGACTCCTCATAAGCTTTAATATATTGATCGTATTGATCAATATGTGGCTTGGCCGAGCTAGTTCCGACTTTAGTGGGGTCTAGCATCCACTTTTCTTCAAAGTCACCCTTTAGAGATCTTTCCGCTCTAAACTGCTCCACTAATCTTTCCATTCTTGCCGCTTTCTGACTTTTGGTTTGCTTGGGAGCAACCTTCTTCTTTACTTTCTTCTTAAGTGGCTCGTCCACATCCTCTTCAGGTTCTGAAACTACTTCTAGTTTCCGGCGTGCTCTTGTGGATGCCCCCTTGGATACTTCGGGCTGTTCTTCCTCCTCGTCGGCTTCTCTAAGCCACTCATTCTGGGAGGGAGTCTTTGGCCATTGATCTCTAGCTCCAATAGCTTCATAAGCTATTCTTGTCAGAATTTCCGCTCCTCCTATGTATTTTGGCTTCTCGTTGTGCATGGCAATTACTTGCTCGTGGATGTGTTGAGCGTAATTCACCTCTTTTGGCATATTTCTCTTTAATGCCCATGTGATGGTGGTCGCAATGGCATGGGGTGGTGTCGAATACTTTTGCGGTCTTTTACTGCAAACATGAAGAAATTGGTTGTACAGTCGGCAAAGGGTTGCCGCTCTTGGGTCCTTCATATCTCCATAGGTCGCATTCTGTTTCTTGGGCCCATAGAACTCTATGGCCTCCCTTCTTTCCCTGACCGAGCTCCCTTTGTTGTGCAGCTTCAATGCGTCTGCAATTAGCTGTGGAGTGATCTGTACTTCCACCTTCTCTCCATCCATGGCTGTCAATGTGGCTTTTCCATCCTTCTGAATGGATGTTGCCAACTCGTACACTCTTCTTGTATCCACACCTGATGGTCTCGAGGTGAAGAAACTGTGCAAGTCTGCCCTTTCCAGGTACCTGCTGATGTCTTCTAACCTGCTATAATCTACCAATTCCTGTGGGATCATCGGTACATCCACCGCTTGCCCTTGAGGATCTCTGAAAGTCCCTTGGTAGATCTTTATTCCCTCTTTCTCCAATACTGCTTCCTCCACCCAAGTTTTGGTTGGCTTGAGGGTTTCTGCTGGAATGTCAAATGGTTCCGCTTCTGCAATGACATCTTTGATTGTCGGTCTTTTTCTCTTCATTGCCGATGACTTGGTGGAATCCATGGATCCTGTAACTCCAATTTCAGAAGTTAGCGTCTTTTTAGTACTGAAAGCCGAAATGAAGCTTTTAACTATCCAAATGACTTGAAAATTGAAACATGAGCTATTCAGGGCCTAAGGATGCAAGGTAGGTGAAAAAATATGCAAAATGGGCTCAAAATCATGCTGGAGACATCATACGCGTATGATGTCTTTTGTGTCAAAATGACTTCATATTGGTTGTGCTTGTAGCTGATAGTGTATACATGATTATCATATGCTTGGATTTGAGTTTGGATCCCATTTGGTCAAGTTTTGGCCAATTTAGTCCAGTTCCGGCTCTTGGCAAAATTTTGAAAGGGAATTGGATTTTATGATCCAAATTGGATAAAACTTGGTGGTTCACTTTCAAATGGCATGTAGATCACTTCTGTTTGGTGGTTGAAGCCCTGAGGTGCCAAAATCACATAGTGAGACATCATACGCGTATGATGTCTTTTAGTGTATTTTTTGACCAAATTTCTCTATAAGCTTGGATTTGGCTTTAGATAGGCTTATTCAGTGGATTTATGAAGTTTGGATAGATTTTGGGCTCAAAATGGCTCTGGAGACATCATACGCGTATGATGTCTTTTTCATCAATTTTGCATGGGATTGGTTCTGTGGATTCCCCATGTACTAGTGAAGGACTGTTCCTACTCAAATCTTGGTTTGGACTTGAGTATGTTGGATTTGGGACAAAAATAGGCTTTAGGTGAAGGATTTTCCCTCAATTGGGCTAATGGGGTGATCCTCTTGACCAAATGGTTCCAAATTTCATATGTAGCATGTATTAGATATATATAATGAATGTATGATGACAAATGAGCAGTTTTGGCTCCGTAAGTGCAAATAGATATCATACACGTATGATGTTTTTTGTGTCAAAATGGTGCTTTTTGGTTCCAGATAGCTTGTAGATGTGTTTAACAACAATCCTACAAAGTTTCAATGAGTTTGGAGTTAATTTCACAAAATTAGGACCAAAGATCAATTTTATGGCCTACTTTGCGTCTTTTTGGTTTTCCTTGGGTTTTCTAACTCCAATTCTCATGATACTTGGTTCATAGGATGTGATTAACATGTGGAATGAGGCTATGCACTCAAATGTTGAAATGGATGTGAAATTCATGCTGTGAGACATCATACGCGTATGATGTCTTTTCTTGAAATGTTGGTCTTTTTGTGCAAAGAATGCTTTGTGCTAGTGCCCTAAGCCCTGCTAACTAGTTTTCAACTTAAAAAGTCATCAGTTTAGCGAAAAAGCCCCCTTACAGGCATTTCAGTCTCCGAAGTCGTCTTTTTGCCTTGGAGTTGAATTTCTTCAACTTTTCTTCTCGAGAGTTGCATTTCCAGCTCATTGGATATGTTGTGAAGCCATCTATTTGGTTGAACTTGACTTTGGCTCCCCGTTCTCCATCTTTCTCCCTTTGGTTGCCCGAAAGCGTCTTTTTCACCATCGGTAAGTGAATCAGCTTTCTTTTGGGTTTTGCTTGCAAACATAAGTCATCGATAGTTACTTGAAGCTGCTTGTGAAGTTTCATTTCATTCGGTTGTCAATTTCAACCGTTATGCCAAAATGACGCTTTGTGTGTCCGCAGCCAAATCGGTTGTTCCGACCTACTTTTTGTGATTCAAAATTGGAGATATTCTATGGTTGCATTGTCCTTGATGTGGTTGAACTTCCTGTGAAGTTTCGTGTTGTTTCGACAACTTTTTCCTGTTTGCCTCTTGCAGGCTCTGTTGAACTAGGGTTTTTCCAGTCGTTCTTTCTCGAGCTTTGAGTGTTAGAAACCCATCTTCTATACTGGGGTAACCCACCTATAAGTTCTTGCAAGGTTTGGTTAGGCGGTTGTGCCACTACCTAGCATTCTACCTCATTCCCCGTCTGCTCTTGTTTCTTGGTTTTGGTCAGTTTTCGCGACAAAAGTTAATGATAAGCATCAAAAGCTTATGGCAACGAGTCTACCTCTCATGTTTGGTGTCCTCTGAGCTCTCGTGGAAGTCGTAGAAGGTCGTAGAAGATTTGTGCTCCTGTGGCTCTCTGCTCTTCTCCAAGAAGGTAATAGTGTGAATGAGCTTGAAAGTGATGTGAAAAATACTTAACTTCGGACTTCCCGGTTCACTTGCCACTAAATTTGTCATGTGCTCCTATCTCATTGTGAGATGCGCTTTAGGATCTGAAATTTCCCAAATCGGACTCCGTTTGACCTGTTTTCTTAGAATTCCGTCCACTTGCCAAAATTCTGCCGTTTCGGACTTTCCGCAACTTTTTCAGAATTGTACCCAATTTTTACCATGGGTTGCCCTTGTCATTAGGACCATCACCGTCTATTCTTTTCTTTTTTCCGATCTCATTTCACCTGCTTTTTTTATTTTTCTTTTACTTTTATTAAGAAAATCATAAAAAATAAAGGAAAATAGCAAATTGAAGCCAAAAAATTCCAAACATACACAATAAATAGCTAGTAACCCTGTGTATATGAATATACACTTATTTGTGATTTCTGGACTTGGATTACCACTTTTTAGCTCCAAAAACACTCTTATTTAGTGATATTTACACGTCTAGAGACCCAAATTCATCATTTGATCTCTTCTTGTTGCAAAACAAGGTATATAAGGGCATAAATATTATCAATATCTGCAATCAAACATAAAAATTTCAAAATCATGTAAGACACTGCCCTTGTAATATAATTTTTGTTTTTCTTTGTTTTTTTTCCGCTTGTAGCTGCTTTGTAGCTCCTGTATACCTGTATACCTCCCCCCCTCCTATTCTGAGTCCTCCCGAACGACTATGAAGTGTCTGTGGGCGAAGCATTGTAGTTGTTTGGGTCATAAGTTCCCAATGCAATTGTAGAGCGATGATACAACAGTCTTTCCAATAAAGCTGCTCTTTGTTTGATTGAAGGATTGGTGGTCGGGTTTTGGGTTGGTTTTGGCACTTCGGTAGTAGAATCAGTAGATGGATTCTTCTTTACCTTGTTGTTCTTTTTCACAATCCAAATCTGCTTCCGCTTCGCTTGTGCTTGCCACAAACTCTCTGCGACCCAAACCTGCTTTGTTCTTTGTGTTGATTTCCTCGCCTTGAAATACCTAGGAGTTTCCGTGGATTGTACTGAAGGGAGTTCCTATTTACAAATCCTTGGGATCCAAATTTGCTTGCTATAGCTTTGTGCCGTCATGAACTTCTTTGGAATCCAGATCTGTTTCACTGTCTTTGATTGTCTGGAATCACTCTGTTGTCTGGTATTGAAGACTCTGTTTTCCACCTTTGTGTTCTCTGGCACAACCTTTTTTGGTCTCCATACCAACTTTGACTCCGTTTTTTCCCAAGGTTGAGCTGTTATATTATTGCTTGTCTTCCATATCCAATGTTGAGAATTCCTCGTCGAAGAGCAATCCAGTTGTATAGAAACTTTTGGTTGCCATTGCTTCTTCTTTTTCTCTGGTTGTTGTTTACCTTTGTTCTTGGATTCTTCCTTTGGAGTTGGCTCTGCTCCTTTGGTGAACTTAACTGATTGACTTTCACCTTCGTATTTGATAAGCATTGATTTAGAACTCCAGTCAATCATTGCATTGTATTGCTTCTGCCATGGTTGTCCTAGCAATAATGGATGTTGTGTAGCTTAGTCTTCAACCACGTAAAACATATGAGGATACACATACTGGTTAATCTGTATATGTAAAACTGTGCATCCGACAGTTTTGATTGAATTCTCAGAGTAACTCTTTAACTCTTGCTTGGCAGTTTGTAATTTAGTGTCATTTGTCAATTGTCTATACAAGCTGAGTGAAAGTAGGTTAGTTTGAGCTCCTGAATCCAATAGTGCTCTGGCTTTGATTTGGTTGGTTCCTACTTTGCATTCAATGATGGGTTCTTCTTTGTCATTATCCATTTCTGTTATACTGACTGCTGTATTGCTCCTTCATTGCGCTGTTTCTGACGCAGTAGTCTTCTTTTCTCCATTCTTTCCTTCGCCTCGGCTTGCGCTTCCTCCACAATATTTTTCTTTTTTTGGACACGCAGCTTTTCTTCATGTATTTTGAGAAGCATGTATTGAGTTAGCGGCAAAAGATACTTTTTCACTCTGCATCCACTAATCCAATTGGGCATTTCTTCTACGTCTAATGTAGCAAGTTTGACGGCTCCACTTGGTGATAGATCTTTAATCACCAGAGGTCCCATCCCTCGCTTTTTAAGCTTCTTAGCATGCTGTTTCAAAGTGTAAACTAGGACATAGTCCCCAACCTTAAACTCTTTAGTCCGCACATGCTTATCAAAAAATTCCTTTTGTCGCCTTTTTTGAGCGTAGATAGAAGCTACTGCTTTTAGGCGAAGCTCGTCTAGCTTTTCCAAGTCATCTATTCTATCAGAAAGCTCGTGCCCTGTCCACTCTAGATCCTTAGCCACCCTTAAGGTTGAAATCAAGAATTCTATTGGTAAGATAGCATTTAGCCCAAAAACCATGTTATATGGGGTCATTCCTATTGATGTTTTATATGCTACCCTATATGCCCATAATTTTGAATGCAACTTCTGGTCCCAGTCAGTTCTCGACTCAGATACAATCTTCGTAAGGACCGTGCATATGGTTTTGTTTGTTGCTTCAGCTTGTCCGTTTGCTTGTGGATGATACGGGGCTGATTTCCTATGGATTACCATGAATTCATCTATAAGGATCTCTATCACTTCCTTTATAAAATGAGTGCCTCGATCACTCACAATTTCTATTGGCAATCCATATCGTACAAAGACATATTCATATAGAAATTGTGCCGTGGTCCTGGCATCTGCTTTTTGAGTTGCCTTTGCTTCGACCCACTTTGTTAGATAGTCTGTAGCCACAACGATGTATTGTGCATGAGTCTTATATGCAAAAGGTGAAATGGGTCCGACATAATCAATCCCCCATTTTGCAAAATCTCTTGCCCCCATCATTGGTCTAAGCGGCATATCATCTCTTTTAAGTGGTACTTTGGTCCGCTGACAGTCATCACACCGTTTAACGTATTCCTCAGCGTCCATATGTAATGTTGGACACCATATTCCTGCGGCTAAGATAAGTTTTGTTGTCTTATCACCTGAGAAATGGCCTCCACCTACTCCTCCATGAGCTTGCTCCAGGATTATCACATACTCAGACTCTGATGCGCAAATCCTAAGCTGGTTGTCTTTACCTCTCTTATAGAGTTGATCTTCTATTAAAGCGTAATCTCTAGCTTCTGTCTCTACAGATTTCTGACGAGCTTTTGACGTTCCTTCTGGGAAAGTTCCATTTGTGAGATATTCAACAATATACTGACTCCATTCCGGAGCGATCATTATCTGATATAATGTCGAATACTCTGCTGGCAGTTTTGATGAACATGCAATACATACAATGACATATTCATGTACGCTTTCTTTCATTCCTGGCCAATAGATTCCCAATTGTAACAAATTCCTATATGTGTTCCTTCTTGAACAATGAAATGCACATTCCTGAACATGTGCTTCGCGCAGATATATATTATATTCCTCAGGATTGATGCATAGTCGTAAAACATGATCATTTCCCAATTGATACAACCTTCCTGCAACCAATTGAAGATTCTTGGATTGCTGAATAGCAATATGTTTCTGGTTGTATTCTCTTCTATCAAACTCTCCTCCATAGGTTAATAGGCTAACGACATTTTGAGACCACTTCGGTATCATTTCTATGTTGAACAAGTACGCGTCTGGCATGTCGTCATCCACTCCTATAGGGTCTTCTCCATTCGTCAATCGCGAAAGATGATCAGCTCTAAGATGTGTTTTTCCTTTCTTTACTACTACTGTGAAGTCAAATTCCAGTAAGATAATGAACCATCTCACTATTCTCCCGGTATTGCATGGTTTATTCACTAGGTAGAACAAGGCTTGGTGATCCGTAAAAAACACAAACTTGTTGGCTAGAAGATAATGCCAAAATTTCTTCACGGCATATATCATTCCTAATCCCTCTCGCTCTGTTGTGGTGTAATTCTTCTCTGCATTGTTGAGCTGTCGACTGGCGTAACAGATAGGAAAACCCATGTTTCCTTCTTCTGGCTGAGCGAGAA
The DNA here is from genome assembly GCF_014529385.1 of Adiantum capillus-veneris. Taxonomy (NCBI): domain Eukaryota; kingdom Viridiplantae; phylum Streptophyta; class Polypodiopsida; order Polypodiales; family Pteridaceae; genus Adiantum; species Adiantum capillus-veneris. Next base: position 155,454,363 of record NC_140947.1, on the reverse strand, counting down.
TGCATCCTATTGCATATGCCGAAGCATCTATATGCACATGGAATATCTTCTCCCAATCTAGTGATTTCAAGACTGGAGCAGTAATGAGTGCCTCTTTCAATTTCTTGAATGATTCCTCACACTCATCTGTCCATTCAAAGTTCACTATTAGCATGTAAAGTGGTTGGCCTATTATAGCATACATGTAAATGAATCGTCTATAATATCCGCAATGTCCCATAAAGCTCTGTACTTGTTTCTCATTGGTTGGTCTAGGCATATCCACTATAACTTTTATCTTCTCTAAATCCGTGGATATTCCGTTTTGTGAGACAATATGTCCCAGAATTCTGCCCTGTCGGACCATAAACACACATTTCTCAGGATTGAGACAAATGCGATATGTCCTACATTTCTCAAATACTTTTCTTAGGTGTTCTAGATGCTCATCTCTCAGAAGAGAATGTACACATAAGTCATCCATGTATATTTCTAGAAACAACCTTAAGTATTCTTTGAAAGCATGCGTCATCAGCCTCTGGAAGGTTGCGGGAGCATTGGTTAGACCAAAAGGCATAAACCGATAAGCATAAATTCCCCACTCCGTTGCAAAAGCTGTTTTATGTTGATCTTCCGGTGCTATGGCTAGCTGGTTATATCCTGAAAAACCATCAAGAAAGGAGTATGATGTTTTCCCTGATACACGCTCTAGAACATGATCAGTTATCGGCAGGGGATAATTGTCCCTGATTGTTGCAGCATTCACTTTCTTTAAGTTGACACACACTCGGAGTTTTCCGTTCTTCTTGGGTACCACCACAATCGGAGATACCCAATCGGTGTGTTCAATCTCGTATATGAATTCAGCTTCCATTAGCTTATCTATCTCTTCTTTGATTCGCTTAGCAAACGTATCATTATATGTGTATGGTCTCTGTCTGCTAGGCTTTGCGTCTTGTTTTAGTGGGATTGTGTGTTGGCATATTGATGGGTCAACTCCCTTTAAGTCCTTATAAGACCATGCAAACACATCCCTGTACTCTCTGAGAAGACTCAAAAGTCTCTCTTCCTCGCCTGGAGACAAATCTGTGGCTATGTACACCGGTCTAGGTGTCTCACCTGGAGCTGCTAAATCAACTTTTTTTGCATCCTCCGGTCCTTCATAAGATTCGTTCTCCCTTCTCTTTCGAATAGGTTGGGTTAGCCACCTTCCTATCCTCTATTGTGAATTTCCTGTAGTGAGAGGGAACATCCATGTTTTCCTTGATTTTGGCGTTTTCGTCCTCTCCACTCTCAATCTCTGTCGTCCAAACTTCTTTCAGAGTTTTCTTGAGCTCTCTGTACTTGTTTCTACGTTCTAACTTGGACTCCGTGTGTTCTCTGTTGTGCTTGTTCTTTTCTGATTTTTCTGTTTCAGTTTTCGTTTCATTCCTTTGAACTTGATTTCTTGAGCTTCTTTTGTCTTTTCGTAAGCTCTTTTGCTCATTGCCTCTCATTCTTCCAGAAATCTTGTCCTTAACACAATCTTCCGCCTTTACTAGCATTAGGAATTGATTTTTTCCTCTTATCCTAGGCATCGGATTGGTTCTAACCCCCTTTGTTTTTCTCTTTGCTCTATAGAGTTTCTGGCGTTGTTTAGTTTGGTTCGGAAAATCATAAAATCGGACATCCGTTATAGTTTCTTCGTTCTCGCTTGAATTGTCCGTTGACTCGTTGTCTGCTTCATTTCCCCACTTTGGATGATCGGGAATGTCGTGAAACACCTCTTCTTCATCTTCCTTTTCCAGTGTATCGTTCTTTTCAATTTCTTTTTCGAGTATAGTTCTCAGCATGAAGTACGGAACCACGTCATACCCGTCCTTGTCGCAAAATTTCGTTGTGAGACCATCCGGAATTGCACAAACATCTAGGGTTGCTAGAATGTGTGTCCATTCTAATGGTTCAAGCGTGTCCTCTGGAAAGGGTTCTCCTATATAAGTTTCGTCTTCGATAGCCCTTTCTAAAACATATTCTTCTCGCCTCAGACTTCCACATTTCGAGGCTCCACACATCCATAACTCCTTGGGCTTACCTAACCAAGCTGGAAATTCGGATCCCGCCAAAGTAGCTGAATCAAACTCCTCTACCGGTGTTCGGTTCACATCTTTGTAGCTATGGTCTCTCAGGTTCACACGTGTAGTGGTTTCCATATTTCTCAGGTATATGTGATCGTAGCCCCAATCCTGGACCATTTTCAATTGTCTCATGAATGGTCTTCCCAGTATGATATCATAGTTATTCTCCTTGCCAAAATCGACAACAGCAAAAGTATGTTCGTAGTCAATGCCGCAAGAAGTTACTACGACTTTCTCTAATAACCCCATAGGTTTCTCCATGTGTCCATCTACTAATTGGAGTTTCAACCTAGTCTTCCTTATTGCTGGTTTCCGCCATTTTTTCCAGATTTCTTTTGTAGCAATGGCTACCCCAGCTCCGCTGTCTAGTATTGCCATCGTGTTCACTCCTTGGAATTCAACTGGTAAGGTTGTATTCCCCTCTTCACCTTTGCAATACTCTCCAACCTTGTTTAAGGGTACAGGCTTAGCGTTCTTTTGTGGTTTGCTCAGCTCTTGTATACCCTCTTGCAGTCTCGATGTTGGGTCTTTTATCCCAAATTTCTCCAAGCATTTTCCTACAGTGGTCCACATATGTGGTCTTAGCCTCAAAAGCTCAGCTAGAGTGATAGTGCATGTCACTGGTGTTGACAAGATCTCTATCAATCCTTGCGAGTCCATGACTTTTTCTGATGAGATTCTTCGTGAGGGAAGTGCTCTAATCTCGGATTTTTCTTCATACTCTCCTAAGTATGAAGGTAAGGTATTCAGTGAATGAGGTTTGCTCTCCATTGTTCTAATAGAGCCCCCATCTCCCCAGTAAGATTGCAGATCCAAGTCCACTTGAGATTCTGCCTCAAATTCCACTATGGGAGGATTCGTGATGTCCTTTTCCCAATTTGTCTGATTAGCTTGGCAACTTAGCTCATTTGCAAAGTTTGCCTCTCTCACTTGTTTCCAAAATTCATTGTAATCCTCATCTCTTCCATAAATCCTCTGTATGACTGGATGAAAACTCTCTATCTCCTGATCGGTTGTGTTCAATACTATGCGGTCATCCTTGTGTGTATTTTCAGGCTTTTGTGCACTGGGAGTCTTTTCAGCTACCCGTGAAATGATAGTCTCTTGCTGAATTGGGTTTTTCGTTCCACAATTCATTGTTTCTCTTGGTGGTTCTAATAAGGCTTGTGCAGTCTCGATCATTCTCTGGCACATTTTAAGTCTTTGCTTTTCCAATTCCGCGTTTGGGTATGTCATCCACCTTTGTTCTTGTGTTTGGTTGTTCTTTAACCTAGCTTCGTAAGCTCTCATCAGTGCGTCCAATGGTTCGTGTACTTTGTCGACTAGCACTGATCCCCCTGAGCTTAAGCTCGTTGTTTCTTTGATACTCTTTTGTTTCATTCTTTCCGGGCTCATCTCTCGTTTCCCGTTTTGAATCTCAAGTTTTTCTAATCTATCTTTAGTTCGCTTTAGTTCCTCAGCTAGAATAGCGTCTTCACGTTCTTTTCTCAACTTCATGCGTGCTTTTCTAGCTTTCCATGTGTTTCTCTGACTCCGCGATCCTTGACTAACCACTTCAGTCGCTAACTTTTCATTCTCAGGTTCTCTAGTGGTTTTCTTAGCTTGATCTCTAGTAACAACTTGCGTTGGTATCAGAGTTTCATTTTCAAACCCACTGCTGGTAGGAATAGTTTCTAGCATATTCAATGTCGTCTTTTGCACTTTGTTTGGATTCTTTGAACAATCCTCAATGAAGTGAGTAACCCCGCACTCAGTGCAATAAGCATTAATTCTAATGATTTCCGTATGTGGACAGATGGTCACCTCCACACTTGTAACAGGGTCCTAGTGCTGGTTTTGGTCCCACTTGATTCGTCCTTTGTGGATAGGATGGTCTTTGTCCTGTTAACCCTCCATGAGCTATGAACATCAATGTTCTTGCGTCCAAATTGTATCTCTCTTCATCAGAAGCACTTGTAATTGTTGGTGTTCCAACATTCTCAATCATGCCCCATGGTTCTGGTTGTTTGGGTTCTTCTAGTGGGTAATACACAGTTGGAGACATGTGTGCACCAGATTCTTCATAATAGGCTTGAACATGCACTAAGGCTTGTTCTTCCTGATTCTCTAAGGTTGGTGCATATCTAATGCCCACTGGTCTTGCTCCTGGTAAAGGTGGTTGTTGTCCCAATACCGGTTGTGGTCTTTCTATCCCCATAGGTCCTGGTACATTTCCCGTTGGGTATCGAGGTACTAGATGTACCTGAGGTGGTGCTAATTGAGCAGGAGGTGCATACTGACGCTCCCTTACATACCCTTTGTTGTAATAGCACTCCTCTGTTGGATGGTTTGTCCATTTTTGTTCAATAGCACACCATTTCAGTGGTTTTGGCAATGGTTTTTGGTATGGTGCCATCCTTTTTAGAGCATCTTCTATCATTTGCTCTACATTTGGCATGGTTGTTGTTTGAACATTCTTTTTAGTGGTAGTCTCGCTCGCTACGGAGGAAGAGCTACTGGATGCAAAATCTGTATCCGCTGACACCTCTCCATAAACTGTACAGTTATCCACTAAGTACAATGCTTCTCTCGTTACTTGCTCGAAACTTGTACAAGCTTTCAAGTGCAAGTCCTTCTTGAGAGTGTCATTTCTCAATCCTTCAATAAAGAGAACAGATAGTCTGTCATCTTGTGGTCGTTCACGTACTGGACATCTCTCAATGTATTGTTTGAAGCGAAGTGAAGCTTCCTTCACTTTTTCGTGTTCTCTCTGTTTAAAAGCATATATTTGTGAGACCGTATTGTGCTTAATCCCTCGTTTTGAGAATTCCTCAGAAAACTCTCTTAGCAAATGGTCAATGTCATGGAATCCCCCTCTGTTCAGTGGTTGAAACCATGTCAATGCCGTACCTTCTAGAGTAAGACCAAATCCCTCGTATTGTGTATGGAAATCTGTTATCTGCTCAGCTCTTAAGACTTGCTTAAAGAGTGACATATGTGCATACGGATCTCCTGAACCACCATATTTCTTTGACATACACTTGGCTACTTGAGATGGTCTCATACGTCTATGGTCTGCTACCAATCTCATTGCTCCTGTGTCCCGGCTAAAGCTTTCTCTAGCATCATGGACTTCATGGGTTACCCTTGTCGGTTCCCCTGCCCTGAGTCTACTACTAGGAGGTAAATGTGATGGTTCCGCTTCGAACCTTGGACCTGGAGTGGTATATGTGGGGATTGGAACTGCACTACCTCGATTCGTATCCATTGACTCTCTGGAATGTAATGATCCCATTGGTCCGGGCTTCGAGTACTGAGGTTGACTGAAAGAGTCAGCAGCCTGAATTCTTTGTCCTCCTGTTGTCATTGGGTTTTGCACTCCATTTGTTGGTGCTGGTCTTTGTGAGCTAGAAGTAACATAATACTGATGTAGTGGTCCCCCAAAATATGTATATCCTTCTAATTCTTTCTTGCCCATTGTTAAGTATTGCCTCCCATACTTGTCGTAAGCGGCAATTTTCACTTCCGATCCCTCTGTGTAGGTAAAGACATAAAGTCTTTTTTGGTCTGTCAACTCTCCAGTGTAGGGTTCTTCACATCTATAATAAAGATCTTGCTCCCCATTATTATATTTGTATAGCCCCACATAGATGTTATCAGTGTTGATCCTTGTAGTTTCATTCTCTCTTCTTAACCTCGCATCAGGGAAGTTCATTATTGGTGCTTTCTCCTCAAGTTCTTCATCTACTTTGGCTTTGGTGCCCATCAATCCCCACTTGTCCACAATGTTAGGGTTTAGGACTACCAAATACATGGTACCCTCGTCATCTAGATATCTATCTCCGCTATAGCTCACAGGCACTAAGTCCTTGAACTCACTAGGTCTATCTTCTATCTTTACACAATAGCGGTCCATTCCGTCTTTGTAGATCTTGGCACCTTGCTCATTGTCGTACGGGTATTTTATGAACAATAGCTTCATTGTGGCGGAAGGGTTTGATGGTCCTGCTGCCATATTTTCTCTGTTGTTCAGGTTCAAGTGTTCCAAGTGTTCGGTGAAAATCTTGTAAGATCTCTCTGAAGAAGTATCAGAAACACTTCCTTCAAAGATCGGCTCTAATGGTTGCACCCAACTTTGGTTTACACTTCCCTCGGTTGATATGACACTTGCTTGTTCCCCTTGTTTTGGTTGGTTATTCTGGAGATTCCTGCCCGATCTCAAATTCATCAATTCCCCTAAAGGACTTTAACTTTTCCGTCTCGGCAATTTGTTTTCCCAAGTTTTTGTGGTCAGAATTGATCCAAACTGATTGATACTTGGTCAATTGTTTAATCTTGTAAGTTGGACAACTTCTGTTTCATCAAGTGAGAATTTTGTTGCAGTTATGCTGAAAAAGACATTATACGCGTATGATGTCTTTTTTCACAGATTTGGACTATTTTGGTTATGCTCACTCTCAGTAGGCCCCTTATGCTCTGTCCACTCACAAAATTCAGTTTGAACTCTATTTGAGCAAGTTATGGCTAATTTAGGCTTTTCTTGGCAATTTTCCGCTTTTGACTTGTTTTGGGTCAATTGTGATCCAAATGGGATGAAACTTGAAATATAACCTCTAGACAACTATTACAATGGATCTGTGTTGGCAAAGTATCAAAATATTTCCAAAATTAGGTCAAAGACATCATACTCGTATGATGTTTTTTTCATCAATTTGGGTCAAGACTTGATATTTTTGCTTTCTACAGTGTTTGTAACAATCTTGTCAGGTCAGATATCAAAAATAAGCAGTGGATGTGCTAAAAGACATTATACGCGTATGATGTCTTTTATCCCAGATTTTGACTATTCTTGGTTTTAAGCCTTCTCCAATGTTTATAATTGAGTTTCAAGTGTTTTTGTCAGGTTTGAATGTAAAAACAAGATCTGAATCCAAAATTTTCTATTCTTTGCGTTTCTTGGACTCCGACTTGTCTTTTTGGGTTTCTTTGAGTGTTAATGCTCTTGTTTTAAGTTGAAATTAGGGTATAACCCCCCTTTTGAACACTCTGGTAAAGTCAAAATTTCTGTTTTGGTCTCTGTTTGGTCATTTAGACATCATACACGTATGATGTCTAAAGTTGCAGATTTCCAGTGTTTTGGCACAGAATCCTTCCTAAAGCTTTCTCAAGTGCTCAGCAACTCCCAGATACACAGAAAATTTCTCTGACTTTTGTTTATTGCAAGTTTCACTACTAACTCGACGGTTTAGTGATCTAACATGCAATCAACCATATCAAGCAAATACTCCAATGATTACTAGCTCTAGATCAAGATCAAATGAAGTCCTACCTAAGCTATTCTAATCATAAAATGGGTTTGGTAATTGTGATTTTAAAGAGATCCACTGCCACTCACGGACTAGCAAATTCTTCTTCTATCAACAACTAGTCAACACCAACAAAACAACAAACAAATCTAAGCTAAACTAAAAATACTGTCAACATGGAAGACCCAGGAATACCCCACTTCCTAGTATCTCTCGAGATCTTCGGAGTCCACCACTCCTAGATCTTTTCTAACTAAAGTATACAAAGTAGTTTATACGACTCACCTCGTAGGATTAGTCTAAGGTCACCTACTTAGGGCTCTCGTCCCCGACAGCGGCGCCAAATGTTAAGGCGGTTACGCCGCTAGCGGAAGCTAAATAGCAAGAACTCAACCAACAACAGAATTTGTCAGACGAGGACGGAGCTTGACCCGCAGGCGCATGGAAACAACTAGGTGGGTGTCAAATCACCTACTCGACCTTCTAATGACAATCACTACTAAGGAAATCAAATCTAAGTTCTAAAATACGCAAGTGACTGAAATCCGTACTACGAACGAATGCTATACGAAACAGGATCTAGAATCATTAAATCGATCTCAAACTCAAGGGGAAGTCTATACACTAGGTAAGAACAACACCCTAAAGACTTGAACTGCAAAATCAACCTATAACCACTCCGTGCGGTAAACGCGTATGAAGACAGGCCGAAATATACAGGTGATCGAAACTTGACCCCGATAGTACTAATGTGTAGCTCTACTCGTTGTGGTTCTATAGATATGCTGCATGCTCAATTCCGACACACGAGCTGGAAGAAAACACACACCGAAGCTCGTAGGAACTTACCACACATAGAAGCAGATAGCGCGCACTCTTGGTATCTATGCGTAGCTCTCGCCGTTGCTAACACAATGGCGGTGTCGCTTCTCCAATGGCGGCTCCGTAGCTCGCGTAGCAAGTAGATAAGACTCTCTCTCTCTCTCTCTCTCTCTCTCTCTCTCTCTCTCTCTCTCTCTCTCTCTCTCTCTCTCTCTCTCTCTCTCTCAGACACAGTCACGGCGCTCCAAAAACTCACTTTGATTAATAATCCGCCCCTTAGGTTACAAAAACTTTGGCTTATATATCTCAGCCTTGGAGGTGAGAACATCTCTAATTAATTACATCAGCAAGTGAAATTACTTCGGGATTATAAGCTGGAAACTCAATTGAGTCCCGTTACTTAATGAATGGCTCAAATCAAAATTAATGTCGGAAAGACATTTATTACAATCAATGGTTACAAAATGATGAGTGTGAGCAAAAATGTGGGTGTGATCCTCTTCTGGCTCAACAAAGATGCATCAAATATGAGAAAGCTCTACACGCACTTAAAGATCGCCTTGCCAGCCGCCAATCCAAAAACTATTTCAACCGATGAAACTGTGTCAAGGGATGACACAGTTGAGGAGGGGGAAAATGCTAGCAGCAAGCTAACCCATGTAACATTTTTTGAGAGCTTTTGTTGTAAAAACACTTATTCTTTTGATATTGTAACTCTTATTTTCCAAGTGGATATTGTAATCGATGATCCGGGGGTATAAGCTTCCAGATTGTTTTAATTTATCCGTAGTTAGAGCTCTCAAATGACTAGTTTTTGACCAAAGAAACCTTGGCTACATTATAAAAGGTAATTTTTGTAAGTTATTATCAAGTTTTGGATAATAGAAACACAGCGTGAGCTAACGATGCTCAATTCTCTCCTTCTCGCGCTTCCTACTCCCTTGTCGGTTGTCACATTGCAGTGCCATCTGTTGCGTTGCAACCGTAGGTAAGAGCTCTACGCATTAATGTATACATATCATGGTAATCCATAGCTTTTGGCGTCACCGACCCGCGGTCTAATTTCATCATAAGTAGGAATTTAAGCTAGGCGATCACGAAGTAAGCATAGAGGAGTATTGGGACATCATTGCTTAGCATTAAGATGCATTTGGGGTCAGAAACAACTAGCTCAAAAACTCACTTTTAATAATCGTATTTTTTGCAACTCATTGAAAGTGAGATTTGAGACCATAAGCATGTGTGCTTAGGTTTTATGTACATGTCCTAGAAGTTTCATAACATTTGGATATTGTTTGATGCTGTAACGGTTATGATTTGTTTGCCGATTAGCGATTAGCTTTTGATGACTTAGGTCATTTGAGTGTATCTTGTGTCAGATGCAGGTTGTCTATTGTTTTTCAAGATATTGACACCCTCTTGTAGCCTCTATGCCCTAGTTGAGTCAGCTTCGTCCCATGGATTGACAATTATGTTTATCGTTCTTGCTATGTCTTTAATAAGATAGGAGTGAGGTTAGAAACCCATCCCACAAAGCCTCTTTGAATGCCAACATATTGCTTGACGGCAAGAACATGCCTCTAGCATAGAAGCCGTAGACGACTTCTTCTGAAGGTTGTCCACTCAAATCGTAGCACAAGCCTTTGTTACCTTCTAAGAATGACATCCATGGGGCTCCTGCTTGCGCAGGCTCATGAAAAACTTGGATGCATGTGAGCAACATTCTGGAGATTTTATATAGCATTGCACATGAGAGGTTAGGGAGGATTTTGAAGAAGTTCATGGTTCTTGTTAGGGTTTTTACCATGTATTCCTCAGTTTCTAGTCCTTGCTCTGGAGCTGGCAGTCTTGGGTAGTTGAGCCAAGTTGTGCTCTCTTCTTCCTCAATGCTTCATGTGATGGCCATGTCCTTACCCTTGGTACAGGATTGAATGTCGGGTCTTTCTGTACTGCTAACGGTGCTCTGGTAAATAGATTGAGGTACCTTGAGTTTCTGTTGAGCCAGTCTTCCTCCATTTGGGATGGAGATCATCTGACCCTTCTTCTTGCATATCCTTGTAAAGTCTTTCTTTTTACTTGCAACAGCTCCCCCTTTATCAAAGGGTAGGGCAATGACTATTGATGCCATTGAGCATTGATTTGGTTGGAAGTGAGTTCTATTACATTGACTGAGTGAAGAACTCTCAACTCCCAATCCATTGCCGCTTTCCATTTAGCATCCACTTCATGGACAATCTGTTCTTTAAGTGCATCTTCTTCTATCATAATAATCAATATCTAATTCTCCTAAATGATTTTCTCATGTTAAACTAATCATTTATGGGAAAGTGACAGGGGAGAAAAAGATAGAATATTGGTTAATCTAGCAGATCGGCCGCAGTAGGGATCCGAAGGAGGGAAATAGGGATCCAAAGGGGGGGCCATCTGTAAAAGATCCATGTGCAACAATGGGCTTAAAAGACCCTAAGGTTCAGTCCATTAAGACTTCCAAAATGCTAAGGTTCCAAAATTCAAAGGTTGTGTCCAAAGGTCAAACATTGGGGGAATTGGATGCTTTGTCCCAAAAGTCTTTAGCAATCCCTACATTGGAGAGGGCAAGCCTTGCAAGTAGGGGATGAGAGAGAAACTCACACACACACGCACACACAAGCTCCCTTTACACAAAGGGAATGAGGGACACATGTCAGCTCCCTAGCCTAGATGCCCACAAGGTGTACCAATGAGAATTAGGCTAGAGTAAATCTAGTTTAATTAATTTAAAAAGACTTAATAAAAGAACCAATGAGCATTAAGCTCTCTAGAAGACTATTGGACAGTCTCCCAAGGGGACCAATAAGCATTCAGTAGCCCAATGACTTGCCTGATTCCTATTGGCCAGGAGGCAAAGGGGTCCAATGAGAGTTTAGTTGAAGTAAATAATTACCTAAAGCTCTCACAAAAGGGGAAAGGGGGACACATGTCAGAAGGCTATCACTTATACTGATCAATTCCCATTGGCTAAGCCTGGGGAGGTCCAATAGGACTGTAGCAAGAGCAATTTGGAAGCAGGGTCGACCAAGAGAGAGAGAGGGGGCTGATTTTTGCAAGGCATTATCACACACACTCTCACACAATCTCATGTCTGAAGTAAAGAAGACTCTATCTCCTTCCCAAGCTTTAATGGAAAGCTTACCACCTACTCCAAGCTTGTGACAAGGGAGGCCTACACCAAAAACTCTTGTCTTTGTGATGCAAATCCAACCAAGAGCGAAGCTTCAATGCATGCTCATCTTCTCTACCATGCTGATTACTAATCTCAGCTATGCTAACACACACACACACAAGCTCCCTTTACACAAAGGGAATGAGGGACACATGTCAGCTCCCTAGCCCAGATGCCCACAAGGTGTACCAATGAGAATTAGGCTAGAGTAAATCTAGTTTAATTAATTTAAAAACACTTAATAAAAGAACCAATGAGAATTAAGCTCTCTAGAAGACTATTGGACAGTCTCCCAAGGGGACCAATAAGCATTCAGCAGCCCAATGACTTGCCTGATTCCTATTGGCCAGGAGGCAAAGGGGTCCAATGAGAGTTTAGTTGAAGTAAATAATTACCTAAAGCTCTCACAAAAGGGGAAAGGGGGACACATGTCAGATTCCCATTGGCTAAGCCTAGGGAGGTCCAATAGGACTGTAGCAAGAGCAATTTGGAAGCAAGGTCGACCAAGAGAGAGAGGGGGCTGATTTTTGCAAGGCATTATCACACACAATCTCATGTCTGAAGTAAAGAAGACTCTATCTCCTTCCCAAGCTTTAATGGAAAGATTACCACCTACTCTAAGCTTGTGAGAAGGGAGGCCTACACCAAAAACTCTTGTCTTTGTGATGCAAATCCAACCAAGAGCCAAGCTTCAATGCATGCTCATCTTCTCTACCATGCTGATTACTAATCTTAGCTATGCTAATATGAGTAATTATGTGAGGAGATGTACATCTTTCTCGTAAGAATACTCCTTCTTCCTCTCAATCTACTCTCATACCCCGCTAGCTCTCACCATCTTTGAAGGTGTGTGAGGTCTTGGGTCTAATACCATGAGGGAATTGATGTTGTGTTTGATAAGTATTTTTCAGAGTGCATGAAGTTTCCATCTTCATTGCACTAGCTAGTATTTAAGGAACATAAGAAATTGTATTGTAAAATGTCTCTCTTGATGGGAAAAACCATAATACAAAGCCTTTTGGAGGGGGGACCGGCTCCATGCAAATCCGGTCCTTAACTGTTGTCAATTGCTTAATTTTTCTCTCTTTTGAAGCATTGTTCATGCTATGTAACTAGGTGTTATGCTTTTTGTTGCTCTCTCCACCCAAGCACTCTTGTTAATCTCATTAGGAATATATGCTAATGAAATGCTCACTATGCTCATGCTATTTTCTGCTACACACAAGTTACTAGGCCATTAAATGTCACATTGGTATTAGAGCACAAGGTTTCTCTTTTCTTGCTCAAGAAGGGAGGTCCTCAAGCTAGCTATAACTAGTTGGTACTATTAATTGCATGTGAGTAAGTAGAATAGGGATTTTTCAGCCTTGCAATGCGCCTGCCTTTGTGCAGTTAACAGGGCATCACCATCGAGAGCTATGGTCTTAATAGTGGAGTCCTACGTGGCTTGCCTACAGCTTACCTACAGCTTAACCACTATTGAGCTGTTAGAAGCTTGATAGGAGCCAATGCTATTTTGGTGTTGAACAACCCTCCCTTCTATTCCTTGCAGTTAATGGTATTCGAGCCATGGGTACAATAGCTTGAGTGCTTTTTCTAAAGGGGTAAAGAGGAGTAGAGACTAGGGCTTGAAGTGCCAAAGTACACCTAAAAACTTTACACCTAAAAGTTGTTAGAATGGATGACAATAGTAAAGAGAGTGAAATTAATGTTGATAACTTTGATTTTGCTAATGAGCAAGCTACTAATGATGCACCGACGACTTTTAACTATCTTGTTTGTAGGCTTCAACAAGCCATGGGCAATCCATCCCTCCAAAGTGAAGTGCAACGGCAGCTTCGTGCTCATGGGATTCTCCAAGCTCCCACCCATGACAAGAGAGCACCTAGGAAGACTCCTTACGAGACTTCCAAAAGAGGTCTCTCTCCGATTTGGGAAGAAGAAGAGGATCCCTATGAAGGGCTCAGAAATTTTCTCCTTGATGATGCATCTCCTTCTCAAAGGAGAACTCAAGAGCCTCCACTGAAGGAACGAGAAAGAAGTAAGTCTCCCGCCACCTCAGTAGAGATGGCTCCATGAAGATGGTGGGCTAAACGCTCTCCATCACCTCCAAAACGGAGAAGACCATCGCATACTTCTCCACACCATACTTCAAAGAGGGGTGACAAAAAGCAAGAGAAGAAAAAGGCAAGAAATAGGACACCCTCTTCTTCATTCTCTTCCTCTTATGAAAGTGATGGTGAAGACAACAAAGATCAAGGCAAGAAAAAGGCAAGAAAGAGGTCACCCTCTTCTCCATCTGCCTCAAATTCTTCATCTTCTGAGGAAAGTGATGGTGCAACCTTCGAATCATCAAAAAGAAGAGGCCATAGGAAATCCTATGCCACGTGGAGGAGGTCATCCAAGCTCAAGAAGTTAAAAGAGGGAGGGAATAACATATCTTTCCTTACCTATGATGGCACTTTTGGTGCTATGGACAAAGTCTTGGACTTTATCCAACAATTTGATGCTGCGTTCGGAGATGAGGGCTTCACGGAGTCCTCTAAGCTACGCCATGTAGCTATGCACTTTCAAAAGTCCACCAAACAATGGTGGTCTAGCCTACGGGCCAACGGTGAAGCTCCACAAACATAGAAAGCTTTAAGAGCTTCCATTATGAAGCAGTTTTTGGCCACCGATGCCAAAGACAAAGTACTCACCGAATGGTGAAGCTTGAAGCTCTCTCCCTATGAATCCATCCACAAATATGTAGACAAGTTTTGGGACCTAGAACTCAAAGCCACTGTCTTCAAAAAGTTGGATTTTGGAGAGCAAAAGAAATAATTTTGTGCGGGCTTAACTAAAGAAATGGCGGAGTATGTCAACTCTGAAAGGCCTTGCAGCATATCGGTGATTATATACCATACTATGGTGGCCTCTTGAATCAATTTCCAAATGGGGGCTAAAAGAAATTCTAAGCCCACGGAAAACAAGGGCTCCAATGAGCCTAAGGGGAAGGACAATGTTCAAAAGTCTCCTAAGGGCAACTCCAACAAAGCTAAAGAAAAGGGAGTTTACAAAGGAAAAAATAAACTTTCTCCTGAAGAGCTTGAGAGTTATCGCAAGGATAAATGGTGTTTCAAGTGCGGAGAACAAGGGCATGCATACCGCGCTTGTCCCCAAAACAACAACCGCCATGAACCTCCTAGAGCTACCTTGGTCGAAATCCAAGAGGAGGAAATTCACCACAAAGGATCTCCTCTATGCCATGCTTGGGGAAAGGTAAGAGAACATGATTCTTTTATTCTCTTTCACCCTGGTTCTACTCACAATTTTATATCTATAGAGTTAGCCACCAAGCTAGGCAAACAAGCCTACGAGATGGGAGATGTCCTACCCGCAGATGGTGCTTTCAAGGGGCAAGAAGCTTCAGTCACTCCCTTAATTGGGAAATTCAGGCTCCATGTTCAAAGCTATGTGGACAAAGAGGGCTTCTTTATCTCTCCTCCCAAGCATGAGGATGTAATCCTAGGGGCACCATGGTTTGATCGCATGGCTGCCAATTTTAAATTCCCTAAAAGGAGAATCTCTGTTAAGTTCAGGGAAAAAGATATGTATATAGATGCTAAGGAAATGGGTAACACTATACCCATTGTACATACACAAGCTTTCAAGAAGTCAATAAAGAGCTCTATTTCCGTGTATGTGATTTTTGTTAAACATTCTCAAAATGAACCTAATGTTTTAGCAAAAGAAAATATACACAATCAAAAGGAATTAGAGTTATCCAATTTTCTCCAGGGGTGTCAAGATGTCTTTATTGACGACATCCCTTGTGAGCTACCTCCTAAACGAGGTAATGATGACCATGCAATTGAACTTCTTCCTGGAAGTTCACCGCCTAACAAACCTCCTTATAGAGTTTCTCAATCTCAACAAGAGGAGATTATGCAGCAAGTGCATGAGCTAGTTGAGAAGGGCATGGTGAGGCCTAGCTCATATACATTTTGTTCTCCTGTGCTACTAGTGCAAAAGAAAGACGACACATATCGTATGTGTGCCAACTATAGAGCACTAAATAGGATCACTATCAAGAATAGGTTTCTCGTTCCACGGGTAGAAGACCTATTTGATAAGCTACAAGGGTCACCTACTTCAGTAGGATTGACCTAAAAAGTGGCTATCATCAAATAAGGATAGTTGATCAAGACGTTGTAAAGACCGCATTTCGCACTACGTTTGGTCTTTACGAATACATTGTCATGCCTTTTGGCTTGACCAAAGCACCAGCCACATTCAACCGCTTCATGGAGAAGCTATTCACGTCTCACCGAACCTTTACTGGAGTGTTCTTTGATGATATCATCATCTAATCTAATTCATTAGACGAACACAAGCGACACCTCCAGGCAATGTTTCAAGTTCTAAGAGAGAATAAACTTTATGTTAATTGAAAGAAAAGTGAATTTTTCTTACAAGAGATTCAGTACTTAGGTCACATTATCTCTCAAGATGGCATCCAAATGGATCCATCAAAGTTAGAGGTGATAAAGGATGGCCTAAACCAAGGAATCTTCATGAGTTAATAAGTTTTATAGGTATGTGCGCATACTATAGATGCTTCATAGAAAAGTTATCACTAATAGCAGGACCATTACATGACCTAACAAAGAAAAACGTTAGGTACACATGGTCTGCCAATGAGAACAATGCTTTCAAAAAGCTTAAAGAAAAGCTTATCTCTCAACCTGTGCTTACACTACCGGATCTCTCAAAGCCATATGAGGTCCAATGTGATGCTTGTGGTGATTGCCTTGGAGTTGTTTTGCTTCAAGAAGGGAACGCCATAGGCTATGAAAGTTGAAGTCTTGACCCTATTGAGCAAGCTCTAGGCATATATGAAAAGGAACTCCTTGCAGTTCTACATGCCTTAGACTCATGGAAGCACTATTATTGGGGACTCCTTTCATTCTATGAATGGATCACCAAAGTCTTAAGTACTTCATGACTCAGACCAAGCTCTTTGACAAAAAGATGAGGTGGGCAAATTTTCTTTCGCAATTTCATTTTCATATTGCTCACATTGCTAGCAAGCATAATCAAGTAGCTGAAGCACTCTCAAGACGGCCAAGAGTGAATTCGGTTTCCATAGCAACTCACAATGATCTATCTTGTATGATAGATGAGTATGTTATTGATCCCAATTTTAGAGATGTGATTTCAACCCTTGCACTAGGGAAGAAAGAGGAACCATTTACTTTACAATATGGTTATCTTCTCTATGGCAATAGACTATGCATTACTAGCTCACTACATGAGAAAGTAATGTATGAATCTCATGCTCCTCCTTATGCAAGGCATAGAGGGATTCAGTCTACCTTAAAGGGGATTGAAACATATTTCTAGTGGCCTACCATGAAAGCAAACATACAAGAGTATGTTTCTAAATGTGTGGTATGCCAAAAGAGGAAGTTTGATAGAGGGAAGCAACTTGGATTCCTTCAACCTTTGCCAATCCCTAATTCACCATGGGAGAGCATATCCATGGATTTTATCTTTGGATTGCCTAAGTCTATCCATGGGAATACGGGAATATGGACGATAGTAGACAGGTTCAGTAAACAAGCTCATTTTATACCTGTCAAAAATATTATCAAAGCCCATCAAATGGAAACCCTCTTCATTTCACAAATTTTCAAGTACCATGGCTTGCCAATGTCCATAGTGCTGGATAGAGATCCTAGAATGACCAGTAATTTCTGGAAGGGTCTCTTTAAGAATTTAGGAACAAGGATAAACTTCTCTTCGGCCTATCACCCTCAAACGGATGGCCAAAGTGAAATAGCTAACCTAACAATTCTCGATCTACTAAAAGCCTATGTAATGGAATTAGATCAAGGATCCCAATGGGAGAAGTACTTACCCTTAGTGGAGTATGCTTACAATAACATTGTACATACTTCCATAGGAAAAGAACCTTTTGAGGTAATCGAGGGAAGATCAAAAAGTCCCTTGCTACTTAAGGTACACGGGAAGATCTTCGTTGCAGATGAGTACAGCCGAGATCTACAAGAATCTTTCCAAAAGATTAAGGTTGCTATATCTATCTCACAGCAAAGGCAAAATACTGTTGCTGACAAGCACAGAAGATCCCAAGCCTTTAAAGAAAATGATTGGGTCTTACTCAAATTTCCCAAGGTTCGATTAAGGCACACGACGGGCAAGAATCCTACGGGACACCAAAAGTACTATGCTAAGTTAGCAAAAAGGTACTATGGTCCCTTCCAGATTCTTAGGCCAATCAATGAGATGGCCTATCAACTGAAGTTGCCCAGCCATTGGCTCATACACAATGCTTTCCCTGTGAGTTTATTAAAGCCTTGCAAAGGGGATCCACCAAGAACCAACTATTGAAGACACACCGGAGATCGAGGACCAAGAAGAGGTGATGCAGCCTAAGTCCATTCTCTAACATGAAGACAAGGTACTAAGAGGTGGTAAGACTATCTGACAATATCTTATTAAGTTTAAGAATTATCCTTTTGAAGATGCTAGATGGATGCAAGGCATACAATTAAAGGATAACCTAAACCTTGTCAATGCTTACAATGCTTTCCAAAAGTAAGCAAATGTACAAATGTTAAAAATGAACAAAATTTTTGTCTTATAAGACTCTCTTTTTCTTTATTGTGCACAAAAAAATGAAGTAGCATGCATGCTTAGATCAAGTTTGCAGAGACGACGTCTCCTGAACACCAAGTAGAGCTTGTCACTCTACTATGGAAGATGATAGGACTAATGTGCAGACATGATTACGGTAGCCTCAGGCTCTCAAGCGCCAAATGGACTAGTCATCCATTGTGGAAAGATGTCGTAGGGTAACATATAGGGATCCTCTACCCGCTAAGAAAAGGACTAATCAATATGGTTTATCTTCTCTACCCCATACTCGAGGACGGCTATGATTTCAAGAGAGAGGTAATGTCATAATAATCAATATCTAATTCTCCTAAATAATTTTCTCATGTTAAACTGATCATTTAATATGGGGAAGTGCCAGGGGAGAAAAAGCTAGAATATTGATTAAGCTAGCAGACTGACCAGAGTAGGGATCCAAAGGAGAGAAAATAGGGATTCAAAGGGGGGCCCATCTATAAAATATCCATGTGCAATAATGGGCTTAAAAGAACCTAAGGTTCAGCCCATTAAGACTTCCAACATGCTAAGGTTCCAAAATTCAAAGGTTGTGTCCAAAGGTCAAACATTGGGGGAATTGGATGCTTTGTGTGTGTCCCAAAAATCTTTAGCAATCCCTACATAGGAGGGGGCAAGCCTTGCAAGTAGGCGATGAGAGATAAACTCTCTCTCACACACACACACAAGCTCCCTTTACACAAAGGGATGAGGGACACATGTCAGCTCCCTACCCCAGATGCCCACAAGGTGTACCCAATTCCTACTAGATGGCCTTGGAGGTGGAATAATGAGAATTAGGCTAGAGTAAATCTAATTTATAATTTAAAAACACTTAATAAAAGAACCAATAAAAATTAAGCTCTGTAGAAGACTATTGGACAGTCTCCCAAGGGGACCAATGAGCATTCAGTAGCCCAATGGCTTGCCTGATTCCTATTGGCCAAGAGGCAAAGGGGTCCAATGAGAGTTTAGTTGAATTAAATAATTATCTAAAGCTCTCACAAAAGGGGAAAGGGGAACACATGTCAGAAGGCTATCACTTATACTGCTTAATTGCCATGGGCTAAGCTTGGGGAGGTCCAATAGGACTATAGCAAGAGCAATTTGGAAGGGGGGTCGACCAAGAGAGAGAGGGGGCTGATTTTTGCAAGGCATTATCACACACACACACTCACACAATCTCATGTGTGAAGTAAAGAAGACTCTCTCTCCTTCTCAAGCTTTAATGGAAAGCTTACCACCTACTCCAAGCTTGTGAGAAGGGAGGCCTACACCAACAACTCTTGGCTTTGTGATGCAAATCCGACCAAAATCCAAGCTTCAATGCATGCTCATCTTCTCTACCATGCTAATTACTAAGCTAAGCTATGCTAGTATGAGTGATTATGTGAGGAGATGTACATCTTTCTCGTAAGAATACTCCTTCTTCCTCTCAATCTACTCTCATACCCCGCTAGCTCTCACCATCTTTGAAGGTGTGTGAGGTCTTGGGTCTGAGACTGTGAGGGAATTGATGTTGTGTTTGATAAGTGTTTTTCTTAGTGCATGAAGTTTCCATCTTCATTGCACTAGCTAGTATTGAAGGAACACAAGAAATTGTATTGTAAAATGTCTCTCTTGATGGGAGAAACCATAATAAAAAGCCTTTTGGAGGGGGGACCGGCTCCATGCAAATCGGGTCCTCAACTGTTGTCAATTGCTTAATTTCTCTCTCTTTTGAAGTATGGTTCATGCTATCTAACTAGGTGTTATGCTTTTTGTTGCTCTCTCCACCCAAGCACTCTTGTTAATCTCATTAGGAATCTATTCTAATGAAATGCTAACTATGCTCATGCTATTTTCCACTACACACAAGGTACTATGCAATTAAATGTTACATCTTCACCTTTAGAAAGCTAGACCATTGGCACTTGTTTCTCTTCAGTGATTGGTACTTGGAATTTAGAATCTCCTATTTGCCCTTCTGTTGGTTGTGTTTCCTTATCTATAAAGGAGATTGATGGTATGTCCATAATTTGTTGTTTAGAGGTACCTGCCTCCTCTTGAGCTTCCGTATGCTCTTTTCTCAGCAAACTGGTTGGCTCTCTTTAAATCCTCTATCTCCTTGAGGAACTGCTCTTCTCTTTGTATCCGCATTAAGGCGTTGTCTTGTCTTCGCGTCTGTCCCAGCTTCAACTCAAGTTCTAGGTCCTTGTTCCTCTTTTCCAAAGTCTTGTAGACTTCATCTATCCCCTTGAGTGAAGCTATAGCTGGGTTTTCCATGCTCTACTTTAGGAATGCCGCTTGGTCATTAATCCTCTGCTGTGAGTATTGCAAAGAGGCATTGGCTACATTTAATTGTACTTGGATCTTTTGGACTGACTAAGTAGTGATTAAAAGTTTGTTGGTCACTTTTGTCAGTTGTTGGTCCTTGCTTTTTCATGCATCTGACAGCTTTGTGAGAAGCTCTCCTAAATCTTCCATTTCTTTTTTTTTTTGCTTCTCCTTGACATTGGTGTTGCTCTGCTTCATTTTTGAGCTCTTTGATTGGTTCTTGAAGATTCTTGATGATGTTCATCCTATCTCCAAGCTCACCTTGGACAGCATCAATTATCTGTTCCAACTCTTTAGCTTTAGCATAGTGGCTTAGAGCTGTTGTTTGCATCTTTTCAGTCATCAGATGCATCTGCTTTGCATATTTGTTTACTTGGATGATCACTTCATCAATAGTTTCCCATTCTTCACATTCTACATGAGGCTACTTAGAAGTTCCGCAGATTCGGCTTGCGGCTCTTTCAATGGTGCAGCGGATTTTGCTTGTGGCTTTGTAGATGGTTCAGCTAAATCTTCTTGAGGCTTTGTAGCTGCTTCAGCTGATTCTACTTGTGTTGTTGTAGAAGGTCCAGCTTCATCTTTGTCTGTTCCCTTGGGCGATTCAAAACTAGCTTCCTCCTCTTGTTTCTCTTTTCCTTTTTCTCCCTTGCCTTCATTGGATATGTCTGTTGGTGAAGGGCTTGGACTAGGCATTGGTTGGTCTTCTTGTTCAGTAGCGGGTGAAGGTGGTCTTGGAGACATCTCTCCTTGTTCATGTTGTGGTTCACTTTGTTGCTCATCCAAAGCTTCTTGTATCTTCAAGGCTTCGTCTTCTGCATACATTTGCTGAAGCAGATCCTTCAGGTCTTCTTCAATCTTCTTCTCGGGGTTCTTGGTTGTAGGACCCTTTTTCTCCCTCGGGCTCCATGACTTTCATTTCTCTTTTGTAGCTTGGCGACTTCCTTCAAATGATTATTTCTCTCTTTCAGACCTTGCTTTTTTTGTCGAGGCTCTTCTTGATGGGCTCCCACTGCTTTCTTTTTCATTTCTTCTATCGTTGCCCTCTTTTCTTCATTGTTAGAGCTTTCACTACTATGGGCTTCAGGCGAGCTTTTTGTTGATTCTTCATGTGATTTAGATACCCTTTTATTCTTTGATCTAGTGGTTTGTGGAGAGGGTTGAGCCAAGACTATCCATGTATTCTGATCTGGGACTGGCGGCGTCAAGTTATCTGCCATCTGAATGACATGGTATGCAATCCACGTTAGAACTTTTGGAGCACCTAGATATGTTACTTTTCCTTCCTTATTTGTGCTCTTGAGTGTTGTAAGCACGTACTGGGCATGATCTATTGTTTGCCTTGTTGTTGACTTCAATACTTGCGTGAAAGTGGTTGCAACCGCATTATTTGGAGTAGTGTATCTTGGCACTGTCTTTGAGAGGAAATGGAAGTGTTGGTGATAAAGACGGGCGGGATCCTCTACTTGCTTCAAAATGAGGTAGAAGAAAGTGGTGGTAGCTATATCCTTGGTGAATGTACCAGCTGTTTTTCTATCTCTCGTCCTCATTGTCATTCCTTTAGTTGGCAGCTTTAATGCCTTGGCCACTATGTCTTGTTAAATGACCACTTCAACTTATTGGCCTTGCTGATCCGTGATCTGAGATGATCCATCCTCTTTGATTGTGGACAACAATTCATAAGCTCACTGGAAATCTACTCCACATGGCTCTTGGTCGTAGAATTATCGAAGCCCTAACCTTCTGTTGGCTTCTTTAGTGGCTGGCTTTGTGGCGACATCAAAAATTCTTTTGGTAGCATCTGCAACTCTACCTGATTACCATCTTCACCCTTAATTCTGCCAGCAAAAACTGTGGTGTTGTGTTCTTCAAGTTGTTCCTTTCATAGGTAGCTTACCTTTGTTGTTTTCATTGAACTCGGCTCCAACTGGTATGTTGGTAATTCTTCTAGCTTTTCCTTTTGAGTCACCTTTTCTTTGCTTTCTCAACAACTTGCATTACACCTATTAGGAGAATACAGTCCGTAGTTAGAAAATTCCACAATTTCCGCTTTGTAATGTCTTGCGTCTAAATTGTTGGCAAACGATGTCCATTTTGCTTCAAATCAATTTTGGAGCATGCATAGATGCATAAAAACATGTAAAGATCAAAACCATGCAATCCAGGCAAAATTAGCAACCAACGTAAATAATCGCGATTATCTACAGTTGGGAAATTTTTCCAACGTTTTACATTTTGACATCATAGGTTTAAAACATATGTGATTTAAATACTCTGAGTAAAGTGTGGGCTCATTTGAGTGCACCTAGTGGAAATAATACCAAATTTAGGCTTCAGAGTTTGGAACAATAGATATGAAGGGATTTTGTTTTCTTGTGATCCAACTGTGATCAAACTTGATTGGTGGGCTTGTTACATCATGTATTTTGGTCCCATAAGGTCGAAATTGAATTTGAACTCATTCTAGTGAAAAGTAAATAATCATGATTATTTACTTTTTCATCAAATTGGACATTTTTTGTTGCAAGTTGGTTCTAGCATGCTATGGAGCCTCTGTGTGAGATATGGGATGATTTGGATCAAAAAATGTGACAGTTAACTCAAAATTTGGACAGAAGAGCCTTTAGTGCGTTTTTTGACAAAATCTGAGATTTTCTTCATCTTGTGGGCTCAAAGTTGACATGTGGCATGAGATAGATGTGTACAGGTGATAGGTGAGGCAACAAGATGATTTTCAAGCCAATTGTGCACAACAATAAATAATCACTATTATTAACTACACCTGTATTTTTTTGCTTGAAAAGATAATTTTATGACCTACACATCTTCAATACATCTAGAACAAGTCCTAAAATGAATTTGGTAATATTTGGTCATGTCGGAATCACTTCATGCTCTTGTCGACTCTGAAATCACCGGTTTTTGTTCCTACTTGGTGTATAGAGTTGTTTGGTCACTTTTGAAGCCATGGACTTGTCCGCTACATAGTCTTGATGTTGTTCATCCAGTTTGTGCTCATTCGGAGTCAGTTTGACTTCATATGTCAAATTTGACACTTTGTAGTCTTTGAGCTGTTTCCTACTATTTGAGAGCTTTCCTTGACTATTTTCTTGAAACCATCTAGGTACATTGTGTATAGACCTTGTCTATAAGCTATCTATGGAGTCAGAATTCAATTCTGGCATGTGGACAAAACCTAGATTATTTAGTTGAGACCCCCTTAACCCCTGCCAAATGCTCCTCTATAGGTATGGAAGTGTTCTACTATCTCAGGGCATACTACATTTCAAGTCTTGTTCAATTCGGTTGAGTTGACAGGCCGCTATGGTCGTGTTTGTGTTGTAGGAATTCATACACAACTGATATTTTAGGGTTTTTTCTTGGGCCTAGACTTGCTACCCAACTGTATAGAAATGTTCTTTGGTAAGGTTAGAATTTATCCCTCATGTCTTGTGTGAGATGGAGCTGAAAATGGGCGACTGTGGACTCCGAAAATCGCGCGCGAAGAAGACAGAAATCTCTCTTCTTGAAGAGTGACTAGTGGAAATGAGGTGATATTGGGCTACCTTGGATATCTATACTCGGACTTCCCAAACTATTTTCCCCCAAATTCCCTTGTTAGTCCTACTAAGCTGTGAAATCTACGCTAGACTCAAAATTTTCTTCAATCGGACTCCGTTAGCTCATTCTGTAAGAATTTGCAAAAGTAGTCCCTGGCGGCCTAATTTAGGATTTCCGTTTTTTTTGTTGTTTTGATTGAAATTTTTTGTGCCTGTCCTTCTTGTTCTTCTTATCATTAGCATATCTTCAATTTCTCCATCTGAGCTCATTTGCTATTTATTATTAATTTTTGACTTGTTTATTCAAAAAAATCAAAGAAAATACTAAAATGCACTAAAAAGCAAATTGAAAAATCAACAATTAAGGAAATCCCTTGAAGAACACTATTTCATTGCTTTTTGGTGGATCTCTCTATTTTAAAGCTCCAATATCAAGAAAAATTAATGAAAATAAGCAAAAAAAGGCTATTTTTAATGTATTTTCTGATAATATATACACTAATTACCCTCATCGAGGAGATGTTATCAGCTAAAATTCCCTTGTTGATGATTTATAAGGGTATTATTCGGTAATTTTGCAAAAAACCACATGTTAACATCCAACTTTTTCCTCCCTCTTCAAACATTGCCCTTAACTACAAATGAAGTTTTTTTCCACCCCTCCTAAATGGAGTACTTTGGGACGACTGTGTGCATGGGTTGAACAATTGTGTCTATGCATAGCTATGGTTGTCTCTATCATGCTTTGAAGGTAAATACAATTCAAACCAATATGCGGTGCAGGAGTTGGGTCTTGAGTAGTTAACTCAACAGTTTTCGTGGTCGAGGTTTCCTCTTGCTGTTTTCTAAATACCAAATTTTGTAATTTGTGTGCTTTTTGTTTGATTGTACCGTCTGGATGCTTTGACACACTGATTTCCTAAGTTGTCGGTATCAATGATGACGGTTGCTAAGCTTTAACTTCCATTGGTATTTTGGTTTTCCGTTGGTGAACTATTGTGGTTGAGTTTTTTGAGATTTAACCTTCCACTGATTCATCGGCTTAACACTTTGTGGAGAAGATAAATGCTCCTTTGATTTCCAAACTCATCTAGTGCTAGTGTCTATTCTGAAAGATTTTTTTCTCTTAGTTGTTAGATGTGAAACTTTCTTCAATGTGGTAGATGAATTTTTGGACACCCAAATTTGAGACAGATTGTCCTTGATTTGTGCTTTTTGGTACCCAAACCTACCTAACTCCTTGCATGCTACTGGTAGCATTTTCTTGTCTAGAGGTTGACGTAGATTGATTATTCCCTTGTTTCTTTTGTGGGCGACCTCTTTTTCATTCCTCTTTGCTCGGTACAATTGGAACTAAGAGTTGTCCTCCTTTAAGTGATAGCTTGAGTTGATTGGTGTCCCAGTCTGGTACTACCTTGTATGTCCACATCCATGAGATTTCTAGAATCATCGTTTCATTCATATCTTCATCTGGTATGCATACAAATTGATATGGGCATGAAAATCCATCTACTATCACATTCAAGTTGACTACTCCCAATGCCGGTGTTGGGTTTTTGTTGCATCCTTTGATAGAAGATATTCCCGATGCTAAAGACTGCTTTGTAGCTTTCCTATAAGTGGAATAATTGACTGCATTCATTCAAGCTCCAGTATCTACTAATGCATTTGTGCTATGATTGTTTAGTTGTACCTTGATGCAAAGGTCAATTCCATCCAACCATTCATCATCCGTTGATACTGCATTGTTTTGTGATTCCCATAGTGTTTCATCTGGTTCGAAAGTGGTGATGGGAATATGTATTTGTTGATTTCTAAAAGCATCTTTCCTTTTGAGTACTCAAAGTTGAGCTTCCTCTTGAGCTTCATCAATAACCTGCAGTCGTTTAATCTTTCTTTGCTTTGATGCATGCATTTTCTCTAGCAAAGCATTGGTTAGTGGAAAATGGTACTTCTTTAAGCGGCATCCACTAATCCAGTTAGCCATTGGTTCACCATCTAGAGTAGCCAACTTAACTCATCCACTTGGAGATACATTTTCAATTATAAATGATCCATTTTACTTTTTCTTGAACTTGGTAATGTGTTTCTTAAGGGAATAAACTAAAAATAGGTGCCTTTGTTGAAAATTTTTGTGACTAGTTGTGAATCAAAAATTTGTTTTTGTTTTTGTTTTTTTGCATAGATGTGAGCTACAGCTGTTATCCTTTGCTCATATGAGCCTTTGCTCATCAAGCTTTTCTAAATCTTCAAGCCTTTTTGACAATTCATGTTCAATCCACTCAAGATCTTTAGCTACCCTTAGTGTTGGCAACAAAAATTCTATCGGTAGTATGGCATCAAGACCATTAACAAGATTAAAGGGTGTAGCATTCAAAGCTATCTTGAATGAAACTCTATAAGCCCATAGAGTGGCATGTAGATTCATTTCCCAATCAGTTCGTCATGAACTAACCACTTTAGTCAATACAGAGCTAAGAATTTTATTTGTGTGCTCAACTTATCCATTTGCTTGTGGATGATATGGAGAGGATTTGTTATGGATGACCATAAATTCATTCAACAAATACTCAATTACCTCATGGAGGAAATGAGTTCCCCTATCACTGATAATTTTTATCAGAAGTCCAGATCTTGTGAATACATTCTCATACAAGAATGCGGCTGTGGTTCTAGCATCATTCTTCTTGGTTGCCTTAGCCTCTATCCACTTGGTCAAATAGTCCGTAGCTACAATGATATATTGAGCTTTAGTTCTATAAGCAGGTTGTTGTATTGGTCCGACAAAATCTATGCCCCATTTTGCAAAAGTTCTAGCCTCCCATCATTGGTCTTAAAAGCATGATATCTACCCTTGTTGGAATTTTTTCTCGTTGGCATGCATCACAACTTTGAACATACTCTCTAGCATCTGCAAAAAGTGTTGGCCACCATATGCATGCCATTAAAAATGCTCTTATGGTGGTTTCACTAG
This sequence comes from Adiantum capillus-veneris, assembly GCF_014529385.1. Taxonomy (NCBI): domain Eukaryota; kingdom Viridiplantae; phylum Streptophyta; class Polypodiopsida; order Polypodiales; family Pteridaceae; genus Adiantum; species Adiantum capillus-veneris. Next base: position 155,427,442 of record NC_140947.1, on the reverse strand, counting down.
AAAAGTGACTTCCAGCTACTCTATAATGTGCTTGTTCTAGAGTGGGTATATATTCATCTTCATTTGCATAGAGACGCAAATGTTGATCCTTTTCTCTCTGATAAAATTGATTTCCAATAAGATAATAGTCTCTTGCTTTAGTTTCAATAGCTCTTTGGCAGCGTTTACTCATATCCTCGAAAATGTTATGCTTGATAAGTAAGTAACTAGATAGTTACTGCACTTAGGAACGAGTGATATTTGAAATAATTTCACATGAGGTATGGGTGTTTGTTTCGGGCATTGGAGATAGTTTTTCACAAATGAGTGAACATCACTTCTCATGGTTGGCCAAAATACTCCAAGTGTCAAGATTTGTTGCATAGTTTGGTCTTCCGCAAAGTGAAGCCCTACTATGGTAATGTGTACTTGACTTAGGTATTGGTTTTTCTCCTCAGGATTAATACACAAAAGCAATATTCCATCTTGATTTATTTTGTATAACCTTCCAACTAGTAATTGATACATAGACAATTACCGAATTAATCTTGGTGTAATAGGAAGTGATATTTGAGAATCCACTTGAGCTATGGTCATCAATGAAACCATATTTTCTGACCAACGGAAGAGCAGATATACATATGGTAGATCATCGTCTACCCCTTTTGGTGGTTCTTCTGAAATAATCCTTGATAAATGATATGCTCTTTGGTGTGAGGTGCCCTTTTTTACAACAACATTGAAATCAAATTCCAAAAGAATGATGAACCATATCACTATTCTCCTTGTGTTGTATGGCTTGTTAACCAAGTACAATAAAGTTTGTTGGTCCAAAAAGAACACAAATTTGTTGGCTACTAATAGGTAATGTCTATACTTTTTTACGGCATAGATCATCCCTAATGTTTCTCTTTTAGTGGTTGTATAATTCTTCTTTGCCACAATCAATTGTCTACTAGCATAAGAAATAGGCAAATCAAATTTTTCGTCTCCAGGTTGAGTTTGTATACACCAAGTTGGGCTTGTATACACCCAATGGTGAAATTGGAAGCATCAAAATGTATATGGAATATCTTATTCCAATCTGGTGCTTTCAATATTGGGGCTGAAGTGAGAGCTTGTTTAAGCTTCATGAAGGATTCTTCACACTGATCAGTCGATACAAAGAGTGTAATCAGGCCATACATGGGTTTTGCGTGATTATAACATACATATAAATGAATCGTCTATAATATCCACAATGTCCCATGAAAGCCTGAACCCCTTTGACTGTTGTTGGTCTAGGCAATTGAGCAATAACATAAATTTTATCCATATCAATCGCTATGCCGTTTTTAGACACTATATGTCCAAGAATTCTTTCCCTTTCTGCCCATAAAGGTGCACTTTTCAAGATTTAAGCAAATCCTATAAAGTCTACATTTTTCGAATACCTTTTTGAGATGTTCAAATTGATCAACTCGGATTGATGAATGTACACTAAATCATCCATATATACTTCCAAGTAATTCCTAAGATATTCTTTAAAAGCATTAATCATCAGTCTTTGAAAGGTGGTAGGAGCATTAGTTAACCCAAAAAGCATAACCCTATAGGCAAAAATACCCCATTCAATTGGCAAAGGAAGTTTTACACTGATCTTTGGGATCAACCAAAAGTTGGTGTACCCTAAAAAGCCGTCTGGAAATCTGTAAGCTTCTTTTCCTGCAACTCGTTCTAAAACATGCTCGATGATTGGAAGAGGGTAATTATCTCTAATGGTGGCTGCATTCACATTTTTGAGATTGACACACACTCTTAATTTTCCATTCTTGGGTACCACCACAATTGGAGACACCCAGTCTATGTATTCAATCTCATAAATGAATTCGGCTTCCTTGAGCTTATCTATCTCTTCTTTGATCTTTTTGGCAAATGTTTCATTATAAGTATATGGACATTGTGTACTTGGGCTTGCATCATCTCCCATAGGTATGGTATGTTGACAAATTTTGGATCAACACACCCTTGAGATCTTTTATAAGACCAAGCAAAGATATATCGGTATTATTTCAGTAAGCTTAGCAAAAGATCTTTTTCTTATTCCTTCAAGTCGTTTGCAATATAGGCAGGTCTAGGCACTTTTCCAGGTCCTTCAGATGACTCAACCTGTTTTCTTAATTCCCTTATAGGTTGCGACTATGATCTTTTGGTCTTGGAGAGTATATTTCTTGTAATGGTATGGAACACTCATTACATCTTTACTCTCTTCCTTGGTTGTTTCCATTTCAGTGGTATACATCTCCTTTAGAGTTTTCTTCAGCTCTTGTATTTTTTCTTTCGTTCAACTCATGTCATGGATGATTCATCATCCTGATGCTTAGGTTTTGATTGAGTTTTCTTTCTCATTTTTCTTGATGGTTTGATGTTCCTTGCTTGTTGTCTCAAGGATATCTACCCGTGATTTTGTCTTTGACACAATCATGTGCATCTATCTGCATCAAAAATTGTATTCTGCTACAAACTGATGGCATAAGTCTAGGTTTCAAGTTTTTTTTGTTTAGACTTTTCCTTCTATACCATTTTTGTCTTCTTGTTTTTTAGTTGGGAAAGTCATAAAACCTTTCCTCTCCTCCTTTTATGAGTAGTTGTGCTCTTTTTCTCACCCAGAATCATCAATTGTAGCTGAATGTTGTTCAAACTCATCAGTAGCATCATAATAGAGGTCTGAAAAGACCTGTTGAGATTTCAGTAAGTCTGTGGGTTCTTGAACTGCCAGGTATGCCTTCTTCCAATCCCGCAAGGCTGCTTGAAATGATGTGAGCTTAGTTCCGTCCCACAAATGCTGCTCAACATAGTGGAAGATTTTATCGAGTGATTTCCACATGTTTACCTTGTGATTTTGGATCCCCACCACCAACATTTTCTTTAACAACTCTATGTATTGGTTCCATTTATTGAACATGATTCTCTTCTCCTCTCTATCAAAATCTTTAAAGCTAAACCCAAGAAACCTTCTGGCCTTCATGCCGCCTATCGACGCTTTCCTTGGTACCTTGTAGCGACCTTGAGACATCTTAGGGTCCTCTTCAATTTGACATTGCCTCCATGCAAACCAATGTTTGAGAGCACTTCCTCTGAGGATTTGATGACTCTTTTGACTCACTCACTGGCTTTAAGGTCCATGCAAAACATATGTACAAATGAACCACCTTTTCAATTATTTTGCAGAATGCATGGAGTGAACAAATGTGAACTCTACATAGAGGAATCTCAAGCACTGGCTAAGAAGATTCATCTTGAAGATGTCTATTGGGAACTCTACTTTATTGCACACTCTCAAGAGATTGTGCATTGGCCTTGCAGTATAAACATGGACTCGCCACAGATGCACTATGTCACACCATGTGTTATTTTGTACATGCACTTAAGAGTCTTTAAGTCACCTACCTTGTGCCATTCGACTTTGTAGTCACCAAATCCTTCCACTGAAAGCACACCTCTGTTTCTTTGCTCATTGATGATAGAAGGAATCTGGGTTTGACTAAAAACCCAATGAAGGATTTCAAAACTTTCTTTATGGACTTGTATGTAAAAAAAGGAACATAAAACCAAGAACCATGCATGCAATATTTTTGTTATTATAGATTGAACCAAGTGTACCTCAAATGAACCTAGTGTCAGAATATTATTTTTGGACTGCACGCATTTATCAAATTTCTTTTGAGCTATCATCTCTTCAACTACATGTTTTGGAACTAGACGACTGTAATGCACAATGGCATTGGAACCTACTCCAACATTGGAACCTACTCCTTTCAAGTTTGGATGTAGCAAAGTCCTACAAAGAAAGCACCATGCGTCGTGATCAATAATAAGAAAGTGTAAAGAATATATATGATACAAAATCAGAACCAAACTTTGAGTTACCTTAAACCTCGTATTCAATTTTTTAGGCCGCCACTACCAATCTTCATATTCTCTATGTTACATAGATCTTGTTTTCTTTTCCTACTCCCAAGCACGGTGTCTTTCACACACAAACTTGTGATCTTCTTCTCAAGGCTTTGGATTGTCTCTCTATTTGATAGAATCTTTTGCGCACATGTTTCATTAAGTTTCTTTAGAGCTGCATGTTCTCCATTGCTAGGAGGTTTATTTTATTTTTTGCCACTATAAGAGCTCGCTTAAATTCGACGTCAAATTACCGGCATCAATGGCAGGCGTCGGTATATGTGTAGGTAAATCTGGAGGGAGATCAAGTTTAAAAAACTTAATTTTTGAATTTTGCGTGCTCATACCGGCAGCTATACCGGTGCCTATATAGATGACTGTACCGGCGCACATACCAATGCTCATATCGGCGCCTATGCCGGCACTTGTACCGATGAACCCTACAAAAAAAAGAACCACGGGTCTTTCCTGTGCATTTCCCTCCTTTCTTCTCTTCTTCTCTTGCCCTCCTCCTCCTCACTTGCTGCAAATCTTATGCCTCACAACTCGCCGGAGGTGAGATTCTCATTCATGGACTACTCCCCATCATCAAGGTGAGATTCTTTTCAAGTTTCCTTGTATTTTTGTGCAATTTAGTGTATGTGTGTGTAACGTAGCATGTGTGTGTGCATTTTTGCAGGTTTTTCCAACTCTTTCTTACTAAAATAGTTTGCATGTGAGTGCTCTAACTTTCTTCTTTGTTGCATACACACATACACACACATTCACATAAACACGCATGCGAGTAGATAAAAATGCACACTAAATAATATACTAAACACACAATTAAACACACTACATGCACACACAATTACATTTTAAAGTTATAAATTTTTTTATATTTTTATGCAAATTTATTTTAAATTATGTTGTACTTTAAATTGTGGCTTATCCTAGGTGTTATGAATGTCAATGTAAAAATGTTCAAGTTATAAAGCTGGTTTTAGTGTTGATTAGTTTTGATTACATTTGATTATTTTCATATGTTTGATCGTTTTAAGTTTAGAGGTTTAGCGCTTCAAGTTTAGGTTTAGATTATAGGTTAGCGGCTTTAGATTTGGCTGCTCTAAATCGCCTTAGGTGTCACATTAGTTTAGCCATTTCAATAATCTTCTTAGGATTTACCTCTTATAGGGTAAGTGATTGAGCTATTTCAACCCGTCTAGGGTAAATAGTTGGGCTATCTCAACCCACTTAGGGTTAATTGTTGGGCTATTTCAAACTTCAAAAAAAACCCCAAACAAACTTCAAAAATTGCTTGTGTACTTGGGGCAAGTAGTAGGCATAGTGGCTAGAAGAAATGGCAAGTGTGAAAGCCATTTCTGAAGTTTGGCTACGTTTTTTAGAGAAAAAACTCAAACGCACTACATAAATGACTTGTGCACTTGTCATATTTTCCACAATAGGAATCAAGCAAGTCATTGGGTTGTTGGATGCTCATTGGACCCAATGGTAGACTATCCAATAGTCTTCTTGGGAGCTTAATTTATATTGGTTCTTTTATCAAGCATTTTTAAATTGATTAAGCTAATTTACTCTAGCCTAATTCTCATTGGTCCACCTCTATGGCCGGATTTGAGGGGAGATTGGGGGCTTCTAGGCTAAGAGCCTGCCATGTGTCCATTATTCCCTTTGTGTAATGGGAGAGCTTGTGTGTGTGTGTGTGTGTGTGTGTGTGTGTGCGTGTTTCTCTGTCTTTCCCTACCTTTAGGACTCACCCCCTCCCTCGGGGAGTGCACTATGGAATCGTGTTAATGTATAACGTGAATTCGAAAGGAGGGGTTTTAAAATACTAAATTTTAGGCAATTTAACAAAAATACATTAAAATAAGGGGTTTTTATATTCAATTTCGAAAAAAAATCCTAAAATAAGGGGTCATTTTATTCATTCAGACATGTTAAAAGAGGAGTTTTTTTAATACCCCACGAATGCACATTATATAAGGGGGTATTGAACTATGAACCCCTCAAGCCCCCTCCTTCCTAGGGATGTGGGAAGACTTTTTAGTCTTCCCATAACCATCCTCCCACTTTTGGCTAATATACTTTTTGATTAATTTTTGGAACCTTAGCCTATGGAAGTCTTAATGGAGATGAACCTTATCTTTTAAGCTTCCTAGGGATGTGGGAAGACTTTTTAGTCTTCCTTGGAACCTTAGCCTATGGAAGTCTTAATGGAGATGAACCTTATCTTTTAAGCTTCATTGATGCAAATTGCTCTTTTGCAAACTGTCCCATTTGGATCCCTGCTAAGACCGGTCTGGCAGCCTTATTAATATTCTAGCTTTTACTCCCTAGGTACCTCCCCATATTAAATGATCAGTTTAACATGAGAAAATCATTTGGGAGAATTAGATATTAGTTTTTATGACGTTACCTCTCTCTTGAAATCATAGTCATCCTTGACTATGAGGTAGAGAAGATAAAGCCTAGTCATTAGTCTGTTTGCTAGGGGGTAGAGGATACCTATTTTACCCTACGACATCGTTCCAGAATGGACGACTAGTCCATTTGGTGCTTGAGAGCCGTAGTTTCTGCAAGCATGTCTGCACATTAGTTCGTATCAATCTTCCATAGTAGAGTGACAAGCTCTACTTGGTGTTCAAGAGACGTAGTCCACAAACATGATCCTAAGCATGCATATTTATTAACATTTGTGCACAATAAAGAGAAAGAGAGTCTTATAAGACAAAACTTTGTTCATTTATACGTATTTATGTTTGCTTACTCTAGCGAATCATTGTAAGCATTGACAAGGTTTAGGTTATCCTTTACTTATTGTATGCATTGCATCCATCTAGCAACTTCAAAAGGATAATTTTTAAACTTGATAAGATATCGTTGGATAGTCTTACCACCTCTCAATACCTTGTCTTCATGTCGGAGAATGGACTCGGGCTGTAGCACCTCCTCTTGGTTCTCGATCTCCAGTGGGTTTTCAATGGTTGCTTCTTGAGGTGGCTCTCCTTTGTAAGGCTTTAGCTGATGTGGAAAGCATTGTGTATGAGCCAATGGTTGGGAAACTTGAGTTGATAGGCCATCTCATTACCTTTTCGCTAACTTAGCATAGTATTTTTGGTGCCCCGTAGGATTCTTGCCCATTGTGTGCATTAATGGAGCCTTGGGAAACTTAAGCAAGACCCAATCATTTTGTTTAAATTCTAGGGCTCTTATGTACTTATCAGCAATAGCCTTTTGCCTTTGCTAAGAGATGGATATAGCATCCTTAATCTTTTGGAAAGATTCTTGTAGGTCTCGGCTATATTCATCTGCAGGCAATGAAGATCTTCCCATGTACCTTGAGTAGCAGGGGACTTTTTTATCTTCCCTCCATCACCTCAAAAGGTGCTTTTCTTGTGGAAGTATGTACAGTGTTATTGTAATCATACTCCACTAAAGGTAAGTACTTCTCCCATTGGGAATTTTAATCTACTTTTGTAACATAAGCTTTTAGTAGATCAAGAATTGTTAGGTTAGCTATTTCACTTTGGCCATTTGTTTGGAGGTGATAGGCCGAACATAAGTTTAGCCTTGTACCTAAATTCTCAAAGAGACCCTTCCAAAAATTACCGTTCATTCTAGGATCTCTATTCAACACTATGGCCATTGGCAAGCCGTAGTACTTGAAGATTTGTGATATAAAGAGGTTTGCCATTTGATGGGCCTTGATAGTCCTTTTTGACAGGTATGAAATGTTCTTGTTTTCTAAACATGTCCACTATCATCCATATTCCTATATTCCCATGGATAGACTTGGGCAATCCAAAGATAAAATCCATGGATATGACCTCCCATGGTGAATTAGGGATTGGCAAAGGTTGAAGAAATCTAGGTTGCTTCCCTCTATCAAATTTCGTCTTTTGGCATACCACACATTTTGAAACATACTCTTGTATGTTTGTTTTCATGGCAGGCCAATAGAAGTATATTTCTATCCTTTTAGGGTAGACTGAATCCCTCTATGCCATGCATAAGGAGGAGCATGAGATTCATACATCACTTTCTCACGTAGTGAGTTAGTAATGCATAGCCTATTTCCATAGAGAAGATGACCATCTTGTAGGGTAAATGGTTCTTCCTTCTTCCCTAGTGCAAGGGCTGAAATCACATCTTTAAAATCGGGATCGATAGCGTACTCATCTATCACAGAAGATAGATCGTGAGTTTCTATGGATACCGCATTCACTCTCGGTCATCTTGAGAGTGCATCGGCTACTTGATTATGCTTGCTCCCAGCAATGTGAGCAACATGAAAATGGAATTGCGAAAGGAAATATTTCTCACCTCATTTTTTTGTCGGAGAGCTTGATTTGCATCATGAAGTACTTAAGGCTTTGGTGATCCATTCGCAGAATGAAAGGAGTCCCCAATAAATAGTGCTTCCACGAGTCTAGAGCATGTAGAACTTCTAAGAGTTCCTTCTCATATATACCTAGAGCTTGCTCAACAGGGTCGATCCTTTGACTTTCATAGGCTATGGCGTGCCCTTCTTGGAGAAAAACAGCTCCAAGATAATCACCACACGTGTCGCATTGGACCTTGAATGGCTTTGAGAGATCTGGTAGTGTAAGCACAAGTTGAGAGATAAGCATCTCTTTAAGCTTTTTGAAAGCATTGTTCTCCTTGGTGGACCATATATACCTAGCATTTTTCTTTGTTAGGTCATATAATGGTCCCGCAATTTGTGAGAACTTTTCTATGAAGCATCTACAGTATGCACACATACGTATAAAGCTTCTTAGTTCATGCAGATTCCTTGGATTAGGCCATCCTTTTATTACCTGTAACTTTGATGGATCAATTTGGATGCCCTCTTGAGAGATAATGTGACCTAAATACTGAATCTCTTGTAAGAAAAATTCACTTTTCTTTCGATTAATATAAAGTTTATTCTCTTCTAAAACTTGAAATATTACATGGAGGTGTTGCTTGTGTTCGTTTAATGAATTAGAGTAGATAATTACATCCCAATAAAGCTTCATTGAGGCCTAAATAGCTTCTCCATCAGACGATTAAATGTGGTTGGTACATTGGTCAAGCCAAAAGGCATGACAATGTACTCGTAAAGACCAAACGTTGTGCAGAATGCAATCTTTACAATGTCTGATCAACTATCCTTATTTGATGGTATCCACTTTTTAGGTCAATCCTACTGAAGTAGATTGACCCTTGTAGCTTATCAAATAGGTCTTCTACCCGTGAAACAGGAAATCTATTCTTGATAATGATCCTATTTAGTGCTCTATAGTCCACACACATATGATATGTGCTATCTTTCTTTTACACTAATAAAATTGGTTAACAAATGGAGATGAGCTAGTCCTAACCATGCCTTTATCAACCAGCTCCTGCACTTGCTACATAATCTCCTCTTGTTGAGCTTGAGAAACTCGATTTATTAGGCGGTGAGCTACCTGGAAGAAGTTCAATTGCATGATCCTCATCCCCTCGTTTGGGAGGTAGCTCACAAGGGATGTCGTCAATAAAAACATCTCGGAATCCCTTGAGGAAATTGGATAACTCTAATTTATTTTCATTTCCTATATCTTCTTTTGCTAAAACATTAGGTTCATTTTCAAAATCTTTCACAAAAATCATGTAGACAGAAATAGAGTTCTTTATTGACTTATTGAAATCTTGCTTATGTACAATGGGTATGGTGCTACCCGCTCCTTAGCATCTATGCTTATATCTTTTTCCCTGTACCTAAAGTAGGTTTGTCTTTCAAGGAATTTAACATTGGCAGCCATGCAATCAAACCATGGTGCCCCTAGGATGAGAGGAGAGATGAAGAAGGATCCTCCTTGTCCACATAGCTTTGGACATGGAGCCTCAATGTCTCAATTAAGGGAGTGAATGTGGCTTCTTGTCCCTTCAAAGAATCATCAGTAGGTAGGACATCTCCCATCTCATAGGCTTGGATGCCTAGCTTGGTGGCAAACTCTATGGATATGAGATTGTGAGTAGAACCAAGGTCAACGAGAATGAAAGCATCATGTTCTCTTACCTTTCCCCAAGCATGACATAGAGGAGATCCGTTGTGATGAGCATCCTCTTCTTGAATTTTGACTATGGAAGCTCTAGGAGGCTCATTACGTGTATTCTTGTGGGGTCAAGCATGATAGGTATGCCCTTGATCCCCGCAATTGAAACAACGGTTATCTTTTTGATAATGCTCTACCTCTTCAGGAGAGAGTGTATTTTTTCCTTTATAAACTCCCTTCTCCTTCGCTTTGTTGTGGTTGGAGTTGCCTTTGGGAAACTTTTGGACGTTGTCCTTCCTTGTTTTCCATGGGCTTAAGATTTCTCTTAGCCCCTTGTTGGAAGTTGATTCTTGAAGCCACCATGCTATGGTGTATGACCGCAGATATGGTGTGTGGCCTTTGGGAGTTAGCATACTCCACCATATCCTCAGATAAACCCGCACATCTTTGTTGTTTTTGCTCTCCAAAATCCATATTTTTGTAGACGGTGGCTTTGAGATGTAAATCCCAAAACATGTCTACATATTTGTGGATAGATTCATAGGGAGAAAGCTTCAAGTTTCAACATTTGGTGAGTACTTTGTCTTTGGCATCGCTAGCCAAAAATTGCTTCATGATGGAAGCTCTTAAAGCTTTCCATGTTCGTGGAGCTTCACCATTTGCTCGTAGGCTAGACCACCATTTCCTAGTGGAATTTTGAAAATGCATAGCTACATGATGTAGCTTAGAGGACTCCATGAAGCCCTCATCTCCAAATGCCACATCCAATTGTTGGATAACGGTCAAGACTTTGTCCATAGAACCAAAGGTGCCATTGTAGGTAAGGAAAGAGATGTTCTTTCCTCCCTCTTTGAAATTTTTGATCTTGAACGACCTTTTCCAAGTGGCATAGGATTTCCTATTGCCTCTTCTCTTGGGCGATTTGAGAGCTGCACATCACTTTCTTCAGAAGAGGAAGAGGATGAGGAGGATGGAGAAGAAGGTGACCTCTGTCTTGCCTTTTTCTTCCCTTGTTCCTCCTCTTCTACACCATTACTTTCTTCAGAAGAGAAAGAGGATGAGGAAGATGGAGAAGAGGGTGACCTCTTTCTTGTCTTTTTCTTCTCTTGTTTCCTCTCTTCCCTCTTTAAATTATAGTGAGAAGAAGAGTATGCGATGGTCTTCTCTGATTAGGGGGTGCTGGAGAGCGTTTTGCCCGCCATCTCTGTGGAGCCATCTCCATCGAGGTGGCAGGAGACTCGCTTCTTTCTCATTCTTTTGGTGGGGGCTCTACCGTTGAACCTTGGGCTCTCCCATTAGGAGAAAGTTAGACTCACTTTTGGGCCTTTAAGTTCTAGAGAGAGAGGCTAACGTTACATTGAAAATCGGCATTTTGGAGTCAATCTCTTTTAAAAAAAGGGAGGAAATATTATTTTGGTTCATCAAATTGCACAATTTCACGCTTTCAAGGCATAAATGCCGTAAGTCATACTAACTCTGTACCGAGGAATTTCAGAACTTTCATTGAAGACTCTATCTAGTATCTTTGTTCCCGCCCAAATATGACTTTGAGTAGCTCTACTTCCCTCTCAAAACTTCTTCCCTTTTTCATATTTGCGCTAACCTTTCTGTGTACTGCACACCATGTCTACTTCTCGAAGGCCTAGCACTACCATTGACTTTGTTAGCATTTTTAACAGTTATATCAAGCATGGATTCCATCTCGAATAACTATCGGAAGTTGGGTTCTACTGCAAACTAGGAGGAGGAAGAGGAGGAAACGTAATGATTTCATAGAGGCTTTCAAGGGTCAAGTTAAAGAGTTTAAAGTGTGTGCACAAAGAAAGTGGGTGAAAGAGGTCCTCATACAACATGCTTTCCAGCATGCAGACTTAAGGTTGCAAACATCTCCTCCAAGTTTTCCAAGGCATCGACCCAACTGTAAGTTATTTCAGCATCTCGCTTAGTGCATGATTATATTCGAATGTTAACTGGTGGATATCATCTTTGGTATGTTCGAATAGGACAGATTGGCAACCAGTTGAGAGCATAGTTGGGAGACAACACAAGGAACTTGCAGATAATGGAATTTTCTTTTATGATATGTCATATGTGGAACCGAGAACTTCCATTGGTTGGGGTCGTGTAGCTCCTTTGTCACTTCCATCCTTTGATAGCAAGGATTGTTCCTTGCCTGCTTCGCAAACTAGTGAAAGCTTTAGGAATAAGTTGTATCAGGATATACAAAAGTCCCTCAATTATTCCATTGTCACAAAAATAGTTCGGCTCGCACTATTTGTGCCTCTTGAAGTGTTTGTAGATTTTTTCTTCGATGAGCAAATAAGAACTACCGCAACAATGTTCATTTGCAAGTCTGAGAGCTGTTTGGACTTTTTAGATGATAATTGGGATAGGAAACAATCACATAACAAATCTGTTTTTTTGCAAAAGAAGTCCATAATTTGCAAGTTCATTATAAGCTCTCAAAATTTCTTAGTATCGTTTTACTATATTAGATATCATCTTCTTAGTGGGCAGCTTATTCCACTCGACCAAGATACAGAGAACAACCTCGAGTAACCTTTATCAATGGAGCTCTACTTTCGAGACAGCCTACTTACTATGATGGAGACAATGTCAAGCACAACTCTTGCACAACTCAGGATAGATCTTACATGTGAAGAACTTTCACTTTTGCCGAAATTGTATGCATTCAGTCTCAACAATAGAAAGGTGCTTACTTAATCGATAAATTTTGATTGTCTTTAATACATTAAGACAGAATCTAACTTTTTCTTCTTTTCAGATTCCAAGGCACAAGGAGAAAATAACATTGTGCAAGGAGTCACTAACAAATACACTTCACTTAATTGCTTCCACTGGAAGCTAGGTCACATACCTTGTGCACGCAAAGAGCTTTGATGCCATGCAAACCATGATGTACTCTTCAAAATGACTAATGCAGAGACATTTTTTGGCGATCAAACAATGTTTCAAAAATGTACATTTTCAATGTTTCAAAACTTTACATATTGTGTTGTTTCTGTCAAGTTTATACAAGTAAATTGCTCCCTTTTCCTGCTATTGTCCTCTCCCCCCGTTTGTTTAGAAAATACTCACGATTGATTGTACGCAATGACCAAAAAGCACGCTAGATCAAAGTTGAATCTGCTAAACCAGTTCATCAGACTCAAAAAGGAAACTGAGTTGTTCTGCAGATAAGGCGATATCAGCGGATCTATTACGTATACTTTGTCTTGAACCTCAGGGGACAGAAGCGAGACAACGTGGCTAACATGAACAAATGGTAGAGATTAGACTTGAGGTATTTCAGCGGGCTGTCACTGCCACAAACCCGTGAGTCAATACCGAGCGAGTGGGGCAGCTATTGAATTCCATCCGCCACTGACTCGCTTGGTATTGACCCATGTCTTAACAGTAGTGAACCATTATAAAGAAAAACTTGACGACTGCCGCAAAGACATGCGTCAATACCGCGCGAGTCAGTGGCGGATTCCAATTCCATAAGCCACTGACTCGCTTGGTATTGACCCATGTCTTTAAGGTAGTGAGCCATTATAAAGAAAAACTTGAATCCAATTCCATAAGCCACTGTCTCGCTTGGTATTGACCCATGTCTCGGTAGAGACCCATTTAATGAACCAAACGTGACTTTTAAAGAGCATGAGAATTACCGCAAAGCAACGTTGACGACCTCATTTGTTGCGAGCAAGTCGGTGAAACTGTGCATGCACCGGAAGTCTAGATGATCGAGGTTGAAAATGCAGGCCTCCTCTGACCTTGCAGGCAGCTGTATCTGCGCATGCACAGGCGCTGAGCTCAACAGAACTCTCAACTCCTCTTCATTCTCTTCGTTGATTTGCTCTAAAATAATTGACTCATCCGATACGTTGGATGGCCCTTGTGATGCAGAGCCTTGCCCTTGCCTTTCTTGAGCTGGCTCCCTGGCTGCCTCAGGCTCCTCCCTAACAGCCTTAGGCTCCTCAGGCTCCGGATAATTTTCCTTCAATATTGGTTGCTCCATAAATGCCTCAAGCTCCACCCTGGCCTGCTCTTGCCCCTCATCATCCCTTACTGGCTGCGGATCCTCCATGACTTGCTCATTTTGGTGTCTAGTTGGCTCCTCGATAATTGTCTTTTTTTCTTCCATGACTACCTTGGGGTCCACTCTGGCTTGCTCATGCCACTCTGTGGCTATCTCAGCATGCCCATCTGTGTCGTTTGTCTCTACCCATGATCGGGTCCTTTTGCTGTTTGTTTCAGCCCTAGACGGCTATGTCTGTCGTGCACAAGGACGGAGAGGGGGGATGTTGAGAATATCCATGGTACTACTATCTCAGATAGGCACTGGCTGAAGCAGCCCATCGTAGCGGAAACGCAGCCTACGAAGAGTATCAAAATCCCGTGGCATGATAGTGATGCGGTGTGCATGGGAAGCCATGATATATCCATCGTCGTCGCTGAAGAATTCCACAAGGTAGTCTTCAGCAATTTCTTGAAGGCAGAGTAGTGCACTGTTGGCCCATCGCATGCCGACTCTCCACTACTCGCAAATCTCCCGCACTACTCGCTAGAAAGGGAGACGTGGAATAGCAGGTTGAAAGTGTCGTTCTATCCTGCGTAGCTCTAGTAGTACACCTTTGTGCGCCTCATATCGACGTCTTCTTGGTTGAGCATTCAAAGATTCACCTATTGCCCTCCTAGCCGTGGCCTTTACACGAGGCATCTCTACAAATAGCATAACACCAAAAGACAATTCATTTGTCAGCACAAGGGACTTCAGATTTCAGAAAAGGTTAGTACCAAGCGAATGGGTGCATAGAAAAGAGTTTGCCTTCCCATATTCGCTCGGTAGTGACCTCAAAAAATAGTAATAGCATACATGACTTATATTTTCTGAGGTCAGTACCAAGCGAATAGGTGCATAGGAAATAGTTTGCCTTCCCTTATTCGCTCGGTAGTGACCTCAAAAAATAGTAATAGCAGACATGACTTATATTTTCTGAGGTCATTACCGAGCAAATAGGTGCATAGGAAAGAGTTTGCCTTGCCTTATTCGCTCGGTAGTGACCTCAGAAAATAGTAATAGCAAACATGACTTATATTTTGTGAGGTCACTACCAAGCGAATAGGTGCATAGGAAAGAGTTTGCCTTGCCTTATTCGCTCGGTAGTGACCTCAGAAAATAGTAATAGCAGACATGACTTATATTTTCTGAGGTCACTACCGAGCGAATAGGTGCATAGGAAAGAGTTTGCCTTGTCTTATTCGCTCGATAGTGACCTCAGAAAATAGTAATAGCAGACATCACTTACATTTTTAGAGGTCAGTACCAAGCGAACAGGTTTGCATCCCCTGCAACAAAATACCTTATTCGCTTGGTAGTGACCTCAGAAAAGTGTACAAGCAAGCGAACAGTTTTGCATCCCCTACAACAAAATACCAATGTGAAGGAGACGTTTAAATCTATGCGGTCCTAACTGTCATGTCGTTCCCTCCCATCACCTCCCCTAATCTCGAGGGGATGGTACCATTGATTCTCTCTCCCACGTCCACCTCTCATGAAACCACATGGCGGTACCACCCCTCACAGACCACTCACTCATAATCCAGAACCTAGGCTCTGCTTTTTAGGCATGTCCATCTAGTCTATTTAACCAGCAGTTGTTTCAGAACCTCCCTCAGGGTTTCATAGAACAACTACAAGAAGCTTAGGATAGTGGTGATGCCTTTCCAAGGTATACTCTCGCAGTGCCAGCAGCATCGCATCCGGGCCCTCCTCATGAGGTCCCCTTGGCCCTCCCCCGATGTTACCCTTAATGTTCTCGATCGACACAGCCCGGGAGTGGCTGCTGTCAACACGGGAGTCAATTCTCGAGGTAAGCCGCTGGTAATTCTTTGCTTTCTGCTCCCAATTTCCAAGCTCCTAGTTTGAAGAGCTTATTTGCTAAATGCTCTGTGCAAGATGCTAGCCTGAAGCTGCAGCAATTTGCAAATGCTGATCGTCAAGCACAGGGTCTCAATCCTTAAAGACTCTCTGGACGCAAGAAGGCCTGAAGACATGCAGCGATTGCTTGGCGCCGAGAATGGCTCTGTAGAGGCTATCTTTAATTGGCTACAGGAGATGAAGGATGAAGTGCTTGAGTTAGCCAGTAAATATGAGGAAGCCATTAACTTTGCCAACAGGCTTCAGGAAGAGATAGTCTGGCTATGAAGGAAAAGGACTACATGGTTATTACAAACCCTAAAGCCCCAAAAATTAGTAGACCACTCTTTGTAAAGTCTGAAGTGTTTTCTAACTCAAAAGCCGGTGTTAAGTTATAATTTTGTTTCTTTCTTATAAATTCAAAATGCGTATTTGGCAAAGAAAAACCCTAAATCCGCAACAAACAGGGTTTACCTTCCCCTTATTCTCTTAGTATTGACCTCTGTACTAGCAGACATCACTTAACTTTGCTTTGGTCAGTACCAAGCGAATAAGGCCCTTTGGACTAAGTGACCTTCCCTTATTCGCTTGGTACTAACCAAGGACGATGGTCAGTACCAAGCAAACAGGTGCAGCAAACAGGGTTTACCTTCCCTTATTCGCCTGGTACTGACTACACAAAATACAAGTGCACAGAAGGGTAGTAAGTAGCATACCTCTTCACTGTGTGTAGAGTTCTGTGTCACTGAAGCATTGCACAAGAGTAAGAGAAGGAGGATGCAGGAGAGTAAGAGGTGATGGAGTTTGCTTACCGTGTAGCATCGATGGGGGTAGAGTTAATTAGAATGATGCACAGTAGAGGATGCAAAAAGAGGCAGAATAGTTGAAACTTGAGATGTTTGCCGGGGGTACTGCCTCAACTTAGAATGCTTATCTCGAGGAGAGTGACAACTTCACTTATGCGCGAGATTGTGGTTGGTAAATCGCATTGCATGGGAATCTGAGACCATTTATTACTGGTTGTCCTTGTGAGCGCAGCCCATGTGCCTTTTTGAGTGACCGTTTAGGGTCAGACAGACGCTAATCGCCCTTGCAGTCGCCATCTCCATCTCCAAGTGGAACAAACAGATCGCCGCTACCTTTGTCTTTTGTGCGCTCTTCCCCTTGGCCAGCTCTCGTGATCCTGCGTTTAGAGTCGCACGCCGATCGCCCTTGCATTCGCCATCTCCATCTCCAAGTAGAACAAACAGATCACCATTGCCTTTGCATTTTCTGCGCTCTTCCCCTTGGCCACTTCTCGTGATCCTGCGTTGGGAGTCAGACGCCGATCATCCTTGCAGTCGCCATCTCCATGTCCAAGTAGAACAAACAGATCGCCGTTGCCTTTGCATTTTCTATGCTCTTCCGCTTGGCCACCTCTCGTGATTCTGCATTGAGTGACCTCCACTGGGTCGAGTCCTTTGCTTCCGCATCACCATCGCCATCACCACCTTCTGGTTCTTGCTGTCGGTGGCCTGCGACATCACCATCCAACTCGGCGCCATTGGATATTGCAGAGACAGGTTCTTTCTTCCTGCCTCTCCCCTTCCTGTGTGTTGTTAACTATGTTCTCACCGAAGCCACTGCGTTAGGGTAAAATTAAAAGTCTCAAACCGCATGCATGGTTGGAATAATCACTCCTTATGTGACCGTACCGCATGCATGGTTGGAATAATTACTCCTTATGTGACCGTGCCTGAGTTTGGGCATAGTGAGTGAGTAGGCCTATAAATCTATCACTGATAACATTAAATGCTCTATTCTTATCCACGTGTTCCGAATGCTTGGGTCACAGGACAGAACCAAGCGAATAGGGCCCTTTGGAGATTCTTGGGGCCCCTACTCGCTTGGTTCTGACTCAACTAACGTCACCTCTTATGACATTAGCGCACGGGACAGAACCAAGCAAATAGGGCCCTTCGGAGATTCTTGGGGCCCCTACTCCCTTGGTTCTGACTCAACTAACGTCACCTCTTATGACATTAGCGCACGGGACAGAACCAAGCGAATAGGGCCCTTCGGAGATTCCTGGGACCCCTACTCGCTTGGTTCTGACTCAACTAATGTCACCTCTTATGACATTAGCGCACGGGACAGAACCAAGCAAAAAGAGACATTGAGGGGTACTCCAGGCTCACTCCAGGCTCAATATTCGCCTGGTTAGACACCAAATAGTTTTGGCTTGCTTTTTCTTTCAGTCATGGGGATCATAGTCCTGGAGACAGAAGTGAGTGAGGATACATGTGAAGAAAAACTATTCACGTTCTTATATAACTCCCGTGCTCATCACCGTGCACCAGAACTATCAGGAATGTTCAATGCAGAGTTTTCTATACAGAGGATTATAGATTGCTCATTTGAGTACCTACAAAACCATTTGCAACAGTATGAGGCAGTCACTTGTGACAATTCCATGACAGTTGATGGCATGAGATATGTGCACCCAGCCGACCTTGACCCTGACAAGAGTGCTTCAAGGAGACTGAATCGCTGTCTAGAAAAGTGTCCCTCCAATGCACTGCTTGTACAAGACAGGTGTATGAAGCACTTCAAAAAGTGTCACTTAGTGGAATTCTACCATGGGTTTGTCTATTACTTATACTTGCAGACGGATGGTGAGTCAGAGACTTCCCAGTCAACAACTTTCGGTAGTTGTCCATTGGCGCCGGAGGAAGAGGTAGAGGATGTGGAGGTGCAGTTTGACCCAGAAGAAGAGCGGGTAGAGGTAATAAAGGAAACATTTGATGCGGGCTTAACTCTTGTTTCTCTTGCGGATGCAGTAATAGGGTGCAAGCAAGAAAGTCCAAGTAACGAAGTGACTTTGCCTCTGAATTGTGCTCCCAGCTTTGCTATGGCAGGCGACACCCACTATGTTCTGCTCACAGATATCATGCATGAGCTCAATATACGGGAGGACTACTGCCTAGCGGCAATTGAAAATTTTTGTGAGGCAGACATGGGGTTTGTGGACGATGATGGAGTGGACCAACATCTTATTGTTGACACAGTTGTCCGCGACTCATAGTTCACTTCAGGGTGGAAACTGATCAAAGATACGTTCAATGAAGCGAAGTCCGGAGAGGCCAATTTTCCAACAGATGAGCAGTTTGAATTGACAACAAAACAACTCGGCTTGGAAAACATGGGTAGGCACGTGGCACCCAAAGGTCAGGTAATGAATAGTCAGTCTATTCACTTGTGGGGGAGGTCGATGCTGGAAATGGACGAGAATCAGATGGTAACTTTTGTCGTGCATTCAGATGGTATTAGAGATGGCCCAGTGATAAAATATCATGATCATTTTTTTTGTTGCCGGGTGCTACTGTAGTAGAGATGGCCCAGTGATTAAATATCATGATCATTTTTTTTGCTGCCACGTGCTAGTGTATGACGATAGTTTCCTTAGAAGAGCGGGAGGCTCACGATAAGGGCTTGTCACTGGAGTCCAAGGCAAGGATGCGGCGTTGTCTCACTACATCGGGCATTTCAACCACAAAAAGGTGTGTAGAAACAATTCAAGTACTTGGCAGTTGTACTCATCTCACTTACGGCCCATAAATTCATTACAATTTTTATGTAGATCATAATATACCACAAGGAATACTCCGATGACAATGCAAAGTTCCCACTGTTTGCAATGAAAGTTATTACAAGATTGTGTGGTGGGCACCCCCTCCCACTAAATGCAGAAAGACTAATTCTGATTGAGAAACGGTTTGCTCTACGCGTATTTGGCATTGGGTATGGGTGCCAAGCACTCAGAGCCCCCTATTTCATGTCCTACACAGCGCAAGCTCTGGCTGCAAGGGTTGAAGACCCGGAAAGCTTAGATCCATACAACAAGCGGCTATTTTTGAGGGAAAGAAGATGCATGATGCCCGTGGGGATGATGCCATCAACAGAGGAACGAGCTCGTCTACAGAGCTTGCACATCAAAGAGGTACAAAGTGAGGAAGAAGGAGGTGCATCGAAGAGGATAAAAACGACAAGCTCAGGTCCATCTTCTCCCGCTCCTGACTCGTGACCGTTGCCACCTCGCATGGCGCTCCGCCGCATTTGAAGCTCCCCAAGCCATTTGTTTCTTCTCTTTGCGGATGTTTGTAAAGACCGTGTAATTTCTAAACTCTTAAGAAGTTCCTTCTGCCTTGCTCTATGAATTAGTCGTCTATAAGTCCATTGGTGTAACTCTAATAGGCTATTGGCCTTTTCTTTTCCTCCCCCATGTCTAGTGTGCTTAAAATAACCTGTTCTTGCCATGTAGTGGATTTTTTCTATGCCTTGTGTGGACCAGATTGATAGTGAGCCGTATGTCTTGGAAAAATATGGACCATGGTTGAATAGTATGTGCTGCATTGAAATAAAACAAAATGGTCAGTAGACTACAATTTAAAATTTTGTTTTGTATATGTAGAATGCCAATCCACCATGTAATGTGTGATATGTTGCCCACCCCACCCTGTAAGGTAAGCCTTTTTCCAATCCAGCAAGGCTGCTTGAAATGATGTGAGCTTACTTTGGTACCAAGAATGTTGCTCAACGTAATGGAAAATTTTATCTAGTGATTTTCACACGTTTGCCTTGTGATTTTGGATTTCCCCGCCACCAGCATTGTCTTTAACCACTTTATGTAACTGTTTCCATTTGTTGAACAGGTTTCTCCTTTCTTCTCTATCTAAATCTTTGAGGCTAAACCCAAGAAATCTTCTTGCCTTCACTCCGCCTATCGACGCTTTCCTCAGTACCTTGTACCGACTTTGAGACATCTTAGGGTCCTCTTCGATTTTGACATTGCCTCCATGCAAACTAATGTCTGAGAGCACTCCGTCTAATGCTTTGATCACTCTTTTCGACTCACTCTCTGGCTTTAATGTCCATGCAAAACATATGTACAAATGACACCTTTTCAATTATTTGCGACAGAGTGCATGAAGTGTACAGACGTGAACTCTACTCAGAGGAATATCAAGCACTGGTTTAAAAGTTTTATCTTGAAGATGTCTGTTGGGAGCTCTATTCCATTGCACACTCTCAAGTGATTGTGCATCAGCCATGCAATATAAGCATGGATTTGCCACAGCTACTCCGTGTGTTATGTTGTACATACACTTAAGAGTCTTTAAGTCACCTGCCATGTGCCATTCCACTGTGTAGTCACCAAATCCTTCCATTGAAAGAACGGCTCCGTTTCTTTATTCACTGATGATAGAAGGAATTTGGGTTTGACAAAAACCCAATCGAGGATTTCAAAATTTTCCTTATCAACCTGCAGTGAAAACAAAAACACAAAATCAACAACCAAATAATCAATATTTTTGTTATCATAGAGTGAATGAAGTATACTTGAAATGATCCTAGAGTTAGAATGTTGTTTTTTGATTGCACGTTGAAGTATCGTGGATCCTCTTTCATTATTGATGGATCCAAAGCTCTGTTCATGAGGGTAATGGTGACTCTCTCCAGCTTCTTGTTCTTCAGGACCTCGCACTCGTCAAGCTTCAAAACAAACTTGAGAACCCCACCGCACTCGTCTGGACTGATGTCAAAGAAGTGAACTGCATACCTTTGCAATGCTTCAAGATCAACGAAGAGGTTGTTGTGCTCGTTAAACTGTACCTCTCTGCCGCCCTTGCCTAAGAACGTTGCTTCAATATGGAATGGTGACCCAAGTTTCTCAAACACCTCATTGTTTACATGTCGGTGAGCAGCCTTTACATGTGATGGATTTGGCAGCAATGATCCTCTCTGTAGTTTATTTTGAGACTTTTTAGTTAATTCTTTGAAGAGTGCCATGTATCCCATCTGCGAGATGCCACTCTCATCAAGTATTGCTTGCACTTCCATTGGTTCCAGCTGATTCTCGTTCATGAAGAAGGTAATTAGCCTCCCTTTCAACTTGCAACATTTTTTCTGAGTTATCATCTCTTCAACTACTTCTTTTGGAACTAGACGGCTGTAATGCACTCCCGCATTGAAGCCTGCACCGTTCGAGTTTGGATGCAGTAAAGACCTGCCAAAAAAGCACCATGCGTTATGATCATGTATAGGAAAGTAAGTGTATCCATTTCTTAATGAAGCACATTGAAGAAACAAACTTCGAGTTACCTTAAAGCTCGTACTCGTTTCTTCAGGCCACCACTACCAACCTTCATGTTCTCAATGTTGCACAGATCTCATTTTCTTTTCCGACTACCAAGCACGTTGTCTTTCTCTCGCAAACTTGTGATCTTTTTCTCAAGGCCTTGGATTGTCTCTCTGTTTGATGAAATATTTTGAGAGCATGCTTCATTAAGTTTCTTCAGCAGCATGTTCTCCATCGCCAAGAAGTTTCTTTGCCTTTCCGTATTCAATCCTCTCATTTCCAAATGTTTGGTGTATCTCAATAGCCTATCCTTGCCATCGCCTGTGAAATGTAAGAGGTTAGTGATATTAGCAAAGGGAGGTGGCGCATTTGTCGTAGGACCCTTTGGATAAATAGACTCATCGGTCCACAAATCCAAATGATGTTCCTTGTTTGTCCTTCTAAGTTCTTTCTCCCGTTGAAATAAGAAAGACTCCCTCCTACGTTTCTGCAACGGTGCGTACTCTTGCAATACATCAACATGAAGATGATGTGTGTTCTTTCTTTGGGTTAGTGTTAAAGATGAAGGGGCTGAGGATTGTAAGTTCAAATTAGTGTTTTCATCAGGAAAAGATGTGTTCTCTATTCCTAGAGTTGATAAATAAGAAGACGGAGAAATATCTCAGGTTTTGGGAGGGAAGGCCATATTCTCAAGTTTAGAGTTGATAGAGTTCGTGTGGCTTATGTTTCTGGAGGGAACGCTTGTAAGTTGGCATTTCAAATCATTAGTCATACGGTTAGTTGTATTCCTGACAAGAGAACGAAGGATAAGAATGATAAAGACGGCGGCTACCTACCAAAGAATGTCATTTTGGCTTTTTGTTACGCAGAAAAGTATCACATAAAATTCACAATTTAACATTTTCATTTTCTCTCTCTAAGCCGACGTGGCACTTCTGACAGGGCCCAAAAGTGAGTCCAACTTTCTCCTAATGTTTGAGAGGGAGATGCCTTATCGAGTAGTAAGTTTTTAAGCCCTTTGTACAGATCCTTTTCTTCTTCCCTTATTGGAGAGAGTCCTCTTTTGGAAGTCTCACCAAGAGCTTTCCTAGGTACTCTCTCTTCTTGGTGGGGAGTTTGGAGAATACCATGGATGCGCAATTGCTATAGCACTTCACCTTGGAGGGACCAGGGCTTGTTGAAGCCTAGAAACAAGATAGTTTACAAGCATAGGGTCATCATTAGTTGCTCTTTCATTAGCAAAATCAAAGCTATCAACATTCATTTCAATCTCTTTTTCCTTGTCATCCATACTAGAAAATTTTAGATGTAAATTTTTTACTTGTACTTTGGCACTTCAAGACCTAGTTGCTACTCCTCTTTACCTTCAAAGATAAGCACTCATGCATCTATACTTGTGGCTTGAATATTATTAATTGCAAGGAATAGAAGAGAGGGTTTCACAGAGCTAAGACAACACCGGTTCCTGTCAAGCTTCTAATAGCTCAATAAAGGCAAGCCCCGTAGGACTCCATTATTAAGACCACAACTCTCAATTGTATCCCCATTAATTGTATAAAGCAGGCATTCTTTAAGGATGAAAAATCCCTATTCTACTCACTCTTTTTTGGCCAATAGACTTTTTAATAATTTTTTGGAATCTTAGCCTATGGAAGTCTTAATGGAGCTGAGCCTTAGGTCTTTTAAGCTCTATTGATGCACATTTCTCTTTTGCAGATTGTCCCCCTTTGGATCCCTATTTTTCCCTCCTTTGGATCCCTGCTGAGACCGGCAGTCTGGCAGCCTTACCAATATTCTAGCTTTTACTCCCCTAGTACCTCCCCATATTAAATAATCAGTTAACATGAGAAAATCATTTGGGAGAATTAGATATTAGTTTTTATGAGAAAGAGCATCCGCCTACCAACAAAAACACCCTCCAAGGATGTGAGAAGCCGGCGTGGCTTAAAGGCACAAGAAAACGGGCGTGAACTCTTGGCCGTTCTAGGCACTCTTCAAGCAGTGGGCATGGTAGTCAGGCCCAAGAGTCATTGAGGACAGATGATTCTTCATGTGCACAATAACAAACATCTCGACATAGAGTGAAGCAACGCACTGAGCGTTGGCAAGAAGAGGAGGGCCATCAAACATCAGAGTCTAAGAGGGAGGAGCCACCGCACCACCAATCGCAAGGAGGACCATCCAGAGCTTGGGTGGTCCATATAGATATTGACTCAGAGACATAGGCACCATGGCAGATAGCTCAGATGCTGCGCACACACCGGGTGCCAGTGGGGAGGAAGACACTACCCCGTGGCGAAGGAGCTTCCCACAGCACAAGATTGGGAGGCAAGGGGAGAGGATGACTTAGAAGAGGTGGCAGATCCTGTGCCAAATCATGTAAATAGGTGCAAATCTAAGTTTTTCAAGAAGTCCAAACACCACCCACCAACAAACATGCAAGTGCTCCCTAGACAACCTCAGTGGCATCATAAAATAGCAAGGGCATTTGCAAAAATCTGGCTCTACTAGAAGACTACCGAGCTTCTAATTCAACGATCCCCCTTTGCTTGCATGGTGAAGGAAGTGCTCCAAAGCTATGGCAATCAATATAGAATTCAAGCAATGATGCTGGAGGCTATTCAAGAAGCTGGAGAGCCCCACATCATCTCGGTGTTGGAAGTTACCAACCTATGTGCCATACATGCAAGAAGTTGCAATACAACCAAAGGACATGCAGCTTGCATGCCGATTGTGGCGGGACTTTGAGCATTAGCCACAGTTACACCTCCCTTTTTGTATTGCACACCCTTCTTTTTGTACTCAGATGACTTTGCAATGACAAAATGATTGAGAATTTTGTGGCTACTGTCTCGTAATTCATTTTCCTTTTTTGCTTCTTCATGTGTTTTAAGTTTAATGATTTTGTGCATGAACAGTTGAATTTAAACCAAATATCAACATTTTTTGGTATCCTAGAGGTCATACAAGGCCGGATAAGGCCAAAAAGGGGGTGGCCACAAGGGCGCGCAGATGGGCCAAACAGAAGCCCTGTTTAGCCCATCTGTGCACCCTTGTGGCCACCCCCTTTTTTACCTTATCTGGCCTTGTATGCCCTCTAGGATACAAAAAAATGTTATATTTAGTGAAAGCAGATGTTTATGCAACATGACAATATAAATTCCACTTCTTTTCACTCATATGATTTTTATATTGTCCCCAAAATGATTTGCCTTTTTTGGTTTCTTAATGTATTAAGTTGAAGGGAGTGATCATTTAAGCTTTATCTCACCATTTTTAGGGTCCTAGAGTGCAAAAAAGGCCAAAAAGGGGGTGGCCACAAGGGCACGTAGATGGGTCATCCAGGACCCCTGTCTGGTCCATCTACGCGCCCTTGTAGCCACCCCTTTTTGGCATTTTTTGGCCTTGTATGCGCTCTAGGATACCAAAAAATGTTAATATTTATTGAAAGCAGATGTTTATGAAACATGACAGTATAAATTATTCCACTTCTTTTTATTCAAATGATTTTTATACTATCCCCAAAATGTTTCTCCTTTGTATTAAGCTAAGTTGAAGGAAGTGATCATGTGCATCCCACTTATGTTTAATTGTTGCTTTAAGCAAAAAGGTCACCGCTTATTAAAACACATCACCAATTTTACTAATTTACAAGATTGAGAGATCACATTGAAAAGAATGTACAAGATAGAGAGGCAATTCAAAATATATTTTAGTACTTTTGAAAAGTTGAATTTACATCATACATGTGAGGAGCTCATAAATTTCTTTGCCATTTCTTGGCATCTCTCTTGCACGTAAGGCAACTCCCTTGCCAAGAGGGAGTGCACTATCGCTTGAGGGTCAATTGAGCTAACGGAAGCGTGTATCCCTATCTGGGTAAGCACTTTTCCATGAAATCCAGTGCCAAATGTTGTGCATACAAGGGATCTACGCTGTGTAGTTTGAGAAATGGTGCACAAACACAAAACCTTGCTCAGAGCTTTCAACGACCGTGTCATGAAATGGCCTTGGGGAGTAAATCATTATGTACAATGGCAACATCGCCAGGGGGGAGTTGTCTTATGTAATGTGCAAGGGAAGAGTGAGGTACAAAGGCCATCCGCCACCTCATGAAACTCATCAACCTCCAGGATATCCTCTCTCATAAACCATCTCATCAACCTCCAGGATGTCCTCGCATAAACCAGTCAAGGGTAAGAAAATACAATGAAGGGAAAAAAAAACAACATGGAAATTAGGATAGAGTTTACCTCTTGCTCCTTGTCCTCCTCCTCCCTATTGCCCTTTCCACCCAAGTTGACGCTTGATCTCATCGCATCTATGAGCTTTGGATCATTAGAGGGGGGGTTCTGAAGTGGAGTAGGCATCCTAGCAGCCACAACCTTGGCTTGTGTGGCTTGGAATTTTTCCTCAGCCATGTGCAACTGCTCTGCTATCAGGACCTCTGCACACACAATTGCAATAGTATCAATAAGAGAGTCCCCAAGTGGAAAAATCTTGCTTTCAAGGGAATTTGTCGCACTATCTAAGGAAAATTGGGCACTGGTGCATAGCATGCTCAAGCACTCATCCATGTGTAGACCAAATGCTTTCTCCATGTCATGCATAACGACATGCTCTGTTAGCAGCAAGCTAACTTGGACAACATTTTGTGGAGCTTTTATTATAAAAATACTTATTATGTTGACAAATCGAGAATGTTGTAACTCCTACTTTCCAAGTAAACAGTGTAAAATATAAGTTGAGGCTACAAGCTTTTAGATTGTACCAACCTATCTTTAGTTAGAGCTCCTAGATCATTAGTTTTGACCACAATAATCTTGGCTAAGGTATAAAAGCCAATTTGTGTAAGTATTTTACAAGTTTTGGATAATAGAAACACAACGTGAGCTAACGGCTCTCACTTTTCTCCTTCTAGTGCTTCCTACTCCCTTCTCGGTTGTCACATTGCAGTGCCGTCTGTTGCATTGCAGCCACCACAGGTAAGATCTCTACGCATTGACGTAAGCATTTCATGGTAATCCGTAGCTTTTGGCATCATCGACCCACAACCTAATTTCATAATAAGTAGGAATTTAAGCTTCAAAATCATAAAATAAGTATAGGTGGGGTATTGGGGCATCATTGCTAAGCATTTATATGCATTCTGGTTCAAAAAAAACTAGGTCAAAAAATCAATGATGTTAATAATCGCGACTTTTACACTTGACCTAAAGTGAGATTGAGACCATAAGCATGTGTTCTTAGGTCTTATAAACATGTCCTAGAAGTTTTGTAATGTTTGGATGTCGTTTGATACTATAACGGTTGTGATTTGTTTGCCGATTAGCAACTAGCTTTTGGTGATTTCTATCATTTGAGTGTAGGGTTTGAGTTAGATGCGAGTTGTTTATTGTTTTCCAAGAGATTGACAACCTCTTGTAGCCTCTATACACTAGTCGAGATAGCTTTGTCCCATGGTTTGACAATTATATTTGTGGTTCTCACTATCTCTACAATAAGATAGGAGTGAGATTAGACACCCGTCCCACATGTGGCGCCGCTGCTAGGGATCAAAGAGACCTAAACCAGGGAAAAACATGCACGTCTTGTGAAGTTATCCTTTAACTTCTTCTAGGGTCACCTAGAGTCAAAACTTTCTTTTTTTAAATCTCAAAGCTTAAGATTATCATCTTTTGTTGTGTAGAGGTAGCTTGGAAGTAAGTTGTACTTGCTAAGTACCTTTTAGGATTGTAGGATTGTAGAATTAGATCAGGATTTTGAGAATGATTGATGGACAAGACAAGTCTTAAGATCAAGGCTTAGAAAACATTAAAAACAAGAAAATGAGTGTTTGTGGACACTTTCCACAACCCCATTGCAGTAGAATTTAGGAGTAGGGTAAGTAGAATCCAAGGTGGGATCTCATAACATTGCTCTATCCAAAAGAATCAATTGCGAGTTGTTTGTGTGAAGTTGCATAATTTCAGGTCTCCGGCTAGAAATAGCACCAGAAGACTGTCCACCATTGAATCCGATTGGAGAGTATGCTTTAAAACTTGTATGAGCCAGTGGTGGATAAGCTTAAGGACGCATTTGACTTAAAATTTCAAGAGTTTGCAAAAATTATTTACTTTTTCTTGACATTTTAGGCCAAATTAAGTTTTGACTTGACTCAGAGGCTTAAAATAGATCATAAAAAGACTGTCTACTAAAAAAGTTGAAAAAAGTGCTCATTTTGGGCCAAAAGTAAATAATCGTGATTATTTACTTTCATCTCAAAAGTGACCAATGTTGATATCAGAGACTCTATGCATGTGTACAAACATCTTTTGTAAAGGCCCATAGAATTTGGATCACCAAACTCACCAAAACCTTGGTAAAATATGAAATATGTAATGACTGACGACGACTTGAGTGTAAATTGGGAAAATCTTGTTCAAACTCAGTGAAACTTGACTCATAGGCTTACATTGATGTGTTAAAAATGTGTACATGCTCAATTGACCAAAAAGATGCAAAAATTTACCAAAAATAAATAATCGCGATTATTTAGTTTAGTCCCATTTTTCAACTTTCTTGACCAACCCATCATACCACTAGTTTTAGCATGTTATATTAAGCCCACAAATCAAATTTGGTGAGATTTGGATCATTGGAGTGAAAATTGTGGCCAAATTTGTAAAGTCAGTCTACAGACACAAAACTATTGACCAATTGAATAAGGATTATCCAAACTTGATGAAACTTGGCTAGGGAGCTTAAGTTGAGCTGCTTAACCATTCTGTGTCAACATTGTGGCAAAAAATTGCATAAAAATATCAGAAGTAAATAATTGTGATTTTTTACATCTGCTACAAAATTGGACATTTTTGCACATTTGAGTATACCACAAGGTCAAGCATATCAAGTAGACCACACAAATCAAATTTGGTGAAATTTGGATCACAAAAGTGAGACTTAAGCCAGATTCTCAAAAACTGAGTCTGCGGACAAGAAACAGTTGATAACTTGGACAAATTTTGTTCAAACTTAGTGAAGCTTGTCCAGAGACCTTAACAAGTTGAATACTTGGAAAATCAAGCCACAAAGTGTAAAAATTTGAGAAAAGAAAATAATCGCGATTATTTACTTCTGATACATAGAGACAGAATTCGGACTTTTGAACTTGTACAGTGTTAGACCAACATAATACAAGGCCATCGGTCAATTTTGGTTTCAATTGGATCCAAATTAGTACATGTTCACTCAGTTTCCAGTTTGCAGATTAGTCCTTTGGCTTTTTGCAAAAGCAGAATCTAAAAGTCTCAATTGCTGACTCACTTAGCTCAAGTTGAAGTGATACACATAGATCAATCACAATAGTGAGCAAAAATTGCACACTCTTTGTGAAAGAATAAGCTAAGTTGATTAAAACTAATACAGGAATCAGGTTACAGACAAGGAATTGAAAGCTTGACAAGAGTTGCAATCAAGTCAAGTGGAAGAAACTGATAACAAATCAATCCAACGGTAAATACTCTATCTAGGACTTCACAAGTCTATATGAACCTTAAATCTGGTCGTATACTAGCAAACCAAGGCATATTTGGAGAGACCTCTAGTAGCGTATCCACAGAAGAGAGTGTGAATCAAGGCGATCACTTGGACACTATCTTTGAAGAAGTCTCAAACACTTTTTCAGAATCAACATCTAAAATATCTTCCTATTTGACTCATTCAGGGAACTGGAACGACAGTGTGGTATAAGCACATACTCGCCTTTTATAAGACTAATGGCCATGGAGCTCAAGTTTACCTAGATCCTAATGAAGAGTATGCTATTCACATTGATGACCATGACATAGAGTTTGAAGAGAAAATCAAGGCAAACAAACAAAGAGAAATGTATATGGATAAAAAAGGAACTCAGTATTTACAAGTTAAAACCCTAATGTGATAGACAAATGGGGGTTAGAAGTAAATACCGTAATTCCAGATATAGCAGCAAAAGAAGGACCACCAACTTTAGAATTTGAAGGATACGATCAAGTCGATTTGAAGCCTTTGAAACGGCTTAGCACGGATAATCCTAGGATCGGAGTTTATTGTTGGAAGGATAGAAATGTCAAAGATCTTCTATGGACATCTCATGCAAAATCAGGACAGTTGACACCCATGAAGATCATCTATATCTTCAAAAGCAGATCTACCAACCTACCTATTTAGGGATTGTTATAACAATAAATTTGTTATGATGAATTGAGGAGGTAGAACAAACCCAATACCAAGGGTACTCCATAAGAGATTGGATATTGGGTGAAGGACCAAAAAATATTCCAAGAGAAGAACTTTGCGAGAGATCTTTTGAGAGCAATGTTAGAAAACCCAAAACTACCTCATCACAAAGAAAATCGGATGACACTAAAGCCAGTCCAAGGCTACATGAGTCACGATTTCCAACAGACTGGTTTGAAGGACTAGGGATAGGACAACTGCCAGGAAACCGGGAGTTGAACCAAATAGACGTGTCAAACCAGCTAATTTTCAAAAATGGGTCAAAAAATACAGTGGATCTAGGGATCCATACGACCACTTAGCAATCTCTAAGCAAGTGCTAAGAGCAAAACGCATATTTGATTTTCATACTCAGTTTGAGGGATTTGGAATGACTTTAGAAGGAAAAAAAGTGACACGGTTCCAAAACATTCCACCAAGGTCAATCATGGACTTGAATACATTAGCTCAAGGATTTGTAGATGCATGTTCCAAAACGGGGATCAAACATAATACTGTAGCTCAAATCTATAGCTTCAAAAAAAACAAGGTGAGTTTGTTAGGGATTGTGCAACTAGAATGAAGCAATACATTGCAAGATGCCCAGAACTAGAAATACCTGCAAAAGAAAGGTTAGTATCATTGTTTTTAAAGGGACTGCTAAACAAAGAACTTCATGCTATATTGTATAGCAAGAAACATATGACCCTAGAAGAGTATGTGTCAGATGTTATCGACTTAAGAGACAATATATTGTGATATTTTCAATGAAGAAGATATCCCTAAGAATAATCTAAGTGAGAAAACATCATCCAACAAACCAGCACAAGTGAGAATTGCTGCTACTTTGCAGTACCACTACGGCCATAGAAGACATGCTCAAAAGGATGAATGAAATGATGACTAACATGCAAAAAGCACCTATGAAGGGATCAGGGCAAGGGATACCTCAACAAGGACAACCATTTAAGCCGCAAAGATGGTGTGCAATCGAGGGTAAATGGACCAACCATCAGACCAATGAGTGTATTATCAACCAAAGTATGATGGGAATGTTCAGTATGTGCCTATGAGGCTAGAAGGACAACCCACATACAGATATCAGCCTAATATGGCACTAGCTCAAAGACCACCAATGGCTATGGAAAGACCTTAACTCATGTTGGGTCAACAACCTTCATATCCTGGACATAATGTAGTGCCTGTAAAGTGCATGCATTCCATAAGGTCCTTCTCTTAGCCCTTACTCTTGATGACATATCTAAGCCCTCGACTTTTCAAATATGATCGAGTAAATTTGGTCTATAGTCAAGCACCCTAGCCACCCCTAAGAAAAAAAATTTGCATAAGAAAACAAAGAAAGAATAAGGGTGAGGTGAAAAAGTAACTTCTTGAAAAGTAGCTTGTTGCATAAGCCACTTGTTGGGAAAGTAGCTTCTTGCATAAGCCACTTGTTGGAAAAGTAGCTTCTTGCATAAGCCACTTGTAGGAACAGTACCTTATTGCATAAGTATCTTGTTGGAGAAGATTTGAAAAGGAAGAAAGGATATCAAGATATGAAAAAGTAACATATCACGATAAGTTAAGGTACTTATCAAATTAAGCTTATAAGGAGGCCTTCCCTACTCATTAAACACTTCATTTCTCTTCACAATTTGAAAGAGCAAGCTTGATAGTGAGCTATGAAAGCCAAAGCTAATCCTCCTTCACCCACACCCCTACACACCCTTCTCTCCTCAAGAGAATCCATAACCATAATCCAAATTATCATTACACTCTTCACCTTCTCTCTCTTAACCTACAATCTTTCCATGGCTTGAATTTTCTTAACCTCTCTTTATTCCCATAGCCAAATCCGTGGTTTTCAAGCAAAGGAAAGCGAAAAAGAACCGGCTACGTCAACACACTTTGCCATTAGTCTTCCAAAGCAAGGAGAAGACCCTACTATATACACATTAAATTCCAAAACCATAGCCTCTTTTAGCAACATAATTAATTCTCTCCACAGTAGTAAAGGTATGCCTAAATCCCTTCTTAAAGAAGAATTTGTTAATCATTCATACACTATTACATGCATATTTTACGATACACTAGCATGTCCACTCGTAGGAACTTCGTAATTTTTACCCTACCATGCATAGAAGGTTTTCACTCTTGCATAAGCACTCAAAGGAAGTTTCTAATTAATTGTCCAAGATTGCAAGTTGGTGCATTTCAAAATTGTGTATGTACCATGCATAGACACACCAAGAAAAACTCATTTAGAGAGCATATGCATTGTTCATTTCAAGTTTATCTACTTTCAAGTTTGTTTTTGAAAATTCGAAGGGGGGAGTAAGGGGATAGCTTCATGGATGTTGTGACCGTGTTTTTTGAACATAAAACTCCCATCGCTTTCATGGAGATATCCCATGGATGGGAAATGATGAAAAGGGATCAAAATTGGATTCATCGAAGTCGAGATTAACTCAAAACTTTCATTGAGACAAAACCTTAAATTTCCAAGAGATTTGTTGATTTCTAAGGTCTTGTTTGAGTAGAAAAATTTAAAAAAAAAAAACAAATTAAGGGATTATACTCAAAGAGCTTAATCTAAATTTAAACTAAGATTAAAAACTTTATCGAGAAGATTGATGTGGATAGCCCTAACATAATATAGAGATTTATGTGCAAACTTGTTTTCGTGTTTGTAAAAAGGCCGGCGCAGGTGCTTACCCGTGGATATAGCGAGGGATGGTCCTTTTCAGCTAGAACTGATAACCGTTGGTCTATGTTTTGAGCTTGGGTTCATTCATTGCCCTGGAAATTGGATTGAATGGGAGTGTGTCCCGGCCGGGTAATAGGGGCCGACCGATGCATCTGGAAATCGGCCTAGTCTGGGTAGACCTGATGCCGACGGGAAAAGGAAGAAGGAAAAAGGATCCATGGAGGGATCATGGTAAGGGATAAGGATGTGATTTAATTAAGGAACTCTTCAAATGTTTGGTAAAAAGGAACCTGGAAAGGCTAGGAACCTAAATGGGCTATTCCACAATTGTCCTCATCACCCGGACCTTCTCTCTTCTTCTCGGGATTATTGATTTAAAATAAACCTAAAGTAAATTCTCTTTGAAGCCTTTTCCCCACAAGATAAACAAAGATAAGAATTAGAATTTGTGTAAAGGTGCCGCCTCCACACGTGATGGAGGGGATAGGATACCCGAGTCCTGGGACGAAGATAGGGATATTCCTGGAGAAGTATATGTGATTGCTTGAAAGATAACTAGATAATTTTACTAATATATGAAGGAAAAAGGAAGTAATATTATTCTATAAAGGAAAAAAGGTGGGAACAACCTGATAAATGCACATTTGCAAGGGTATGCAACAGCTTGCATGCTGCTTTCAAATGCTTGAAATGTATTCTTGGTTCGACATGATTGGAATATTGTTTACTAGTATCATTGTATTACCTTGTGAAGGTGCATTTATCAAATAGTTCCGTGGGTGGGAGGATTTGGGAGGGTTAATTGTTGGCCAGAAAGTTGAACCCAATTTTATGTTCTCCTAGAAGTAAATTCAAGAGCAGGGGAAAGGGATTCCGATCTATGGAGCAGGAGAAAAACTTGGGATCAAGGGATTCGCGTAGACTATAAATACACTCACCTTAGGGGAACGCATTGACGGTGTGCTCGGTCATAACCGGGAAAAAAGCGTCAATGATCTTAAACCAAGGGTGAATTAGAGAACTCCCACCAGTTGACCTTAGAAGGTTGAGTTCCAAGTTAGTCTGATGACTTCAATTGGTAAGTTTGATCAGTAACCAAAGTTTCTTTGAGGCTAAGGGATCCATATAAGAGAAAGTGAATGTTATCACCCCCTTGAGTTGGCATCAAAGAGCAGGAGGAGTCCTATCTTGGTGTCGGTCTCAAGCAGGAGGGATGTTGGAGATCACGGAGTATCCATTTGGAGATGGTACAGTCGGTGGTCCCCGGGCATGGCCCTCGCAAGTGGTATCAAAGTGCGGTTTCTGTCCTTGGATAGATAAAGGTTTTAACTAACTCTTATAGAAAAGAGTGAGATAATGAAAAATAACTTTTGGAATTGCATGAAATTTTTCAGATGGTGTGGACCTCTCAATAAGAGGAAGTGCTCAAAATTGTCCAAAAGCAAATGTGGAAGACCCAATGCAACATAACTGAAGTAACTCTTTGGGGCCTGAACACCTTCTAAATAATCTTCACCTAGCCATGATGAGATAGAAATTGGGACTAGGTCCCAATCGCTATTGTATTATCGATTCTCATGCCATAGAATATGAAAGCAAGCTTCTTCTATTAATAATCAATCTCCCTCATGATAAGATGTTTATCTATCCACAACAAAGAACAACACTTACTGGACCATTTACACATAACTCTTGGAAACAAGTTGGTGAGGCTATATGTGCTCGCAAGTCTCTTTCTTCTAGAGTCTTCAGACTTGTATTTTCTGTGATTGGTAATTTTAGGGCTTTAAAGTCCGTTTTGTCAAAGCAAGAGATGGAAGAACTTGATGTCTAGAAATTACTAAAGAAGTGCAAGACTATATCAGTAATTATTCCCCGGAGATGTAAATTTTTTTTGGCATAATACCAAAAAAAAACGTTTTGAAAGAGAGAAAAATAACAAAGAGTTTGCCTTTTTGAATGGTCTATCTTTAAAAGAATTTAACTAGTCTTGTATATCTGAAAGAATCCTAAAGATGGGCCGATTTGAAGGAATCCTAGGGATGGATTGGCTAAGCAAAAAAAAAGCCAACATCCATTGCAATGAAGGAATCATTTATTTTTCAAACTCAAAGGGTGAACAAGTCTTAGTGCAAGGCAAAACAGGGAAAGCTCCCCTGAAGGTTGTCAAAGCCACTCGTTTGGTTAAGGGGTTAAAGAAAGGACTGTCAATTTATGTTATAAGACTCAATAAGCTAGAGACCAAATCAAAAGAATCAGAGCCTCAATGGCTAAACAAAATATCAAGGTATTTTTCTAGAAGAGTTGACAAATCTTGCACCCCCTAGGGAATAAGTGCACAAGATCGAGCTCATTCTTGGTGCTCAACCAATAGCAAGGACTCCATACAAGATGTCACCTTCCAAATCCATAGAGCTGAAGAATCAATTGACTCAGCTTTTGGAACAAGGTTTCATCAAACTCAGTGTCTCTCGTAGGGTGCTCCTGTACTCTTCCAAAAGAAGAGAGATGGAACATTCAGACTTTGCATAGATTTTTGAGGCCTAAATCAGTGCACTGTCAAGAACAAGTATCCCTTGCCTCGCGTAGATGAGCTGCTTGATCGACTCGGTGGTTCCAAATTTTTCACCAAGATTGATCTCAGGTCAGGCTATTACCAAGCTGGGATAAAAAGGGAGGATATTCCAAAAACAGATGGTAACACAAGGTTTGGGCATTATGAGTTCACCATCATGCCTTTTGGCCTAACTAATGCCCCTGCCACATTTAATCGTCTCATGATGATTGACCTCTTTAGATGATTTTGTTCTAGTCTTCTTTGATGACATCCTTATATATTCAAAGACTAGAGAAGATCACAAACGGCATGTATGCCATGTCTTGGAGATTCTCAGAAAAGCCCTACTCTACACAAAGCGGAGCAAATGCTCTTTCTTTGTAGATAAGGTTGCCTATTTGGGATACATGGTTTCAAAGGACGGTATTTCTCTCGCCAACCCAGCTAAGGTGGAAGCTATAGTTCACTGGCCCATTCCCAAGACTATTTCAAAAGTATGGGGATTCCTTGGCCTCACAGGATGGTGTAGAGTATTTATCAAAAACTATGCACTCATTGTACATCCTCTCACTGAACTCACTAAGAAAGAGGAACCCTTTATCTGGTCCAACCAGAGAGATAGAGCCTTCAACAAATTAAAAGAGATCTTGACCAATAAACCTGTTCTCAAACTTCTAGATTTTCAAAAAACCTTTGAGGTGATAGTGGATGCTTGCATACAAGGTATAGGTGGAATTCTATAACAAGAAGGCCATCCCATAGCTTATGAATCACGACAGCTCAGGATTCATGATAAGAATTATCCCACCCATGACCTTGAACTACTATCTATGGTTCATGCCCAAAAAGTGGAGACATTATCTTCTAGGTGAGATGTTTGAGCTTGTTACTGACCACAAAAGCCTCAAATGGATTTTCACCCAGCCATATCTCAATATGCAACAAAGGTGATGGGTTGAATTCCTACAAGAGTTCACTTTTGAGATCAGGCAAGGAAAATCAAGCTGCAGATTCTCTGAGCCAACGAGTAGTGGCCCTTGCCATTACGCTAGTCCATTCAACTCTACCTGAAGAAGTTCAAAATGCCCTCCAAACTGATGAGCAATTTGGTCCGTTGATCCAAGAAATCCAAGCTCAAGTTCAAAAAAGATATTTGGAAGACTACTCTATTCAAGATGGACTCTTATTCTTCAGGAATCGATTGTGCATACCTGCATGCTTAAGGATGCAGATTCTAAAGGAAGCTCATGAAACTCCCCTTGGAGCTCACCTAGGTTATCACAAAATGTTTGCTTCTCTTAAACAAAATTTCTATTGGCCTAAGATAAAAAAAAGGATACCTTAGAGTATGTTAAGAAGTGTTTGGTATGCCAAAAGGTGAATGTTGAAGAGTTAAGATTCCTACGAAGCTACAACCATTGGATATACCCGCAATGAAGTGGGAGTGCATCAGTATGGATTTTGTAACAGGGTTACCCAAGACTGCTAGAAATTCTGATTCAATTTTTCTGGTGGTGGATAAACTCACCAAAGTAGCTCACCTTCTCCCAGACAAAACCACTACCTCTGCAGCAAATATTGCTCAATTTTTTGTAAAAGAAATTATTAGATTACATGGAATGCCTGCTAGGATAATCAATGATCGTGATGCCAAGTTTATCTCTAAGTTTTGGAAGGCCATGTTCCAATCCTTAGGCACTCAATTAAAAATAAGTTCAGCCTATCATCCAGAGACAGAAGGACAAACCAAAACAGTTAATCAAGTCATAGAAGATATGTTGAGATCATATTGCAGTCATTAACCTCATCTTTGGATCAAATATTTACCCTTAGTGGAATTTGCTTATAATTCTTCCTCCCATAGAAGCCTAGGAATGTACCCATTCAAAGCTCTTTATGGACAAGATTGTATTGATCATTTCTCTTAGAATGGCCAACCCAAGTCACCCAGTGCCTACAGCAAAGAATACACTTGAAGAAATGGATCATCAAATCAAAATAATAAGCAAGAACCTTAAGAGAGCAAGTGATAGGCAAAAGAGTTATGCTAATCTACATAGATCTCCCTGGATTTTTAAGGCAAGACATAGAGTTTTCCTTAGGGTCAAACCAAAAAGAAGTTCACTCAAATTGGGAAAATACAAGAAGTTAGCATATAGATATTGTGGACCCTTTGAGATTCTGAGAAAGATAGGGGACCAATCTTACAAACTCGCTTTACCCCCTCACTTGCATGTGCACAATGTTTTTCATGTTAGCTTGCTAAAAAGATATGTTGCGGATCCCCTTCACATCCTAAATGATGAAGATCCTAAATGATGAAGATACTATTCTTATCACACAAGAAGAATTCCAAATGGAGTGAGAGAAAATTTTAGACATGAAGGAGAGGAAGCTACGACATCGAACAATTTGGGAGGTTTTGGTCCAATGGAAGGGCTATCCCATTGAATATGCCTCTTGGGAAGATTGGAAACTCCTTACTTCTCAGTTTCCTCATCTTTTTTGATTAGGATCCTCCTCTTTTTTGTACTCAACCTAAACAGTGTTAGCCCATGTAACTACAAACCCAAGACTTTTGTAACCTGACCTTTTGCTAGATAATAACAAGATTAGCATTTTCATTTACATCTTGTGACTCGAATATTTGTATGGAATTACAAAATCAATAAATAGATTTAGCCATGTTTGAAATTCTCTCAAGGACTTCTATCAAATACAAGATATAAGAACTTAGAACCAATTTCATTATATCCACCAAGAAAAAATCAAAGAAAACAAGACTTAAGATGGACCCAAGATCTTAGAACATGATGAACATGTTAAGGGATACAACGAAGATACATTTTCTAGAGGTCAATAAGTTCACCCATTACATGATCACAAAAGCAACTATCAGAAGCAGGGCACATATTAGGCCTCTCATTAATAGGAAGGATTCACTATAGAATTGTGAGGGAATTGTTTCACTGAACTCTCTAGTATGAGGTGTGAAGTTAAAGGGTCCTCTAAGTGGTAAACCAAAGTGAGGGTAAAGATATATCTTTTGATGAGGAAGGAATTGAGCAAGCAAAAAGACTCGTTCTGAAAAACCTTGATGCATTGATCTCATCATGCAGTAATATCAAGGACCCAAACCCATAGCTTCACTAACCATAGACAAACGAACATTATTACGAAAGTGATCCCAATCCCAAAGGGTCACCCTTGTTATACTTTGAAATGTCTGACATTTGATTTGAGCTACTGAAGTTCCCAAGTGAGGAAATAGCAAGCGCCCATATCACTCCACAAAATCTCTCCTCACAGATTCACTTGTTTATTGTAGATGAGGAATAGCCACAAATAAAACTAGATCTTGCCATCGATCCATAAAGTAAGATAATGAGCAAAGAGACAAACCTAAGAAATTTTGACAAGGGATGGAAAGAAAAGTGAAAGACAAAGATAAAAATACTATAAGAAATGAAAATATACTGAACCTTATATAGGCTATCCAGCCAACGAAGAGTAAACTAGCGTTACCCAGAAGTTAAAAGTGTAACTTGCGAATAAATATTTATCACCTTCCTTATTTATTTTGAGCTGAGGACAGCTCTTTCTTTTTGTTGGGGAGTTTTTAAGGTCCTTCTCTTAGCCCTTACTCTTGATAACATATCTAAGCCGTCAACTTTTTGAATACGATCGAGTAAATTTGGTCTATAGCCAAGCACCCAAGACACCCCCACGAGACAACTTTTGGTTTTCACCATGGGACCGTGGATATAACCAATGCATGGGATATTAGTTTTATCTCAAGAAAAATATTTGCATAAGAAAACAAAGAAAGAATAAGGGTGAGGTGAAAAATTAACTTCTTGAAAAGTAGCTTGTTGCATAAGCCACTTGTTGGGAAAGTAGCTTCTTGCATAAGCCACTTGTTGAAAAAGTAGCTTCTTGCATAAGCCACTTGTAGGAAAAGTAGCTTATTGCATAAGTATCTTGTTGGCGAATCTTTGAAAAGGAAGAAAGGATATCAAAATATGAAAAAGTAATGTATCATGATAAGTTAAGGGCCTTATCAAATTAAGCTTAAAAGGAGGCCTTCCCTACTCATTAAACAACACTTCTCTTCACAATTTGAAAGAGCAAGCTTGTTAGTGAGCTATGAAAGCCAAAGATAATCCTCCTTCACCCACACCCCTACACACCAGAGAAGCCATAACCATAATCCAAATTATCATTACACTCTTCACCTTCTCTCTCTTAACCTACAATCTTTCCATGGCTTGAATTTTCTTAACCTCTCTTTATTCCCATAGCCAAATCGGTGGTTTTCAAGCAAAGTGAAGCGGAAAAGAACCGGCTACATCAACACACTTTTCCATTACTCTTCCAAAGCAAGGAGAAGACCCTACTATATACACATTAAATTCCAAAACCATAAGCCTCTTCTAGCAACATAATTAATTCTCTCTAGAGTAGTAAAGGTACGCCTAAATCCCTTCTTAAAGAAGAATTTGTTAATCATTCATACACTATTACATGCATATTTTACGATACACTAGCATGTCCACTCTTAGGAACTTCATAATTTTTACACAACCATGCATAGAAGGGTTTCACTCTTACGTAAGCACTCAAAGGAAGTTTCTGATTAATTATCCAAGTTTGCAAGTTGGTGCATTTTGAAGTTGTGTGTGTATCACGCATAGACACACCAAGAAAAAATCATTATAGAGAGCATATGCATTGTTCATTTCAAGTTTGTCTACTTTCAAGTTTTTTTTGCAAATTTGAAGGGGGGAATAAGGGGATAGCTTCACGGATGTCGTGATCGTGTTGCTTGAACATAAAACTCACATCGCTTCCATGGAGATGCCCCATGGGTGGAAAATGATGAAAAGGGACCAAAAATGGGATTTATCAAAGTCGGTGTTAACTCCAAACTTTCGTCGAGACAAAACCTTAAATTTCCGAGAGATTCGTTGATTTCTAAGGTTTTGTTTGAGTAGAAAAATTAGAAGGAAATAGGAATTGAGGGATTATAACTCAAAGATATTAATCTAAATTTAAACCAAGATTAAAAACGTTACCAAGAAGATTGATGTGGCTAACCCTAGCATAATATAGAGATTTATGTGTGAACTTGTTTTTGTGTTTGTAAAAAGGCCAACGCATGTGCTTACATGTGGGATCCAACGGGGGGATGGTTCTTTTCAGCTAGAACTGATAACCTGTGGTCTATGTTTTGAGATCGGATTCATTCATTGCCCTAGAAATGGGATTGAATGGGAGTGTCTCCCGATCGGGTCATAGGGACCCGTGGATACGTCTTGAAATTAGCCTAATCCGGGTAGGCCTGATGCTGATGGGAAAAGGACGAAGAAAAAAGGATCCATGGAGGAATCATGATAAGGGAGGAGGGTGTGATTTAATTAAGGAACTCTTCAAATTGTTTCGTAAAAAGGAACCTGGAAAGGCTAGGAACCTAAATGGGCTATTTTGCAATTGTCCTCATCAACCTCGACAGACCTTTGCTCTTCTTCTCGAGATTATTGATTTAATTTAAACCTAAAGTAGATTTTCTTTGAAGCCTTTCCCACACAAGATAAAGAAAGATAAGAATTGGAATTTGTGTAAAGGCGCCGCCTCCACACGTGAGGGGTCAGGTTACCCGAGTCTTGGGACAAGAATAGGGATATGCATGGAGAAGTATATGTGATTTCTTGAAAGATAACTAGATAATTTTACTAATATATAAAGGAAAAAGAAAGTAAATATATCTATAAAGAAAAAAAGGTGGGAATGACCTGATAAATGCACAATTGCAAGGGTATACAATAGTTTTCATGCTGCTTGCATATGCTTGAAATGTATTCTTGGTTTGACATTATTGGAATATTGTTCACTAGTATCATAGTATTACCTTGTGAAGGTGCATTTATCAAACAGTTCGATGGGTGGGCGGATTTCGGAGGGTTAATTATTGTCCGGAAAGTTGAACCCAATTTTATGTTGTCCTAGAAGTAAAGTCAAGAGCGGGGGAAAGGGATTCCAATCTATGGAGCAGGAGAAAAACTTGGGATCGAGGGATTTGCCTAAACTATAAATACACTCACCTTAGGGGAATGCATTGACGGCTGTGCTCGGTCATAACCGAAAAAAAAGTGTCAATGACCTTGAACCAAGGGTGTGAATTAGAGAACTCCCACTAGTTGACCCTGGAAGGTTGAGTTCCAGGTTAGTCTGATGACTTTGATTGGTAAGTTTGATTGGTAAGCAAAGTTTCTTCGGGGCTAAGGGATCCATATTAAGTGAATGTTATCACCCTCTTGAGTTGGCATCGAAGAGTAGGAGGAGTCCTGTCTTGGTGTCAGTCTCAAACGAGAGGAGTCCTGTTTATCCATTTGGAAATGATACAATCGGTGGTCCTCGAACATGGCCTTCACACATTTAGAGGGAGTCATAGATAAACAAGCACTAGTGCCTGTTACACCCTATGTTGAGTCTAGTTCATCTACAATAATGGTAGAAGGAGATTGGTATAATTCACATCCACCACCAATGGAAGAACATGTGACTTATACTACACTAGAGCTTGCACCAATGTACTATGTAGCTAATCAAGGTGTTAGACCTCCGATGGTAAGACCCATGATTAAGCCAAGAACTAGGAACTATCATAACTGTGGTACATATGATCACTAGAAATGAATTCCCAGAGCTTGACAAGAACATTAAGCCGGGTGAAGCTTTTTGTATACAATTTTGCAAAAAGGGAGGACACTTCCCTGAAGATTGTCCAAAAAATCATTCGAACAAAGGTAAAACAGTAGTGAACATAGTCCAAGTGATACCTAGTAGCTCATCTGAGAGTGAACCTATTGTTCCAATCAAGGTAATCACCAAAGCCCAGGCTAAGAAAAAGAAACATAACTCCTCTGATGATTCGGAGAATACTAAAATTTCCTCTCAAAAGCCCAAGAGAAGCAGATGTAAAAGGTATGAGATGAGAAAACAAAAACAAAGGGCTGAAATCAAGGAGAAAGCAAAAAAACTATTCCAAGAAAAAGTGAAAGAAATTGGAAGTGAAATCTGGAGGATCAATTTTGGTAGAATTTTTGAGCCAATCAATGTAGCCTTGGAAGCTTACCAAGTGGGACTTAAAGCAAGCCAGAACATGGAAAATAAATGGAAAAACTATCCTTTTCCAGATATGGAAGTAGCTAAGCTTAAAGCTTATCAAAATCTGGTAAGAATTACTCAAGAGATGCTGGAAAAACAAAAACCCAAGCTCAAGAGTGTAGCAAAACTCAAGGAGCTTGTGGTAGGAACAAGTAAAGAGAAATCCAAAGTGGTGGTAGAACCCCACCTTAAAACTAAAGAGCCAAAACTCATAGTGCCTGACAGTGAAGATGCCTTAGATGGAATTCTGTTCGTAGAAGAAGACTGGCCAAGACACTTATGGGAAAAAGTTAGAGAGATTAATGATGGGAGCCTAACTTTGAAGTCAGCTCCTATAGAGGAAGTTTCGTTAGAGAATCTACCTCTTGATATGGACATGGATGTACAATCCTTGTATGGGGATTGTGGCTCTGAAGCTTCAGGAATGTCTGAACCAATGACTTTGAAAACACTACCTTCTTACTTGGGAGATAAAGAAGACGAATCCATAGTGTGTAAAAGCACTCAGATAAAAAGAGCAGAACAGACCTTAGAGGTAGACAACATCCATTCAATTATGTCTACACCCATTCAATGCATTCTTACTTTAGGAGAACTGTTAAAAGTTAGACCATATTTATGGAATGATCTACAAAAACTTTAGAGAAGGTCGGAATAACAGGGCTAGTCGTGAAAATTTTGAAAAAATTGAAACACAAATTGGATAACAAAGAGATTGGATCCCTCCCAATAAACAAAGTCAGAGAATACTATGAAGGGGAAGAAGGAAACACAACCCTTCCAGTAGATATAATAATATAGAAACCATGGCAATACTAGATAGTGGGGCAGGCATAGCCATAGCCACAAAAGCAGTCTGGGAATCATGGGAAAAACCATCCAGTAGACAAACTTGAATGAAATTGCAATCGGCTGATGGACACATTGAAAAACCCTTAGGACTACTTGAAAAAGTGATAGTTAATTCCTGTGGGATTGATTATCAACACACTTTTGCAATAGTGGACTTTGGAAAGAAACTCAATTATGAAAATTATCTTGGAAGACCTTTCATGCGACAAGTACAACTCATCCAGGATTGGG
This sequence comes from Adiantum capillus-veneris, assembly GCF_014529385.1. Taxonomy (NCBI): domain Eukaryota; kingdom Viridiplantae; phylum Streptophyta; class Polypodiopsida; order Polypodiales; family Pteridaceae; genus Adiantum; species Adiantum capillus-veneris. Next base: position 155,383,711 of record NC_140947.1, on the reverse strand, counting down.
GAAACAATTCTCTGCACTTGAAGCAATTGGAATCAATAACAAGAGTTAATCTAAAAGATCACGCTTGTAGAGATGTCATGAAAATGCCCATGCAAGAATTTGACTCGGTCTCTTTGGTTGAAACTAAGCTTCCATCTTGGTTGAACAAAGACACACCTATTTGGATGTGCGGAGCCTCTGAAAATGGGAGCATAAAACGAGAATAATGTATCTTAGAAAGGGACTGCACACATGAAGCTTATGTACTCGAGCCCTTTCCGGAGCATTTGTTTGAACCATTTGAGTGAACTCAAATTTTGGCAACAATGGATGTATGTGTAAATAGGTCTATGCCTACTCAATTTGGTAATGAGGATGGCTATGACATAATTCCCATACAAATGATCTCAACCCTTCACATTGAAGACAAAATTCAAGAATCCAAGGACTTAATGAAAGCTCACAAGTCTTTTTAGACCTCTACTATGATGCAACAGATGAGTTATAAGAACATTCAGCTACCTCAGATGATTCGGGGTCGGAAAAAGAACATGTGAGAGCCAAACTACTCATGAAAGGAGGGGAGGAAAAGTTTTTTGAGTTTCCAAACCGAAAACCGAGAAGACAGAAATGGTATGAAATAAAAAGAGACATGAGAACTTGAAACCTGGACCTATGCCATCAGTCTCCAGTAGAACACAGTTCTTGATGCAAATAGATGCACATGATTGTGTCAAAGACAAAATCATTGGTAGATATCCTTTAAACGAAAAGCAAGAAATATCAAAAACCACGAGAAAAACAAGAAAGGAAACTCAAGCAAAATCTAAATACCAGGACAAGCATTCAACCATGACACAAGTTGAACGGAGAAAGAAGTATGAAGAGTTGAAAAAAGCTCTAGAGGAGATATATACAACTGAAATGGAAACCACCAAGGAGGAAGGTAAAGATGTAATGAGTGTTCCATCTCCTTACAAGGAATATACTCTCCAAGACCAAAAAATCATAGTCGAGCAACCTGTTAGGGAACTAAGAAAACATGGCGAGTCCTAGGAAGGACCTGAAAACACAAAAAAGATAGATTTGACCGAACCAGAAGAAGAGCCTAGACTTGCCTACATTGCAAATGTCCTGATAGAAGAGAAGAAGAGCTTTTGTTAAGCTTACTGAAAGAATACCGAGATATATTTGTTTGGTCTTATAAGGATCTCAAGGGTGTTGATCCAAAAATCTGTCAACATACCATACCTATGAGAGATGATGCACTTATAATGATACATTTTCCAGAATGATCAAAGAAGAGATAGAAAAGTTAAAGGAAGCCGAATTCATTTATGAAATTGAACACACAGATTAGGTGTCTCAAATTGTGGTAGTACCCAAGAAAAATGGAAAATTAAGGGTGTGTGTCAATCTCAAGAAAGTGAATGCAGCTTACAGCTTTTTAGATGGCTTTTTCAGATACAATCAGCTTTTGGTTGACCCCAAATATTAGCATAAAACTGCCTTTGCAACTGAATGGGGTATTTTTGCCTATCAGGTTATGCCTTTTTGGGTTAACTAATGATTCTTCCACCTTTCAAAGATTGATGAGCCATGTTTTTAAGGAATACCTTCGAAATTTCTTCGAAGTATATATGGATGATCTATATGTACATTCATCAATCCAGGCTGATCATTTCAACACCTCAAAAAGGTCTTCAAAAAATGTAAACTTCATAGGATTTTCTTAAATTCTGAAAAGTGCACATTTATGGGTAGACAAGGAAAAATTCTTGGACATATAGTGTCTAAAAATGGCATAGGTACTGATATAAATAAAATTAATGTTATTGCTGAATTGCCTAGACCAACAATAGTCAAAGGGGTTCAAGCTTTCATAGAAACATTTTGGATATTACAGACGGTTCATTTACGTGTACGCTATAATTGCAAAACCCATGTCCAGCTTGATTACACTCTTTGATTGGACTGATGAGTGTGAAGAATCCTTCATGAAGCTTAAACAAGCTCTCACTTCAGCTCTAATATTGAAAGCACCATATTGGAATAAGATATTCCACATACATGTAGATGCTTCCAATTTTGCCATTGGGTGTATGCTAGCTCAACCAGGAGATGGAAAATTTGATTTTCCTATTTCTTATGCTAGTAGACAATTGAATATGGTAGAGAGAAAATATACAACCCCTAAAAGGGAAGGATTAGGAATGATCTATGTCATAAAAAGTATAGACATTACCTATTAGCTAACAAATTTGTGTTCTTTGTGCACCACCAAGCCCTATTGTACTTGGTCAACAAGCCATGCAACACAAGAAGAATAGTGAGATGGTTCATCATTCTTTTGAAATTTGATTTCACTGTAGTTGTGAAAAAGGGCACACCAAGCCGATCATTTTTCAAAGATTATATCAGGAGAACCACCCAAGGGAGTAGACAATGATTGAGTTCTACCAAACATCGAGCGAACTTATCCGAGCAAGTTCAAAACCGAGCAAAGTTTCCAAGTAGACTTAAGTCCTTGGGATCCTTCCCATCCATAGAGCAACCAACAGAAGCGGAGTGCCAAGAATTTCCTTTACTGTGCCAATGAGCTCCTGTGCCATTGAACAGGGACGTATCAAATGGGAAGTCTCGATCAAATCATCGAGAGAAATGTTGCCGTTGTGCTTGATGTTCTTAAATGTATAAGGCGAAGGAAGAGGAATCTGTAGGTTGGAAACCACCTAAGAGCTCATGTGGCACACTAGCATGGAGCAAAATCCTAACACCAATGCTAGGACTGAGGCAAGCAGAAGAAGAAGAAGAAAAAGGCAATCGAGTGCTGCAGCGGCTTTCATGATCAGATTAATAAGAGGAATTGTGACAACACAATTATGAGAGTAGCCACTGGCCACCAATCATGAGGAGCACCTGCAGTATAACAATGTCATAAATGCAAATGATGGAATCTCTCCTATTTCTTTCAGTCGGCTTCATCGTTGTGGTATTAATTATGCATTAAATGGACAGGAATCTAATTGTCAGAGATCACCCTCTTCAAGATTAGGAAGGGAGATAATTGCTGCACGAAACTTAGAGCGGATTAACAAGGCCCTTAACACTAATCATGAGCAGCTCCAGTTGTCTTCAGAGTAGGGTGTGTGCACACCAGAGCACAGATGCCCACCACAGCAGTACTCGTTCTTGAGCAACGATTATAACACTTTTAGCTACTATTTTAGACCCGCGAGGAGTAACAGCTGTAGCAATGCATTCATATTCTTCCTATCGCGCTTGGGCTCCTCGAGGGATTTGATCACAAGGGCAGCGGTGCTAATTGCTCTCTTACTTCTAGTCCAACTCCAATTCAGAGTCACCATTGAGGGAGCCACCCGTAAACTCCACTAGATGGTAGACATGAAGCTGAGTGATGCATGTTTTGCACCCACGATGAAGATGGAATGCTGATAAAGAAAGGGCAACAAGAATATGAGGAGGTGGTTTTTGTTCATTTAACAGGAGGGGAAGTTGGAGATGCCTCTTCTTTGGAACCCAAGATCGGGCCTCTGAGCCTATCGCCCAAGAAGGTAGGAGAGGACATCGCCAAGGAGACTGCCAAGAACTAGAAGGGCCTGTGCATTATCGTCAAGCTCACTATCCAGAATTGTCAAGCCAAGGTCGCTGTCGTCCCTTCCACTATCTGTGAGGGATCCAATTTAGACGGCATCTCTACTGGTTTCCTCTCCTTTCTTTCTGTTGCTTCTGCTTCTGCTCTCGCAACCTTGCGTTGCCCTCACTCACTCACTCTCTCTCTCTCTCTCTCTCTCTCTCTCTCTCTCTCTCTCTCTCTCTCTCTCTCTCTCTCTCTCTCTCTCTCTCTCTCTCTCTCTCTCTCTCTCTCTCTCTCTTTTTGTCTATCTGAACGAGTGGAAACCTCACAAATTAAAAAGTGTCATTCTTTGCACTCTTACATCTGCAATAACATGCCATCATAGCCCACAATAAGCATGACACATTTTAGTTGTATGTATGCAGCACCCCCCAACCTCATAAGGCACGACAAAGCAAAAGGTTGCAAGAGTGCACTGACCTATCTTTTTTCGAAACCATACTTCTTATGTTCATAGAACAAATCAGTTTTGGCACTGCCAAGGTTCACAATTTTGGGGCAACCATCTCTATCCTTGTCCTGTTGGGTGCACTCTTTGCAGTAGTAAGCATCGGAAATGCTGGCACCTCCGCAGATGATGCAGCGCCCTTGGAAGGAGCCATAATTGCACTCATCACACACTCAAACCAGAGTACATGGGTGCACATATGAATCGCAAATCACGCATGGACTCCCATGTCTGCTGCTGAGAGAGGAGGGAAAGGATGGAGACAGTAGTCTGCCTGTGGGGTTGAGGGTATTTGAAGAAGCGCTGCTTGCAAGGGAGAGCACTCGGCAATCGAGTTTTCTTCGTGAGCAAGGACCTGACGGTGACATCACGAATAGGGGACATTGCAGAGATGGTTGGGCTCTGCGGATAGCGAGTAATGGTGGGACCCAGACAGCGCAGTGCCCCTACGGCCAGACATTCCCGGGCTTCCCCTTCGCGCGCTTTAGTGATGGCACCTGCTCATCGACCTCTTGGGTAGGTTGCCCTTGCGCTTCTTGCAGAGTCTCCCTTTGCCATGGCTGCTCGTGAGTGCCCGTTTGCCCCATGTATGATGAGAGAGAGTCTCTCTCTCTCTCTCTCCAAAAAAAAAAAACTCAACTCTCTCAAAGAGCGCGCGCTCCTTGAGAGGGTTGAGTTTTTTTCTTAGCAAAGCATTCACTAGTCAGACGTAGCATTTGAGTCTGCCATAGCTGTACTGCAATGGCGAGCTCTTCTTATGTGGGTAGAAACAAGGGTTTGGCACTGCTGCTTCTTGCCATGCTTTTGGTGATGCGAGTGGTGAGCCTCGCGACCGCAGTAGTAGCGATGAAGAAGCCTGCTTTCGGCCTGCAACGTCCCTTCGAGTTGGCCTCACCAGACACTCAGGGATGCCAAGAAGACAACTATAACCCAACGATGGCAGAACCGTATGAATTCCTTGTGAGTGAAAGCACGGTAAGTTCATCTCAGGAGGACGTTTTGCAGCGCATTCCTGGCTGGGAAGAGAAGGGAGCGCCTGCTTTGTCGCCATCGCAGGAAGGTCAACCTCTTTCTACGCTCCGCGGCACCTCTGGCAGCCGGTGGGGACAAGGGCCATGTACCTATGGCGGCAAGGGCAGCGGTGGTTATGATCAGCATGGTGGTCAAGGTGGCAAGGGCGGCTATAACAACGGCCATGGAGGCAACCAGGGCAAGGGCCATGGCGGCAGCTCCGATAAGGGGCATGGCGGTCATGGTGGCCACGTCCCGCATGGCTAGCTCGCTAGCTTCCAACTATAAGCATTGGCTAGTCCTCTCTTGTATCTAAATTTCCAGGTCTCTTTAACACGGTTGCGAGCTTGCGCTGCAGGTGATGGGCTAATAATAAGGGACTTCATATTGGCGGTTGAGTAGATTGTTCTCTCTCTCTTCAAGTGCTGTGCAGCATAATGCAAGTTTAATGTCTTATCATGTCAACCTAGGGTAATGTCTTATCATGTACGAGTGCTCTCTCACAATCCAAGTTTAATGTCTTATCAGCAAGTTTAATGTCTTGTCATGTCAACATAGGGTAATGTCTTATCATGTTAACTGCTCTCTCACAATGCAAGTTTAATGTCTTATCATGTCAACATAGGGTTCCCTTATGCTGCACAACACTTGAAATTGGTGTTTAATCAGAATAAGCCAAATATATCACTAAACAAAGAGAGAGAGACAGAGATCTCCATGACGAAGAGGAAGTAGAAGCAGTTGCGGCATAAGTATTCATGATGGTCAAGCGTCGTAACGGTGGGCATAACAAACATGGAAGAGGCAACACCAACCCCATCAGGTGCTCCAATTGTGGGTGATGTGTGCCCAAGGACAAGGCTGTCAAGCGGTTTCTTGTAAGGAACATTGTTGAACAAGGTGCTCTGTGAGATGTGCATGATGCTTTTGTTTATGATGGGTATGCACTTTCCAAGCAGTACTGCGTTTCATGCACTTTACGCTAAAATGCAGTACTGCATTTCATGCACCATTCAGTCTCACGTTGTCCGTGTGAGATCCCGCACAAAGAGGAGAGTTTGGGAGCCACCACAGAGGTTTAGATGCAAGGAGGATATGCAGAACCACAATCAACGTAGCAATGTTCCAGGTGCTATTAGGAAGTGAAGAGGTGTCTAATTAGTGCGTAAGCCAGGAGAGGAAGAAGGCTCATGAATTTTGACTTCTATCATAGAACTCTTAAAAGACACATGCTACAAGCATTGCCACTGTGGTTGAAGCCATCAATAAGATGGATGTTGAGGGACTTTTGAGTCTTTTGGACGGGCTTGTATCTGATGTTTTTGAAATGTCTTTCTAAAGTTTTTTCACAGAGAGAGAGAGAGAGATCCTGACTTGCTTCTGAGACTCTGAGAGTGTGTGACAGAGAGAAGCCCTACGAGTGAACAAGAGACATGACACTGAAAATTCACTAAACTCGGGCGCTGAGAGTGAGTGACCACTGCTCGAAAAAAACTTTTTTCCAAAAACTTGTCAAACCTACATGTTAGAAACAATAGAGGTAAACTCACGAAATGTGAAGGTTTTTATACCAATTTACACTTTTTTTTTTCAAAATTTGGAGGTTTTCTCACCTTCACCTATAAAATTTAGAGGTAAATCTCAAAATTTGTAGGTGGGGTTACACTAAACCTAGGTTTTTCGAGCATTGTGAGTGACTTATAGAGGCGGCGCTGAGTCTGAGAGGAGAGAGAGAGAGAGAGAGAGAGAGAGAGAGAGAGAGAGAGAGAGAGAGAGAGAGAGAGAGAGAGAGAGAGAGAGAGCGTAATTGGCTAGATTGGTTGAGAGCATGCACACCCCTTCCATGTAGAGCTCGCTGCTCAGTGGCGCAGTCAGGCCTACTTTTGTGGAACTCTAGAAGAAGGTGGAGGTAGGGATTGTTGAACAAGGGTATCGGCGCATCAAAGTCATTTTTGATGCGCGACCAGAAAGGCTGGTGTTTGAGAAAAGATTCCTCAGTTGTGATCCCGCAAGTGTGAAAGACCAACCTCATTCTCTCTTTCTCTCTCTCTCTCTCTCTCTCTCTCTCTCTCTCTCTCTCACACACACACACACACACACACACACACACATACACACACACACACACACACACCCAAACTCTTCATCTTTGTTCTCATTGAAAAATGGGGCCGATGTGATTGTGAAGGCATTGCATAAGAGGTGATTGCCAAGATGTTGCATGCAAGTGGTGATTATCATTCATGTTGACAGTACCTTATGATGTTCATCACCTCTCCCGCCCTTGTCCACAGAGTCCTCATGATTGGGGCCTCCTCTTTTGCAACTCACCATGCAAACTCTAAGAGTGTCCGTAGTTCATGAAAACGATTATTTTCAAGTATGTGATGTGAGGGATATTTTCCTTTTCCTCTTCGTTTCTCAAGTGTCATGATTATATGCTGAAATATCTTTTTTGCGAGCTAGACAAAATGGAGTCAGTCATGGTACAATCTAGCACCAAAGATTGCAAATACACATTGTTCATATTGGCTCCAACCTACCAATACGATCTACCAAATCTACTTCTTCTATAACTTCCTTAGAAGCACTTGCCATAATAATATGTATTGAGAAACCCTCCTCCCCCCTCCACAACATTGTCCGCGCGCACACACACATACACATTTTAACTTGTCCAAGCATCTACCATGGCTTTAATATTGATGACCACAAGGTGTGATTCAGAGGAGGGAGCATAACCTTGGATAATCAAGGAGTTAATATAAGGGTGAATGATTAAATTCTCCATAAGGAATTCTCTGGACGTTTAGAGACAATGATAGATAGATTGTAATATGTAATCTGATGCTAAATGTTTCTATTATAATTTAATTTCTATGTACCTTGTGGGGTTTTGCTTCTTTTTTATGATTTCTCAAAAAGGTTTGCTTGGAGTTTAAAATTTCTCATCTTGCACTCAACCATGGCTAGAAAAATAACCATTTATGGACGACAATGTGGCCACAAGATTGTTCTTATGTTTGACGATAGGATCTATGAACTTTCTATATTTTTTATGATACAACGTTATGAAATAATAATGCATTCAATTTGTATCCATTAACTCTAATGTGAGAGCAAGTGAAGATAAAGGCTATTGAACTTGCTAGTGGTGAACAAATCTTGCTTCTCAATCATGGCCAATGTCAATTCTAGAAGGTTCGAATTGCTATTGAAAGCACACAAGGCATTCGAATGAAGGACACACTAGTAATAGTTCGATGGTCCCTCCATATTAGCTGGTATACTACATGCAATGCCTTCACACAAAGCAACCTACACATGGCACTCAAGCAAGCAAAGGATATCATTCAAGTTCAAGAGCTACATATGCAAGATGATGGACATGTGGCATTTGAGTTACCATCTTTTGATCTATTTGTGCACGAACTTATCAAAATTGCAACATGTGAATTTACCATGGAGAATAAGTTTGCACAATAGAGTTTTGGAATATGCTCATCAAGATGGTTCCAAAGCAAGGATATGACTATGTATCAACGTGTGTGTGAACACATTAAAGGAAGAGTATGGCTCTTTTGTTAGAAACTATTTGAGATGCAACATGGTTACTTTGCTACACTATACTCTATAGAGTGACTATTGAGATCTTGATCTAATCTTTTTCATTGCTTATGCTCGCTCGATTTCTTGTCTGCTCGGAAGTACTCGCTCGAGGATTGGGATTCCTCACAATGATCTATTAGATGCATATCTATTATTTGTGGAATGATACCTCGAGGGTCAGAAAATATGGTATCATTGAAGACCATAGCTCAAGTGGATTCACAAATACCACTTCCTATTACAATTGGATTAATTGAGCAATCGGCTATGTATCAATTACTAGCTGGAAGTCTATACAAAATAAATCGAGATGAAATATTGCTTTCGTGTATTAATCTTGAGGAGAAAACCCAATACCTAAGTCAATCACATATTACCATAGTGGGACTTCACTTTGCAGAAGACCAAACTATGCAACGGATCTTGAGACTTGGAGTATTTTGGCCAACTATGAGGAGTGATGTTCACTCATTGATAAAAAATTGTCCTCAATGCCAAAAACACACACCCATACCTTACATGACATTGTTCCAAATATCACTTGTTCCTAAGTGGAGTAACTATCTAGTTACTTACTTATCAAGCGGAACACTTCCCAAGAATATGAGTAAACGCCACCAAAGAGAAATTAGAACTAGAGCAAGCGACTATGCTCTTATTGGAAACCAGTTGTATCGGAGAGGAAAGGATCAACATCTGTGTCTTTGTGCAAATGAAGGTGAATATATTCCCAACATAGAACAAGCACATGTTGGATTAGCTGGAGGTCACTTTTCTAGTGAAACCACCCCAAGAGCAATCTTAATGGCAGGCATATGGTGGCCAACACTTTTTGCAGATACCAAGGAATATGTTCAAAAGTGTGATGCATGTCAACGAGCAAAAATGCCAACCCGTGTAGATAGCATGCCTTTAAGACCAATGATGGAGGCTAGAGCTTTTGCAAAATGGGGTATAGGCTTGGTTGGGCCAATACAGTCACGTGCTTATAGAACCCAAGCTCAATATATCATTGTAGCTACGAACTATTTGACCAAGTGGGCAGAGCCTAAAGAAACCCAAAAGAATGATGCTAGAACCACAGCCGTATTCTTGTATGAGAATGTGTTTACAAGATATGGACTACCAATAGAAATTGTCAATGATAGGGGAACTCATTTCCTCAATGAGGTAATTGAATATCTGCTTAATGAATTTATGGTCATCCATAACAAATCGGCTCCCTATTACTAACAAGAAAATGGACAAGCTAAGCATACGAATAAAATTATTAGCTTGGTATTGACTAAAGTGGTTAGTTCAAGACAGACTAGTTGGGAAATGAATCTCCATGCCGCTCTATGGGCTTATATGGTTTCATTCAAGACAGCTTTAAATGCTACACCCTTTAACCTTGTTTATGGTCTTGATGCCATACTGACGATAGAATTTCTATTGTTGAGACCAAAGGGTAGAAAAGAATCTTGAGTGGACAAGACATGAAGTGTCAGAGAGGTTTAAAGATTTAGAAGAGCTTGATGAGAAAAGGCTAACAGCTATAGCTCACATCTATGCACAAAAGCGGAAACAAAAATAGTTTTCTGATTCCCATCTAATTACAAAAATGTTCAAAAAAGGGGACTTAGTTTTAGTCTACTCCCATAAACAACATATTCCCAAGTTTTCTGATTCCCATCTAATTACAAAAATGTTCAAAAAAGGGGACTTAGTTTTAGTCTACTCCCATAAACAACATATTTCCAAGTTTAAGAAAAAGGGAAACGGACCATTATCATTGAAGATGTATCTCCAAGTGGAGCAGTTAAGTTGTCCACCCTAGATGGTGAACCAGTGGCTAATTGGATTAGTGGATGCCATTTAAAGAAGTACAATTAACCACTAAACTGATGAACTGCTAGAAAAGATGCATGTTGCAAAGCAAAGAAAGATAAAACGACAACAGGTTATTGATGAAGCCCAAGAGGAAGCTTGGCTTCGGGACTCAAAAGGAAAGTTTCTCTCAAAAATCAACAAATATCTATTCCCATCAACACTCTGGAACTAGATGAATGACTATGGGAATTACAGAAGGATGTAGTATCAACAGATGATGAATGGCTAGATGGAATGGACCTTCGCATCAAAGTACAGCTAAACAAGCATAGCACAAATGCATTGTTGATACAGGAGCTCGAGTACATGAAGTCAGTTATTCCACGTGCAAGAGAGCAAAAAATCAGTCTTTGACTTCAGGAATATCGGCAATTAAAGGATGCAACAAGAACCCAACACCAACACAGGGAGTAGTCAACTTAAATGTGATAGTACATATGTTCATGTCCTCATCAATTTGTATGCTTACCAGATGAACACATGAATGAAACAATGATTATTGGAATCTCATGGATCCGGACATACAAAGCAATACCAGATTGGGATACCAATCAACTCAAGCTATCACCTAAAGGCGGACAATTCATCATTCCAATTGCACCAAGAAAAGAGGAATGGAAAGGATATTCTCAACAGAACAAACCACGAAGCAATCAATCTTCTCCATCCTATTGACAAGAAAATGCTACAAGTAGCATGCAAGGATTCAGGCATATCTGGGTACCAAAAGCACAACTTAAGGACAAGCCGTGTCAAATTTGGGTGCACAAAACATGTACCAAAGACGGTTCCAAGGTTCAAAACACAAAGAAGAGCATCTCCTAGTAGGGAACCTAAATCAAAATGGATTTGGAGGAAAAGGAAGCACTTATCTTCTCTGCAAACTATAAAACCGATGAAGCAGTGAAGAGTTAAGTCTCAAAATACTCAACCACCAATTCATTGATGAAGAAAAACCAAGATACCAATGGCGAGTTAAAGCTAAAAAACCATCATCATTGATACCGAAAGCTCAGGAAATTAGAATGCCAAAGCATACTGACGGTACAATAAAGCAAAGAGCACACAAGCTACAAGATTTGCTCTTTGGAAGACAGCATCAAAAAACCTCGACATTAGAAACCCTTGAGTTAATTACTCAAGACTAAACTCTTGCATAGAATAATGATTTTAATTGCATTTATCTTTAAAGTATAGTAGAGCCAACCAAGGCTATGCATAGACACAATTGTTCAACCCATGCACATAGTCGTCTCGGAGTACGCCATCTAGGAGGGGTGGAAGGGTACTAAGTAATTAAGGGCATGTTGGAAGAGGGAGGAAAAAGTTTGATGTTAACGTGTGATTTTTTATAAAATTATCTAATAATGCCCTTATAAATCATCAACAGGGAAAATGTTACTAATAATATCTCCCCAATGAGTGTAAATAGTATATATACTATCAAAAAATCATCAAAAAATAGTTCTTTTTTGTTATTTTTCATCATTTTTCTTGATATTGAGAGTTAAAAATGGAAAAATCCAACAAAAACCAATAAAGCTGTGTTTTTTGATGGATTTTCTTAATTATTGGATTTTCACTTTGCTTTTTTAGTGTATTTTTTGTTATTATCTTTGATTTTTCAATAAACAGGTCAAAAATTAATAATAAATAGCAGCTCATATGAGAAAATTGAAGATATGTTGATGATCACAAGGACAAGGTGGACAGATACGTTGATGATCACAAGGACAAGGCGGACAGATACATTGATAATCACAAGGACAAGGCGGACAGGCACAAAAAATTTCAATCAAATCGGCAGACGGAAGCGAGAAGCCTAAATTAGGCGGCCAGACCTAGCTTGGCAAAATTCTTGCAAAATGAGCTACATGAATCCGATTGGAGAAATTTTTGACTCTAACATAGATTTCATGGCCTAGTAGAACTAACGGGGGAGTTTGGGAAAAAATGGTTCGGGAAGTCCGAGTATAGATACCTATGGTAGGCTAAAATCACCTCATTTCCACTTGTTGCCTTTGGAGAGCACACAATAAAGCAAAGAGCACACAAGCTACAAGATTTGATCTTTGGAAAACAACAAAAGAGAACCTCGAGCTCAAAAACCCTTGAGTTAATTACTCAAGACCCAACTCTTGCATAGCATAATGTTTTGAATTGCATTGATCTTCAAAGCATGGTAGAGCCAACCAAGGCTATGCATAGACACGATTGTTCAACCCATGCACACAGTCGTCCCGGAGGACGCCATCTAGGAGGGGTAGAAGGGAACTAAGTAATTAAGGGCAATGTTTGAAGAGGGAGGAAAAAGTTTGATGTTAACGTGTGATTTTTTGCAAAATTACCTAATAATGCCTTTAACAAGTCATCGACAGGGAAATTTAACTGATAACATCTCCCCGATGAGTGTAAATAATGTATATACTATAGAAAATCATTAAAAAATGGTCTTTTTTGGTTGTTTTCATCATTTTTCTTGATATTGGGACTTAAAAATGGAGAAATCCACCAAAAAATAATAAAGCAGTGTTGTTCAATGGATTTTCCTAATTATTGATTTTTCACTTTGCTTTTTAGCGCATTTTATTACTTTCTTTGTTTTTTTAATAAACAGGTCAAAAATTAATAATAAATAGCAAATGAGCTCAGATATAGAAATTGAAGATATGCTGATGATCAGAAGGACAAGGCAGACAGGCAAAAAAAATTTCAATCAAATCTACAGATGGAAGCGGGAAACCTAAATTAGGCTGCCAAGGCCTACTTTCGCAAATTCTTGCAGTATGAGCTAACGGAATCCGATTGAAGAAATTTTTGAGTCTAACATAGATTTCATGGCCTAGTAGGACTAACAGGGGAATTTGGGGAAAAATAGTTTGGGAAGTCCGAGTATAGATATCCAAGGTAGCCCAAAATCACCTCATTTCCACTAGTCACTCTTGGAGGAGAGAGCTCTCTGCCTTCTTCGCGCGCAATTTCCGGAGTCCACAGTCGTCCATTTACAACGGCGTCTCACACAAAACATGAGGGGTAAGTTCTAAGCTTATCAATGAACAATTCTATATGACTGGGTAGCAAGTCTAGGCTTAGGAAAAAACCCTAGAAACCCAGTAGTGCACGAAGTCCTACGACACAAAATTGACCATAGTGGCCTGTCAGCTCAACCGAATTAGAGGAGACTTGAACTGTAGCATGCCCCTATATGATAGAACACTTATATGTCACCAAGTGACCATTTGGCAGGGGTCAGGGGGGGGGGGGGGGGGGTCCCAAGTAGATAATCTAGGTTTTGCCATATGCCAGAATTGGATTCTGACTCCACAGACAGCTCATAGACTGGGTCTATACACAATGTACCTAGAAGGTTTCATGAAAACAGTCAAGGCAAGCTCTCGAACAACAAAAAACAGCTCAAAGACTACAAAGCGTCAAATTTGACATATGAAGTCAAACTGACTCCAAATGGACCAAAACTAGATGGGTAGCATCAAGACTATGTAGCGGACAAGTTCATGGCTTCAAAAGTGATAACCAACTCTACAGGCCATCTAGTCACAAAAATCGGTGATTTCAGAGTCAACAAGAGCACGAAGTGATGCCGACACAATCGAACTTTACCAAATTCATTTTAGGACTTGTTTTAGATGTATTGAATATATTTAGGTCATCAAATTATCAATTCTTGCAAAAAAGAAGTGACTGCTATAAATAATCACAATTATATACTTTTGTGCTTGTTTGACTTGATTTTGATCTCTTCACTTCACCTATCATTTTTACACATCTAATACATGCCACATGTCAAGTATGAGCCAAAATGATCAAGAAAAACTCTGAATTTGTTTTTAAAAAACGCACCAAAGTCTTTTTAATCCAATTTTTAAGTTAACTGTCATATTTTTTATCCATATCATCCCATATCTCATACACAGAGTCTTCATCGTGCGTAGAACCAAGTTGCAACAAAATATGTACATTTTGATGAAAAAGTTAATAATCGTGATTATTTACTTTCTTGCCAAAATGGGAGAAATCTGCAACTTTGACCTTATGGGATCAAAGAACATAATGTCCCAAGACCACTGATCAAGTTTGAGCAAGTTTAGATCTCTAAAACTCAAAATCTCTTTATATCTACTGTTTTAGAGTCTGAAAGCCTAAATCTAGCACCATTTCCACCCAGTGCACTCAAATGAGCCCACACATCACTCAGAGTACCTAAATGCTGTATGTTTCAAGCCTATGATGTCAAAAATGCAAAAAGTTGGAAAAACTTTCCAGCTATAAATAATCACGATTATTTACTTTTGTTGCAATTTTTACCTAGACTGCATGATTTTGATCTCTATATGTTTTTATACATTTATGCATGCTCCAAAATTGATTTCAAGCAAGATGGACATCATTTGTCAGTAATTCAGACTCACGACATTTCAAAGCGGCATTCACAAAAATTTCTAACTTTAACACTGTATTCACTTAACAAGAACAATGCAAGCTGCCGAGAAGGTAAAGAAAAGGGTTTTCCAGAAAGAAAAGTTGCAAGAGTTGCCACCCTACCAATTAGATCCAAGTTCAGTGAAGACGGCCAAGGCAACTTACTTATCTAAGGAACAACTTGAAGAAAACAATACAATTGTTTTTGCTGGCAAATTCAAGAGTGAAGAAGGACACCAAGTAGGACTACAAATGCTACCAAAGGAGATCTATGATGTAGCTGCAAAGCCAAACACCAAAGAAGCCAACAGAAGGCTAGGCCTAAGAGACTTTACAACCAGGAACCATGCAGAGTGGATTTCCAGAAGGCATATAAATTACTGTCCACAATCAAATAAGATGGGTCAACCCAAATCACCGACCAACAAGGGTAAAAAGTAGAAGTGATAATCACTAAAGAGATAGTGGTCGAGGCACTGAAGCTACAAACTGAAGGTATGATGATGCGAGCCAGAGATAGAAAGACAGTAGGCACTTTTACCAAAGATACTGTTGCTGCCACATTTTTTGATCTCATCCAAAGGCAAGTGGAAGAACCAACTTGCCTCTACCATCAACACTTCAAGTTCTTATCAAAGAGACCACCACGATACACAACTTTGAACCATGCGGTTGCGACAACCTTCACTCAAGTATTGAAATCGACAACCAGGCAGGCAATTGATCATGTGTAATATGTGCTTACGACACTGAAAGGCACAAAGAAAGAATGCAAAATAACATATCTAGGCGCTCCATAAGTGCTAACCAGAATAGGATGTCATGCTATTGGAATTGCTGACAATTTTCCGCCATCCCCATATCAGAACACCTGGGTTGTGTCTGCTCAACCTTCTCCAAGAACCACTCGTTCAACACAGAGAGTGTACAAGTCAGTTAAAGAATCTGCAGAAAGCTTCCATAAGGCTTATAGTAGTGAAAGCTCGGACAATGAGTAAAGAAGAGAAAGAATTGAAGAAATGAAAACAAAAGCAGTAGCAGCACACCAAGACGAACCTCAACAAAAGAAGGTGAAATTTGATTGAGAAAAGCAGACATATGAAAGGAGATGTCAAGCTACAGGTGAGGACCCTGAAAGATGGAGTCCAAGAGATATAAGGGGACCAAGAACCAAGAACCCTGCAAAGAAAGGGATAGAGGATCCTAAGGATTTTCTTGAGAGCATGTATGCAGAAACTGAAGCTCTAAATCTAAAAAAAGCTCAAGAAGCTGAAAGAAAAGCAAAGGAAGAACCAACCGAGCAACAAAGACAAGCAGAGGCTACTTAACAAAGTGAGCCACATTGAGACCAGGGGGAGATGTCTCCAAAACCACTCCATCCAGTACAGAGTAAGAAGACCATCCAATGCCAAGCCCAAATCCTTCACCAACTGCTAAACCCAAGGAAGGTGAGGAAGCAAAGGGAAAAGAGAAACAACAAGAAGAACCCCAATTTTGAACAGCCAAAGGGAACAGAAAGCACTGAAGCTAGACCTTCTACAACAATGCAACAAGAATCAATCAAGGCATCCACGAAGCTTCAAGAAGTAGAAGCCACAGCACAACCCAAAGAGCCACAAATTGAAATGGTTGAAACCTCTAAACAACCTCAGAGAGAGCCTGGAGATTGGGAAACAAATTGCGAGGTCCCCAAACCCGCCGACGCCAAAAGCGGGATGGGACCCTTGATAGGTCTCTAGGCCTAATAAAACTTGAGTCCCTAAACAAGAAGAATTCCAAGGTTTTCACCCTTACCATTGATAATGGTTTAGGTTTATAGTCCTAGAAGGAGACCTAGTCTTCTCTCGCAGTGGAAACGGGACAACTTGTTGGAATAAAAAAAACTATTCTGACCCTATAACTTCCATTATTCGGATTAAGGTTGTTGACCGCTGGGTCAACAACACAACATAACTCAAGTTTCGTACCAAAGTCTTATCTTTTGCGAGTTACGCAATGCTGCGGATTATGGCTATAAACGTCATTTGTAATGAGTAGTTATTCTAGTTTCAGAAGCCGGGGTGCAATGGCACTTCCAGATTGTAAATACAAAGCTATTTGACCCTTTCAACCCCATTTTTGGTTAAACCTAAGGTAGCCTTAGTATATAAGGTACCTAGGTCATTTTGTAAGAAGACTTTTATCATAATCAAAACTTAGCGCTGTCGTCTATTGTGTGTGAGAGAGAAAGAGATTGAGCGTGAGCTTTATCCTCTCGCTACGCCCGGCTCGCTCAACACATTGGAGATCCGACTGCACCATTGCTATAGGCTTGAGGAGAGCTACGCGACAACGCCAAGCATTCCACGCGAGACGAAGCGCACACGCCGACGCATCTACGAGCTATTTGTGGCCGTAAGTGTATCAAATGATGTCTTTTTTTTGCGTGCTAGTAGTCTATAGAATCGTGGCGACATAAGCTACGCATAGGTACTCATAAATTTCAGTTTTGGGCACTTTCAAAATTCTGTTCTGTCATCCTACACGTTTTCCGCAGATGGGTTTAGAGTGAGGGTTTTGAGTGTAGAAGCTTAGGGACAGGTGTATCCTAGTGATGGGATGGTGTTCCTTAAGCTTCGTACGAATCTGGCATGATTAGGTGAGTTACCTTCCGTATGTGTGTATGTGGCTAGGTGGTGTAGTTGAGAGCAGTGAGGTTCTTGATTGTGGTTTAGTTGGCCTTCCTGAGTGTTGTATGTGTAGGATGGTCTCAGCCTGACAAGCTAAAGAGATTTCCTCTGTGTGCCTATCGTATCATCTGTGTCCTCGATTGACATTATGTTGATCTAGGTAGTGTTTGCATGCACTTCATGGGTTTGTGAGTCGCTCCGTCCAACATTGGCGTCGTTGCCGGGGACACAAGGACCTAAGTAGGTTTCCTACTAACACTCGTGTGATGGTTGCTTGATTTAGTTTCGGCTAAAGAAACCGTTTTTCTTAAGTGGATCCGGAAGAGGATATTCCGCGATCAAGTGGATAGCCAAGAAGAGTGTGTCTTGCCGAGGGTCTGCGACTAGATAGGTTTAGTTAGGATCTGTGGATTAGAGTAGTTGTTGGTGGTCGAGTGATTTGAGGTGATAAAAGTGTTTACTAGTCTGTGTGTGGCAGTGAAGCGTTTTTCTACTCATAGATGCAAAACCCCATATGATTTGTAGGAGTAGCTTTAGGTAAGTGATACGATTCTGATCTAGAGCTATTCAGCACTGAATTATTTGCTAAAGTGCTTGATCGCATTTGAAATCACGAAAAAGTGTGCTTTTGAGGGTATTCCCTATTTTTGTTGACCAAAAGCCAAAAGGCGGAGTCAGAAAACGTAAAATTTCTGCAAAGGCATAATTGAGTGATTTTTGCATGTTTTTGCAATCTTGAAGCATACTTGCACTTGTTGAGAGCATAAGGAAGCATCAGGGACACTTTAGTCTCAAAAAATTAGCAGTAGACATCCTACGCGTAGGATGTCTACAAGGTGATATGGTGGAAATTTTGAAAATCTGAGGTTACCAGTGTGTTTAGAAGGTAGGTTTTACCCTATTTTCACTTGGAAAGTGGAAATTTGACCAAATTTTGACAGATCAAAGCCAAAAGACGAGAATTGCCAGACATCCTACCCAAATTGTGTCCAAGGACTAATTTTGAGACCAAACCATAGGATGACTCCATAGGCATGTTCTAAATGTTGTATTGAGTGCATGTGATCAATTTCATCTCATTTGGGTCAATGAAAGTGAAGATTGAACAGACTTTAGCATTTTTGACTGAAAAAGGCAAGGATAGCTAGTTTTGGGGTCTTTTGACATCCAAACCAAAATCTAAGCATACCACTGGGTTACTGACATCAAGGGGAAGCTGTGGGACAAGTCTGGGGTCAAACAGGCCAAAAATACATCCTACGCGTAGGATGTCTTCTGTGTGATTTTGGACTCTAAACAAAATTTTAAGCATACCACAATGATCAGCACCTTAAGGAGAGTCTGTGGTTCAAATTTGGGGCAATTTTGAGCAGTTAGACATCCTACACGTAGGATGTCTAAGGCATGATTTAGAGGCCAAATTCTATTGTGACCATACCATGCTGTCATATAGCCTTAGATAAGCCTCCTAGGAAAATTTGGTCCAATTTGGAGTTGATTTGACTTA
This sequence comes from Adiantum capillus-veneris, assembly GCF_014529385.1. Lineage (NCBI taxonomy): Eukaryota > Viridiplantae > Streptophyta > Polypodiopsida > Polypodiales > Pteridaceae > Adiantum > Adiantum capillus-veneris. Next base: position 155,364,518 of record NC_140947.1, on the reverse strand, counting down.
GGAATTCATCAGAATAGACATCACGCTTTTGGAACATTCTTGATCATTTGACCAACCTTCAGAATCAAAAAGTAAAAATAGTTGTGAGTTTAGCACATCAAGGGGAAGCTACACTGCAAATTTGAGCTGAAACAAAGCAAAAAGACATCCTACGCGTAGGATGTCTCCAGGGACATAATGTGGTCAAAATTCTACTTTGGCCATATAGGGAGGTTCTAAGTGTCTCAAGGATTCCAGAACTTTTTTCAAAAGTGAATTTGGACCTTGTTTGGCCTATTTACCAAGCAAATACAAGAATTGTCAGACATCCTACTCTTGGAGTGCACTAGAAGCTCTTGCAGCCTAAATCTTGACCTATTGGCATCCAAATTCAATTTTGAGCATACCATTGGGTTGCTGAGCACTAGGAGAATCTTGGGATCAAGTTTGGACAAAATCTGAGCAGTTAGAGATCCTACGCGTAGGATGTCTCTAGCTTGATTTAGGACTTCAAACCAACCTATGAGCACACCACTGTGATCAGCACATCAAGGAGAAGCTGGGGTGAAAATTTCAAGTCATTCTGAGCAAAAAGACATCCTACGCGTAGGATGTCTCAAGGCCATTTTTAGGTCCAAATGAAATTCTGAGCATACCATTGTGTTGCTGGACTTAAGGGGAGTCTTTGGACCAAATTTTGTTAAATTCTGAGCATATAGACATCCTACGCGTAGGATGTCTCTAGGCCAGTTTTAGGGTCCAACTGTAATTTTGACAATACAGCAGTGTTCACAGTGTCACAGAGATCCCAAATCTTCTTTTAAAATTGAATATGGACTCATTTTGACCAGTCTAAACTGCATTTCACTGTTTTGGCCATAACTTTCACAAACGGTATCGGATCGGAAAAGTTCTTATATCAAAACGTAGCTTGAGAGCGGCTCTACAGATCTTATTGCTCACAACATGGTCTCGCAAATCCATAGATTCAAACAGAAAGAGAATGAATCAATACGCAAAGCATCATTACGGCTCAAGAGATATGTTAGCTCTGTCCGAGAGCGGAATTACCTACGCAAGCACGACTGATGCTGATCTTTATCCAGGGAATGAGAGATGCGGGCCTTCAGAAGGATCTGCATATGATAAGGAGGATGATGCTAAACGAGTTGATCAAAGAAGCTCTTTCTCTAGTGGATAACTGTGAGGCATACAAAGAAAAGGACTTAAAGAGTCAAGGAGATGACACATCCTCTCAGCACAGTGTTTCACAGATAAGTGATTCCATTGCCAAGCCAACGGCACCTATTGATCAAGAAAAGCTTATCGACGACTTAGTCAAGAGGTTGATTCCTCTTGTAAGGTCTGATTCGGGAGAGCCGAAGTGGTGTGAAATTGAGAGAAAATGGATGAACCATACGGGGGAAGAGTGCTATTATAACATGGAAAATGCTAGGGAGAGGTATGTACAACCTATTCCAGAAGCACCTACTCCACCTAGATACATTACGGGGAATGCGCCAAGATCAGTAGGAGTTTTAAGGCCACAGCTTTTCTTAGGACAACAACCTCCGCTTCCAGGTGCTAGAATGCAGGTAGACATGAGATACATGCCAATGATGGAAGCATCAAATAAACCAATGCCAATACCATCTACAATGTGGTATAGCAACCAAAGTGAGTACTACCCTTCGGAGCAACAAAATGTGAGAGAAACACATGGAGTGGTGAGGCCGGTACAACCTCCACCTCCTGGGTTTCAGTCAAAAGAAAGAAGGTATAAAATGTATGAAAGGACATTGCGATTCATTGCAAATAGCGTCTTATCTAGGTCAAAGCTTGCTTATAGCCAAGAGGAAATTCTAAAAGAATCTCCCCAACTAGAGACAGATTGTCACAAAAGTCGTGACAACCACTTGGTCAAACAATGTCCTCATACGGAGATCACTGAAGTAAATGCCTATTGTCTTGAGGGTGGCATCACTCACTTGATCCCCGATTGCCCGAAAAAACCAAACCAAATCAGGAAAATCATGACAAATGTATCAGGGATTATTCAGCTACCTAGTAGCTCAGAAAATGAAAATGTCATACCAGTTCAAGTGGTTACGAGAGCACAAGCTCATAAGAAACCTGATGAGAATCCAGAGACAAAGAACACGGAAAGTGACAGGATTCCAAAGATAGATGATGGACCAAAGACAGATGCACCTAGTTAAAAAACCAAGAGCAAACGAAAAAGTTGGAAAGCTAGAAAGACTAGGATAAAAGCACGCAGGGAACGAGAGCAAAAATCCCTAGCTGAGAAGCTTACTGAAGCTCAGGAGAAGGTAAAACAACATGAGGAAAAGGAGGCACCTTCTCTTACACACATGGTTAAACCTCTAGAAGAACCATCCACGGATGAGAAACCGAGAAGTGCTAGTTCAGGAGGATCTGTGTTGGCAGAGAAGGTTAATGAGACATTAGATGCCCTCTTGAAAGCCTATGATGTGAGGCTCAAAAACAACCAAACCAAAGAACATAGGTGGATGACATATCCCTATGCGGAACTAGAAAAGAAAAGGTTTGAAATGTGCAAGAAAATTATTCAAACAGCCCAAGCTTTACTAGAACCACCAGTTGCAAAACCTGAGGATGTGATCCGTGTCATGCCTACACAAGTAATCCCACCAAACCAGGAACTAAAAGAGCCAGATTCTAGTCATGAGCACAGACCAAACCTCAAAGACCCAGCATTAGAACCAAGGATAGTACTGAATACCACGGATAACTCTTCCGAGGGATTTCACCAAGCTATACATGACGATTGTAAAGAGATAGATGGTCTTGATGAATTGTGGAAACAAGTCAGAGAAGCCAATGAATCCGATGACCTAAGAAGACTAGTAGACAAGATTGGTGATGAACGAGGAGTGTTTCTACCACCAATATAGGAATTTGAGACTGGATCTCAAATGAATCTAGACGTGCAATCGTGTTGGGGCGATAAAGGATCTGTACAATCTATGGATAGTCAACCCCATTCGCTAAGAACACTACCGTGCTACATGGGAGAGTACGAGACCAAGTCAGATGTGGTTGCAGTCCTATCACAGAGAGTGTCTCCCAACAAGGCCATCAATTCAAAGGGGCTAGTAGATATTCTATCTACCTCAGTCACCTGTACAATAATGTTAGCCGAGTTGCTCAGAATAAGACCAAACATGTGGGCTAATGTGGGTAAATGTCTAGAGAAATTTGGTGTAAAAACCCCAACGACTCAAATCGAGGAAGGCATCAAAGAGCTTGAAATGCCTCAACTAAATACTAGGCCAGTGCCATTAAACCAGGTAGGCGAGTATTACGAGGGAGAAGAGGGAAACACCACCCTTCCTGTGGAATTCAATAATGTAAAAACCATGGCAATCCTTGACAGTGGAGCTGGTGTGGCCATTGCAACCAAAGAGGTTTGGAAAAAATGGGGAAAATCTGCCTTGATATCCACACGAATGACCCTGCAGCTTGCAGACAGACACAAGGAAAAGCCCCTAGGACAGCTAGAAAAAGTACTCGTTACTTCTTGTGGCATTGAATATGAACACACTTTTGCTATTGTTGACTTTGGCAAGAAGAACAACTATGACATATTTCTGGGAAGACCATTGTCCAAGATTGGGGTTATGACCATATATACCTGAGACATATGGAAACCATAACAAAGATAAACTTGAGGGACCATAGCCATAGGGATGTGACAAGAACACCGGTTGAGGAGTTTGATTCCGCCACAGTAGCAAGATCAGAACTTCCAGCTTGGTTAGGTAAGCCTAAAGAACTGTGGATGTGTGGAGCTTCACAATGTGGTAGCTTGAAACGTGAGGAATGTATCCTAGAGCGGGTTATAGAGGATATGGACTATATCCCAGAACCATTTCCTGAAGAAGAGTTAGAGCCTTTTGGATGGGAACACATCTTGGCTACTCTAGACGTGTGCGTCGTGGAGGATGCTCCCACATCAAAGTTTTGTGATGAAAATGGCTATGATGTCGTTCCTTATTTTGCAATGAGTATAATCCAGGAAAACGAAGAGAACCAGACATCAACAAGCTCTCGAAATAAGGATCAAACAAAGAAATGTGGAGAATCAAAAGATGAAGAAGACGACGAGTTCTATGACTCTGTAGAACACTTTGAGCTTCAAGAAGATCAACGACCCAAGAATCAATGTCATTGCTACACGACTAAAGTGCATCAAAAGTGGATTTCAAAGTCCTCGGTGAAGACACGGCCACCACAAGCATGCTCATACATGGCTCCTAATAAGGATGCAAAGACTCAGCTAGGAGGAATACGACTAGAGCAACGAGCTAACAATGCTCTAATCAATGGGCTAGAAAAGTCCTCCAAGAAACTACCACCCACGAGCAAACAGAAAGTAACTTTCCACTACCAGCCAAAAAATCAAGGGAAAGTACAAGAAGTCAACCTTGCTGAGGATATTAGCGATAGTGATGAATCTTACGACATCCCCTATCATCAACTCATGCCATCACTATCACCAACCCCTTCAGCAACAATAATGACATGTCAAAAGAACAGGACAACAAGTCCAAGCCAAAAAGCTCGACAAATCTGGATACCAAAAAGCCAGATCGGCCAACAACAGATATGGATCAAGAAGACAAAGATCTCTAATGACAAATCACAAGATCCAACACCAAAACAAAAACAAGGAAAGCGTGCACGAATGGGTAAGAATATCACAAAGTCGCAAGCTTTCACAACTCAGGTTTGGGCTCCAAAATTTGATTCAATCACAAAAAAGTCACGAATTCATTTGGATTCCAAAACAACCACAGTATCAACTTTCAAAGCCTAAATCCCGTCCCCAACCAAGCGTACAAGGGCTGAAGCAAAGACCAATGTTGACTCACACAACAGAAAGGTGGATCCCAAAAAAGTCTCTTCAAACACAAATGAAGCACGGGCAATTATGGGTTCCCAAACGAGAGCCAGCAACAAAACAGCCAATAATCACAAAGAAATGGGTCCCAAAGAAGAACAACAAAATTGTTGTCAGTGCATCGCCGCTTGAATTCTTACAATTCTTCATACGATTACAATATAGTTAGAAGAGAGCAAGTCGCTTCAATCAGGCAACGATACAGGAGCATCAAAGACCGTTACATTGCTTAGAATAAGAAGCCTCGCCAACAAATGCCAATAAGCAAATTGCTTATACCCACATCTTGCACAACATAAATCTTTTCCATGCATTGACTGTGTATGCATAATAGGGCTACATTACAAGGCCTGCATAGGCACAACTTTTAATTGCCCAAGCACAACACATACCCTTTGCGATACCCTGTCGTAAAGGATGACTCCAAATAGGAAGGGGAGAGGCATTCTGAATGCGGACCTAATATTATGACTATTAGAGGGCAATGTTTTGTGATATGCATTGAATTTTTGCGTTTCATTGTGATAATTTTTTTGACAAAATTTAGAGTATATGCCCTCATAGTAGTGTTACAGAGGAGTATGGGGACAAAATCCATATATGAGCCCCTAGGGACATGTGTATAGTGTACATAGTATTTAGATTTCTATTTGAATGATTTTTCTTTTGTTGAGTTGTTTTAAGATTTTCTTTGTTTATTATTAAGAAAAAAATTAAAAAATCCATAATCCACATGAAGAAAAGACTGACGAGAGGCCTGAGCACTACAAAGAGAAGAAGGTACAGGGAAACGATGAAACTTCACGAAGTATGTCTTAGTAGCCACTACAATAGCCAAAGAACTTATCACAAAGCAGTGTCAACATGCAACCGAAAAGTCATACAAGTCAGAGTCGAGTAGCTAAGCCACAAAATGAGTGAGGTGTTAGTCCCAAAGCTTCAAGTAATATTCTCTGTGGTCTAAGCGTCTTAGCTATTCTAGGTACTGCTCAAGCTGGAAGAGTTGAGCATATTTACGTTGTGTCGCTCATGCTGGTATAGGTGAGCAAAAGAGTCGAAGTCTAAGTACTTAAGTCTGGTGAAGTGAAGGAGAAGGTCCAAAAGACACTCACGTACTGAGCACAGTGAGATACGAGTGGAGAAACTTCTACATCGATAACCCTTCTTGGAAAGGTGGAAGCTATTGAGACATCTTTTGATGTCACGTGTGCTACATTTATTCCTCGAAACACCCATCATCTCCTTCTTTCACATTGCATGCTTTTGTTGACAAATTTCTCATATGCATATAGAGTGTCCCATAATTGGCACTTGCATCAGGCACTCTTTCCGTGTTTCACCCAAGCACTCACCTTTCATGAACATGTACTTCACGTTCAACTGCTCAACTCCAATAAGAGCGTATACCAAAGGCATTTTTTTCCCACCGGGTTTTTTCCCTTTGGTCATCCAGGTTTTAGACCCTAATCTAAGGACACCTATCACCATCCTCTTGTACATATTCCTTCTACATCAACAATATTCCTTCTACATCAACAATAAGTAAATGCTACTCAAATCAATTGACAAATGAATTGGAGCACCAATTTGAGATCATAGCATACTTCTCCTCAATGGCGAGTCGAAGAATGGCCTACAATGACAAAGCTGCAGACAACACTAACAACATGATTGCACAGGAACAAAGAAGTCCCCAATGAAGAAGAGCATACATAAAAGTAATCAGAGGATCTCAAAAGATGAATGGTTACGATGATAGATGTCCGCTCTAATGGATCATAGTTCTTGTTATGGTTCGACAAAGTTACAAGCAGTGCATCAGATGAAGCCAAAACGACAGCCAAGACCACATCGCCATCAACAATCAGGTCATGTCAGGGACGACATGAACGCGGAAGGGGGGAGTGTTGACCGTTGGGTCAACAACACAACATAACTCAAGTTTCGTACCAAAGTCTTATCTTTTGCGAGTTACGCAATGCTGCGGATTATGGCTATAAACGTCATTTGTAATGAGTAGTTATTCTAGTTTCAGAAGCCGGGGTGCAATGGCACTTCCAGATTGTAAATACAAAGCTATTTGACCCTTTCAACCCCAATTTTGGTTAAACCTAAGGTAGCCTTAGTATATAAGGTACCTAGGTCATTTTGTAAGAAGACTTTTATCATAATCAAAACTTAGCGCTGCCGTCTACTGTGTGTGAGAGAGAAAGAGAGTGAGCGTGAGCTTTATCCTCTCGCTACGCCCGGCTCGCTCAACACATTGAAGATCCGACTGCACCATTGCTGTAGGCTTGAGGAGAGCTACGCGACAACGCCAAGCATTCCACGTGAGACGAAGCGCACACGCCGACGCATCTACGAGCTATTTGTGGCCATAAGTGTATCAAACGATGTCTTTTTTTTGTGTGCTAGTAGTCTATAGAATCGTGGAGACATAAGCTACGCATAGGTACTCATAAATTTCAGTTTTGGGCACTTTCAAAATTCTGTTCTGTCATCCTACGCGTTTTCCGCATATGGGTTTAGAGTGAGGGTTTTGAGTATAGAAGCTTAGGGACAGGTGCATCCTAGTGAGTGGATGGTGTTCCTTAAGCTTCGTACGAATCTGGCATGATTAGGTGAGTTACCTTCTGTATGTGTGTATGTGTCTAGGTGGTGTAGTTGAGAGCAGTGAGGTTCTTGATTGTGGTTTAGTTGGCCTTCCTGAGTGTTGTATGTGTAGGATGGTCTCAGCCTGACAAGCTAAGAGATTTCCTCCGTGTGCCTATCGTGTCATTTGTGTCCTCGATTGACATTATGTTGATCTAGGTAGTGTTTGCATGCACTTCATGGGTGTGTGAGTCGCTCCGTCCAACAAAGGTTTCCTTAGGCAACGCTTTTTTCCCCCTAACATATGTGAGGGCACACCCGCTAGTGGATCCTGTTCCAAGTGGAGAAGTTTCTATGTGTTATTAGCGCGCGGGAATGGATAGTTACCTGACTAATCAGGTCCACCTATCCATGATTGACAACCTTAGTCAATCCCCACTTACCACCCCGCACTCACACATGATTCTTCGTTGTTTAATTACTACCACATTCTTGTCACAATTAAAACAATGATTTCTTTTAACTTTCATAACTGAATTTCATTAAGGCAACCCTTGAAAACAGTATTGAAAACATTCTTTTAGCAAACGAACATCTTTAGACTTAAGACAAGGTACTCTCATTCTGAAGTATCTCTTACCAGTACTGGCTTATCTCAAGACCACCTATACAGGGGTGAAAAAACGGTACCCATTCCTTATTTATAAAAACCGGGGTGAAAAAAAACCATCACCCATAGTCCAGGCGCCCATACGCCAACCGGTTGCCCATACAACCGGGCAGTTCCTCGAGGATAAACTTGATATCCTAAGTAATATCCACAAGCACAAACAAGCACGGGGTAAAGACTCCACGCGCACTGAGGAAACCGACTCATCAATGGCGGAATCGCCATCATTACTCATTACCTGGAGTAAAATATTCAAAGGAATCAGAGATGTCTTGAGACAAGCTGTCTTAAGGATGGTCAAACATTTCTTTCCTAGTTCAATCAGTCATAACCCAATCATTTCTTTCCTATTTACAATCATTGCTCATTGGTTTCTTGGAAGTTACCTTCCATTTACAGCCAGTTTATCCTTCCTAACCCTTACGCATGCAATGTTAATTTAAAATTGAACTTTAATCTAATTAAAGACTTAAGTGAACAAAATAAAAATCCACCTGTGAGACTAGTCAGCCATGTGCTGCTACGCTGGTGCCTGCAGAATTTCCTCCGTAGGCCTATGACTAGGCCCAGCCTCATGGTCATGAGTGGCTTTATTTCTTTTGTTGATAGTATCCTCTTCATCGCGGTAAGAGGATTTCCTCTAGTTCTCTTTGGAGCCATATTGGCAGCCTTTATAAAAGGACTTAATCGATTAGAGGATTAAATGAATAATCTCTTTTCTTCCTTTTTACCCAAAAATAAGGATTTTTGAAATAAATAGGTACCCTTGTTAGTTATTGGATGAGATATTTCTCCTGTAACTTTCTTGTACTATTAGTATTCTCCCATAGTTATCATATAATTATGGAAGCTATTTTACTGGATTTCTCCTTAGTCTATATTCCAAGAATATCCTACTTTTGGCCTTAGTAAATTATGAGTTACCTATCTGCTAGTGGATTACTTACCCTAGATGGAAGTTGATATGTTCTATCTTTAAGAATTTTGTGGTTGACTCATAAAATTGATTTTATAACTTTTCCCTTCTATATTTATGGTCTAATTTAGGCAAAATTAGTCAAGAGTAATTTGTTATAGTAATTATTTATGCTAAGGTAATTTTCCCAACCTTCAAGAGTGATTTTTGACCTCTGGTAATTATTGTGTAATTATATAAATTCATTTATTAATTTCCTTTCCCCGGTTTATACACAAAATTGTTTACTTTTAATAAAAATAACTATCTAAACTAATTATCTAAGGTTAAGATATTTATCATGGGTTCCTAAAGATGTGTCTTACCTTTGATATTTATCTCAATAATCAGCAGAGAATTTTGAATTAGGAGAGAATTTTAGAGTATACATAGGTTTAATCTTCAATTAATTAATAAAAATGTAAATAAGTTAACATAGTTTTACTAAATAAAAAAGGTTAGTGCTAATTATCGTTGATTAACCAACTAGAGCTTTGCTCTCTAAAGATTTTTGCGTAGAGGTCGCTCTAGATGAGAGAGAATGTACCAAGGCTTTAGTCTAATTTTTGTGAAGGAAGGGGGTCTTCTTATAGCTTTTCAGGACCCTTGGGCTGTTTCTGGCAGGTTTTGGTACCTCAAGCAAGGCCCCAGCTCTCAACTAGCACCACCTGTTGCTAATTTTGTCCCGAGCAGGTTCCACATAGCCCCCCCAACTCCCAGAATCGATTTCTGCTGATTTCTCTGATTTTTAATTATGAAAATTGAAAATATTTGCAATTTCTAAAACCTTAGGATAAAAAATTATTTAGCAATAATAATTATTGAAACCATCCAATTTTACTTAACTAATTAAATTCCTAGTGTAACCTTTCAGAGCCCGTAATTTTTCAAAATTTAATCAAAATCTGATTCTGAAAAATTATAACCATAGTAAAGCTCTAGTTACGGTTCCAAAAATACCAATATCAGCCATAGTTGGATCATTCTACAGTGTTTTCTCAATAACCAAGTCAAATATAACAGGCTTTGTACAATTTCTAAGGTTTCAAAAACTGGAAACCTTACAATCACCCCAACTAAAGGAATTGAGATGTCCTCATCTCAACCGAAATTGGGGAAATCTTTGAGAAGTGATACTTCGTCCTCCCATGTGGCGTCTTCAATGGGGTAGTCCTTCCATTTCACTAAGTGTTCCCTGATTACTCTGTTTCGTAGACTTCTTTCCGTAGTATCAAGAATACAATCTGGTTGGAGTTCAAGAATTCCTTACTTCTGCATCACAATATGTTCATCTTCTAGAGTGTGATTGGGATTTGGGATGTAGGGTTTTAGAAGAATGATATGGAATACATTATGGACCTTGAGGTGTTCAGGTAGTTTTAAATTGTAAGCTTGATCACTGATTATTTTAATCACTTCATAAGGTCCACAATATATTGGGCTTAGTTTTTTGTATTTTCCCAAGGATAAATTGCTTCTCTTTGGTTGTACCCTAAGGAATACTTTATCCCCTTGTTTGAAAAACCGATCAGACCATTTTTTATCAGCACAATGTTTTTGGCGGTCCGTAGCTTCTTGAATGTCCTGTCGTATGGCTTTGGTTTGGACATCCATCTCCTTCAACATTTGTTTTGAAGCTTCTACTCTTGTAGTAGGGTCAGAAAAGTTTAGGGGTGATATACACTCATGCCCATAAAGAGCATTAAATGGTGATATCCTAATGCTTTTATGGAATGCGGAATTATAGGCAAATTCCACCAGAGGAAGAAATTGTATCCATTTCCGGGGTTCTCTACTACAGTAGGCTCTAAGGATGTCTTCAATAACTTGATTCACTCTTTCCGTCTGGCCGTCCGTCTGAGGGTGATAGGCTAAACTGAAACAGAGCTGGGTACCTAAGGATTCAAATAAAGCTTTCCAAAATTTTCAAGTAAATTTTGCATCTCTGTCACTGACTATTCTCTTAGGAAGTCCGTGTAATCTAAAGATTTCTTTGATAAATAAACGGCTTATGTCTAATGCATTGAAGTTGTTTTCATGGGCATCAAATGAGATACTTTAGTCAGCATATCCACTACCACCATAATGGAGTCATAACCCCCTTGAACACTAGGAAGACCTGTTACAAAGTCCATACTAATGAGTTCCCACTTCATTTGAGGAATGATGTCCAGAGGTTGAAGTTTTCCTGGCATCATTACTCGTTCACCCTTAATCCTTTGACAGGAAAGACAATGTTTGATGTAGCGAACTATATCTCCTTTCATTCCTAGCCAAAAATATCTTTTCCTTATGGCATTAAGGGTCTTTGCATAGCCAGGATGGCCGACGGCTGGAGCCTTGTGTCCTTCATAAAGGACTAACTCCTTTAATGTTGGATTCTTAGGAATGTAAAGCCGATACTTATAATAGAGAAGCCCATCCTCAAGTGAATAATCCTTGATTCTGACTTTCTCTTTTAGGTCATGTTGATTGATAACCTGTAGGATTTTTTGATAGTCCTCATCTTCCAGGGAGGCTTCCTTAACCTTGTTTAGGATTGGATAGTCGACTGTGGAAATGACCCCAAGGAAAACCTTACGGCTAAGGGCATCAGCAACCACATTCTCTTTTCTTGGTTTATATTTTATTTCAAAATCATATTCCTGAAAGAGTTCTATCCATTTTCTCTGCCTCATGTTGAGTGTTGCTTGTGGAAAAATCCATTTTAGACTCTCATGATCAGTGATTAACTGAAACTTTCCTCCTAGAAGATAGTGCCTCCAGAGTTTAAGAGCATGGTTAACAGCTAGGAGTTCCAGATCATGAGTTGGATAATTCAACTTGTGGATTCTTAATTTCCCAGAAGTAAAGGTGACTGGTCTGCTTTCTTGGTTTAAGAATCCTCCTATAGTAAGACCGCTGGCATCTGTTACTACTTCAAACTCTTGAGTGAAGTCAGGAAGTTTGAGTACAGGGGCTGATGTGAGATTTTGTTTTAGTTTGAGGAAACAGTCCTCCTATTCTTTTTCCCATGTAAGTTTGGTTGTTTTTTTAAGTAGCTATGTCAAGGGTGTGGCGATGACTGCATAATCTTTCACGAAGATTCTATACCATCCTCGAATCCCCAAGAATCCTCGAATCTCACTGACCGTCTTGGGTTGTGGCCAATCTATTATGTCCTTAATCTTTGTGGGGTCTACGGAGATTCCTTCAGGGTTTATTATAAATCCAAGATAACTAACTTCAAGTGTGAAGAACACACATTTACTCATCTTGGCATATAAGTGATGTTGGCATAGAAGATGAAGTACTTTATGTACATGGCCTTCATGCTCTTTTTCATCTTTGGAATATACCAAGATATCGTTGAAAAATAGCAACACAAAACCATCCAAATATTCTCTGAATATATCCTGCATGAGACGGTTAAAAGTAGCCGGAGCATTCATAAGACCAAAAGGCATCACGATGAACTCATAATGCCCATATCGGGTGTTGAATGTAGTTTTGTAAATATCTGCTTCCTTAATCCAGATTTGATGGTAACCTGATCTGAGATCAATTTTTGTGAATACCTTGCCTCCATGTAATCTATCAAGTAATTCGTCAATGCGAGGAATAGGATACTTATTCTTTATTGATACCTGGTTAAGTCCTCTATAATCGATGCAAAGACGTAAAGATCCATCCTTCTTCTTTTGGAATAGAGCAGGTGCTCCCCAGGGTGAAATGCGTGGTCTTATGAATCCTTGTTCAATAAGCTGACGAAGCTTTTCTTTTAATTCAATAGCTTTAGAGAGGGACATTTTGTAGGGTCTTTTTGAAATTGGTTCACTACCTGGAAAGGTTTCTATTTCGTGGTCTATGTCCCTTGGAGGAGGTAAATTTGAGAGATCTTCCGAAAATATATCTGAAAAATCCTTAAGCCATTCTAGAGTTGTGTTGTCCCTTGAATCATCAGCCTTATTAAGTTTCACTACAAAGATCTGTTGCCCCTTGCGTAACCCCTTTAGAAGTCGACTAGCCTTAATTAAATGAGCCTTAGGCTTCCCATTTGACCCTTGTACTAATTTTTCTTCACCTAAGTGATTTTTAAAGGATAGGTTCCCTTGAGCACAGTGAATATGGGCTTGATTTTTTATTAACCAATCCATTCCTAGGATACCGTCATAGATTCCTACTGGTAGAGTTCGAAATTAAGATGAAGTAAGGGTTCCTCCCAGTTCAAACTTAACTTCCCCGGCTGTAAATTGAGATAGAACCTCTTTCCCATTTGCTAGTTCTACCACTAATTTCTTGGTGGGATATTGGTTCAATTTAAGTTTCCTTAAACATTTAGAAGAGAGAAAAGAGTGTGTGCTGCCACAATTTATAAGTGGTTCAAATTTTTCACCTTCTCTGTTTGCAGTGGTTTGGATGACAGCATACTGTTGTCGAGCTCTAGGGTTATCAATGGCTGCAAAAAGAGTAGATCTTTCGTCTTCTTTATCTAGCAAGGTTGGATCTCCTACTGCAGCATAAGCTCTGGCTCCTCTACCTCTTACTCTACCTCGTCCTCTATTTCCTCTACCTCTTTGATTATTTCCTTGTCCTATCTGAGTCTGAGGAGTGGTTCTAGCAACAACTCTGGGATTTTGCTCCTCGGGGCATTGGCTCCTGTAGTGCCCCATTCGATTGCATCCATAACATCTGATATTTGGAAAAGTATTCTCTATAGTGGCTGCAGCTGACACTGCCCTTCGTTGATTCCCTTGGTTGTAATTTCCCCTTGCTCTTCCTCTAAAGTTATTGTAGTTATAATAGTTCCTTGCAGGGGGGTTTCCTTCAGCCGCAAGCGGTTTAGGTCTCAGCAGAGAATCTTGAATAGATGTGGGTCTCATAGCTTCTAAACGGGTACTTAAAGGTTTGTTTAGACCTTGGCAAAAACGAGCAATCTGTTGTTCCATTGTCATTGGTGGTGCATAACGTCGTAAAGACACATATTTGGTGTATTCTTCCAAAGTAAGCCCTAACTGTTTGAGGGTGACAAAATCATTCATTTTGATAGCTTGATGAGCCAGAGGAAGATATCTTTCTTTCATTGTCTGCTTCATTCTTTCCCAGGATGGACTAATGGAAGGGTTATCTCTACAGTATTGTTTCCACCAAAGTTTTGCATCTCTCTCTAGTGAGTCGAAACATTCCTAGCATTGCCTGATTTTTTGAAGCAATTCCTGCTGCCAAGGAATAATCATCCATGCCATCGAGCGGTGGGAGTGTAGAGGCTTTTTGCATTACCCTGTGTTTCTAATTAATGAAGATCTTTTAGTGATAACAAGTAATTTTGTGTTGTCATGCAATTTTTCTAATCTATATACTTTCAAAATTTTAAATGAAAACAAAAATCCGACAATTACTATAACCATCTCATTTAAACTACACAAAGCATGTCATTTTTTATAAAACCGTGGTATATACAAGAGTTAATACAATCACTAACTCATACTATGTACAAGATGGACTCGTGCTATATACAAGATGGACTCATACTATATACAAGATGGACTCATGCTATATACAAGATGTAACTCTCTATACCAAAATCCTCTTAACCATTGGTGGGTCTGACAGGGGATCAAAAAATATAACATCTTTTGGTCCCCTAAATTTTGGGCCTACCCTTATGGGTCTAATCCTACCTGGGTATATTACTTTCGCTATGTGATCATATACCCACTGATTTTGTGACACTTCTACCACATCTATAGTAATGGTCTGATCTAGATCTTCAGTCCCACTGAAAAAGAAAACTTCGATGGTCCGAAGTGTTTCTGCCCACTTGAGTTTTTTCAAATTGAGTGCCACACCTTCTATCTGTCCCGCATCAATCAAGAAAATTCCGCCAAACTGTGACCAGCTGATTCCCCATGTAGGAGGAGGGGAAAACATTTCATCTAATAATTGCATGATGTCTTGCGAAATAAAAATTTACTGGAGTTGCAAGCAGCCTCAAACATGAATTGAAAATCATAAACTTTCGATAAGCTTGGCGGATATTTCCCTGTATTGATAGGAAAATTATCATTTCACAACAATATAACTTGTGCCTATTTTTTCAACTTTTCATCCTAGGGTCACGACCTTGTTAAACCATGCTCTGATACCACTTGTGAGGTCCACAAACCCGCCAACACCAAACCCGGGATGGGACCCTTGACAGGTCTCTAGGCCTAATAAAATATGAGTCCCTAAACAAGAAGAATTCCAGGAAGTTCACCCTTACCATTGATAATGGTTTAGGTTTATAGCCCTAGAAGGAGACCTAGTCCTGTCTCGCAGTGGAAATGGGACAACTTGTTGAATTAAAAAAACTATTCCAACCCTATAACTTCCATCATTCAGATTAAGGTTTCCTTAGCCAATGCTTTTTCCCTTTAACATATGTGAGGGCACAGCCGCTAGTGGATTCCTCTTCCAAGTGGAGAAGTTTCTAGACGTTATTAGTGCACGGGAAGGAATAGTTACCTGACTAATTAGGTCCACCCGTCCATGATTGACAACCTTAGTCAATCTCCACTTACCACTCCGCACTCACACATGATTCCTGGTTGTTTAATTACTACCACATTCTTGTCACAATTAAAACAATGATTTCTTTTAACTTTCATAACTGAATTTCATTAAGACAACCCTTGAAAATAGTATTGAAAACATTCTTTTAGCAAACAAACATCTTTAGACCTAAGACAAGGTACTGTTCTGAAGTATCTTTGTCCAGTACTAGCTTGTCTCAAGACCACCTATACAAGGGTGAAAATACGGCACCCATTGCTTACTTATAAAAACCGGGGTGAAAAAAACCATCACCCATAGTCCGGGCACCCATACGCCAACCGGTTGCCCATACTAAGTAATATCCACAAGCACAAACAAGCACGGGGTAAAGACTCCACGCGCACTGAGGAAACCGACTCATCCATGGCGGAATCGCCATCATTACTCATTACCTGGAGTAAAATATTCAAAGGAATGAGAGGTGTCTTGAGACAAGCTGTCTTAAGAATGGTCAAACATTTCTTTCCTAGTTCAATCAGTCATAACCCAATCATTTTTCTCATATCTACAATCATTGCTCGTTGGTTTCTTGGAAGTTACCTTCCATTTACAGTCAGTTTATCCTTCCTAACCCTTACGTATGCAATGTTAATTTAGAAATGAACTTTAATCTAATTAAACACTTAAGTGAACAAAATGGAAATCCACATGTGTGACTGGTCAGCCATGTGCTGCTGCGCTGGTGCTTGCAAACTTTCCTCCATAGGCCTATGACTAGGCCCAGCCTCATGGTCATGAGTAGCTTTATTCTTTTGTTGATAGTATCCTCTTCATCTGTAAGAGGATTTCCTCTGGTTCTCTTTGGAGTCATATTGGCAGCCTTTATAAAAGGACTTAATCGATTAAAAGATTAAATGAATAATCTCTTTTCTTCCTTTTTACCCAAAAATAAGAATTTTTGGAATAAACAGGTATCCTTGTTAGTTATTGGATGAGATTTTTCTCCTATAACTTCCTTGTACTATTAGTATTCTCCCATAATTATCATATAATTATGGAAGCTATTTTACTGGATTTCTCCTTAGTCTATATTCCAAGAATATCCTATTTTTTGCCTTAGTAAATTATGAGTTACCTATTTGCTAGTGGATTACTTACCCTAGATGGAAGTTGACATGTTCTATCTTTAAGAATTTTCTGGTTAACTCATAAAATTGATTTTATAACTTTTTCCTTCTATATTTATGGTCTAATTTGGGTAAAATTAGCCAGCAGTAATTTGTTATAGTAATTATTTAGGCTAATGTAATTTTCTCAACCTTCAAGAGTGATTTTTGACCTCTGGTAATTATTGGGTAATTATATAAATTCATTTACTAATTTCCTTTCCTCGGTTTATACACAAAATCGGTTACTTTTAATGGAAATAAGTATCTAAACTAATTATCTGAGGTTAAGATATTTATCATGGGTTCCTCAAGATGTATCTTACCTCTGATAATTATCTCAAATGTTTTTGGATTAATTTTCCATCCCACCCCTTTATTTTTTCTTTAAAATAGTGTTTTTCTATTGAGATAATTAGTTAGACTAATTATCTGAGGGTAACATATTTATCACGGGTTCTTTAAGATGTATTTATCTCTAGTAATTATATCAAATCTTTTTAAATTAGTTTGCTATTTTCTCCTTTTTATTTCTCCATGAAAGCAGTGTTTTTCTATTGAGATAATTAGTTAAACTAATTATTTGAGGTTAAGATAATTATCATGGGTTTCTTAAGATGAGTTTTATCTCTGATAATTATCTCAAACCTTTTTGGTTAGTTTACTATTTTTCCCTTTTTATTTTTTTTGGAAATAGTCTTTTTCTATTGAGATAATTAGTTAAACTAATTATCTGAGGCTAATATAATTATCATGGGTTTTAAAGGATATTTTTTCCTCTGAGAATTACCTCAAATCTTTCTAGATTATTTTTCTATTTCCCCCCTTGTATTTTCCCTTAAAAATAGTGTTTCTCTAATGAGATAATTAGTTAAAATAGTCATTTGAAGTGAAGATAATTATCATTCTTTTATTAAGATGTTTTTTACCATTCTAATTATCTTAAAGCATTTTGAATTAGTTTGCTATTTTTTCCCTTTTATTTTCCTTTAAAAAAAGTGTAATTATGTTGAGATAATTAATTAAACTAATTATCTCAGGTTAAGATAATTTTCATGAGTTTTTTAAGATGTGCTTTTCCTCTAATAATTATCTCATAACATTTTGGATTAGTTTACTATTTTTCCCTAAAAATAGTGTAATTCTACTGAGATAATTAGTAAAACTAATTAATTATCTGAGGTTAAGATATTTATCATGGGTTCCATAAAATATATTTTTCCTCTGGTAATTATCTCAAAGCATTTTGGATTAGTTTGCTATTTTTTTTCTTTTATTTTCTCCTAAAAACAGTGTAATTCTACTGAGATAATTAGTTAAACTATGTATTTGAGGTTAAGATAATTGTCACGGGTTCCATAAGATATGATTTACCTTTGATAATTATCTCAAAGCATTTTGAATTAATTTGATCATTTCCCCCTTTACTTTTTCTTTAAAATAGTGTAATTTTGCTTAAATAATTATAAAAATTACTCAAAGAATTAAAAGATAATTTTTTTAGGATAATGATAGTATAGCACAGCTCTGATAATTATCTCATCTTAATCTAAATTTAATTAGTATAATTATCATTAATTTATGGTTAAAATAAGTAATTTCAGTCCAAATATAATATAATGATTTATTAACTTAGTGTCCCTAAGCTTAATCTCAATAATCAGCAAAGAATTTTGAATTAGGAGAGAATTTTAGAGTATACATAGGTTTAATCTTCAAGTAATTAAGAAAAATGTAAATAGGTTAACATAGTTTTACTAATTATAAAAGATTAGTGCTAATTACCATTGATTAACAAACTAGAGCTTTGCTCTCTAGTGATTTCTGCATAGAGGTCCCTCTAGATGAGAGAGAATGTACCAAGGCTCCGAGTCTAATTTTTTGTGAAGCAAGGGGGTCTTTTTATAGCTTTTCAGGGCCCGTGGGCTGTTTCTGGCAGGTTCTGGCACCTCAAGTAAGGGCCCAGCTCTCAACTAGCACCACCTATTGCTAATTTTATCCCAGGAAGGTTCCACACAGCCCCCCCCCCCCCCCCCCCCCAGCTCCTAGAATCGATTTCTACTAATTTCTCTGATTTTTAATGATGAAAATTGAAAATATTCGCAATTTCTAGAACCTTAGGATAAAAAAGTCTTTAGCAATAATAATTATTAAAACCATCCAATTTTACTTAACTAATAAAATTCATAGTGTAACCTTCCAGAGCCCATAACTTTTCTAGATTTTATTGGAATCTGATTCTGAAAAATTCTAACCATAGTAAAGCTCTAGTTACAGTTCCAAAAATACTAATATCAATCATAGTTGGATCATTCTACAGTGTTTTCTCAATAACCAAGTTAAATTTAACAAGCTTTGTACAATTTCTAAGGTTTTAAAAATTGGAAACCTTACACAAATGATGAAGTCATCATGCAAGTCAATGATTATGCCAAGCAAATGTAGCTGATGAAGGATAAGATACGAATAGCAGCACTTAGCCGTAGTGCTAAGGCTAAGGAGCTTGAACTTGTCATTGATGCTCTACAAGGAGAATTGGATGACCGAATGAACATTACTGCAGATCTCTAAAGACGGACCAAAGAGCTGAAAAATGAAGTAGAACAACACCTGCTTGCAAAAGAGAAATAGCAAAAAGAGATGGAAGAGTTGGGAGAGCTTCTAACTAAATTATTGGATGCATACAAAAGCAAAGATCAAGAGTTGACAGAAGTAACCAATGAACTTCTCACCACTACTCTATCAGTACAAAAGATCCAAGTGTAGCTCGATGTAGCTAATTCTTCTTTGTAGTACTCCAAGCAACGCATCATTTTTTAGATAGATAAGAGAAAAATTGTTGTCGCCTCAATCAAAGGAACGAATGAAGTCTACAAGACTTTAGAAAAGAGGAACAAGGACCTTGAGTTAGAGCTGAAGTTAGAACACTTGCAAAGATGAGACCTTGCATTGATGCGGGTCCAAAGAGAGGAGCAACTGCTCAAAGAGATAGCAAAATTAAAGAGAGTCAATCAGTTTCTGAGAGAGGGACAACTAGAAACTCAAGATGAAGCAGGACCCTTTGAACAACCAACCGTTGACATACCCTCAGTCTCATTTGCTGAGATGGAAACACAACCATCAAAAGGGCTAGTAGGAGAGTCGGACTTTCAAGTACCACTCACTAAAGCTGAGCAAGTTCCCATGGTCCATCATTCTAAAGGTGAGGAAGATGCACTAAAAGAGCAGATTGTCCAAGAAACAGATGCCGAATGGAAAGCAACAATGGATTGGGAGCTGAGAGTTCTCCACTCAGTCAATGTAACTCAACTCACTCCCAACCAAATCAATGCTTAGTGGCATCAGCAATCACTTCCATACCCATTGATCAAAGTGGAGCTACTATAGGTAAAAGAAAGACTATACAAGGATATGCAAGCAGCAAGCTCAGAGGATATCCACCCCAAGTGGAGAAAGAAATGGTTGAATAAGAATTCAAGATATCAAATTATGTTCACAAGAGCAATTGCAACCATACAGAAAGACCCAACATTATGTCCTGTACCAAGGGTAAGGACGTGGCAGCATACAAAGTGCTACAAAAGAAGAGACCGACATGGCTGAATTACCCATGTCTACTAGCTCCAGAGCAGGGTCCAGCAACGGAAGAATACATGGTGAAAATCCTAACGTGCACCATGACCTTCTTCAAGATCCTTCCTGACCTCTCATGTGCAATGTTGAATAAGATTTGTAGAATGCTTCTCACCAGCATCAAGCTTTTCACAAGCCTGAGCAAGCTAAAGCACCATGGATGTCTCTTCTCAAAGACATTAAAGTTCTATGTTATGACTTAAGTGGACAGCCTTCAGAGGAAGTTCTTTGCATGTTTCTACCCTCTAGCAATATGTTGGTGTTCGAAGAAGTGTTCTATACAGGTTTCTTCACATTGCAAACAAAGATATTTGGGCTAATGATCAGTAACCTTACATCAAGATTTGTTGGCTACTCAGCCATTGAACTTAAAAACAGAGTCACCATGCGGAAGATACATGGTGAAAACCCTAACATGCACCATGACCTTCTTCAAGAGCCTCCTTGACCTCTCATGTGCAATGTTGAATAATATTTGTAGAATGCTTCTCACCTGCACTCAAGCTTTTCACGAGCCGGAGCAAGTTGGAGCACCATGGATGTCTTTTCTCAAAGACAATAAAGTTCTATGTTATGACTTAAGTGGACAGCCTTCAGAGGAAGTTCTTTACGGCTTCTACGCAAGATGCATGTTTCTGCCCTCTAGCAATATGTTGGTGTTCAAAGAAGTGTTCTATACAGGTTTCTTCACATGGCAAACAAAGATATTTGGGCCAATAATCAGTAACCTTACATCAAGATTTGTTGGCTACTCAGCCATTGAACTTAAAAACAGAGTCACCGTGCAGTTCTTGTAAGTCCTAGACAAAGAACAAAGAATCAAATATGAGAAAGCACTACATGCGCTTAAAGACCACCTCGCCAGCCCCGTCAACCCAAAGATTACTTCAGTCCATGAAGCTGTGTCAAGGGATGACACGGTCGAGGAGGGGGGAAATGTTAGTAGCAAGTAGTAGCAAGCTAACTCGGATAACAATTTTTGGAGCTTTTATTGTAATAATATTTATTATTTTGATGAATTGGGAATGTTGTAACTCCTACTTTCCAGATAAATAGTGTAATTGATGAGCCGGGGCTACAAGCTTCCAAATTGTATCAACCTATCTTTAGTTAGAGCTCCCAAATTATTAGTTTTGACCACAAAAACCTTCAATAAGGTATAAAAGCCAATTTTTGTAAGTATTTTACAAGTTTTGGATAATAGAAACACAGCCCTAGCTAACGGCGCTCACTTCTCTCCTTCTCGCGTTTCCTACTCCCTTTTCGGGTGTCACATTGCAATGACGTCTGTAGCGTTGCAACCATAGGTAAGAGCTCTACGCATTGACTTAAGCCTTTCATGGTAATCCGTAGCTTTTGGCGTCGCCGACCCGTGCCCTAATTTCATCATAAGTAGGAATTTAAGCTTCAAAATCATAAAATAAGTATAGACGAGGTATTGGAGCATCATTGCTAAGCATATAGATGCATTCTAGGTTGAAACGACTAAGTCAAAAACTCATTGCTATTAATAATCACGATTTTTGCACTTGACCTAAAGTGAGATCTGAGACCATAAGCATGTGTGCTTAGGTCTTATAAACATGTGCTAGAAGTTTTGTCATGTTTGGATGTTCTTTGATGCTGTAACGGTTGTGATTTGTTTGCCAATTAGCGATTAGCTTTTGGTGATTTTTGTCATTTGAGTGTAGCTTGAGTTAGATGCAAGTTGTTTTTTGTTTTCCAAGAGATTGACAACCTCTTGTAGCCTCTATGCACTAGTCGAGTTAGCTTTGTCTCATGGATTGACAATTATATTTGTGGTTCTCGCTATTTCTACAATAAGATAGGAGTGAGGTTAGACACCCGTCCCACATACTCCTTCCCATCCACTACCAATGAGGAGAAGCGGATGATTTCTACCTCTAGGATAGCCTCATCCATCAATGGTGCATCCACTAGAGTGTCACCAGTGCAAGCCACAACAATGCATTTATCAACCACCTCCTCTAGCCCTAGGGTACTCAAGCCGAAGTGCCTGGCTTTCCACTGCAAGGTTCATGGGGACACCCTCCTATTCCTTGGTGTCCTTGATAAAGGACCCAACCTAAGGGTTTGGTAGGCAGAGCTCCTCCAAATTAGGTTCCTCGCTCACAAATAAGATGAATGCTTCCAGCCAAGAAAGGTACTCCACCCCCAACTTGCGCTTCTTGAGAGCTGGCACCCCTGGGGCTTACTCGTCCAAGAAGTGGTCTGCGTCTATGGCAATTTCTTGGAACTATCTCAACCACTTGGAGAATGGGTGATCATCTTTGTGTATGTAGTGCAAGAGATTGCAAGGCACCCAGATCCCTGCATGTGGAGAGATAGATACGGAATATTTTATGATGTGCTCCTCCATGAACGCTAAAATCTTGGCAAATGCATCCATGTGGAGGGTATTTGTGGCATCAAGGTTGGGGAGATGAGTAAAGAAGGTGTAGAGGTCCAACTTCCCCTTGTAGTTGGTGCCCTTGAGGAAGAGGGAGAAGTGTGACAAAGGGGTGATGTGGGTGCAGATGCAGAGGCTGTGAAGGCATCCATATCTAGCCTAGGGTGTAGACAAAGAGTGGAGGAGCTCAAGGGTTGCGAAAGTGAAAGGTTTGAATGAGTTATGCAGCCCCCTTTTTATAATGGTCCCTTTTTTAAAGAAGGCACTTTTCCCTATTTTTTAAAAAAGACACTTTTTCCAAAAATGAACTTTCATCTCAATGTGACGGTTAGATTTCAATAATAACTAAAGATGGTTCTAAAACAAGTTGTAAGATGGCCATTGTAGAGTGAAAAATTATATTCAAAGTCTTAAAGTTGCCGAAGCAAATCATATTGATTGCATAGGGGATTGTTTCCAAAATTGCAAGATTTACAAAGCTATAAGAGCGATAGTATAGTTCCATCCATGCCTCAATCCTCTTGGACCTTCAATTTGTCTTCCATTCTCTTTCCAATCTACAAACATTCATTACAATAAGTAGCCAGTGATAGTCAAACTATGATGGAGTGAAATGTGGTGGAAGGATTCTCATCTTGTGACCTTGTAAACAAAATTGTGCTTGTTGAAGGTCCTCAAAACCCATAATAGCCAAATGTTCTCGCATATTACTGAGAGTCCAATGCTTGTTCACTTGGACAGCCTCCAAAGCATCATTGTGAATCCTCACTGCAATGTCAAAGATTGCAATAGTACCATCTACAGTCTGTGAGGGAGTCCACACTCCAAGATTGCACATCCAATGATCATAGTGAAATCATATGTACAAGGAGCGGATTTTAAATAGAGCATCCCAGTACTTGAAGCTCCAACCTTGCAATGGTACGTATCCCCATTGTGCATGCCCTCCACAAAACCCCATTCCTCTTCTAAAAGCCTCCCTAAATTCTCATAATGCACATCTTTATATAGAAGCATTGTGGTAGTCTCCACAAATCCAAACTCTAAACATATGCACGAAACAATGAATAGGCAAACACCAACTCAAGCCCACAGACCTAGAAGCTTTAGAATATTTCAAGGAGTTTTGGACATCTATTATCATCTTTTTCTTGAAAGATGCTACCAACCACAAATCTGGTTGTGGCCAGTCCATACTTAATAAGGAAGATACTTTAATGTGTTCAAGCTTTCCAAACCCTTTTGTAGTAGGCACAATATAGGAGTGAGAATAGAAGAAAATCCTTCTTTGAACCAGTTTGGTTGGGCAAAGATGTGCAAAAATTGTTGCTCCAATATCTACATGTATAGCATTGAATGTGCCAGAGAGGCTATGTAGTGGCTGCTCCTCCACCAATGTGGATGGAAGTATGACTATAAATGCATGACAAATTTTAAGTATGAATCCTTAAAAACATTCCACTGTGATGTCACACCTAGCTTTGTATTCTCAAAACATGTACTTACAATGTGTTGGAAATGGAGCTGGTTGTTGCAATTACATGCTTGACATTGAGAAAACATGTTGCACAATGGCTATGGCCCCCTTGTCTATGTGATTCTTGAAGCCAAGGAGCTTTCCTTTCCAATGATTATCCAAGCTTGCACGATTTTGCACACGGTGAGGACCAATAGCAGATGGTTGTATGTATACACAAGCACCTTTGGTGAACTCTTGTGGCACCCACTCATCATCTATACCTCTTGTGTTGTGGCATGCAAGTGTTGTGAACTCATCCTTTGGCCGTCTTTGTGGAGTAGAGCTGGCCATGGGTGAACAAAGAAAATTAGGAGGAGGAGGAGGACCTTGCTTGTTGCTATAATGTAGGTGGGATAAAGTGAATGGCTTTTCTTGGTGTGCCAATGGGAGATGGTAGTGATAGAGGGAGGGAGGAGTGTTGTGGCAGAGATAGGAGAAGGTGGATAACCCTTGCTTGGTGTGGCAATGGGAGGTGGGAGGGGGAGGAGAGAGGAGCTTCCTTGCTACAGCAATGGAGATGGTGTAGAGAGAGTGTGTTGGAGTAGGAGTGAATGTGATGGTTGCAACCAAGGAGGGGTTAGAAAAGGGATTCTAGAGAGAGAAAATCACTTTTTGACTAAAAATTCATTTTTGGGGGGGCAAGGGGGGGGGGGGGCTTTGGATAGTAAAAAATGATGTTTCAAAAGTTTTTGAAAAGAAATAAAATTTTAGGGTTTTTGGGTGCACGTTTTGACTTTTGGAGGTCAAAAAATGTTTTGTTGACCATAAAATAGGTTAAAGGGGGTTTTAAGAAGAAAAGATTTGAGTTTTGAAAATTTTGAAAAAAAATTAAAATCGGATCAAAAAGGAGGGAAGTTGGAGATTCCAGGTGCCCCCCCTTCTCACTAAGTAAGAGGCCATTAAGAAGTGTAAGACTACTTTGTCTCCCTACTTTTTTGAGGGCATAGAGTGTGTCCACCACCCTCTTCTCATTGGCTGGCCTCTAATTAACTTTAATCCCAAAGGGGCCCTAGAGGGTTCATAATTTTCATAATACTAACTAGCATACCATGTATGTGTTGGGATTCAGGCCAACTGGCCGGACATCCCACTTACTACTGACCCATCTACTAAAACATTATACACTTATTCTTTAATACAACAGAATAAGGAGCTACAACAGGATAACGTTGTTGTGTGCTCCACCCAAAGCAGGTCTCTCTCTCTCTCTCTGATCTCGCACTTGCACTCGTACACGCTTCTTGCAGGACCTTCAACTAGTATTAGAGCAGGGTTTGTGCTTGCCATTTTTGCGTCCGCGTGCGCATGCACTTTCAAAAGTGAAAATAGGTTTTTGATTTTGGCATCGGCAAATTCAGCATTCCGAGAGCGTTTCTAGCAGGTGTCCTACGATTTTATCCCCCTTTCGAAGCTGTTCGTGCAGTCGAAAGCTTCATCTCAGCTACGCTTCAAGAGTTGTATTTTTCAACTCCACTTTTGTTACAGGAACAGGACTCTGGTGCAAGTTGTTCAGATACTATTTTTGGATTGTATATAGTCGTTTTATGGCTATTATGTGTTATTGAGATGGTGTTTATGGACTGATTAGGAGCACTTTTTGGCATCGACATTGACTCGGGTTTTTCAGGCATCCATCTCCTCACAGGTTCTTGCATACATATAGGACATCCAGGTTTCTTACAGGTTGCAGTGTTTTGCATCAGCATAGATTTCAGTGCGAGTACTTGATCCGCATATGCATTGTTTTGGAATTTTTTATAGTGCTTGAGCTCTTTTGAGAGCGATTTTACTCCCCGCAGGGATTTGTTTATTGCTTTCACATTTTGTTTGGTGCTTGTTTGAGCACGTATACTGTACCTTACAGTATTGTTGACAGTGGATGTACGTTGAGTTGCGGAAACTGCCATATGTACCTTTTGTGGAGCCGATTTGGCTTGTTTCTGGCAGTCCCGACCGTTTCTGAGACTGGGCTGGTTTTCTTGTCTTCATAACCTTTTGTGAGGGTCAATAGTGTGAGTTTTTCTTGAGCTGGGGGATTCTCGAATGTTGAGATCCTTTCGGTGTTATAGGTTGTTGGAGTACCCCTTTTTCGTGGCCTCGCCATAGGACATGTATAGAGAGGGAAAGGTGCATTTGATGCCGTGTTGGTAGTCTTGGGTCATCTTTTTTTTTTACTTTTTATGCACAGTTAGTGGTTGATGCGCCTATCTTATGCTCTGAGAGCATTACTTTTGATGCGTTACTGATCTCTTATGACAGTTTTGGATTGAGATTCTATCAGTTTTTCTGGGGAAACTCTACCGACTTTTTCCTAGAATTACCAGTGTTTATCGCCATATTATCTTTAGTTTGTAGCCATGTCATCTAGTAGTGAAAAGGATATTTACAATATCCGGAAATTTGATGGGACAAATTTTGCTATCTAGAAAGAGCATTTTCAAGATGTTCTTATACAAAAAGGCCAGCTGGATCCTATCATGGAGCGCCCAGAGGGTGAGTATACAGATGTTGAGTGGGAGAGACTTGATGCTAAGGCCGAATCTACCCTTCCATTTGCATTTGGCCGAATCTGTGTACTTTACGATAGTTGGAGAAAGGACTGCTAGAGATGTATGGGATAAGTTGTGTTCTAGTTATGAGAACAAAAGTGCCACTAATAAGGTTTTCTTGATGAAGAAGCTGTTTGACCTTTGTATGAAGGAAGAGGGCACTATTTCTACTCACATCAATGAGTTCAATATCGCTTTCACTCAGTTGACCACTCAGGGTTTGGTCTTCGATGAGGATACCAAATGTATCTTCTTGCTATGCAGTTTACCCTTGTCTTGGGATACATTCTGTACTGCGATTAGCAACTCAGAACTTGGTACCAGCCTAGCGTACAATGACGTTCTTTGGAGTCTTTTTGCCGAGGAGATTTGCAGGAAATCTCTTGAAGGCAAGAAGGATGGTGATGTGTATGTTGCTAGTGATAGACAGAGGGGTCTCACTCAAAGTCGTGCTAAAAGCAAGGAACGTGGGGGCTCACGCAGTAAGTCTTGGGGTTCTATGTGTAATGTCGAGTGCTATTACTGCCATAAAAAAGGATATGTGAAGAAGGATTGCAGAAAATGGCAGCAAAGCAAGAAGGATAAACAATCCAGTGAAACTTCTAAGTCTTATGATTTAAACAAGGGCAAAGCAAAGTTAGAGGAGATCAATGTGCTAGAGTCTTCAAA
This sequence comes from Adiantum capillus-veneris, assembly GCF_014529385.1. NCBI lineage: Eukaryota > Viridiplantae > Streptophyta > Polypodiopsida > Polypodiales > Pteridaceae > Adiantum > Adiantum capillus-veneris. Next base: position 155,336,915 of record NC_140947.1, on the reverse strand, counting down.
TTTTCCTATTGTAGAGACTCTTCCAGCGGTTGTTATGCCACTTACCATGTATTGGTCTTCACAACAGATCTACCTGTCGAGGCTCTTGTTATAGAAGATGCGCAGTATGCACAGAATCGGATAGTAGATTCTGGTGCGAGTTTCCATGTGACACCACATAGAGAGTGGTTCTCTACTTATTCTCACTCTTGTGGCAAAGTGAGACTTGGTGATGCTTATGAACTAGACATTGAGGGTTTCGGAAATGTTAAATTTCATCTAAGGAATGGCACGCACCTTACTTTATGTAATGTCAGACATGTGCCCAAGTTCACTAAAAGCTTGATGTCTGTTGGTCAGCTTGATGATTTGGGCTATAACACCACATTTGGCAATGGTTTGTGGATAGTACACAAAGGTAATCTTGTTGTACTCAGAGGTCAGAATCATGGTACCTTGTATTCCATGCATGTGTCAAATGTTGATCATGATTACATATCTATAGCCAAGCTGCCGTCTACTGAGTTGTGGCATTGCCGGCTGGGTCATATTAGCCAAAAAGGAATGAGAACTCTGACTTGTTTTGTCTACTTACCTGTCTTGTCTTATGTTGACTTTCCTGTTTGTGAGCACTGTATCTATGGCAAACAGACTAGGTCCATGCACTTACCATTGGGTCAAAAGCAAGCTGAACCTCTAGATTTAGTACATAGTGATGTTTGTGGTCTTATGTCACTCAAAATTCTTGGGGGGGGGGGGGGGGCAGCTATCTTGTGACATTCATAGATGACTCTACTCAAAAGGTATGGACGTATCCTTTGAAACATAAGAATCAAGTTCTTCCTATGTTCCAAAATTTTTTGGCACTCGTTGAGAATCAATCTGGCAAGAAACTCAAGAGATTGTGGACTAACAACGGTAGAGAGTATGTCTCCAAGGAGTTTGACAATTTCTGTGCTAGAAGGGGGATTAAAAGGCAGTTTACTGCACCATACAAACTAGCTCATAATGGAGTTGTTGAGCGCATGAATCGTATGATTCAGGAAAGAGTCATAGCCATGCTTTCTAGAGCAAATCTCACACAAGGCTTTTGGACAGAAGCCGTCTTGACCGCAGTGCACATTATAAATTGTTCGCCTAGTACGCCATTGAAAAATGACATTCCAGATGAGTTATGGTCTAAACATAAGCCCCAATCTATGTGTTTTTGGTTGTTAAGCTTATGCTCACGTGCCTAAACAACTTCAACAGAAGCTAGAGCGAAAGTCACACAAATGTATTTTCATTGGATATGGTGTAGATGGAGAGATGGGATATTGTCTCTGGCACCTGCAATCTCGTCAAGTCATCCGTAGTTCAGATGTGATCTTCAATGAGTTGAAGATGCATAAGCAACCTATCAAGGAAATAGAGATTCGGAGAGTCACTTTTGAGGATGTTGCCTCAGAGACAGTGAAATCAACTCAGTGGGCTAATGATGTACCTTCCACTAGCAATGCTCCAGAGGGAGCGGATAGCAATGGTCAAGGCGTGAGACGGTCTACTAGAATCTCTCGTTCACCTACACGTTTCAAGCCAGGTCTTGATTACATTATGTTGACCGATTGCAGTGAGCCAAGCTGCTACCAAGAAGCCATGATGACGAATGATGTGGTGAAGTGGGAGCAGGCTATGGAATTTGAGTATAACTCGATTCTGGCTAATGACACTTGGGACTTGGTAGAACTTCCAACTGATGTGAAATCTTTACCTTGCAAATGGGTAACAAGAAGAAATTTACCTCAGGTGATCCAAATCCAAAGTACAAGGCTAGACTTGTAGCCACAGGGTTCAAACAGCAAAAGGGAGTCAATTTTGATGAAACCTTCTCACCCGGTGGTCAAGATGACAACGCTTAGAACCGTACTTGATCTTGTAGCGATTGAGGACATGGAACTTACTCAAATGGATGTGAAGACAACATTTCTTCATGAGGATCTCAATGAGGATGTTTACATGCAGTAGCCTGAAGGGTTTGTTCAGGAGAACGCATCTCATGAGGAGCTAGTATGCAAGCTTAAAAAGGCACTTTATGGCTTAAAGCAGGGTTCAAGGTAGTGGTATCATAAATTTGATGCATGTATGAGGTCTCAAGGATATAAAAGGAGCGAAGAGTATCACTGCTTGTACACCAAAAAACTAGATGATGGCTCGATGATCATTCTAGTTTTGTATGTTGATGACATGCTTATAGCTGGGAAACCCATTGCGGAAAGAAAACACTTAGCAATAATTTTGCAATGAAAGATTTGGGGGATGCTACACACTTTCTTGGCATGCAAATCAAAAAAGATCGCAAACGTCGTATTCTTGAGTTATCTCAGGAAACATACATTGAGAAATTTTTGCAGTGGGGGGAAAGCATTGAGTACCCCAATGCAGGCATTCTTGAAACTCAGCAAGGAAGATGCACCTAAATCTGATGCTGAGCGAGCTAAAATGGCTAAGGTACCATATTCTTTGGCAGTGGGCAGTCTCATGTATGCTATGGTGGCCACAAGACCAGACATTGCTTTTGCAGTGGGAGTGGTGAGCCGATTTTTGGCAAATCCTGGCAGCAAGCATTGGGATGCAGTGAAGCACATTCTTACGTACCTCAAAGGTACGGTCGGTAGGTGTTTACGCTTTGGGAACAGTGATGCATCCATCATGGGTTATCCGGATGTAGACTATGCGGGTTGTGTCGACAATAGGAGATCAACATCTGGCTATGTTTTTATATTTGATGGAGCAGCCGTATCTTGGAGGTCATGTCTTCAAGATTGTACATCGTCTTCCACTACGGAAGCAGAGTACGATGCATTGTTGGATGCAAGTAAAGAGGCTGTATGGTTATCTCGCTTGTTCAAAAATCTTGGCATTGATGAGACTCCATTGATATATTTTGATAGTCAGAGTGCTCTTGCATTGCCAAGGAATCCTGTGTTTCACTCCAAATCGAAACACATTGAAGTCGGGTATCATCTCGTGAGAGATTTCTTGGCCAAAAATCTCATTGATTTGGTCAAGGTACACATTGACGATAACCCAGCAGATGATTTGACGAAAGGCTTAGCTTTGGAGCGGTTTACACATTGTAGTGACATGATGGGTATAGGTTGAAGCCACTAGATTGCTTCACGATTGTACTTACCAGGTCACTTGGGCTGCGTTGGCCTTCAAGTGGGAGTTTTTTGGGATTCAGATCAACTGACCGGACATCCCACTTACTACTAACCCATCTACTAACTTAACCATTATACACTTATTCTTTAATACAACAGAATAAGGAGCTGCAACATGATAACGTTGTTGTGCACTCCACCCAAAGCAGGCCTCTCTCTATGCTCTCGCACTTGCACTCGCACACGCTTCCCATGGTACCTTCAGTATGTTGAATGTATGCTATTTAGAATACCCAGTATGCTAACTAGCACACTAGGCATGCTATTTAGTAGTGCTAACTAGCATACTCTGTGATGGCTAAGGGTCTGAGTAAGCTAGTTAGCATACAACTTGAGTAAGCGAGCTAGCATAAAAGGTATGTTGGTAAGCATACCCAGTATTCTTTTCAGCATACTTGGTATTCTAGTTAGCGTACATAATATGCTTATTCACACAACTATATCATACACTTGAGTAAGCTAGTTACCATAAAAAGTATGCTAGTCAGCATACTCGGTATTCTTATTAGCATACCTAGGATACTAGTTAGCATATAGTATGCTAGTTTGAAAACCTTATATTTTGTGCTAATAAGAATACTGATTATGCTAGTTATCATACCCACTATTCTTATTAGCATAAATGGTATGCTAGTTAGCATACACTATGCTAGTTTGCAAACCTTATAGTATGTGCTTGCTTAGGGTCTAAGGAACCTAATTAGCACAGTAGGTATGTTATTTAACATACCTACTATTTAGCATACCCAGTATTCTTATTAGCATTCATGGTATGCTAGTTAGCATACAATATGTTAGTTTGAAAACCTTATATTTTGTGCTAATAAGAATACTGAACTAGCATACCCAGTATTCTTGTTAGCATACATGGTATGCTAGTTACCATAGAGTATTCTAGTTTGCAAAATTTATATTATGTGCTTGCTTAGGGTCTGAAGAAGCTAACTAGCACCGCAGGCATGCTATTTAGCATACCCAATATGCTAATTGTATGATAATTAGCATGCCTGGTATGTAGTTAGCATACAGTATGCTATTATGCCAACATAAAAAGTACGATAGTTAGCATACCCAGTATTCTAATTAGCATAACTGGTATGCTAGTTAGCATACATTATGCTAGTTTGCAAACATTATTTGTGCTGGCTTAGGGTTTGAGTAAGCTAGTTAGCATACCCAATATGCTAATTATCACAACTAGAGCATACACTTGAGTAAGGTTGGTTTCTTGAACAGAACTGTGAAGATAGTTGTGACAAGCTATTTAGCATACTTGCTATGTAGCATACCCAGTATATGCTAATTAGCAACCTGGTATGGTAGTTAGCATACAGTGTGCTATTATGCCAACATAAAAAGTATGCTAGTTAGCATACCCTGTATTCTAATTAACATAGCTGGTATTCTAGTTAGCATACAATATGCTAGTTTGCAAACCTTATAATCTATGTTGTCTTAGGGTTTGAGTAAGCTAGTTAGCATACCCAATATGTTAATTAGCACAACTAGAGCATACACTTGAGTAGGGCTGGTTTCCTGAACATAATTGTGAAGATAGTTGTGACAAGCATGCAAGGAGGTTATCATGATTGGCAGTAACAAATTCCATAGTCATATACACACACAAGTGACACAGATGTGATATAATTGCATTTCTCGCAGCAAAAAGTTTATTGAAAATTCTTAGGTTCCAGTTTAAAAACTAAAGGGCATGCTATTATAGATTGATTCATGGCTTTTCGGGGTGATTGTGTACAATTGCCTTCTCTTTGGGATGTGTTGCATAGGTATTTTGATTTTAAACTGAAAGGGCATGCTATTATAGATTGCTTCATGGCTTTCCGGGGTGATTGTGTACAATTTCCTTCTCTTTGGTATGTGTTGCATAGGTATTTTGATACATCGTACTAGATGTGAAAGTAGGTGGATGATGGGTTGTTGGTGGTCTAGCTTGAATGTGTATGCTTTTAGGACAATCCTTGCACAACATACAAGCCTCTGTCAATTACATTGCTCCATTCATCGATGTACCACTTCTCCACATTCTCCCTTACTGCAACACACTAGGCTAGGTAGAAATCCACATCCTCAGCATTGGTTGAAGAATTTGGATCTAGCGCAAATGTGTCGCCAACACATAGAGAGAACATAGAGCACTACTTAACACATCTTGATGTCCTTTGTACGTGAAGTCATCATAGCCAATAACTTCATCTATTGGTGACATCTGCCAGCTCAAAATCAGCCTCTACCTCATCATGTAATGGCATCAAAAGGTGATACTCCCAAGGTTGCACGTGAGGTATGTTAACGCAACAATTCCAACTAGAAGCATGCCAATGGTCTTGTTGCAAGGGCGGCTGGATCCTGCAAGTTGTGACCACGGAAGGCATGCAAAGAGAGAGTTTCTTTAACAATGGCACAATTCCACTTGACTTCCCTGTTCACATCCCCTAAATTGACCTCCCAAAGCACACGGCCACATTCCCTATCTTTTGTAGGATATGATGCAGGTGATGCTCCCTTTGACAGGTTTGCTTGGCAATAAGAAACCTCATTTGCTGCACACTTTACAATATCTCCATTAGGCTTCATCATATGTTCATGGGCTAGGGTTATTTCACAAATTCTCTTGCACCATCATGCTCTCCCTTGCCATTCCCTGATCCAAAGAAGAACGAGCTCATCCCGATCCCAGTCCACCATATCTTGCAACAAAATATAAAGGCCTTGCTCCCTTGAATTGTGAGGCCGCACTATCAGACCACACCTAGTGTTGTTTGAGAGTCACACCCTCTTGTTGTAACCAATCATGATGTAGCATAAAGCAATGTTGCACAAATAATGTGTCATGCACCTTATCATTTGATCCAAAGAAGTGGATTGTTTTGACTACCTCCCCTTCCTTGCGGTAGTACGGTATGTGCACAAAAATGGTTACCTGACTAGAGTGCCAATGCATTGATTGAATCTCATTTTGCTCCTTGAAGGCATAAGTCTCTGCAAAATCAACAATTAAAACAACCACATCATGCAAAAACCTAAAGTAGACAATCCTTGAATTGTTGTGCTTGCCATCGAGTTATATAGTTATGAGTGATAAAGATCTTTAACTTGGCCTTCAAGAGTTGAACGAACTCCCAACACTGCATTTCTTTATGCATAAGATATTTTCTTTTTTTTATTGTTTCCATGCTTTTCTTTCTCTTCTACATCTGCAAATACTTTCACAGTAATACTCTTACCTCACTTTGCTATCTCCAAGAAGCATATCCACATATCTTATAATATCCCATTAGACATTCCCTTCTATGGAAACTTGAATCTAGTTGCTTTGGAAAGATAACTGACTCCCATAGTTGTGTGACACCTTTGAATGTGAGATGTGATGCCTTACAACCCATGCTAGTGTTGTCACCGGTTGCATAGGAATTGCATACATAGTTGCAACCAGCTTCATGCAGCCCAAAAGTACGAAAGCGCATGTGGTTCAATGCATCCTTTATAAAGGAAATTTGCACATGGTATTTGCAAGAGTAGCATATTGGGTTTGTACTAGATATGGTAACTAGCATACCCAGTGCTAACTAGCATAGATAGTGCTCCAACCAACATACCCAAAATGCTAACTAGCATACCATGTATGTTAACAAGCATACCCAATATGCTAGTGAGCATCTTTGAATGATCACTAGCATACAAAGTGTGTTAGCTTGCATACCCAATATGCTCACTAGCATAGCTGGTATGCTAACCAATGTAGACTGTTTTGAGCAGCATACCCAGAATGCCTACTAGCATACCAGGTATGTTAACAAGAATACCCAATATGCTAGTGAGCATCTTTTCATGATCACTATGATACAAAGTGTGTTAGCTTGCATACCTAAAATGATAATGATCATAATGGGTATGCTAGCTAGCATATACCAAAAATCAATTAGCTTGATCACCTGAGGCTCATCCAAAAGGTGCATAGGGTGTTTTATGTAGCCTTTCCTTCCCATTCTCTTCCAACAAACATCCTTCTTGTTGGGGAAAATGTGAGTCTCCTCTCTCCAAAATGTGTAGACCAATTGCTTAATTTCATTTGTGATAGGGCTATGACAATGTTGCTTGTGACATGCAGCCAATGAGAAAAATCCACCATTTTATATCAGGCTTCATCCATGATTTTGCCATGTACAAGGGGTGATGGCCGACTTTAAGGACCCTTGAGATTTTTGCAATAGGCATGTTATCCTATGAATTCAACATCATCTACAACGCTGCATTTTTCAAAAACAACTCCTCATTAGAACCTGGTTGCTTGGCATTGGAGATGATTGAACTATGTACAACAGCCTCCTCCACTGAAGAATGATCATGGAGTGCCTCAACAACAAGATGTTCAACAACTAGATTCCAGGTTTCCCGTTTCACTTTTGTACCAAAACCTTCAGTCCTCCTCTTGAAAGCTATTACAATCTTGGAGGAGATTTTCTTTTCTCCTCATCATTGACCTTGCATCTGTTTCTAATCCCTCTGTTTCCTCTTTCTTTTTCTCTCATATTTCCTGATCATAGAGAGAGATGGATCTTGGGAGTTGTGATTCATCACCTATAATGGCTCCCTTTTGCAAGTTTCTCTTGAGGATTGCAAACATACATAAAACATTAATTACTTGAAATCACTTAAATGTCATATATGTATGCATCATAAGTTAACATTGGAAATCTACTTACCATCATTGAACATGTTGTCTGTATATCCAACATTGGGGCTAGTGAAAATATTGTTGTGTAGTTCTCCATAGTTCTATGAAGATGCAAGGCGTTAGCAGCAAGCTAACTCGGATACCATTTTTCGGAGCTCTCATTGTACAAACATCTATTATTTTGATGAATCAGGAATATTGTAACTTCCATTTTTTGGATAAACTTTGTAATTGATGAGCCGGGGCTACAAGCTTCCAGATTGTATCAACCTGCCTTTAGCTATCTTTAGTTAAAGCTCCCAAATTATTAGTTTTGACCACCAAAAACCTTGGCTAAGGTATAAAATCCAATTTTTGTAAGCTATTTTTAAGTTTTGGATAATGAAATACACAGCGTGAGCTAACGGCGCTCACTTCTCTCCTCCTCGCGCTTCTTACTCCCTCCTCAGTTGTTAAATTGCAGTCATGTCTATTGCGTTACAACCACAAGTAAGAGCTCTACGCATTGATGTAAGCATTTCACAAAATTTTGTAGCGTTTGTCATCACCAACCCGCAGCCTAATCTCATCATAAGTAGAAATTTACACTTCAAAATCAAAAACTAAGCATAGGCGAGGTATTGGGGCATCATTGCTAAGCATTTAGGTGCATTCTGGGTCGAAAACGACTAGGTCAAAAATCCACTGTGCTGTTAATAATCGCGATTTTTGCACTTGACTGAAAGTGGAATTTGAGACCATAAGCATGTGTGGTTAGGTCTTATAAACATATCCTAGAATTTTTGTTACGTTTGGATGTCATTTGATGTTGTAACAGATGTGATTTGTTTGCCGATGAGCGATTGGCTTTTGGTGATTTAAGTCGCTTGAGTGTAGCTTGAGTTAGATGCGAGTTTTTTGTTTTTTTTCAAGAGATTGACAGCCTCTATGTACTAGTCGAGTTAGCTTCGTTCCATGGATTGACAATTATATTCGTGGATCTCGCTATGTCTGCAATAATAAGATAGGAGTGAGGTTAGACACCCATCCGACATTTGGCGCCGTTGCCGGGGATCGAAGAGACCTAAACTAGGGAAAAACACGAGCGTTTTGTGAATTTATCCATGAAAAATAAGAAAACGAGTGTTTGTGGACACTTTCCACAACCCCATTGCAGTAGAACCTAGGAGTAGGGTAAGTAGGATTCGAGGTGGATTTCAAAACATTTCTCTCTTTGAAAGAATCAATTGTGAGTTGTTATTTGAAGTTGCAGAATTTTAGGTCTACGACCAAAAATAGCACAAAAAGACTGCCAACCACTCAATCCGACTAGAGAGTATGCTTAAAAGTTGTATGAACCAGTGGATAAGCTCAAGGACACATTGAGTTAAAAATTTCAAGAGTTTGCAAAAACTCACATTATTTACTTTTTCTTGACATTTTAGGCCAAATTAAGTTTTGACTTGATTCATAGGCTTAAGATAGCTCATGAAAAGACTGCCCATTGAAAAAATGCAAAAAAGTGTTCATTTGGGGCCTAAAGCAAATAATCGCAATTATTTACTTTCAGCTCAAAACTGACCAAGGTTGATACCAATGACTCTATGCATGTGTACAAACAACTTTTGTAAAGGCACATAGAATTTGGATCACCAAACTGACAAAAAACTGGGTAAAAACTAAAGTTTGTACTGACTTTCGAAAACTTGAGTGTAAATTGGGAAAAATTTTGTTCAAACTCAATGAAATTTGATTCATAGGCTTATATTGATGTAATAGACATGTGTACATGCACAGTTGACCAAAAAGATACAAAAAGTTGCCATAAGTAAAATAATCGCAATTATTTATATATGCCCCATTTTCAACTTTTTTGACCAAGTTAGCATACCACTAGCTTTACATGTTGTAATAAGCCCCCAAATTAAATTTGGTAAGATTTGGATCATTGGATTGGGAATTGTGGCCAAATTTGCAAAGTTTGTCTGCAGATACAAAGCTGATGACCATTTGAACCAAAAATTGTCCAAACTTGATGAAACTTGGCTAGGGTTCTTAAGTTGAGGTGCTTAACAGATTTGTGTCAAGATTGGGACAAAAACTTAAATTTGATAATCTTGCATATTTGAGTATACCACAAGGTCAAGCATATCAAGTAGACCACACAAATCAATTGTGGTGAAATTTGGATCGCAAAAGTGAGACTTAAGCCAGATTCTTGAAAACTAAGTCTGTAGACACGAAAAGTTGCTAAACTTGAACAAATCTTGTCCAGGGACCTTAACAGGTTGTATACTTGGCAAACCAAGGCAAAATGTGCAAAAAACTGAGAAAAGTAAATAATCACGATTATTTACTACTGCTACACAAAGACACCAATTTTTACTTTTAAACTTGTATACTGTTAGAACAACATAATACAAGGCCACCGAGCAATTTTGGGTTCAATCGGATCCAAAGTGGTACATGTTCACTCAGTTTCCATGTTACAGATTAGTCCTTTGGCTTTTTGTAAAAGTGATATCTGAAAGTCTCAATTGCTGACTTAATTAGCTCGAATCGGAGTGATACACATATGATCAGTCACAATAGTTAGCAAGAACTATACAGTCTTTGTGAAAGAATAGCTAACTTGATCAAAATTGATATAGGAATTAGGTTGCAGACAAGGAATTGGCAGCTTGATAGAAGCTGCAATCAAGTCAAGTGGAAGAAATTGACGACAAGTCAATCCGATGGTAAGTACTCTATCCAGGGCTTCACAAGTCTTTATGAACCTTAGATCTAGTCGTATACTAGGAAACCAAGGCATCTTTGGAGAAACCTCCAGTAGAGTATCTAGCGAAGAAAGTGTGAATCAAGGCAATCCCTTGCACACTATCCTTGAAGAAGTCTCAGACACTTTTGAGATTCAACATCTGAGTCTTCCTACTCGACTCACTCAAAAACCGGAACGACAGTGCGCTATAAGCATATACTCTCCTTTTATAAGACTAATCACCATGGAGCTCAGGTTTACCTAGATCCTAACAAAGAGTGTGCTATTCGCATTGATGACCATGGTAGTGAGTTTGAAGAGGCAATCAGGGCAAACAAACAAGGAAAAATGTACATGGATAGAAACGGAACTCGGTATTTACAAGTTCAAAACCCTGACATGAAAGACAAATGGGGATTAGAAGTAAATACCATAACTCCAAATATGTCAACAAAAGAAGGGCCACCTACTTTAGAATTCGAGGGATACAATCAAGTTGATTTGAAGCCTTTGAAACGGCTTAGTACGGATAATCCTAGGATCAGGTATATTGTTAGGAGGATATAAACGTCAAAGATCTTCTACGGACTTTGCATGCCAAATCCGGACAACTAACACCCATGAAGATCATCTATATCTTCAAGATCAAAGATAAGGGTTCAGCAGATCTACCAACCTACATGTTTAGGGATTGTTATAATAATAGCTTTGTTACGATGACTCCTGAGGAGGTAGAACAAACCAAATACCAAGGGTATTCCATAAGGGATTGATATTGGGCCAAGGACCAGAAAGATCTTTAGAGAGTAATGTTAAGAAACCAAAAACCACCTCATCACATAGAAAACCGGGTGACACTAAAGCTAGTCCAGGGCTACATGAGTCATTAATTCCAACAGACTGGTTTGAAGGACTCGGAACAGGACCAACTGCTAGGAGACCGGGAGTTGAACCAAACAAACATGTCAGACCATTAGATTTTCAGAAATGGGTCAAAAAATACAGTGGATCTGGGGATCCATATGACCACTTAGCAAGCTTTAAACAAGTACCAAGAGGTTTGGATGACATTAGAAGCAAAAGCATTTACATGGTTCCAAAACATTCCACCAAGGTCAATCATGGATTTGAAAACATTAGCTCAAGGATTTGTAGCTGCTTGTTACAAAACGGGGATCAAACACAATACGGTAGCTCAAATCTATAGCTTTAAATAGAAACAAGGTGAGTCTGTTAGGGATTGTGAAACTCGAGTGAAAATACACTGCAAGATGCCCAGAGCTAGAGATACCTGCAAAAGAACAACTAGTTTCATTGTTTCTACAGGGACTACTAAAAAAAGAACTTCATGCTATAATGTATAGCAAGAAGCATACAACCCTAGAAGAGTGTGTGTCAGATGCTATTGGCGTAGGAGACAATTGTGATATTTTCAACAAAGAAGATGTCCCTAAGGATAACCAAAGCAAGAAAACAACATCCATTAAACCAGCACAAGTGGGAAAGGTTGCAGCACTGCTTTCAGCCATCGAAGACATGCTCAAAAGGATGAATGACATGATGAATACCATGCAAAAAGCACCTATGAGGGGACTAGGACAAGGGATACCTCAACAAGGACAACCAATTAGGCCACATAAATGGTGTGCAATTGAGGGTAAATGGACCAACTATGAGACCATGAGTGCTATTACTGACCAAAATATGATGGGAATGTTCAGTACGTGCCCTATGAGACCACAAGGACAACCCATGTGTAGATATCAGCCTAATATGGCCCCAGCTCAAAGACCACCGATGGGTATGGAAAGACCTCAACTCATGTTGGGTCAACAACCTCCATATCCAAAACATAATGTAGCACCTATAAAGTACATGCATCCAGAGGGAGTCATAGATGAACAAGCACTAGTGCTTGTTACATCCTATGTTGAGCCTAGTCCATCTACAGTAATGATAGAAGGAGATTGGTATGATCCACATCCACCACCAATGGAAGAACCTGTGACTTATACTCCATCAGATCTTACACCAATGTATTATGTGGCTAATCAAGGTGTTAGACCTCCTATGGTAAGATCCATGATTAAGCCCAAAACTAGAGACTATCATAACTGTGGTGCAAATGATCATTGGAAAAATGAATGCCTAGAACCTGACAAAAACCTCAAGCCAATTGAAGATTATTGCATACGATTTTGCAAAAAGGGAGGACACTTCCCAAAGGATTGTCCTAAAAATCCTTTAAATAAGGGTAAAACAGTAGTGAAGGTAGTAGTCCAAGTGATACCTAGTAGCTCATCTGAGAGCGAATTGATTGTTCCAATCAAGGTAATCACCAGAGCCCAGGCTAAGAAAAAGAAACATAACTCCTCTCATGATTCTGACAATACGAAAATTTCCTCTCAAAAGACCAAAAGAACCAGAAATAAAAGGTATGAGATGAGAAAACAGAAACAACAAGTTAAAATCGAGGAGAAAGCAAAAAAGCTATTCCAAGAAAAGGTGAAAGAAACTGGAAGTGAAATGAAAAAAATCACCATGAAATCTGGAGGATTAATTTTGGTTGATAAAATTTTTGAGCCTATTAATGCAGCCTTGGAAGCTTACCAAGCGGGACTTAAAGAGTCCAAAACCTAGAAAACAAATAGAAAAACTATCCTTCTCCAGACATGGAAGCAGCTAAGCTTGAAGCTTATCAAAATTTGGTAAGAATCACGCAAGAGATGCTGAAAAAACAAAAACCCAAGCTTGAAAGTATGGGGAAACCTGAGGAGCTTGTGATAGGAACCAATAAGAAAAAATTTGAAGTGGTGGTAGAACCCCACCTAGAAACAAAAGAGTCAGAACTTATAGTGCCGGACAGCGAAGATGCCTTAGATGGAATTCCATTCGTAGAAGAAGACCAGCCAAGACACTTATTGGAAAAAGTTAGAGAGATTAATGATGGGAGCCTAACTCTGAATTCATCTCCTAAAGAGGAAGTTTGGTTAGATAGTCTACCTCTTGCTATGGACATGGATGCACGATCCTTGCATGGGGATTGCGGATCTAAAGCTTCAAGAATGTCTAAACCATTGACCTTGAAAACACTACCCTCTTACTTGGGAGATAACGAAGATGAATCCATAGTGTGTAAAACCGCTCAAGTAAAAAGAGTGGAACAGACCCTAGAAGTAGACATACATTCAATCATGTCTACACCCATCCAATGCACTCTTACTTTAAAAGGACTGTTAAAAATCAGACCATACTTATGGAATGATCTACAGGAAACTCTAGAGAAGGTGAGAATAACAGGGCTAATTGCAAAAAAATTGGGAAAATTGAAACACGAAATGGACAACAAAGAGATTCGATTTTTTCCAATGAATGAAGTCGGAGAATACTATGAAGGGGAAGAAGGAAACACGACCCTTTTAGTGAGGTATAATGATATAGAAACCATGGCAATACTGGATAGTGGGGCAGGCATAGCCATAGCCACAAAAGCAGTATGGGAATCTTGGGGACAACCAGCCATTAGACAAACTTGAATGAAATTGCAGTTGGCTGATGGACACATCGAAAGAACCTTAGGACTGCTTGAAAAAGTGATAGTTAATTCCTATGGGATTGAATATCAACACACTTTTGCCATAGTAAACTTTGGAAAGAAACTCAATTACGAAATCATATTGGGAGACCTTTCATGCGACAAGTACAACTCATGCAACAATTATTTGTACTTGAAGCAAGTGTGATCAATAACAAGGGTTAATCTAAAAGATCACACTTATAGAAATGTCATGAAAACACCCATACAAGAGTTTGATTCAGTCTCTTCTGCTGAAACTAAGCTTCCATCTTGGTTGAAAAAAGACACTTCTATTTGGATGTGTGGAGCTTCAGAAAACGGGAGTTTAAAAAGAGAAGAATGTATCTTAGAAAGGGATTGCACACATGAAGCCTACATACTTGAACCCTTTCTCGAGCATTTGTATGAGCCATTTGAGTAGACTCAAATTTTAGCGACAATGAATGTATGCATAAATACGTCTATGCCTACTCAATTTTGTAATGAGGACGGCTATGACATAATTCCCATCCAAATGATCTCAACCCTTCACATTGAAGACAATTACAAAATCTAACGACTTGATAGAAGCTCAACAAGTCTTTTCGGACCTCTATTATGATGCAACAAATGAGTTAGAAGAACACTTAGCTACCTCAAATGATTCGGGGTCGAAAAAAGAACATGTGAGAGCTAAAATGCTCATGAAAGGATGGGAGGAGAAGTTTTTTGACTTTCCAAACCAAAAACCAAAAAGACATAAATGGTATAGACAAAGAAGAGACACCAGAAATGTGAAAGCTAGACCTATGTCATCAATCTCCAGTAGAACTTTGTTCTTGATGCAGATAGATGCACATGATTGTGTCAAGGACAAAATCACTGGTAGATATCCTTTAAACGAAGAACATGAAATGAAAAAAACATCAAGAAAAACAAGAAAGGAAACTCAAGCAAAGCCTAAAAACCAAGACAAGGGTTCAACCATGACACGAGTTGAGCGGAAAAAGAAGTATCAAGAGTTAAAAAAAGCTCTAAAGCATATATATATATATATACAACAGAAATGGAAACCACTAAAGAGTACGGAATAGATGTAATGAGCATTCCATCCCATTACAAGAAATATACTCTCCAAGATTAAAAAATCATAGTCGAACAACCTGTCAGGGAACTATAGAAACAGGGCGAGTCCTATGAAGGATCTGAAAACGCAAAAAAGATAGATCTGGCCAAACCAGGAGAAGATCCTAGACCTGCCTACATTGCAAAAGACCTGACAGAAGAAGAAGAAGAGCTTTTGTTAATCTTACTAAAAGAATACCGAGATATCTTTGCTTGGTCTTATAAGGATCTCCATAAATCTGTCAACATACCATACCCATGAGAGACAATATGAAACCAAGTAGACAAAGGCCATACACATATAATGAAACATTGCCAGAAAGATCAAAGAAGAGATTGAAAAGCTGAAGGCAGACGAATTCATTTATAAAATTGAACACAGAGATTGGGTGTCTCCAATTGTGGTAGTACCCAAGAAAAATAAAAAACTACGGGTGTGTGTCAACCTCAAGAAAGTGAATGCAGCTACCATTAGAGACAACTTGAATGGACTGATGAGTGTGAAGAATCCTTCATGAAGCTTAAGCAAGTTTTTACCTCAGCTCCAATATTAAAAGCACCAGATTGAAATAAGATATTCCACATACATGTAGATGCTTCCAATTTTGCCGTTGGATGTATACTAGCTCAACCAGGAGATGGGAAATTTGATTTTTCTATTTCTTATGCTAGCCGACAGTTGAACATGGCGGAAAAAAATTATATCACCACCGAGAGGAAAGGATTAGGAATGATCTATGCCGTAAACAAGTATAGACATTACTTATTAGCAAACAAATTCGTGTTCTTTGTGGACCACTGAGCCTTATTGTACTTGGTCAACAAGCCATGCAACACGGGAAGAATAGTGAGATGGTTCATCATTCTTCTAGAATTTGATTTCACTGTAGTTGTGAAAAAGGGTACCACTCATCAAAGAGCAGATCATTTGTCAAGGATTATTTTAGGAGAACCACCCAAAGGAGTGGACGATGATCTACCAGATGCATATCTGTTCTCCATTTGAAATGATATCTCGATGGTCGAAAAATATGGTATCATTGATGACCATAGCTCAAGTGGATTTTCAAATACCACTTCCTATTACAATCGGATTAATTGAGCAATAGGCTATGTATCAATTCCTAGCTGGTAGTCTATTCAAAATAAATCAAGATGAAATAATGATTTTATGCATTCATCCTTAGGAGAAATACCAATACCTAAGTCAAGCACATATTACCATAGTAGGACTTCACTTTGCAGAAGATCAAACTATGCGACAGATCTTGAGACTTGGAGTATTTTGGCCAACTATGAGGAGTGATGTTCATTTTTTTGTGAAAGATTATCCTCAATGTCAAAAAAAACACCTATACCTCATGTAGCATTGTTCCAAATCTCACATGTTTCTAAGTGGAGTAACTATCTAGTTACTTACTTATCAAGCCGAACTTTTTCCTGAGGATATGAGTAAACGCCTTCAAAGAGAAATTGAAACAGAAGCAAGAGACCATGCTCTTAGTGGAAACCAATTGTATCGGAGAGGTAAGGATCAACATTTGCGTCTTTGTGTAAATGAAGACGAATATATTCCCATTATAGAACAAGCACGTGTTGGATTAGCTAGAGGTCACTTTTCTAGCAAGACCACCACAAGAGCAATCTTAATGGCACGCGTATGGTGGCAAACACTTTTCGCAAATGCCAAAGCAAAGAGCACACAATCTACAAGATGTTCTCTTTGGAAGACAGCATTAGAAAACCTCGACATTAGAAACCCTTGAGTTAATTACTCAAGACCCAATTACTCAAGACCCAACTCTTGCATAGCATAATGATTTTAATTGCATTGATTTTTAAAGCATGGTAGAGCCAACCAAGGCTATGCATAGACACGATTGTTCAACACATGCACACAGTCGTCTCGGAGTACGCCATCTAGGAGGGGTGGAAAGGCACTAAGTAATTAAGGGCATGTTTGAAGAGGGAGGAAAAAAATTGATGTTAACATGTGATTTTTTGCAAAATGATCTAATAATGCCCTTATAAATCATCAACATGGGAAATTTAACTGATAATATCTCCCCAATGAGTGTAAATAGTGTATATACTATCAAAAAATCATCAAAAAATAGTCCTTTTTTATTATTTTTCATCATTTTTCTTGATATTGAGACTTAAAATAGAGAAATCCAACAAAAGACAATAAAACTGTGTTTTTTGATGGATTTTCACTTTTCTTTTTTAGCGTATTTTGATATTATCTTTGATTTTTCTAATAAACATGTCAAAAATTAATAATAAATAGCAAATGAGCTCAAATCAGAAAATTGAAAACAGCTGATGATCAAAAAGACAAGGCAATAGAAACAAAAAATTTCAATCAAATCGACAGACGAAAGCGGGAAGCTTAAATTAGGCGGCCAGACCTACTTTTGCAAAATTCTTGCAAAATGAGCTACAAGTATCCAATTGGGAAAATTTTTTACTACACAGATTTCATGGCCTAGTAGGACTAATAGGGGAGTTTGGGAAAAAATGTTTTGGGAAGTCCGAGTATAGATACCTATGGTAGGCTAAAATCACCTCATTTCTACTTGTTGCCTTTGGAGAGAGAGCTTCTCAACCTTCTTTGCGCGCATTTTCTAGAGTCCACAGTCACCTTTCAGCGTCGTCTCACACGAGACATGAGGGGTAAGTTCTATACTTATCGATGATCCATTCTGTACGGTCGGTAGCTAGTCTAAACCCCTGGAAAAAACCCTAGAATCCGAGCAGTGCACGAAGACCTACGACCAAAAACTGACCATAGCGGCCTGTCAGCTCAACCAAATCAAAAAAGACTTGAATTGTAGCATGCCCCTAGATAATAGAACACTTCTATATCAATAGTTGACCATTCGGCAAGGGTCGAGGGGGGTCTCAAGTTTTGGTAGCAGATACCAGAATTGGATTCTGACTCCACAGATAGCTTATATACGAGGTATATATACAATTTATATGGTTGGTTTCATAAAATCAATTAAGCCAACCCTCGAAAAGCAGAAAAAGACTTGAAGGCTACAAAGCATCAAATTTGACATACGAGGTCAAACTGACTCCAAATGGGCCAAAATTGGATGAGTTTCTTCAGGACTATGTAACGGACAAGTTCATAGCCTCAAAAGTGACTAAGCAACTATACAGGCCATGTAGTCACAAAAATTGGTGATTTCACAGTTGACAAAGCACGAAGTGATGCTGGCAACACAAAACTTTACCAAATTCAATACGTTTAAGTCAAAATTTTACGAGGTCAAACTGACTTCAAAGGGCCAAAATTGGATGAGTTGCTTCAGGACTATGTAACGGACAATTCCATAGCCTCAAAAGTGACTAAGCAACTCTACAGGACATGTAGTCACAAAAATTGGTGATTTCAGAGTTGACAAAGCACGAAGTGATGCTGGCAACACAAAACTTTACCAAATTCAATATGTTTAAGTCAAAATTTTCAAGTTTTGCAAAAAAAATGTTGACTCAAAAAATGTCAAAATTATTTACTTTTGCAATATTTTGGCTTTAAAATGGTATCATCACCTCACCTATCACTTGTGTACACCTATTACATGCCACATTTCAAGTATGAGCCAAATTGATCAATGATAACTTCGAAAATTGTCAAAAAACACAAAGAAATCCTTTCAAACCAATTTCTAAGTTATCTGTCACATTTTTTAATCTAAATCGCCTCAAATCTCATACACACAGTCTACATCATGCCTAGAACCAAGTTGCTTCAAAAAGATGTCCATTTTGATGAAAAAGTTAATAATCGTGATTATTTACATTTTGACCAAGATGGGGGGAAATTGCAACTTTGACCTCATGGGACCAAAGCACATGATGTCCTAAGCCCATTAACCAAGTTTGAACAAATTTGGAGCTCAAAATCTTAAAATTCCTTTACATCTACTGTTTCAGAGACCTAAAGCCTAAATCTGGCACCATTCTCACCCTCTGCACTCAAATGAGCCCACACTTCACTCAGAGTATCTAATTGATGTCTATTTCAATCATGATGACAAAATTGCAAAAAGTTGAAAAAAAATCATCAGTTGTATATAATCGTGATTATTTACTTGTTGCAAATTTTTGCTTGGACTTCATCTTTACATGTTTTTATGCATGCATGTTCAAAAATTGATTTGAAGCAAATTGGACTCAAATTGTCAGCAATACAGACAGAAGGGAAAATTCGAAGTGAATCTACATAAATTTTCTAACTTTGGCACTGTATTCACTTAACAGGAGCCATGCAAGTTGTGGAAAGGGCCAAGAAGAGGGTCTCTCAAAAGGAGAAGTTGCAAGAGCTGCCACCATACCAACTGGACCCCAGTTCAGTAAAGACAGCCAAAGCAACCTATCTGTTGAAAGAAAAACTTGAGGAGAACAACACAACGGTTAAGAATAGCTTGAAGAGAACAACACAACGGTTCTCACATGTAGATTCAAAAGTGAAGAAGGACATCAGGTCGAACTACAGCTTTTGCCAAAAGAGGTCTACGATATCACAACAAAGCTAGAAACAAAAGAAGCTAACAGAAGGCTTGGACTTAGAGAATTCTACGACCAAGAGCCATGTGGTGTAGATTTTTAGAAAGCTTATGAGCTCCTGTCCACAATCAAGGAAGATCGAATAATCCAAATTACTGACCAACAAGGGCACAAGGTAGAAGTGGTAATTACGAAAGAGATAGTGGCCGAAGCTCTCAAATTGCCGACAGAAGGGATGACCATGAGGGCTAGAAACAGCAGGTACCTTCAACAAAGAAACCGTTGTGGCAACCTTTGTTGATCTCATTCAGAAGAAAATGGAAGAACCAGCACAATTATATCACCAACACTTCCACTTTCTAGCAAAGAGACTGCCAAAGTACACAACACCCAATCATGCAGTTATGACTACATTTACACTAGTGTTTGAGTTGACAACCAGGAAACCCATCAATCACGCACAGTATGTGCTGTCCACACTAAAGGGAACAAAGAAAGAGGGCAATATAACCTATCTGGGAGCACTTGAAGTACTCACAAGAATAGCATATCATTCTATCGGCATGGCAGACAATTTGCCACCTACCCAGATCAAAACACATGGATAGTGTCAGCACAGTCATCCCCTCGAACCACAAGGTCCACAAAAAGAGCTTACAAATCCGATGAGAAGTCTGAAGAAAACTCTCACAAAGCACATAGCAGTGAAAGCTCAGACAATGAAGAGAAGAGAGTCAGACGTGAGGAGATGAAGAAGAAGGCAATGGCCGCACATCAAGAAGAGCCTCAGCAAAAAAAGGCAAGATTTGAAAGGCAAAAAGAAACCTATGAAAGAAGCTACCAAGCTGCACGTGGCGACCCTAAAAAGTGGGTGCCAAAGGAGATAAAGGGGCGGAGAACAAAGAACCCTGCACGAAAAGAAGCAGAAGACCCAAAGGATTTTTTGGACAGAATGTAACAGGAAGCGGAAGCATTAAAGCTAAAAGAATCCCAAGAAGGTGAGGGAAAAGCTAGAGAAGATGCATCCGAGCAAGAAAAACAAGGTGAAGCGACAAAACAAGGTGAGTCCCAGTACGAACAAAGTGAGATGTCTCCCAGACCATTGTCACCTACTACGGAACAACACGACCACTCCATGCCAAGCCTTCCACCATCACCAACAGATAGATCCACAGAGGGCAAGCCAACTAGTGAAAAGGAGCATGAACCACAAGAGGTAGCAGAATCTGCACAACATGCAGCAACTACTTTTGACCAAGCTAAAACAAAAGAACCAGAGCTAGAAAGGGCAGCAAGTCCTGAACCACAGGACGCAACAAGTTTTGAGCAACGAAAGGCACAGGAAATAAAGGAAACCCCATCTACCACCACCCAGCAGGAAACGGCCGAGGCATCCACAAAGCCTTGAGAAGACAAAGCAGTAGAGGCAAAAGCACAGCCTCAAGGGGAGGAACAAATAGCCACCATAGCCCCACCAAATGAATCACAAGAGACTGTCGAAACATCTAGGCAAATTACAAGAACTGAAGACTAGCAGACCAATGATGAGGTAATTCTCCAAATTAATAAATATGCAAAACAGATGCAGGAAATGACAGAAAAAATGTGATCAGCAACACTTAGCCACAGTGCTGAGGATAAAGAGTTAGAAATGGTGATAGATGCTCTTCAATAAGAGCTAGAGGATAGATTAAATGTGATCATTGTATGCAGACAAGTCTAAGAGTTGAAAGCTGAAGCTGAACAACACTAGCTAGCCAGAGAAAAGAAGCAAAAGGAAATGGAAGAGCTAGGCGGACTTCTCATGAAGTTAACAGATGCTTGCAAGACCAAAGACAAACAACTGACAGAAGTTACCAACGAACTCTTAACTACAACTCTGTCAGTTTAAAAGATCCAAGTACAATTAGACGTAGAAAACACTTCACTACAATACTCAGAGCAGAGGATCAACGATCGGGCAACCTTCTTGCGACAAATTAAAGAAAATCCCGCAGTTGCCTCGATCAAAGGTACAGACAAAGTGTAGAAAGCACTAGAGAAAAAGAATAAAGATCTTGAGCTAGAGCTAAAGCTAGAGTAGTCACAACGTAGAGACCTTGCATTAATGCGGGTACAAAGAGAAGAAGAGCTGCTCAAGTAGATAGCAAAGCTAAAGCGAGTTGACCAGCTACTGCGAGATGAACAGCAAGAGATGCAGGAAGAAGCAGGTACATCCAAAAAACCCCACATTGATATTCCCTTAGTCTCTTTTGCTGAGATGGAAACACAGCCGACAGAAGGGCTCAAGGGAGAAGAAGAATTTCAAGTACCATTAACAGATGTAGATCAAGTGCCGATGGTCCAGTTGTCAAAATCTGAAGAAGATACACTTAAGGAGAAGGTTACTTAGGAGACGGATGAGCAATAGAAGGCAGTGATGGATTGGAAGTTGAGAATTCTTCATTATGTCAATCTTACTCAACTCACTCCCAACCAAATCAATGCACAATGGCATCAACAATCACTGCCATATCCCTTGATCAAGGTCGAGCTGCCAGGTCAAGGAAAAACTATATAAAGATATGCAAGTAGAAGGCGCAGATGAAGTCCACCCCAAGTGGAGAAAGAGCTGGCTAAACAAGAATCCTAGATACTTGATTCTATTCACAGGAACAACTGCGGCACTTCAAAAAGACCCAATTTCTGTCCTGTACCAAGAGTAAGGATGTGGCAAGCACATGAGGCAATGACAAAGAAGCGGCCTACATGGCTCAATTATCCAAGATTTCCAGCTTCAGAGAAGGGAACGCCAACAGAGGAATACATGGTGAAAAACGAGCACCATGTCATTCTTCAAAAGTCTCCTTGGTCTCTCATGTGCTATGCTCTACAAAATTTTCCGAATGTTGCTCACATGCATTGAAGCCTTTCATGAGCCGGAGCAAGCAGGAGCACCATGGATGTCCTTCCTCAAGGGCAATAAGGGTTTATGCTACGACCTCAGTGGCCAACCTTCCAAAGAAGTCCTCTATGGATTCTACGCCTGTTGTATGTTCTTGCCATCTCATAATATGTTGGTGTTTGAGGAAGTGTTCTACATAGGGTCTGTCTTGGTGAACGAAGATTTTTGGGCCAGTGATCAAGAACCTAACTTCCAGATTTGTAGGCTACTTTGTCATTGAGCTAAAGAACAGAGTCACTATGAAATTTTTGCAGGTTCTAGACAAAGAAAGAAAGATCAGATATAAAAAAGATTTACATGCACTTAAAGGCCACCTTGCTAGCCATCAACCGAAGATTATTTCAGCCCATAAAGCTATGTCAAGGGACCACACAAGCGAGGAGGGGGAGACTGTTAGCAACAAGATAACTCGGACACCATTTTTTTGGAGCTCTCATTGTAAAAACATTTATTATTTTGATGAATCGGGAATATTGTAACTCCTATTTTTTGGATAAACTTTGTAATTGATGAGCCGGGGCTACAAGCTTCCAAATTGTATCAACCTGTCTTTACCTATCTTTAGTTAGAGCTCCCAAATTATTAGTTTTGACCACCAAAAAACTTGGCTAAGGTATAAAAGCCAAACATTGTAAGTTGCTTTTAAGTTTTGGATAATGAAATACACAGCGTGAGCTAACGGCGCTCATTTCTCTCCTTCTTGTGCTTCCTACGCCCTCCTCGATTGTTACATTGCAGTCGCGTCTGTTGTGTTGCAACCGTAGGTAAGAGCTCTACACATTGATGTAAGCATTTCACAGTATTTTGCAGCATTTGGCATCGCCGACCCGCGAATCCCATCATAAGTAGGAATTTACACTTCAAAATCAAAAACTAAGCATAGGTGGGGTATTGGGGCATCATTACTAAGCATTTAGATGCATTCTGGGTCGAAAACGACTAGGTCAAAAATCCACTGCTGTTAATAATCGTGATTTTTGCACTTGACCAAAAGTGAGACTTGATACCATAAGCATGTATGTGTTCTTAGGTCTTATAAACATGTCCTAGAAGTTTCATTACGTTTGGATGTCATTTGATGCTGTAACAGATGTGATTTGCTTGCCAATGAGCGATTGGCTTTTGGTGATTTCAGTCACTTGAGTGTAGCTTGAGTTAGATGCGAGTTGTTTGTTGTTTTCCAAGAGATTGACAACCTCTTGTAGCCTCTATGCACTAGTCGAGTCAGCTTCAACCCATGGATTGACAATTATATTCGTGGTTCTCGCTATGTCTGCAATAAGATAGGAGTGAGGTGAGACACCCGTCTCACAGGAGGAGAAGGGAAAAATAGATGAGATGGCAGAAAGTTCTATGAAGATGTGTGTGTGTGTTCCAATAACCAATATAACATAAACACCAAAGAATTCTTACAAATTACAAAAGACACTAGACACTATGTCAATAAAAAGGTGGCATAACTCCCATTCATAGTACAGAACAAACTTTATACACAAGTCTAAGATATTTAAGAGCAAGAAGAACGATAAGTCCGCATCTTCAAGCCAGGGAACTTTGAAAACCATAGTTGAGAAGGTAACCCTCACCTGCACCCATGGAAACCACACAACTTCCAGGTAGCATTGGCACCGTATGCAGGTGATGCATGGGTATCCCACATGTTATAGATGTCACTTAACTAAAATTCTTTCAAAGATAATAATACAAGATGTGAAGCTACTCAATTATTTAGAGATGGTATCATTTACTTCGCTAAACCCAATTGGAGCTCCTTTTACTTTGCAAGCTCTCATAAGATAAGGATGGAGACGAGTTTTATGAGGCAGTTTAGCCCCAAAGTGTGCCACATATCCATGTTTTTTGACTTTACAGAGTTTGATATTAATTGCCGCTATTTTTTTAGGGTCAGTGACAGTACTCATATGTGCAGTCAATCTATATTTTGGAGTCACCTGTTACAAAAAAAGATGTTAGTAAGTTCTACACATTCCTAGACACTGTTGCAGCACATATACGGTAGTAGGTATAAGAGATACAATCCTAAATCCAAGCAACATATAACATGATTATTCGGTGGTACCAAATATCATCCCCAACTAGAAGACTAGTCACCATGGCTCATACCCTTGATGTAGTGACCAACTACTTATAGTTCCATGGGCAGCTAATTGCCATTATCTACCATAATCCATACCTTTATACAACCATACCCTCAACCATATTCGGCCATAGTTAATAAAACCGAGTCCCCAATGGAATATTTAACCATGTACACCCAAGTAGAGCAGTAATACAGTATGGGAAGCCATTAGTTTAAAACTTCCTAATAAGGACCTTGATTTCTTCCAGGGCTAAAAACACATTAGAGGAAGAGTAAATAATTAAATAAAGAATTCCTTAACAGGTATGAAGAGAAACTTTGAATTGCCTGCTGCTTTTTTTCCATAACAAACTCAGCAGTAGTAAGCTTAAGGTGATCCCGGTTCCAAAAAAATGTACCGAAAAATTGCCACGGGAATAAGAGTCAATATTATGTTCAATGGACAGATAGTTAGTGCGTTTGGTGAAGGGAATACCATTGACAGTTTCTTGTTCTAGAAAGGTAGGTTCAATTGCTAAACAAGGAGGATAGATATCCATTATCTGTTGGGCAAAGTTGGGATTATTGATACTTAAGTCATCCATAAATCTAAAAGTGTGATTGCACTTTATAAGCTCTGATAGCCCATCCGCATGGGAAGTATGCCTAATCATCCATTTATATTTGAAATATAGTAAATAAAGGTTACACGTAGCAAGAGAGCAAGGGAATCCCATAGGAATGCCACAAGATTTTCCAAAGCAGCAGTTACCAAGTACAACATAGCATTGGTTCAGAACCCATTGAATGATAATTTGAAATTGCATACTATTCATGTGAAGAGGAGAGGCCTTTCTTACTTTTTTTACCCACCTAGTTGTCTTAACAAAGGACAGGCCAGAAAACCCATCTTTGGCTTTATTGGAAAAGGCCAAATCTATTAAAAAAATTTGATACATTGATGAGACCAATTTCACCTACTAGAGGGATATTTTTGTAGCATTGAGTAATATCCGCCGTATATACTGAATAAATGGCATATGGGAGGTTTATGATTACATCAGTCATGTTATCAATTGCCCAAAAAGGTTGGATGTCCACCTTTGAGAAGCATTTAACATCTTTTCTTTTAATAGCACATATGTTTATTAGCTCATCATAAATCAAATTGAGTCCGTCAATGACATATTTTGTAATTTCGGAGAAAAGGCAATTGGAAGCATCTGAGATCCAATGAAATTTATTTTTATGAATCTTATAAGTTGGGAAAAGGATGGGAAGTTTGGTATTATCCATTTGAAATCCTATTTCATTCATACTTTTGCATGTCCTCTGGATAATAATATCCAAGTCTTCTTCAATTTAGCAAAACTTGCGACTTTTGAGGTGGTTTTCAGCTGCTTCAAAGGCAAGCCTTTTGCAGATAACAGATGTCGTGTTAGAAGCTTTATCTAGCCCAACAATGAACCATTTTGATTTAAGCTTGTGAAAGGCTAGAGAGAGATCAATGGAAAGCCATGTAGACTCTGTATGTAACCACTCATGTGGGAGTTGTGAAACTAGTCCGATAAAGACTACCACCAATGATTTGTTCAATTCATGTTGAATTGATAACTCCAATTGGAGTTTACTAACCAAGTTGGCCAGGCATTCAGTAAGTGATTTTAAATCACTGTGAAGATTAAGTGGTAGAGGGGGTATGTGATTGAGGCCTTTGGAAAGGAGACATCTAACAGAGCTATCCTCGATAATAGAAAGGTCCGTGGTACATACATGCTTTCCAAGAATTCCAAAAGCCAATGTAAACCCACCCCATAGATGACAATCACATGCTAAGGGTTTCCTTTTCCTAAGAAATTCATTAGAGTATCCCAGATGTAGTAAAGGTTCAGTAAATCTCCAACCTATCCTAACTTGGTTTAATAGATCCAAATTACCAAAGGTAGAGAGAAAGCATTTGTTAAATATAAATCGAGGTGAAAAGAAATCTAAAATCTTGTTAGCAAAGACACAATGAGCAAAAATTCCGTACCCATTTTCTTCATGAGATATAAGATACATTTTGCCCACCCCATTACATAGCACCTGCATTACAAATCCAACAAGTGTTTGACAGGATACCCTCTGCCTCTCCTTCTAATCATGCTTCTTGCTTTCCCCCTCCCTCCATAAGACTCAATAGAAGAAGAAGCTGGAGTCAAAAAATATGTGTACAAAGAAGTGGGGGATATAATAGAATTGGGACTTTTAAGAGTAGGGGAATCTTCAACATCCGTATTCGGTTTTAGCAAGCCAAGAAGGGTTTTAATACCAAGATAGTTACCATACGTGGTCAAAAGAAGCCCGGGTTTTTTTGCCGCCAATTCTTTGAGAAGAGAGAGCATAAGGGTGCAAAACTAAGTAAAAGCCATCTGAGCTAGCACAAGTTCCTTAGCATGGCCTCCAAGCCAAGAGCAAAAAAGGGAGAGGTAGTGAGCAAAAGAAGTGGCAGGAAACATGAGATGCAAGTTATTGAGGGCATACCATATAGCATGATCAAACCAAATAATGCTTGATTTGCAAGAAGCCTTAGGGTCAATAAACCTACAAGCACATTTGACATAAGGCTTGTAAATGTTCCAGATAGACTTAGTGTAGTACTCAGAGTTACTTTTGGAGAACTCCATCAAGCCCTTGGTATGTACATACAACCCAGTGTTTTGAGCCACATTTCTTTGTATCAAGAAACCACATAGTGAAAGGAGCTTTATTAAGGTCACCTTTATCAAGATATTGGATGCCTCTTAATACTTCGAGTCATGATTCTTCTATTGAAGAAGCTAGAAGATTAGCTAGAAAGACCCAGTTTCAAGAGAGATATGAGCTAAAAAGCCTTTGTTGGGAAGGGCCCAAAGGTGATGGTCCACACCAAGGGATTTGATTTCAACTTGTTTGGAATGTAAGAAAGGAAACACCCAAGAAACTTTAGGTACCATTTCCATAAGAGAGGTTTCACTGAGAGAGCACATCTCTTTCTGAAAGGATTTGACAACATCTAGGGCCAAGGGATCCCTGTAGAATAGATTGTTGGATACAGTTTGTACCGGAATTGAAGGAGCTAAAACAAACCCGGGGGTAAGACCACATAATTTTCGCAAGTAGTTGGTCAGTTCGGCACCTTCGGAGGAGAATTTGGCTAACTCTCCTTTTTGTGAGCAAGAGTCAAAGAGGGGATGTTTTCTCTATGAATTCTAACAAACCTAATACCCCATCTATAGAGTTGTTGACAAGTTGGGCAAGGGTATGAACACACTTACCAAACGACATAGTTTGAACCAAGGAGTTGGCTAGATTAGTAGAAGCTCCTGCTATTAATTCAAATGCCAAAGGGTCATCAATGCATCTAAGAACTTGAAGCGAGGCTTTAGAAAGAGGCTCAAGAGGAAGCTCTAATCCATGAGATAGTGCTAAGCTCTGCATTGTCAAACAAGATGTTAATAAAAGAAATATAAGAATAATTGTATGAATTGGTAACCTCTTCAGACTACAACTGACCAGGACAACCCATAAGGGCCATGTTACCATATACATGTGGTAGTGATGTGTGTGAACACACTAGGACCGCCGGGGCAATTTTTTCCCTCTTTAGGAGGTTTTTTCCCCCGTGCATTGTATATACGCCCATCACTCTAGGGCTATCTATCTTTCCATTGCACACTAAGTAATACACTCTCTATTGTGTGCCTTGAGCTTCCTTCGTCTTCTCCAAGCTGTGTGTGTTTCTCTGCAACCCTAATTCCAACAGGCCATGTGAAGAGAGTCCCATCCCATAGGGGTCAAACCCGGTAAAGCTTATCTAGGACAGACATCGCGAATAAAATATAGTAACTAGGTCTTTGAATAGTATCACAACTACTCTTGGTGTTAGGTGTGTGTGTTCCAGTAACCAATATAACATAAACACCAAATAATTCTTACAAATTACAAAAGACACTAGACACTATGTCAATAAAAAGGTGGTATAACTCCCATTCATAGTACAGAATAGACTTTATACACAAGTCTAAGAGATTTAAGAGCCAAAAGAACAATAAGTCCACCATCCTCAAGCCAGGGAACTTTGAAAACCATAGTTGAGAAGGTAACCCTCACCTGCACCCATGGAAACCACACAACTTCCAGGTAGCATTGGCACCGTATGCAAGTGATGCATGGGTATCCCACATGTTATAGATGTCACTTAACTAAAATTCTTTCAAAGATAATAATACAAGATGTGAAGCTACTCAATTATTCAGAGATGGTATCATTTACTTCGCTAAACCCAATTGGAGCTCCTTTTACTTTGCAAGCTCTCATAAGACAAGGATGGAGACGAGTTTTATGAGGCAGTTTAGCCCCAAAGTGTGCCACATATCCCTGTTTTTTTACTTTACAGAGTTTGGCATTGATTGCAGATATTTTTTCAGGGCCAGTGATAGTACTCATACGTGCAGTCAATCTGAACTTTGGAGTCACCTGTTACAAAAAAGATATTAGTAAGTTCTACACATTCCTAGACACTGTTGTAGCACATATATGGTAGTAGGTATAAGAGATACAATCCTAAAACCAAGCAACATATAACAGGAATATTCGGTGGTACCAAATATCATCCCCAACTAGGAGACTAGTCACCATGGCTCATACCCTTGATGTAGTGACCAACTACTTATAGTTCCATGGGTAGCTGATTTCCATCATCTACCATAATCCATACCTTTATACAACCATACCCTCAACCATATTCTGTCATAGTTAATAAAAACCCAATCCCCAATCAAATATTTAACCATGTACGCCCAAGTAGAGAAGTAATACACAAGATTACGAACCTAAGTCAGCTTTGACCTTAGTTGAGCAAGAAGAGATAGCTCAAGGCCAGTAGTTCAAAGTATATACGGCCAATTTGAGTAGCTATCAAAGGGAGCATTGTCCTCAGACATCAAAGTCCTAATAGAGCAAGACTAGTAAGCTCATAATCAACCACAAAGTATCAACCTAGAGTAGCCAAATTGAGTAGTTTTATCAAGAGACCATCATACACAGACGGCATCGACTATATTAGAGCAATCATAGTGAGCGCGACATCCAACCAAGAAACATATCGATAGCGGAATACCAACTGCATCATTTATTCAAAACATGCAAACTACCAAGTAACAATATTCAACCCTCCAAAGGGTCAACCACATCAACTAGTTTCCTTCCCTAAGTGTTAATGACATCACTCATCATATTTTAACTTAAACAAAGGCCCAAGGTAAAAACTTCCAGTATTGCAAGAGGATACCTAATTAAAAAACCAAGCCCATCACTGGGGCATAACATGCTAGGCCGAATTTACACACCAAACAAGTAGGTCAACATTACCATATGGGCTCCATCACCAAGTGTTATGAAGATCATCACTCCTATTATTAAGCTTTTATAAGGAGCCAAACACCCAGCATAACAGGCTGCAATCCCCCACTTATGTTAAAACCACCCAAGCCAAGGACAAGACCGAATATGTGTATAGACAAAAAGCCCTTCACTTATGAAAGGGAAACACAACCAAGACCACGGATACAGCTTTGTACCTTAATAAGTGACATTACAAACTAAGTATGAGGAATAGCACCATAGCTTCAAGTTAATCAAACCTTACCATTTGGACAGCAGTGAATACTGAAAAGATCTAGCATAAGTTGCCATACAAGTCCTCTATGTGCATGAGAAAACCAAACAAAAACTAACACCATCATACTATCGGACAGGAGTCCATTTTAATGCCAACATTCACCTAAGATTGAGTCAGAGCGGCCAGCCCTCCACGATGGCTTGCTTCTCCTTTCCCTTTGCCATAGATCAAATACTTAAGAGTATCACTTAGTAGTAGGTAGGTCATATATAGTCCTAATATTCACATCAATACACCAAGTACACACGCATACACTACCAATGCTAAGTGATCTAGAAAAGCTCACCTTTTATAGGGTTTAGGAGCAGGTAGCATCCTCTTCATGGTTGTAAAGCGGACCCGACCTCATTAGGTGACTGGAGCAGCAGCACGCTGCCAGGTACAGAGGGAGAAGGGGGGAGAGAGTCAAAGAGGGGGCTTTGGAGCAAGTAGCAGCCAACCGCCATCGCAATAGAGCAAGCCCATTCACTAGAAGTAGAGTTAACCCGCACCGCCTATACATAGAAGGGGGAGAGCGTAAGAGAGAAAAGGGGAATGGGATATTAGTACAGACCTTCTAGGAGGGAGCCACAGTGGTCAAAGCAAAAAATCAAGGTACTGCAGAGTCATGAAACCTGCCACACTCACATAACCTCAATTAACTACAAGTTTAGGTACCGGTAAGGTCCCACCATAGTAAATTCAAGCCTTTATTTCCTATTGTTCAAAGCTTATCCTAGCAGCACAAAAGGTCCACCCAATTTTTACACAAGGTATAGATACCATAAGGTCAAAATATTTTTTTAACCGAGCCGATAGTACACCCAGGACACCCCCGGCTAATAGTCCTAGCAAAAATAAATATTAAGGAAATTTCAAGCCAGAACCATCCATGAGTGTGTGTGTGTGTGTGTGTGTGTGTGTGTGTGTGTGTGTGTGTGTGTGTGTGTGTGTGTGTGTGTGTGTGTGTGTGTGTGTGTGTGTGTGTGTGTGTGTGTGTGTTTGAAATAAAAATCTAACAATAGCTTAATTATACAAACTATTGAACCATACAATGGAGTAGACCAAAATTGACAAATGGACAAGGTCAATGGCATATGGACAAGGACAATGATATTATGTAGAAAGATATGTTAACATCATGTAACCTATATGTTTCAATAGTTTTACATCAGCCTGAAATACTTATAAATGACAAATTTCATGTTGTAAACCATCTTGTCTCTAGGTATTATTGTTAGTGTAATCAACGTCAAAGATATCTTGTCCTAGAGATAACCTCCACCAATCCTACAAGGAGAGGGATCCAGTTGTTACCTACATCCATACAAAAGCATTCAGTTAGAACCGGCTATGCTTGTGCGTACTATAGGTGTCAGAACTAGGTCCAGGGTGTCAGAACTGGGTCGAGTTGTTATCCATGCCATGCCTGCAGAGTTAGTTTACAACTTACCCTACAGACCATCATTTATTTTTCAACCATATATCAAAGTCAAATTACATTGAATGTATCAATAAAACCAAGTAGTATCCCCCCCTTTTTTTTTAAAACGGACAGCATTTTGTTTGTATTATGGAGAAAATGTCAAAATTGTAGTAATTGCCATCTCTTTGGAGACCTCACAGGAGGATTATGGCTTTTAAGCAAAATTGAGAACTTTAAATATTCATGTACTCATAATAAGTTTGCATTATTTTTAAACTTATTTAGCATCATTCACCATGCAAGATATCTGTTGAGAGAAATAACCCGATCACCATGTAATAAATCTAAGTAAAAGCTGTTTGTGTAGCTTTTCATTTAAAAGCCATAGATTTAAACAATTAGTCAAGCAAATCTACAAAAGGTTAGAGGGCATATGGTGGGAAGTAGAGTAGGTTATCTACCAATTGAGTCAAGCTTAATGTATTTTCTATAGAAGCCCTCAATAGGAGGATTATACAATTTATAATTAGTATCAAGCTAGCAAAGGCTTTTGTGTACATCCCATTCTTTAAAACAAATCTTACTTATGCAGTCAAGAAGGTATCTACCAGCTGATTATGGCTTACTGTACTTTGATATTACCAATTAAACACCAGTAGTCAATACAGTCATTCCAGCAGTACATAAATGTTATGACTCACGAGACCCTTTAAAGCTTTCTGCATATAGCAACAATTTATGTCAAGGATGATTTTGAGTCCATGTCAAGTACCTATCATAAATAAGGAACCCTTCCTATATGAGGAAAACCAATCCATTCCAAGATCATTGTTGTTATGTGAATGCAAACGATTGACATCTATTAGCAAATTATTGTGATATTCTCCAACCAGAGTATAGTTCCAAACAAATATTCAATCATGGTCAAAGGCAGATAAGCATTCCTTCTATATTTTAAATAATCCAATAAAAGCCATATAAATTATTTTTTGGCATCCGAAACCAATACTTACTTCAATGTTGTATTATATTCAAGCTACCTTCAAAACATTATGACTCAAAATTCACAGTTTTGTTTGATCAATTGCCATAGTAAAGGATAACCACGGCCATTCTAAGTAGATGCAAAGCACATACCTGGTGATTCTTTATGTGTAAGTATAAGGAATAATCCCGTGCCAATTGGTTGTATGCTGCTAGGTTGAGATCCCTTTCTATGGCCACAAGGGACAGACTATATCAGCGGAAATAGTGCCACAATAGGCTGCCAATTTACCATGAATCATTTACACTATTTGTTATTCCAATGCTTTTTTGGCGATGATGAATCGAGAACGGAAAGGTGAGATGCTTCATGCCTCTGTGTGTGTGTGTGTGTGTGTGTGTGTGTGTGTGTGTGTGTGTGTGTGTGTGTGTGTGTGTGTGTGTGTGTGTGTGTGTGTGTGTGTGTGTGTGTGTGTGTGTGTGTGTGTGTGTGTTGAATATGGTACCTTGTGTACATCTGCACACATCTATAGAGATTCCCAAGGAATTGTGAGTAGCACAATATGAAGGTATTTGCAGAGATTGAACACGCCTGCATGTATGCAGCTTGCAAGAGAGAGAGTATGGACACTAGGAAGATCTCCTTAGCATGCGAGCAAGGGTTGTGTTGGATATGACACGTTGTAGTATGAAAAATGATGGCCGAAGGTTATGTGCGAGGAACCACCCTGGCAAGCCGGCAATGACAGACATATATCTGTACTCGAGATGAGGGAGAGAAGAAGTGAGATAAAGAGAATGAACCAAAGTTTTGGTAGGTGTCACATGCCAGCACAGTGGTTTACATATTCAGGATAGGTAAGAAT
Source organism: Adiantum capillus-veneris (assembly GCF_014529385.1). NCBI lineage: Eukaryota > Viridiplantae > Streptophyta > Polypodiopsida > Polypodiales > Pteridaceae > Adiantum > Adiantum capillus-veneris. Next base: position 155,303,121 of record NC_140947.1, on the reverse strand, counting down.
TTAAATTTAGGGAAGAGGCCTTAACTACTCTTCATGTATTACCCGAGTAGGGAGGAGTCCCAAGGGGAGTGCTACAACTGAAGATTCATGGGAGAATGAGAAGAGAAGAGTATGAAAAAAATAGAGGCTATATAATACCTCAAGTTTTATTCAATAGGAGACACATGTAGTGTATTAATGGATCCAGTCCCTAATTATACGGCATGTGTGCATTCAAAAAAGGCTTGTATAATCTAGACCCAACCGGTTAATATGCAAGATTATAAAGTATCCTACAATAGGATGTTTTCATCAAATGTACTACGTATCAAATGGACGATCCCATGTGAGCTAAGAAAACTTTAATGGACTACCGAGCATAGATTAATTTAGGAGGCATCTGACTTTTCGAATGGTTCTTAATCCAAAAAACATTCCATATATTTTTATTTTTTTTAAAAAAATCTTTGAAAAAAACCCATTATCTGATTTTCAGATCACAGCCATTTTTCATTATTATCAAAACCTGCCTCTGTCATAATGCAATGACTGACAAACTTTTGTCCAAGCTGGTACTAAAAATAGCTATCATACCATAGTATTTAGAGAGCTCCTTCACAAGAGCAAGTCAAGTCCTCTTCCGAGAAAGTATCGAAGTAGACAAATCAAGCCAAGAACATAAATATACTTTCCGTAGTATATATTGCAAACTCGTAGGCCAAGAAAAGTTCGAAAATATAAGAGAGAGAATAACCAAAGCAAGTCAGATGTATAAAGTTTATCTTATTTGTATAACATACGGTCAACACAGTCACAGCCAGAAGAAGTAAGCTGAATCTGTGAATCTAAAACAGACCCTTCACTAAATAGCCCATCCTGTGTTGTACAATGGTACGAACCAGTGAGAGAGACCAATTTCCACAGAATTAGAGTATGTGACGTCATTTAATGCATTCCAAGCATTATCCAATTTGGAAACATTACAGACCATCGTTTTCATTTCAGTCGGAGTCTCTTTAGACTATTGACAATATTAGATATATGTACTAAAGACCGAGTCAGCATGAGGTCAGTAAATGTACCCTGCATAAACCGAACCAATAGTTTTACCACTAACCAAGGAATCCGACAATCTTTGCTTACTGTTTTTGGGAATTATAAATAATTATTTTAGAATCATCAGCCAGATTCAAATCCCTACAGTGTCAGATACATACTTACCTTCTTCCACAAAATAAGCATCCTCAGCCAGTCAGAACCCCCATTTCCATTTTAGACATAATGCCTTCCACACCACAATACAGCAACTATACAAGTGAACTAGCATTTCTAATCCAGCAGGGTCAGCTTAATCACATCCCAAAAATACCCAGAATATCGAACCAGAAAGTAGTTCCCACAATCCATTTATACGGAAACCTTCAACTTTAGTCAAAGAGACTCAAATCTTCCAGCAGTCCAGAGGTAATCAAATATCACAAATCAGAAAAAACAGTTCAAGAACAGGTTTTTTTTAATTTAAACCCAGTCAACTTACCTTTAGCCTGTATAGTAAGCTGGAGGGAGTAAAATTTTCATACTCTTGCTGGTAGGTGCACATAACCCAAGTATAGATCAAAGCGAGAAGGACAATGTCAATCTTGAAATAACCTTTTTTAGGGTTTCTTGCTGTAGGTGAACCACTACTATTCCAAAACAAATTGCATTTAGCCTCAAATTACAATCAGTAAGCAATCAACACCGGCAAAAACTCTGTCAACAGACACTTTCCAGATTTATAAGCTTTAAAAAGAACCATTTCTTGATATGCATAACTCCAATAACCTCAGCATTTTAAATCAAGCCTGGCTACCCTAAAGTCACCAGCTCGAGTCAAAATCTTTTATTCACTAAAACTGACAGCAATTTGCCCCAGTCAAGTTACCCAAGAAGTCATCCAGTAGCGAGTCGAATCACATTCTCAAGCGAAAGATCCAATTGAAAAAGCAGTTAGTTTTACCAATGTTAATCTGTTATCGACATTCATTTATTAGAAGCAGCATTTCCCGCTAAGCAATAAAGGCAGAATCAAATTCACTCCACATTCTTTTTTTTAAATTTAGAAACTAGCAAAAAAAACATCTGTAAATTCGATGCAGAAGCCTCCATGATAGCTTTCTCATTTTTTTTCGGCATGATGAAGTCACACAGTAACGCAAACTTGAATGCAAAACAGAGGTAACAAATCACTATGCTAAGTGAGCATAGGCGCTCACCTTGATGGTTTTTTTATAGGCGAGATATTGTCAAGCTTCAGCAGGGTCATGAGATCTGCACGTATCCCCCCATCGAGGCCGGCCTTCAAGACCATCCATTCCGGGATTATACTTAGCGCGAGATCCGGGAACGTGAAGCCAGAATAGAGCTCAAAGACGTATCAGTACAATAAATCTACAGCATTCCTTACAAGTGGCAGAACGCCAGCGTGCTATGGTCACAACAGAGTACAGCAGTGCATACGAAGCCTAAATACAGGTGGAAGAATTAAAGGGTAAAAAAAATTTCATTTCCTTTTATGTACAAAACAGTCCCCGGCTTCAAAAAATAAAAAACACTACAAAATACTAAAACACATTATGTTTTTAAATGACAGTAGCCGTAGATAGCAAGAGTTTTTTTTCTCGGTCGTAATATCGATACCAAGTCTTCATACGAACCAGTGCTCTCAACCTAGGGTGGGTACCAACCGACAGTAACCCATAAACTTACATCTCATCAGATTCTTTGGTAAGAGATTCTACACCTAGGACAAATTTAGAGACTGAAGCCAAAGCATACTAGATGAGGCATCAGAAGTAAAGTTCTTTTTCTTTTTTATAACCAACCAGAGGGTTCTGTCACCAAAATGTCTATAAAAGACGAGCATCTTTTAAACACACCAGTGCATAGCAATTGTTGAGAGTAGCTATTTGAGAGTTAAAATCAAACATCTAAAATTATCATCAGGTGTATTCAACACATTTATCTGCTATGGCTCATAATAGGGATCAGGTTTTAGCAATATCTATCTCACATCTTCAGCACTCAAGTGAGTCTACTAAGCGAGCCACACTCCTCCGTTATGAACGGCTTTTATTTCCGCACTTAGGCACATCTGTGTCTCAGACGAAGTGGTGGACATATCAGAACCGAGTGACAAGGGTGACTCTTTGGGGCCGAGAGCATTTTATGAATAACATTCGTCTTGCGATGGTAACTGAAGCAATGGGCATAGGGCCACGATACTATTATGTAGAAAATTCAATGAAGCGAGGTTTTTCAGAACGATTATATTTGCTAGCGTAGTTTATTCCATCGCAAAAGATTTTTTTGTATCGCAGCTATGGTCAGCCACTCAGAGTGTATTTCAACATCACTCCACGAACCTTGGAGTATGGAGTAATCTTATCTACTCGAATCCTACCTTTGTCAGACCATCCAAACACCTGTTTTTACTGTGACAGCTGTTTGTGTGATCATGTAATGGATGGGCTACTAGACATGTAAAGGTGAAGAGGTAGGAGGGGGGGTTTTTTGTAAAAAACAAAGTTCTTTTAAACTAAATAAAGTGGAGAACCTTGAGTAACGACTCATGTATTTGTGTGTGTGTGTGTGTGTGTGTGTGTGTGTGTGTGTGTGTGTGTGTGTGTGTGTGTGTGTGTGTGTGTGTGTGTGTGTGTGTGTGTGTGTGTGTGTGTGTGTGTGTACCTGCCCTTTCCCAGGCACCAAATTCTATGAGGTAGTAGACCCATAGAATATGGGCCTACTACCTCAAGAAATATTAGATCCATCTTATTCTGGTTCAATAAGATTAATCAAATTCTGTAGGTCAAACTTAAGACCGGTCCAGTTATGCTTTTTCAATGAGTTACTGATACATGCAACAAGGTCTTTTTTAGAGAACCCATTATTAATAAATTTGTTAATAAGGGTAGTGATTCCTTCAAATGCTTTAAAGTTGTCAGACGAGGCATAAACAATAAGAAAAAGCATACCAAGACAGGTATGAAGTGAGTTTTTGAAAGGTCTATTACTTTTTCTTTTTGTAAATTCAGAGGAGAATATTTTGAGATTTTCTCTTTTCCAGAAGAAACTAGTATAAAAATTACCTACAAATGGAGAGGCAAGCGTAAACTCAATATTTAGGAAGTAAGTCTTGGAAATGATCCATTTTTCTTGCCATAAAACTCTATCGGAGTACGTAGGTTCGATGTTAAGACAAGTCGGATAAATATCTTTAAGTGTGTCCTTGAACACTAGATTGTTAAGGCTACATAAGTCATCCATAAACCTAAAGGAGTGCCGAAAGTGTGTAAGTAACAACGTATTAGCTGGGTTACTAATCATTTTTAAGATCCATTGGTATTCGAAGTGACATAGATAAAGATTACACATAATCGGAGAGCATGAAAATCCCATCGGGATACCTAAAATTTGTTTGTAGCAGGTAGCACCTACTTGGATGCAGCAGTTATTAAGGAGCCAAGCGATATATTTATTTAAATCATCCTCTTTAAAAACGAAAGGGGTGGATTTATCCGATTTTTTTACCCAACCCTTATGCATTTTTGTTGAGATACATGTAAATCCGATTTCTTTCCTGTGAGAAAAAGCTAACTGTATAAGAGTAGATAGAGTATTAAACAAACCTTCAGGTCCTCTTAGAGGAATATTCTCATAACATTGTGTTATGTCTGCCGTAAAGATAGAGAAAATGTTTTCTGGGAGGTTAATAGTGACCTCAGCAGCGCTTTTTATGATCCAATAAGGGTAGCAATCTATATTTCTGAATCTTTTGAGATCATTGCGTTTGATGGCGCAAATAGCCTCTATTTCTTCCAAAATAAAATTTAGGCAGTAAGTGATATCATTCGTAATCCGGGAAAAAAGACTATTGGAAGCGTCTGAAATCCATCTAAATTTATTCTTATGATTTTTATAAGTTGGGAAGAGGACAGGAATTTTCAGAGAATCGGGACCATAACCTAGCCCAGAAAGTTCAATATTTAAAAGTGTCGCAGTTTCCAGCAGAGATGTGTCAATTTTTAAGAATTCAAGACCGTTGAGCCTAGAAAATGCGGATTCGAATGCTAACCTTTTACAAATAAAGGAAGCAGTATTAGAGGCTTTATCAAGTCCAATAATGAACCATTTCTCCTTAATATCTGAGATGGAAGTCTTCAATTTAGGGGTAAGCCAGTTAGTATCAGAGCTAAGCCATTCTTGCGGCATAAGTCTAATCTTATTCCAAAAAAGATTTTTTAGAGTGGAGGTAAGTAGAATGTTAGCTTCTTCCTCTAGTTGGATTTTTAAGGCCAAGTCGGCCAGGCATTCTAGAAGAGCCACTAAGGCTAGCTGAGGATTTAGTGGAAAAAGAGGAATATGATTCAAGCCTTTTTTCAAGAGGTTCCTGATAGGAATATCAGATATGATTCCCAACTCAGTAGTACACACATGTGAGCCAAACTTATAAAAAGTCTTACAAAACATAGGAAAAAGATGACAAGAGCAGATAGGAACTTTCTCATTACGTAGGAAATCATTTGAATAAAAAAGATTCTTGATAGGTGGCAAGTATTTCCATCCGAACATCACTTCATTTAGTAAAAGAGTTGATCCAAAAACATGTCCAAAACATTCTGAAAAGATAGATTGGGGAGTAAAGAAATCCAAAATCTTGCTAGTAAACAAGCAATGTGAAAATACTCTATTACAAGCTTCTTCCTTCGGCGGTAGGTAAAGTCTGCCACAGGCATTCCTCTGTACCTGCATATTACATATCCAAGAGATTTCTAATTGGTAGGTTTCTTCCCCGGCCTTTAACATAACTTCTACCTCTCCCTCTCCCAAAGATAGCATCACTCGAGGAGGGAGTCAAAAAAGATGTGTAAGATGCAGCCGAAGAGATGAGAGTGTTAGGGCGTTTGGAGACTTGAGTTTCATCATCGTCCATATTAGGTTTGATTTGCCCCACAATACTCTTTATTCCTTTGTAACTGCCATATGTGGTAAGAAGAGTGCCACACTCATCTGACCCAACCTCCTAGAGGGTGTCACACATAATTGATCTGTATTGAATAAAAGCGATCTGAGCAAGGACTAGCTCTCTAGCTTGACCACCAAGCCATGAGCAAAAGAGGGAGAGATGGAATTCTTCCGCTTTGTCATGAAAAAGACTCGGTAGATTGTTGAGTGCAAACCAAATTGCATGGTCAAACCAAATGATGCTTGACTTGCAAGAAGCTTTAGGGTCTAAAAATCTGCATGCACATTTAAGGTAAGGCCTGAAAACATTCCATACAGTTTCAGTATAGTAATCTGCATTGCTTTTACTAAAGGTCATCACACCTTTGGTTCTTGCATACAACCCAGTATTTGAACCGCATTTTTTATCATCCAGGAAATCCATATTGAACGGAGCTTTAATCAGATCACCTTTATCCAAAAGCTGAATTCCTTGGAGGACTTTAAGTTTGCATTCCTCAATAGTGGCCGGCGCCAAGTTGGCAAGGAAGACCCAAGTTTCCATAGAAATAGGTGCAAGAAACCCTTTATTTGGGAACAGCCATAGTTTGTGCTCTACACCCAAGGATTCTACCTCAATCTGTCGTGAAGGTAAAAAAGGAAAGGCCCTTGATACTTTCGGCACCATATCCAATAGGGAAGCTTCACTAAGTGAGCAAAGGTCCTTCTGAAACTCTTTTACTGCTTCCAAAGCAGCGGCATCCCTACAAAATAGGTTGTTAGGAGGAGGTACTATAGGAGTGGAGGGAGCCGTAATAAATATGGGACTAAGCCCGCAAAATTTTCTGAGGAGATTGGATAGTTCCGATCGTTTAGACGAGAAGGAAGCTAAATCTTGCATATGGGCTTTGGAAATACCAACCAGATTAGAAGAAAACCCCAACAATAGGTTGATACCATCCGATTTACTCTTAACAAGGAGAGCAAGAACCTTCATCCATTGGTCAAAAGAAATAAGCTGGACAAGAGACAGACTAGACTCCTTCGAGGCATCACAAATTAAGGCTGAAGCCTCACAATCTTGTATACACTTCAACACAAGTAATGAAGCAACGGAAAGGGGTTCCATAGGAAGAGAAAGCCCTTGGGATAGGGAAACAATCTGCATAGATTATCAAGAACATTAGTTAGATTACATCATTTGGAAGAGCTGAGTGGTCCCGAAAATCTAATACAGATTTTTACTTCTTATTGAATTTTTTCGGCCCTGTGCAGATAAGGCCGAATTCTATGAGAGATATAAGGAAAGAAAATTTCAATTTCTCTAGCAAGTCGTAGTTTTTCCGAAATCATAGCTCTTTTTTCTGAGTCATAACAAACCGTTATTCTTGCAGTGAGCTTTCCAATAACCTGGTAGACAGACATAATAAACTAGTGAAATGATATAAAAAAAACAGGGGAAATTTTCTGAAAAGTGAAAATATAGAGTGGAATGGTTGTGCTAGCAACCTTTCACCAATCAGGCCAAAGGGGACCACGGTGACTATGTGATAGCACCCCAGCCTATTAGCGTATAATAAATTATACAAATAACAGGCTTTTTTGAGCTAGAACTCGGGTCTAAGAGAGAAAAACCAACATGTCAGTCTCTCTTATGCGTTTATTGTGTGTGTAGCAGTTCTAAATACATATATATATATATATATATATATATATATATATATACCTATATATACGCAAACGAACATTACAGTTCACAGACCACTAATTCTAGGACAGTACAATGGAGTTTGTACAATAACTTATTTGCAGTTGAAAATAAATCTTGTACAAGGCAGTAAAGATATCAAAGTAAATCATGGGAAGCAGTCGTCCCTAATTTTGGAGTGATGTTGCTTCAAGGTAAGCGAACATCCATAGTCATCAATATCATAGAACTGAATGCTTTAATCAAAGAAGGTAGCCCTCACCTGCACCCATAGCCACAAGAAAACAATTCGTTAGCACGTGACTGTACGCAGGTGATGCTGGGCATCCCAGTTGTTATCCATGTCACTTTTTTAAAAAAAAACAAGTAGTTCTTAACTAGTATCTTGTTTTTAATGAAAAAAGATTCTTGGATTGCTACCAATCCAATAAGGAAAGTGAAATCCCCATAGTGTAGGTTTCGGATTAAAAACTTTTTAATTTTTTCTTTGCAAAACCTTGGTAGGTTTTATAGGCAGATTATCAAAGCCGGACATGAACTACTTTTAAAATCAGACACGAGAGAACTACATACATATTATATGCCATCACGGGCCAGCTTTCTGTTACGGACAATACCTCCTTCGAAATTAGAAGTATAGAAAAAAACCTGACTTTTCGAATGGTTCTTAATCCAAAAAACATTCCATATATTTTTATTTTAAAAAAAAAAATCTTTGAAAAAAACCCATTATCTGATTTTCAGATCACAGCCATTTTTCATTATTATCAAAACCTGCCTCTGTCATAATGCAATGACTGACAAACTTTTGTCCAAGCTGGTACTAAAAATAGCTATCATACCATAGTATTTTAGAGAGCTCCTTCACAAGAGCAAGTCAAGTCCTCTTCCGAGAAAGTATCGAAGTAGACAAATCAAGCCAAGAACATAAATATACTTTCCGTAGTATATATTGCAAACTCGTAGGCCAAGAAAAGTTCGAAAATATAAGAGAGAGAATAACCGAAGCAAGTCAGATGTATAAAGTTTATCTTATTTGTATAACATACGGTCAACACAGTCACAACCTTAAGAAGTAAGCTGAATCTGTGAATCTAAAACAGACCCTTCACTAAATAGCCCATCCTGTGTTGTACAATGGTACGAACCAGCGAGAGAGACCAATTTCCACAGAATTAGAGTATGTGACGTCATTTAATGCATTCCAAGCATTATCCAATTTGTCAACATTACAGACCACCGTTTTCATTTCAGTCGGAGTCTCTTTAGACTATTGACAATATTAGGTATATGTACTAAAGACCGAGCCAGCATGAGGTCAGTAAATGTACCCTGCATAAATCGAACCTTCCAGATTTATAAGCTTTAAAAAGAACCATTTCTTGATATGCATAACTCCAATAACCTCAGCATTTTAAATCAAGCCCTGGCTACCCTAAAGTCACCAGCTCGAGTCAAAATCTTTTATTCACTAAAACTGGCAGCAATTTGCCCTAGTCAAGTTACCCAAAAAGTCATCCAGTAGCCAGTCGAATCACATTCTCAAGCGAAAGATCCAATTGAAAAAGCAGTTAGTTTTACCAATGTTAATCTGTTATCGACATTCATTTATTAGAAGCAGCATTTCCCGCTAAGCAATAGAGGCAGAATCAGATTCACTCCACATTCTTTTTTTTAAATTTAGAAACTAGCAAAAAAAACACCTGTAAATTCCATGCAGAAGCCTCCATGATAGCTTTCTCTTTTTTTTTCGGCATGATGAAGTCACACAGTAACGCAAACTTGAATGGAAAACAGAGGTAACAAATCACTTTGCTAAGTGAGCATAGGCGCTCACCTTCATGGTTTTTTTATAGGCGAGACATTGTCAAGCTTCAGCAGGGTCATGAGATCTGCACGTATCCCCCCATCGACGCCGGCCTTCAAGACCATCCATTCCGGGATTATACTCAGCGCGAGATCCGGGAACGTGAAGCCAGAATAGAGCTCAAAGACGTATCAGTACAAGAAATCTACAGCATTCCTTACAAGCGGCAAAACGCCAGCGTGCTATGGACACAACAGAGTACAGCAGTGCATACGAAGCCTAAATACAGGTGGAAGCTTTAAAGGGTAAAAAAAATTTCATTTCCTTTTATGTACAAAACAGTCCCCGGCTTCAAAAAATAAAAAACACTACAAAATACCAAAACACATTATGTGTTTAAATGACAGTAGCCGTAGATAGCAAGAGTTTTTTTTCTCGGTCGTAATATCGATACTCGGTCTTCATACGAGCCAGTGCTCTCAACCTAGGGTGGGTACCAGCCGACAGTAACCCATAAACTTACATCTCATCAGATTCTTTGGTAAGAGATTCTTCACCTAGGACAAATTTAGAGACTGAAGCCAAAGCATACTAGATGAGGCATCCGAAGTAAAGTTCTTTTTCTTTTTTATAACCAACCAGCGGGTTCTCTCACCAAAATGTCTATAAAAGACGAGCATCTTTTAAACACACCAGTGCATAGCAATTGTTGAGAGTAGCTATTTGAGAGTTAAAATCAAACATCTAAAATTATCATCAGGTGTATTCAACACATTTATCTGCTATGGCTCATAATAGGGATCAGGTTTTAGCAATATCTATCGCACATCTTCAGCACTCAAGTGAGTCTACTAAGCGAGCCACACTCCTCCGTTATGAACGGCTTTTATTTTCGCACTTAGGCACATCTGTGTCTCAGACGAAGTGGTGGACATATCAAAACCGAGTGACAAGGGTGACTCTTTGGGGCCGAAAGCATTTTATGAATAACATTCGTCTTGCGATGGTAACTGAAGCAATGGGCATAGGGCCACGATACTATTATGTAGAAAATTCAATGAAGCGAGGTTTTTCAGAACGATTATATTTGCTAGCACAGTTTATTCCATCGCAAAAGATTTTTTTGTATCGCAGCTATGGTCAGCCACTCAGAGGGTATTTCAACATCACTCCAGGAACCTTGGAGTATGGAGTAATCTTATCTACTCGAATCCTACCTTTGTCAGACTGTCCAAACACCTGTTTTTACTGTGACAGTTGTTTGTGCGATCATGTAATGGATGGGCTACTAGACATGTAAAGGTGAAGAGCTAGGAGGGGGGTTTTTTTGTAAAAACAAAGTTCTTTTAAACTAAATAAAGTGGAGAACCTTGAGTAACGACTCATGTATTTTAGTGTGTGTGTGTGTGTGTGTGTGTGTGTGTGTGTGTGTGTGTGTGTGTGTGTGTGTGTGTGTGTGTGTGTGTGTGTGTGTGTGTGTGTGTGTGTGTGTGTGTGTGTGTGAGAGAGAGAGAGAGAGAGAGAGAGAGAGACCCTCCATGACCCCATGACTCCAGTAACCAAAAAAAAGGCCTCATTTGAACGGATAATAATTGTTTATGGACATTTTAATTTGAAAATGGACATTGTCTTGGGGTCTCAACATATGCTAACAAGCAGTACTACCTAGCATTGTCTCGGACAACATTTTTAGACACACATTAACATGCTTTCACCCTACACGGTTTCTCAAAAATAAAGGTGCTTATTTGGGCCACCCAATTTTGGGTGGCCCATATGAGCACCTTTATTTTTTACTTGCATAAAACATATGAAACATCAATTACAATTTGAAAAGTGTACAAGAAAAAAATAAACAATAGACTTTGAAATTCGAAGTTACACCTTACCTTGTTAATTTAAAGTACAAAAGAGCAGTAATTTAAAAAATTACAAATAAGATCAAAACTGAAAATGAGTTTTATATACATGTGATCATAGAGGTTTTTTGTGCCACATGTGCACTTGTAAAAGAGAGCTACAAAAAATTATCTATATGTCCAAGTCCTTGTCCTCATCCTCGTCCTCGTCCATAGGTACATATGTTTGATCACCCTGACCCTACAATAACCAAAACCAAATTAAACAAAATAATAACTCAAAATACTTAATACAATATTATGTGTCCACACTTACTGCCTGTAAAGATCCAACTATGGAGTCAAATTGCTTGCGAGAGATGTGATGGCTCTCCAACAACCATCGCTAAGTATTGAATTCTATGTGCCACTCTTGATACTTGACCATCTCTTTGCTTAGGCAACTCAAAGTGATATTTTTCTAAATTAACTAAAGCAAAAGAGATTAATAAACTAAAGCATTTTTTGAATTGGTTTAGGATCCAATTTAAAAACTTACATATTTGTCCTTCCAAGCTACTTTGCCTCCCAAACCATAGTGTGTGGGAGTTTGTCTTGCCCGAGCATCATGCTGTTGAGTGTAGGATAAGCCCACTGCAGCTTGTTTTCCCTTTTCTTGCATTGCCCACTCCCACTCCGCATTTGCCATGTTGATGCCACGATGGTTCTTGTCTAGATTTGCGGCTGGTTTCCGTTTCGCATCGTACACTTGATTGCGTTTTTCAAAAAAAATGATATAGCCCTCCAACCACTATGCTGAAAAGAGCTCATTGGGGGTATTTGGAAATTGAGCATGCAACGCTTCCTTGACGTAGTGTGCATGATCGAGCTGTCGGTGTCTGAATTTTGCAAAACAATTCTTATATGTTGTATATAATAATCTAAAGATGGCGTCAAAATGCCCTATCATGTGTTGTACCAAAGTCGAATTCGCCACCATACTTTACTTTGTAGTAGTGCCCATGCGTGTCTGGCACGGGTCATTAGTGTCCTCGCTCTCAGCGTCTGGAGTGACACACTCTAAAATAGGAGACTCCGTATCCCCTCCACCACCAAAACAAGAAAAGCCAAAGGATCCCTCGACGCTTCGCCTCTCACGACACTTGCTGCCCTAAGACAAACGTTGACACACGCTGCCAAAAGAAGTTTGTCAACCACCTGTGGGCTGTTGACCATCCTTGGGTGAAGTAGAAGTTGAATGGAATGGTGTGGGGGCATGTGATGGAAGGGGAGTGGGGCCTTGTGATGAGAGGGGAGTAGATCGATAAGAAGGAACCATAGAAGGAGGTGTCATTGGTGCGAGGCTCTGCACGTACAAAGTCTCTCCCTGGCTCCCCCATGGCGTGATCTGCTAAGAAAGAACGTAGGCTACAAGCTACTGTGGAGTGTAGCGGCCAAACAATCCCTTTGTCAAATGAAGGTACTTGTCTCGCAAAGAGAGTGTGTGCTCACGGTCTGGACCTACCACTAGCGAAGGAACCTAGGTAGATGGACCGGCACCTCCGTAGGTGTAAGAGGGCCATGCCTGCTAATAACAAGAAGAAATATACACTCATTCTCCCAGAAAACTAGCTACAGATATGCTTAAATTCATTGCTTGGACCTATCGCCTCAAGACTTGAGTCCACTGGAGGCGACATCCACCCTAGATGGGAGCCCATCTGGTACGTGAACCAACCAAAGGAAGAATGAATGGCTTGCTCCATAGTAGGTGGTCTCTCGTCCGACATCTACATTGAGGGTTAGTAAATATTAGGACCTAGCTCTTATCTAAATACCTCTATATGTCTACACCCAATCCTCTCTCTCTACATAGATACACTCACACACATATATACTATTAGAACTAAGTAGGATCCATTAGTGCTAATAGTCTAGTGGCACCTCTTTAGATATCATCACAATCTCAATTGTGGTAAAACCAAGGGTACATTGCAATGATCCATACATGAGTGGACCATAAACCGCAACGCCATGATTAAAAAGGGACTATATCAAAGAGGAAGCGTTTAACCATCTGGTCTATGCTCCCTTGCTTATTGTCTACATACATGCACATAGACACATATACATGTACACATGCTTACAAATCTACACATAGATACGGACATATACACACACATATATTCTCTCCCTCTCTATCTACTCTATCTCTCTCTCTTTCTCTCTACTCTCTCTCTCTCTATTCTCCCTCCCCTCTCTCTATATCTACCCTATCTATCTCTCCCCTATCTCTCTACTCTCTCTCTCTCTCACCCTCTCATTCTCTTTCTATCTCTATCTCCCTCTATCTATCTCTCTTTCTCTATATCTCTCTCGTTTTCCCTCTACTCTCCCTCTCTCCCCCCCCCCCCCCCCCCCCCCCCCCTCTCTCTCTCTCTCTCTCTCTCTCTCTCTCTCTCTCTCTCTCTCTCTCTCTCACTCAAAAAACGCAGCCGTTTTTTGACCTAGTAGACAGCAGTCCACTCTTTTGATCATAACTTCTTCATCCGAACTCCGATTTGGGTGATCTATAGCCTCAATCGAAGAGCACAAAGTCCTCTACGCATTGATGTAAAAACAGAAATTTTCAGAGTTATGGAAGGCGTTTCTGTAGCAGCATTTCCGAAGTGAACAGATTCAACAAAATTGATTCTCATCTTCTATTTTACATACAATGTCTTCCGGCACTCGCAAGGGTTCTTCTTCTTCAACAAGGTCCACAACCATTGTGGAAAATGATTCAAAATCTCCTAAGTGTGGATATAGCAACACAACTACCCAACCAACGACATCGGAAACCATCATCATGGCGTACTTGGTATCATTGCAAGAGACCGTAAACAAACAAGGCGAAGACTTACGAGCACTTGCAATGGAGAATGGCACGCTAAGGGTACTTGTGGTTGAGAATGAGAATCTCAAGAGGACACTTGAGATGCAAACAACACGTTTGATGCAACTTGAAGAGGAAGTCAAGGAATGTAAACGCTCTCTTGTGGACTTGAATGCTTTGAAGGAGCGGATGAGCAAAGTAGAGCATGACCATGTATTGAAAGAGGAGAAATTTGACACTATGAGCCGGGATGTATGCGACATGAAAAATGTATGCACAAACAAGTCTTGGGCTGATGTATGTGGTAGCAATGTGGTTTCTAATTCCTCACTCATGCAAGCTATGGTTCAAACAAAGAATGTTGAGAATGTGGATGTGGAGGAGTTGAAGGAATGGGAGCGACGTTCCAAGAACATGATTATTCGTGGAATTCCCGAAGAGAAGTTAGAGACACCTCCTTCTCTTGCCATTGTTATTGAAGATTTCTTCAAAACCCACTTTGGCATGTCCGGAGTTATGGTCTATGGAGCACATAGAGTGGGGAAGCAAGGAGCTCCTCGCTCGGAAGAACGGCCAATTGTATGCACCATGCCGGATGAGACCAAGCGAAAGATTATCCTTGATAATAGTTGGATCTATTTGAGGGACACAAAATGTTTTGTATGTGAATATTGCACTATTAAGCAACAAAATATGCGTAACAAGGCATATGAGGAAAAGAATAATAAAAACAAGGAGATCTCTCATGAAGAAAATGTGCCCAAGGAGGAGGCAAGTCTCTCAAGCAAATAGGGATGCGTGACCTATGAGACCGAGTTACAATTGAAAATATGCTTTTGGAATTGTAATGGATACCCATGGAATGCGGGGGTTGGCATTGGTGAACTAACAAGCAAAGCCGATGTTGTACTTCTTGTTGAAACTTGGGAGCATGATACACAAAGGATTAACGGCTTGGAGGATTACAATGTACATTCATTGATGTGGTCAAAGAATCTCAAGCAACTAAGAGGACAAGGAGGGTTAGCATGTATGGTTAAGAAAGGATTGGAAGATTTTGTATCAATTGTGAAAGATGACAAGTACAAACGTTATGTATGGCTGAAAATTATGACACCAAAAAGAGCACCCATTTTTGTAGCCGGTTGCTACATTCCTCATCATGATTCTCCCTTTTATGCTTGCATGGATAGAGATCAACCATTTTTTGATTTGGAAGAGGACATTGCTTATTTCAAAGGTGAAGGTGATGTTATTGTATTTGGGGATATGAATGCTCGCACAAAAACATTGCAACATGATACTCAACAATTTGATATGCCATACATTTCAAGGGAGTTGGAGGAAGTTCACTTGTATGATCGTACTTCAATGGATGAGAAAGAGTCGGATCACTATGGAAAGTTACTTTTACACATGTGTAATAGCACGGGTATGCTCATTGCCAATGGTGTATCTTTGTGGAGTGGAACCAATGGATTTACATGTAGGAGACATAATGGGGATAGTGTGATTGACTATATGCTACTCTCTGAAGCCATCATGTATCGCATAAAGAGTTTTATGTTTGGTCAATGGACCCCGGAATCCGACCATCGCACCTTATGTATTGATCTTTCATGTGGAGAAGCAACTAAGCATGATAATCTCAGCCAAAGGAAAGAGAAGTTATCACTATGTATGGATTTCAAACGGGCACCAATGTACATTGAAATGGTTGAGCAAAAATTATGGATGACAAAGCTTCAATGTGATGCACCACTGGAAACTAAATGGGAAGCTTTCAAGAAAGCTATTTGTTCTTGTGCGGAAGAATGCTTTGCCATAAAGCATCTCCATGGTATCAACAAAGATAGATCACGCAAAAGGTGGTTTGATAAAGAATGTGAAGATGCTTGAAAGTCCTTGATAAAGCTTGATGCAACTATGGACAAAGACAACTATCAAAGTCATTTGCATACATACAAGGCATTGATTCAAAAGAAGAGAAGAAAATGGGAAGTAAAGCAACAAGAATTTCAAGTCCAAGAAAAGGCACATGCATATGGAAGATTTTGGAGAAACTTGAGAGGCAAGCGGGTTGAGAATTTTGGTAACTTGAGTTTAGTGGATATGTACACACATTGTAGGCAATTATATGAGCAAGCAAATACTGAAAAAATACCAATTTATGGTTCACTCCCATGTATGCGGTCTTTTTTTACTATTGAGGATGTATGCGGTGGGCTTGAAAAGTTGGCCACTCGCAAAGCGGGAGATCTTCAAGGTATGAAGCCGGAGATGATCAAATGGACAGGAGATTTTACCCATGAGTGGATGTGTGATATGTTCAACCTTGCACTTCAACATGGTATGCCTTATGATTGGAGTACTAATTGGGTTAAGCCTTTGCATAAAGGAGGGGATGTAAAGAATGTAAGCAACTACCGGACTATAATGATTGGGTCTCTTATGGAAAAGTTGTTTGGGTGCATAATGGAGATGAAATTGAGTGATTGGGCTGAAGAGAATGACAAGCGTGCAAAGGGACAAGCGGGTTTTCGTCGATGCCATAGCACCATTGATCATCTTGTCACTCTTCGTGTTCTCATGGAGGAAAGTCGGTTGAAAGGCAAGCGATTGTATTGTTGTTTTGTGGACTTTAATAAAGCCTTTGATATGATTCCACGTAACAATTTGTGGAGAAGGATGGAAGAACTCCAAGTGCCAAGTGAGTTTATGCTTGCGGTTTCTCGAATCTATGAGAAGGTGATTTGTCAATTGCGCATGGGAAGAGAAATTTCAGAAATTTTTGTAAGCACTATTGGGGTTAAACAAGGATGTCCATTGTCACCAACTCTCTTTGGTCTATGCATCGATCAATTGGAACAAATGGTACTTGACTTTATGCACGAAGAAGGCATCGAAGAGGTCACTATTTGCAATACGGTAATCATGCTTTTGTTGTATGCGGATGATGTAGTGCTTCTAGCACACACTTTAGAAGATGCACAAAAGCTTATGGTTGTCCTTGAGAACTTTTGTTTGCATAGTGGGCTGATTGTAAATGGATCCAAAACAAAGGTTATGATTGTGAAAACCAACCATAAGGAGAAGCCATGCATTGTGTACAACAACGAGACACTTGAAGTTGTTGAGAGCTTTAAGTACCTTGGCCTTGAGGTTCCATCCAATCACAAGTGGCATGAATGTGCTATGCGTCGTTTGGAAGCGGGAAAGAGAGCATATTATGCATTTGAGAACATGTGTAATGCGGGAAACATCAAGTGTTGGGTTCTCAAGAAGTATCTTTTTGATACATTGGTGACACTGGTTCTTCTTTATGGAGTTGAAGTGTGGGGCGGGAGCATCTCAAAGTCTACTTGGAAAGAGTTTGAGAATGTCCAAAAGCGT
This sequence comes from Adiantum capillus-veneris, assembly GCF_014529385.1. Taxonomy (NCBI): domain Eukaryota; kingdom Viridiplantae; phylum Streptophyta; class Polypodiopsida; order Polypodiales; family Pteridaceae; genus Adiantum; species Adiantum capillus-veneris. The sequence goes on along the minus strand of NC_140947.1, from coordinate 155,285,539 downwards.
TTTCTTACAAACTTTCTCCAAGTTAAGACACAAACACCATATATGCTCCTACTTCTTGAGTCGGGATCTCTTCCAATTGAGGTTATGGGCATGGAAAGGGTTGTGGAGTACATGATAAAGATGCGTCAAAACCCCTCACATCGACTTCCTACAATTGCATGGGAAGCAAGCAAAAAAGTTCAAAAGACGCATAAAAGCAAGATCTTGAGCACGGGATGGATGCAAGACATAAAGAAGTGGTTTGGGA